>NC_048597.1:128524812-129126333 GCF_003668045.3 Cricetulus griseus
ACTGTACCTTTGAACTCCACCATCTGGCTGCCCTGGTCCTCTCCCTTGATCTCTGAGCACATGGGAGTCTTCCCATCCATGACGTCCATCTTGATCATGCCTAGGTTGGTCAGGAGCAGCATGGGGTCGATGCCCTGCCCATTGCTTTTAATGTTCTCCAGCACCTTAAGACACTTGTATGATTTGAGCTCACTTATGTTCTCTTCCAGAAAGAGGTTGTAGAGGCTCAAGTCGTTGTAGCCTTCAGACTTGAAATGTAGAACATCGAAGGTGGGCAGGATTTCATATACTTTGAGAACATCTGTCTTCTGCCGGAACGGGACGAACAGTGTGTAGATGACCACAGGAACCAGCAGAGCATACACCATGAGGTTAATGAAGCTGAGCAGCTGGAAGATGCCGACAGCAATGAGCTTGCACTGGAAGCGATCGGGAATGGTGCTGTCATTTCTCAGGACGCCCGATTTGATGCTGCACAGAAACTCGTCTGATAGTGAGGAGAGGCTGAAGTAATAGCCCAAGTAGACACATGCCAGCAGTATGACTGCAAATGTCACCAGCCGGCAGCTAATGTATTTCATGATTAAATGACTAGAGCTCTTCTTTGTCTTCAAGTACTGCTCCACAATTGGGTACTTGAAGTGGCTTTCAGATATCTCCCACAGACTGAAAAACAAAGCAAACAAAGAAATAACTGAGATCCTTGTCTGTCTCATCAAATGTCAAAGGCATGGACATTTTCAACATTGTCACACTGAAAACTTCAAACACAGTAACTGTAACTTCACTCAAGTACTAGGGAATAAAACCATGCTTAAAACCACTTTTTCCTCTTGATATTTTAAACATTTAAAGTTTTATATGAGTACTTTGCCTGCATGTGTACAGTGCCCTTGGAAGCCAGAAGAGGGTGTTATGCCTGGAACTGGAGTTATAGACAATTGTAAGTCAACATGTGGATGATGGGAACCAAATTCAGGCCCTCTGCAAGAACAGCAAGTGCCCTTAACTGTTGAGTCATCTTTCCAGAACCCTTTTAATATTTTAAAGACAATCTGGTTGATTAAATATGAGTTAATATTTAATATTTTTTAGGGCAATGCCTGGTACCCAGGGTTCAATGTCTGTTAAATAAATTTATCCGATCTAGAATAGCAGCTAGTAATTGTTTTTAAACCATAATCTCCCACTAAAAATGCAGAATAAAGTGAAGAAATTTTAAGACCAACTAGAACACATGCTTCTGCCAGGGAGGGTTGGGAAAACTCGGTGGACCCAAATGGCATCGTCATGTCCCTTGCTCTCCTCTCCCACAGGAGACTACATGACAGTGTTTATCTATTATCTAGAAATAAAAGGGTAGAAAAAGGCAAACCAATGCAGTTAATGAATAATGTTGCACTCGAGAGTCTGGAATTGTGATGGGTAGTTTTATGTCAACTTGACAGAAGCTAGAGTAATTTTACAAGAGGGAACCTCAATTGAGAAAAGGTCCCGTACCAGATGGGCATGCGGACAAGTCTGTGGGGCATTTTCTTGATTGTTGATTGATGTGGGAGGGCCCAGGTCACTGTGGGCAGTGCCATCCCTGGACTGGCAGTCCTGGGTGCTGTAAGGAAGCAGGATGAGCCACCCATTAAGAGCAAGCCAGTAAGCAGCACTCCCCCATGGCCTGTGTCTGAGTTCCTGCCCTGCTTCAGTTCCTGCCCTGATTTCTTTCAATAATGGACTGCAATGTTGAACTGTTAGCAAAATAAATCCTTTCCCCTTCAAGTTGCTTTTGGTTGTGGTGTTTTATCACAGCAATAGAAACCCTATGACCGGAATACAGCAGGTGGTTTTAGCAATAAGACAACTATTGCTATTACTGTTATTACTAGCAATGACAGAGCCAGAGGAAGAATGTGACAAGGCAGGGCCTCCACCTATTGGGGCCACTTCTCTTTCTCTCATCCTGCTTATTTGTTTGGCTGCCTCAGAATCCTCTGTGCTTCTCCATTAGAGGACATCAAAGCAAGTAAGCTTCAGGTCAGACTTTGATCTGTCATCCCTGTGAGAACTGCTTTTCAAAGGATGGGACTGGACAGGGAAAGGAAAACTGACCTGAGGACAGTGTGTGTGGGGGGAGGAGTTGTCCACTGTAAGTTGATGGTAGACACCCTACCTACTTCCCTTCCCAAGAGTAGATTCCCTTCCCACTCTTGGCAATCAGCACTCTGGGCCAGCCTGGCAGGAGAAAGGACAGGGAACTTATCCTAGGGTGGCTATGGGCAGCCCTCTGGAGCTGTTACCTTTGCCCCACATTCTCATTCACTCCTGGCGGTCCAGGTCCGTCTCTCAGGTCCAAGTCCCGAGCGCTCTTGGCAGCCTTGATGGCACGGTTGTAGACTTTGTCAAGTTCCTCCATGATAAACTTCAGGTCTGAGCAGAGATGCGGAGCTGCTGCGAAGCGCCAGAACAGCGTGGGCAGGTACAGGAGTATGGCAAACAGCAGCAGGATGTAGGGGAAGAACTGGAAAGCAAGAGCCAGGCATGGTCAGCACATCCTCACAGCAGCAAGAAGCCATCATCGGCTTGCCTGGAAGCTGTCCTCACTCTGCCAGGAGCTGCTCTTGTCCTCATTTCGGGGACACATGAGCAATCCCATGTCACTCATGGACACCAGCTTGCTGCCTGTTGATTACTGCTTGTTTCCGTATCTGACCCAGAGGTGACCCCTTTTCATTCAATAGACATTAATTTGAAGTCACTGGTGACTACAAACAGTATTTCCTTCTGAGAGGAAGAATAAAAGAAGGAGGAAGAGGAGCAGCTGTAACGATAAATCTTTCTGCCAGTCGCCTGAGTTCCACCTGCCTCCACGTTAAGGTCCCAAGTAACACACAGAGACTTATATTAGGTCCAATGCTGCCGGCCAATGACTAGGATTTCTTACTTGTTAGCTTAATTATCAACCATAATTACCAATCTATATATTTTAAAAAGACTTATCCGATCAAGGACACCAGGGGCATGTGTCCTCTCTTGTCGGGCTCACATGGCAGTGCCAGAGAAGAGAGGAGGAAGAAGAGAGTAACTTCCTGCTTGTCCCTGCTTATATTCTGAGTCTGTCTGCTATGTCACTTCCTGCCCGGATCACAAGACTTCTCTTTACTACATTTCCCGGAATCCTCCTTAACTCTTAGTCTCGCCTAACTTGCTTCCCTACTGGCCAACAGTACTTTATCAACCAATAAGACAAACATATACACAGAAGGACCTCCCCCATCAAGCAGCAGCAGAAGAAAATGCACTCCCCCATTCCTTAGAACGATCCCCTAACAGAACCACAATTAAGGAACAGGTAAATGGCACAGTGACCTTTGCTGCTGTTGTTTTTCCTTTTGTTTGTTCTGGTTTAAAGCTCTAAGTTTTTGTTTTGCTTTTTTTCCATCTTTGGAATCTGGGAAAATGCCAAAGAAACATTATGAGAAACTGGAGTTAGTGGTTCAGTAACTATCCTGTAAAGCAGCTGGAGTAAGCAATTAAAACCCACAGGATGTGGAGGGAGAAACCTTTATAGCTGGAACAGACCAAAGCCTCATCACGGTAACAGAATTATGGCGAGGGACCAGGAGTAGTGGACATAGAGCCTCTGACCCTCAGTTTCCCTCTCTGAAGTGGTCACGTGACACAGGTGTCGTGAAGATGAAACTAGATCACTCTGGAAAAGATGCTAAACAAGACTGATGCCCAGCCTGTCATAAGCACTGGAGAACACTGGGAAAAACCAACAACAGAGCTTCCTCTTAGTCCTTCTGATGACCCACAGGCCTGTGAGAATAACTCCTATCAGAATAGGGGAGAGGAAGCTTGGAGTGGTTTCTGTCCCCAGCTCACAAAGCTGGCAAGTGACCCAGTTAGACTATGACCCCCAAGCCACAACTTGACATGCTCTACACAGCATTATATTACATTGTTCCAGCTCCACAGTTCATTGTAGTGACACCAGGGTCATCCTAACTGGACACACATCCTCTCCTTAAACGTATCTAAGAGTATGCAGGACCTGTGCTAGGCCTGTACTGTAGCTGCAGGAGGGGAGCGATGCTGCAAAGGCACTATGGGTATTCCCAGAGCCCTGCCAGCTTGTCCACATACATGTCAGCTGGCACATAACCGTGAAGGAAAACCTCCAGGCTCTGGTTCCGACCTCACTAGATTTTCCATGGCTGTCCTGCTTCCCTCTCTAAAACCTGGCCCCAGGCACACATTACCCCTGCAGCTGTTGGGGCTTCATAGCTCCCTTGGTTGTGTCAAAATGCCTTGGTTTTGCTTGTTTGTTTCTAAATGCCTAAAGTAAAACATTGGGTTCACAAAGGAAATGGGTGTGCAGATACAGTTATCAAAATATGGAAAAGTCTTCCATACATGTACTTGTCTATTATTAACCCAGAGACAGGGCCCAGTGGATAGTCTTTTAGCTATATAGTTCTGAAGTGGAGATGAGGAAGCCACATTAATCCAGACAGAATGTGCCTTCACTGGGTGACAAAGCCCTTGCTGCTAACTCTAGCAGAAGTTAAGGAGAAATTGGGCAATCACCCATTCACAAACATCCTGGAATCCCTGATGTAATAGAAACAGAAAAGGAAACCCAAATGGATCCAAATTCTGTAGCACCCTCCATGAGGATGTACTTTGGGGTTCGCACAGGATGAGGTCCTTCAGTGTTAGCCTGATTTGCAAAGAGCTGGCACACAATGGCATACTGTAGGTTGGGCACTGCTGGGTCAGTGTACAGTTAGCAGTGATCATTCCATCCTTGTCTATTCTAGTTACTGTCTATTATGAAAATTAACCTGGCAGCCAAGCTGTTTCCAACACTGGGACAGTCAAGCACTTTCTCCAGGAGCCATAGGCACTGAAACCATTTCTAACTTGGTCTTGTGACATTTTTATGGGCCATGCTCATTTGGGGGTTATTTGAATAATAGCATTTACCTTAGACTGTTCCCCTAAAGTAACAAGCATACAATCTGTCAAACAGACCCAACGAGTGTGGCATGCAGCCCACCGGGCAGCAGGGCACGGTACACTGTAATTAGAAAAATGAATGTTTAGAGAGAGCATTTGCAGTTTCCTAAATATCCTTGTAGCCTGGTTGCCTCTGCGGGGATGTGTAGAAATGCTTTGTCTGTTGCTTTCTCCTAGTCTTACACTCGCCCATGTCCATCAAAAATAAAGGGACTGTTCTGCATGTCTTCAACATGGCAGTCAAATCAGTTCAACTGAAATATGAATCTAAAAAGTGTTAGCTAAGTTACAGCCTTTACAATTTTTTTTGCCAGAGTTAGAACATGGAGAACCAAGGTGTCTGCATGAGGGGAAGCTTTGCTGCCTACTCTGAACTAGGTCTGAGGTGGGCATCACTCAAAGCTCTGACTGTACCCCTGGACACAATGTCCCGGGTGGTTGGTTGGTACTGCATTCTTCCCAAGACAGTGAGACCCTCACGGGGAACCAAGTGGCCACTCCACCTGCAACTTTCAGCCTGCTTATGATCAGATTTGTATTGTTCATGGAAGAGGTTGGGGTCACATGACCTCTGTGTGGAAGGAGCCTAAGGTAACCCAGAACAATCCCCTGCTATGGTCTCTTTCTTCATCTAAGGCAAAGATCCATGTAAGCAGCTGAACAACACGCCCTCCCCCCCAAGGGATATGTCACTTGTCTTACAGGATTAAATGGAGAGGGGATGTGGGCTCAGAAACATTCCTAGCATCTGTTCTGAGCCAGGAAGTGACAGGGTACACACCTCTCAACTTCCCAGGTTCAAGTAGCAACATCTCCCCAAAGGTCACATAGCCCAGCAATTAGAAATCAAAACACAGAGAAGCCACAGAGTGTACACACTTAGCACAGAGAAAACAGAATTAGTCCCTAAAGAAAGTGGTCAGAACCTTCACAAAAGAGGCAGATCCTTCTGCTTACTACACTGTGAAGCAACTTAATAAAAAGAAAGAGCAAACAAAAATAGGAATATGACTGTGCTAAACTAGGATCACATTTCTCCTCCTCAGCGGCCCTTCGAGCATCTGCTTTCTTCTGCCTGGAAGCTTTCCATCTGTCTGGTGAGTTCTCATCCAACAGAATAAATAACATGGTAACATCATACACAACACCAACATAAATATCATAATGACATAAATAGCAGCATAAATAACAAGTCCATGTGAGGAAGGAAAAAGAGTTGAGGCTGGATGGTTGACAGACTGAATAGAATCCCTTTAAAGTCCAAGAACCATGGCTGGAAAGATGGCTTAGTAGTTAAAAAGGACACAGGTTCGATTCTCACTTGGTGGTTTATGACTATAACTCCAGTTCCAGGGGATCTGACACTTTTCTGGGAAGCAGGCATGGTTTGTATGGTATACAAACATACATAAGGGAAAAAGAAAAAAAAAACCACATAAAACAAATAAACTAAAAGAAAACAAAACAGAATCAGGACTCGTGCATGTGAAACTGCTCATAAATAGGGTCATGGTGATATAGTTAGCTCTAAGAGGACATATAAAGTAAGACCTAAACCAAAGACTAACGGCAGCTACAGACCGGAGGCTCGAGTCTGATGTTGAAGGCAGAGACTGGAGACGTGGCTACCATCCAAGGAACAGATGTGACAGCATCCCCTCTCTTCGCTGTCAGCACTTCCTCTTAAGTCTATGGGTCAAGGAGAGACTAAACCCCTACTGTGGAGTTTTCTCTGGTCTGTGGTGGTCATCACACAGGCTCTAGGGAACACCAAACGTTAGCTAGCAACTAACTATGAAGGCCCCCTACCCCCATACTGAACACAGCGGGAGACCATGATCAAAACTGCCTTGGCAAAACAACAAAACAGTACAGAGAACTTCCAGAGGTGGTAAGGCAGGTGGCCCCTGCAGCAGAGGACAGAAGTGACGGAACTGAAGACAGCTGCAGAGCAAGGGCACTCATGTGACAGAAAGGCAGAAGACCTGCGGACTATGGTGGGCCTCCGGCCTGTGCAGGGGTGTGGGTGCTGGCACTGGCAGCTGAGAGAAGCACAGGAGGAGGACTGCACACAGAGAAGAGGGAGGGAAGTGGGAGGCAGATCTAAACTGAGAGACTGGCATGAGATGCCTGTAGTCAAGAAGACCCTGGCGGAGATGTACAGTAATCGCCGAGAGTAAGGGAGGAGCCTGGCTTGTGACTCAGCACCTGACAGCACACAGACACCCGAAGCCAAGAGAACAACAGCAGAGACGACCCCAGAGGATGGGGGAAGCCAGAGGGAGGACCCAGCTGGGGTCCTGTAACATTGCAGGATCAGACAGAGAATGAATATTGGAAGAGACGGGAAGGTCAGAAAGTAGGAAGTAGGCAAAACAAGATGATCTTGGATTTAGGGACATGACCTACAAAGGTGTAAGGATGCTGGTCCTGGCTGTGGAATGTTCGAACGAAAATCACTTAAAAGACAGTTCCAAATATGGGAAATGAAGAATGGAGGCATCACACCCTGAGCAGCTTTCAGGATGCAGATAGTAAAGATGTCAAAAGGAAGACAACAGGCTGGTGGGATCCGAGGGTGGGTACCACTCAGAGAGTCTGGAGAAGAGAGTAAACTAAACATCTGCACAGAAGAAGGAAAGGACCAAGCCAGAAGAAACAGCCACCTGCAAGGTCTGAAATTCTGCATGGGATGACACGTCCCCTGTGGTACTCTGCTCTTGTGCAAACATGCAAGGGGTGAAGCTCTGCATGGGATGACGTGTTCCCTGTGGTACTCTGCCCTTGTGTGAGAGCACTTTAGGATTGTAGACCAGACAAAGGTGTCTTGTGAAGTGCCAGGACTTTGGGGGCCACTTTGTTCCTGCTGCAGCCATTCCCTTTGGTCACTGCACTGTGTAAACAAGTGTAGATTAATGGGTAAAGGCAGCTGTTAGCAGTTTAAAACATTATTTGAAGAGAAGCTGGGTTTGGCTAGAGAACATGTGGGGTCAGTTTGACAACCTGACCTGGACTTTGCTTTTTGAGGAGTGGTGTGGTTCTCAGATCAGTGACTTCACTGTCCTTCCTGAAGCTGCCAGAGTGACTGTGATTGCTAGCTTTGTCAACTTGATATAACCTAGAATAGCAGCTCTCAACTTGTGGGTGTGGGTGTGGGGGGTGAATGACCCTTTCACAGGAATCACGTATCAGATATCATACATATCTGATATTTACATTGCAATTCACAACAGTAGCAAAATTGGTTATAAAGTAGCAATGAAAGCAATTTTATGGTTGGAGGTCACTCCAGCATGAGGAACTGTATTAAAGGGTCGCAGTGTTAGGAAGGTTGAGAACCACTGCTCTAGAATCATCTAGAAGAGTCTCAATGAGTGACCATCTACAGCTAACCTGTGGCATGGCTATGGGAGACGGCCTTTTATTAAGGTGCGTGGGAAAACCTAGCTCACTGTGGGAAGCACCATTCCCTAGGCGGGAGTGGGAAGTGGTCCCAAACTGCACAGGAGTGGACTCTGGGCACATCCAGCAATTAGCACACATGTATTCCTTCCTCTCTGCTGGGTGCAATGTGGTCAGCTGTTCTTGCTGCCTTGACTTCCATAGTGACGGACTAGAACCTGGTGTGTACATTGACATAAATCACTTCTCCCACAAGTTGCCTTCAGTCAAGGTACCTACCACAGCAACAGAAATGAAACTCAGAGAGACACAAAATAGCAGCCCTCCCTCCCCGTGACGACATCTGCCCAATGATGTGCCAGTGCACACGATTTGCCGAACGCCAGTCTAAATTGGTGGTGCCCAGGCAGGCCAGCAGCATCAGGATCCCGCAGGAGTCAAAGACAACTGCATGCCTGGCTTTAACCCCAGTGTTCAAAGTTCTATCCTAGCAGTGTGGGTGGGCTCAGACCCCTTGTTTGTACATACTCCAGGTAATGCCAGAGGCTTCATGTGAATCCTCCACGCTACAGAAATACTTTGCCTGTCTTGTTAAGTGCTTTTTATTCTTACTGTATCTTTTAAGGGCTTCGTTTTAAATAGAAACCTCACTAATCTTTGCTGACAGGCTGAACTGGAATGAAGAGAACAATGAGAGTTCACACAGTCTTAGGGCGCCCCCTGCTGGTCTCCTGGATGCACTCACAGGGCCCGCAAAACCTTGCAGCTCTTAGCGCCACAGGAAACCGTCAGCAGTGAGTGGAGTGGGAGAGCAAGGTGGAAGGAAGAGATGAGAGGTCAGTCTACTCAGCAGGGACAGTTACCACACTGACAATGCTGGTCCACAGTGACAGCCACTTAAACATTACACTGAAGGCTGTCCTCTGTGGGATGTGAGTCTCCAGGTTTGGCTGGCATCGAATTGAGACATGTTGAAATAAACTCTAGTCCTTGTGAGCAAGCCAGAAGAACCTACACAGAACATACAAGCCACCTTCTCCCTCGCCTGTTCCACAACAGTAGTCACCGAATACACTTGCCACTTAGGAAAAGTGATTTTAAAAAGGATGCTCTGGACAAAGGGATTTTGTAACCTGAAAATTTCCCCATTTTTTCTTGTTTAAAACGACATCAAACCATACTGCTGCACTATTATTTAAGGTGCAAATTGTACCACTGTCAAGTTTTATGGTTGCTACCTCCCTTCCTCCTTCCCTCCTTACTTTTTTTCTTTTTTGTTTTGTTTTGGTTTGGTTTTTGGTTTTTCAAGACAGGGTTTCTCTGTGTAACAGCCCTGGCTGTCCTGGAACTCACTCTGTAGAGCAGGCTGGCCTCAAATTCTGAGATCTACCTGCCTCTGCCTCTTGAGTGCTACAATTAAAGGTGTGTGCCACCATTACCCGGCTTATGTTAACTACATTTGTATATTTTATTTTTAAAAGGTAGAAAATGGAAAAACATTAAAGGTGGTAATACAGGAGTTATGATTGCCCTATCTGTGCCCAACTCAAAAAAACCACATCTTTGTTCTCTGCCGTGGGCTACTTTACCAGTTAGAGAAAATTTTGATTTCTTTTATAGATGTTATTTTACTTTTAATTAAGTGTGTGAGACTGTGTATGCCAGGTATATGTGGTTACTTATAAAAAGGCCAAAAGATGGGGTCTGATCCCCTGGAACTGGAGCTTCAGGCAGTCATGAGCTGCCTGCTATGCAAACTGGGGACCACTCTGAGGTCTCCCGAAGAGCAGTACAGACTCTTAACCACTGGTCCATCTCTTCAGTCCAAGATCTTGATTTGTAAGTCCTTCTCATTCTAGGACCATCACAATCAAATCCCACACACTGAATGGCCGCAACAATGTGAGTCTTCTCTGGCAGGTCTGTAGACCTAGGTGTTCCTGGCAAGGGCCCTGGGGAGGTCCTTTTTGCCCCTCCTTGGCCTGGGTTACAGGTCACCTTCCCACAAGTGTCCCCATACATCTCCCCTCTATGCGTGCCTAATGTCCAAGTTTTTTCTTTATGAGAGGACACCTGCCAAACTGGAGGTGGGACCCACCCCACCCCAGGATGATGTCTCCTAAGTCACTAACCATATCTGTAGCATATCTGTTCAAGTAAAGTCATTTCAGGGTTAATACAGCAACATAATCTTTTAGGGGACACAATTCATCTTGGTCTCAGTCCTCAGCATACCCCTGGCAGCACTTGGCACAGGCTACTATATTGACAAGCTGCTATTTAGAGGACAACCTGCTCTTTACTCCCACAGTACTCCTTTCTGTTGTCTCTCCTCCCCAGTTCTGTCCTCTGTGGGTTCCTCTTAAGCCCTCAACTCTTTATGCTAGATGCCTTTTAGTTTCTGTCCTAGTTAGCTTTTACCATCAGCCTGGCACAGCCTACATCTGATGGGGGATCCTCGAATGAGGAACTGCCTGGGTTAGATTGGCCGGTGACATATTTTGAGGGGACAGTTATGATTACTAATCGATGTAGAAGGGATCAGCCTATTGTGGGCAATGTCATTCCCTGGGCAGGCGGTCCTAGGTTGTATAGGAAAGCTAGCTAAGCGAGAGCCTGAACATGAGCCAGAGAGCAAGGCAGCAGCAAGCAGTGCTCCTTCATGGTTCCTTGAGTTCCCACCCTCAGCTCCTTCAGTGGCTGATTATAACCTGGAAGTGTAAGCCAATTAGTTCTTCCCTCCCCATGCCGCTTTGGTCAGAGTTATCACAGCAACAGAAAGGAACTGAAAGAGACCCCATCCCATCTACACCCACCCTAGAGGAGGTCAGTCTCCCAACTTCCACACAAATCCTGATAGACACCAACGCACTGTGAAGAGCACCTTCTCTCTACTCATGGCCCAAGGGCCATGGAGCAGCTGTGTGTAAGAGCTGAGCACCGCCATCTGCTTCTTCTCAGATTTCCTGCATCCTCGCCAATCCTGGACCACACCCTGGCTCTGATCCTCCCCTCCGCCTGCATAGTCCCATCAGCACATTTCTTTGGCCCCAGCTCCTCAGACACCTGGGATGTCCCTTTTCCTGTATCACCAGGCATGCTATGGGGGTTGGGGGGTGAGAAGGTTGGTTCTCAACCTTCCTAATGCTATCACCTTTTAGTACCTCAGGTTGTGGTGACCCCAACCATAAATTTATTTCGTTGCGACTTCATAACTGTAATTTTGCTACTGTTATTTACTGTGATGTAAGTATCTGACATGCAGGACATCCTGGGGTGGCAACCCTCTGGTTGAGAACCCCTGCCGCAGGCAGGGCCTCAGTGTTTGCTGGTTCAGTATCTCTGCCTCTTCTCCAGCCTCAATTCCACCTCCTTCTAGGCGCTCTCACATATGCAGTCTTCCTGGACGTGAAGCCTCCCCCACCCTCACACACCATTCCCACCCAGCTCGTTACCTCTGCCCACAAGGAAAGCATATTCTCTAAGAAAAAGGCCAGTTGTTTTGTTTGTTTGTTTTTAAGCATCATCATCATTTCTTCCTCACACACTCACTCTTCACCCTGGACAACCTGGCTGCCACATTTAACTCCCTGCTGCCTGGAGCAGGAGCCTCAAGGATTAACAATGCAGTAGGATTGGCTCAGCCTGCAGCAGAGGGATTTAAAGAGCTCACAGCCTGGTCTGCAAGCCTGTCCCTTGGTTTATGGGGAAACCACACTTTCCCTTTTCTGTCTCTCTTTCTAATTATTCTCCTGCATGTTCATTTCACCACCAGTGAACTTGGAGAATCCGACACGCCATCTGTGGCCCATGGCTGCCAAGCACACATCCAACATAAGGAGGGCCCTCGATCAGCACCAGCTAAAAGGAACTCTGTGTCACTGTCTGCAGCTTGAAAAGCTCCATTTGAATATTCTAGTCCCCTGTGACATCCTCCATATATCACATTCTCTGAGTCCATTGCTAATAAGCACTGACGGGTCTGAGCAGGCCCTCCTATAGGCCTGTTTCTGTTTGTGACTTTTCTCCGAGTTTCCCTGCATTTATGGTGTGTCTGCTGAATGCCAGATACCCAGCACGAGAAGGACAGATCACATTTGAGGCTCTGGACAATGTCCCCTTCCTCCAGGGAGAACTCAGCCTCACTTCTGGCAGGCAGGTAACCTAGAGACACTGTCAATGTCTAAGCCAACTCACTCCCCTGGCACTGAAGTGATTCAGACCAGGACTCTAACCCCGGGGAGGAGCCCCCTTTCCCAAGGAAAGGCCCAACCAAGCCTGAGTGTTAGCCAGGCAGGTCTCAACCTCAACCTGTCCTGAGTCCTGTGAACCTGGCAAGCTCAGAACCATGTATCCAAGTGAACATGCCATCTCTCAGCACCAGAAGAGAGCATGGGGAGCTCATCACACAGGGAGCCACCCACACCACTTCCTTGACTGGAACATGAGGAGCTGGGAGTTTGCAGACCTGGGTTCTGTTTGTACAGTCCCAGACTAATCTATGGCCCTGGGCCTCATTTCTCAAGGTTCCCTTAGCTTTTTTAGTGAAAAGCATCTGCCTTTTTTTCTCTCCAGCAGGCCCACAGTAGCTGTCATCCCTGCCAACTCTTACATTATGCAATCCCAGCTACAATCTGAGGTTCAGCCAATGCCAACCCAGAGACTGTACAACTTGGCACTTCACGGTGACATTTTAACATGGACTTAAAATATAGCGGCATGGACTGAGACTTACAAACAAAGGTTCTGATCCCCTGCAGTGTGTCCACTTGTGCTGAGAGCCCTTATAACATGGTATACTGACCAGTAAATCATGCAAAGCTGACAAGGACCCACCGAGTATGTAGGCTGCAAATCAAAGGGAAAAGCCCAACCCAGTGACCTCCATGCCAAATGCTCACTAAACAGGTGCGGGGGAAGACAGGGTTGGAGGCAGCATGAGTCAGAGCATGCAGAAAGAGCTTTTCAAGAGAAGAATGCTGCCTGGCTGTCCAGAGGAGTTAGAGCAGCAGAGGATCTGTGGTCAGCACTGGCCCTGCAGAGCTGACTACTATGTTTTCCACAGTTCATGTGAGCTCCAGAAGATACAAATGTTCTACTTGTTTTTTATGAAGGGCAAAGAAGGGTGAAGGAAAGGCTAAAGCAGAACCCTGCTTTTGTATGTGCAAGGAAGACTCAAGTGTCCATCATCACGGAAAAGACCTGAGGTGTCACATCATCACTCAGAGAAGACTGAGACGTCATATCATCACTCAGAGAGAAGACTGAGACGTCACATCATCACTCAGAGAGAAGACGTAAGAGTGTTCTTCTGCACACACTTGCTGGTTCCAGCTGCAGTTCCTTACTCTCCATTCTTTGTATACCCCCACCCAACGGTGGCTTGCCCTGCACCTCTTCTCTCTAGTCTGAACAGCCTGGTTAAGAATGCCTCTTGGGTGGTTTCTCTCCTTCCTTTTAGAACATGTTCCCACTAGAAACCCATCAAGAGCTGTGGACCTAGGATTCGTGGCCAGGTTTCTGGGTGCACCAGCAACACAGTGGCCAGAAGCAACCCAACTATATATTATTCTTTACTTTTTCTAAGTGACCCATGTGTCACAAACAAGACTCCAGACAACGTTCCAACCCCAGTTCTGCTTATTCAGATGTCCAAAAGGTACGGAGGGCCCACCATATGTGAGACATTCTGTAGGAGAATTAAGGATGCAAAGAAAACAACTATGTACCACATGCCTGTCACTAAAAGGCTAAAATTCAAAGAGCACCTGTTTTCTCATCTGCTCCACAGAGACATCCGATGAAGTCCCTGCTGAGGCTCCTCCAGTGTGGCTGACCACACACCCCTTGCATGGTTGTGGGGGAGGGGGACAGGACAGCCTCTCCAGGCCTCCACTTCTATATCTGTAAAGCAAGTACAGCAGGTGTGTCTGTATCCCATATCTCCTTACCTTGTGCAGCCACAGTGGGAGGTTTCCAGACTCGTTTTGCAGGGAGCTCTTCTGCTGCACAGCAGCCCAGCAGTATGAATCCACAAAGGCAGCCTGTCGCCAGGAGAAAGAACTTGGGGAGAAGCAGCTTATCTGTGTACCTGGGAAGCAAAGCAGAAAGTTCCAAATGAATGAAGCCCTGGGCCTGCACTCCCTTCCCCATCCCCACCGACTCAGCGATCTTAAGTTGTCACCCAAGTCAAAGCTTCCTGCCCTGTGAGTCTCAGCATCACATACCAACTGAATATGGGCATCAAGAACTTTTGACAGTAAAAGGTTTCTGAATATGCAATGACCAAAATCTCAAACTCAAATGGGTAACAAATGCAAGGTTTTCTGGAAGTGTTCATCCATGTAGAACTGCCCAGGGTTCTGATTGCACAGTGAACACTCACCACCACGCAACGCCCTGAAGCACCTCCGTGCACAGCCAAGACTGCTGTATGTTACTGTCCTAGTTACTTTTTTTTGTCAACTTGACACAAGATAGAGTCATTCAGGAAGAGGAAAGCTGGTTGAAGAATTACTGCTAACAGACTGGCCTGCCAGCATGTCTGTGGGGCATTTTCTTAATGATATGGGAAGACCCAGCCCACAGTGGGAGGTGCCATCCCCAGGTAGGTAGGCCTGGGTCATATGTAAAAGGTAACTGAACAAGCCAGGAGGAGCAAGTCAATAAGAAGCATTCCTCCAAGGCCTCTGCTTCAGTTCCTGCTTCCAGGTTCCTGCCCTGGCTTCTTTCTGTGATGGACTATGATGTGGAAGTGTAAATCAAAGGAACCCTCTCCTTCAAGTTGCTTTTGGCCATGGTGTTTATCACAACTATACAAAGAAAACTGGGATGACAGTTAGGAACTGCAGTGTTTTAATGGTACATCCAAAGTTTCTACTCTCATGGAAGCATCATGGCTAAATTAGGGAAACCAGACTACAAACTGTTGTACTATCATTGCACATTATGTAAGGATCAAATCAGTACATACTCAGGTTGAATTAAGGCAGCAAGCACATCCATCTCGTTAGTATGCACTTTGCTGCCATCTTTAATAAGTGGTAAAATTATATACGTACAAGAATGGTGTTAAATAAAACCTATTTGACATACCTACACACCTGGGTTCTCATAATGGCTACAGAGTTTAAGAAGCTTAATCCAGATTGGGGAGCACCCAGACAGAGGAGGGGATGATGGTGAGGAAGGAACTAAGATACGCCCCAGCACATACTAAAACTGAGCACTGTGGCAGTACAGCTCACTGACACTGGCCCTGACAGCAGCCTCGGCTCAGGTGGGAGAAAACTCTAGAAAGCAGTGAAGCCATCGTAAAAAGAAAAGGGAACAGGAAAGAATCAGCCAGTATGGACAGAAACACAGAGTTTAGGAGGTCTACGGAGACGGGGCATTCCACAGGTAAGCAGGCTACAGATGAGCCTATGTAGGTGCACACATGTGTACATGTGCATGTGGAGGTCAGAGGTCAACCTTGACTATTCCTCGGCAGGCGTCATCCACCCTCACTGGAAACTGGGGCTCACAGCTTAGGCTAGGCTAGCTGGCCAGCAAGGCCCACAACCTGCCGCTGGCCTCTGCCTCCCCAACACTGGGATTGCAAGTATGTACCACACCTGGCTTCTAAGGATTCTAAGGATCAAAGTCAGATTCTCATTCCTATGCAGTGAGTGCTTTCTTGGGTGCCTTTGTCCCCAGGCCCTAAGAAAGAGAAGTCTGAAGGGACAATGGTCATAGATGACTAGTGGGTAAAGCGGAAAAAAAAATGGCATAAACCAAATTGTTGCCTAAATGGTTTAGATTTAGAAGGCAAATGCCCAAGACTACAAGCCTCCCAATAGGACACGGGGCTGGAGCGGGGATGAGGACAGGAGACCTGGTCCTATTCAGGGGTTGTTGTTAATGTGTTCCTCTGGGAAGAGACTGCGGGGTATGGCTTTCTCTGCAGCAAACTGAGAAATGCCTTGCTCTGCACACGCAGCTGTTGTGTGCCCTGGATTCTGAGCAGTAGTCACTCAACTCATGTGGCCTTGGGATCCAGCAGCACTGCTCACTCCCTATCCCCATCAAGCGTGTACTGGGTTGGGGATGTGTAACCAGCATGAGAACCAGCTGCTGCCTGCTTCTCCTTGCCTTCTTTCTTTCTCTAGTTCCCTGACTGATGAGGCAGGCTCTATCCCTCATCCCAGGCAGGGTGAGGGGTGCTGAGTGCCTGGGCTCTGTGGTGTGGTGGTATTTAAACCTCACCCTACCACTTAGAGGGTGACTCATGGCTGGTGAATCACTTAACCTTCAAAGCCAGGGTCTCTAATGGGGATGACATTAACATCAATACTGCACACTGTTATTGGAAAGAGAGGCGAAGAGGCAGCCAAGGGGTTCCTGTAGTGCTTTGTTCTCATTGGTCACTCTGTGAGTGCCAGGAAGAACAGGCTAACATTTCCTGAATTGCTTTAAAGACTAAAGCACACCCACCATTGTCTCTTCTACTCTGTGAGCTGGGCCTCCCTATGCCCTAGAATGTAATAGGCCTCCAAAGGTCACCCTCCCCTGGGGACGGGATGATCCATACACTCATATTAAGAAAAGGAAGTGACATCTGCAATGTCAGGAGGGTGGACTTTGGAGGTGGTGATGGGGTGCATGGTAAAGGCCCTGAGCACCCCTCTTCTTCAGCAGGTGACCTGACACCCAGACATCAAGAACGAACTTCACAGCAAGGCTTGGGAGAGGTCATCCTGAAGTCACCAGCCACTGTAAAGTGTCTTATAATAGGGACAGTTCTTGCCATCAAGTGAGGGTATCAAGCATGAGTTGGAATGGGTAAGACATTTCTAGGTCCCCCTTATCCCATTAAACTTAAGATGTTGCATTTTATAAAACAGAGTGTCAGGGTACACAGGTCTTCTCACACTGTCCCTGTGACCCTGCTAATGCCTCCTGCATCATTACCTACCAGGGCAGGGTGAGTGTTAGTAACCAGGCATCTGTACTGGCCTGCCCTTGGGGTCCTCAGCTGCCACCACTAAGCAACCCCCTGTGCACATTTGTATGTTCCCCTTTAAAAGGGCCCTGCTCACCTCCCATCTCTTTCTCTCACGCTCTCTGCTTCCCTGCCTGTCTCTCTATCCCCCTTCTCTTCTGCTGCTCCTATCCCCAGAGGCCAGTTTCTCCCTTCTCTCCCCACTTTTCCCATTCCCTTTGCACTATTTAAAACAAACAAACAAACAAACAAAAAACCCTCTATGTGAGCTCTGTTGCATGGCATCTTTCTCTCATGCACCACTTTTTAAATTACAACAGTGAGTAGTCCCCAGGTTCTCTTAAGTCTGCTGGTAAGCCCCCTGCTTGGGAACATCTGTCCAAATGCTCCCAAAAATGAACAGTGATGTTAGGAGTCCATGGAAGTCTGCCTGGCTCAGAACACTCCTTGGATACCACCCTCAGAACACTCATCTCCAACATGTAAGAACATTCTCCCTGAAGGAAACTACTTCAAGCCCTAGTTTGGGGTTCAGGGCCCTTCCCTGTGGCAGTAGCAGAAACTCTTGAAAAAGTAAAAGAAAAACATCTAGACATTTTATAGTAAAGCTTTAACAAAGGAGAAGGGAGAAGATGGAGAGCTGGAGTTGAGGACATGCTGAGGTCCTACGGGAGCATCCCTCACCTAGAGTAGAGAGACAGCAGACAACTGGAACTCACTGGACCCCATCCACTCCTTCACCTACTCTAACCTCACTCATACTGGGAGAAACAGCCAATCTTCCTTTACCCTGGAGGGAACTGAAGCTCAGAGTGGTCCAGCCATCCTCCACCCCTCTCTGCACATGCCTCTGAACCCAGTTACTCCAGTGAGCCCCCTCCAGAGGAGTCCCCAGTAGAATCTGTTAGAACAGGCTGGCCTCCCAGGCAGTTCCTCTAAGCTGCTGGAAGAGAGGAAAGCTTTCTGGCAAGGGTTGAGAACATTCAGGAAATGAATGAGTACAGCCTCCAGTATTTGGTGATTTCCGCCTGGGACCCAGAAACTAAGTCAGAGAAGCCAAGGGCCAAGCTGGGATGACATGGACTAAGAAAGAAAAGCTGGAGTAAAGGGAAGGCACCAAGGAACAGCACTGAAGGGCCCCCAGCTGTGAGCCTATAATTTTCCCCTGGGGACAGTCCAACTTGCAGGTAGGTCAGCCACTGCTGGAGGCTGAGACATTTGGGACCTGGGACTTGACAAAAGGGCCCCTTGAGACCCTAGATTAAAGGTTCTACACCACTGTGTCAGTTAAGGAGAACACTGGGGTCTCTAGGCATGGCAGTTGTGCAATGTCCACCACTTTGCATAAATGTGTGTGTCCTGATCTGAATAGAAATGTTCTCTGCAGGCTCAGGTATC
This sequence comes from Cricetulus griseus, assembly GCF_003668045.3. Taxonomy (NCBI): domain Eukaryota; kingdom Metazoa; phylum Chordata; class Mammalia; order Rodentia; family Cricetidae; genus Cricetulus; species Cricetulus griseus. Next base: position 128,543,612 of record NC_048597.1, read on the forward strand.
GAACACTTAGCCAACAGTTGGTGGTAATCTTGGGAAGTTCTGGAAGCTTGGTGCTGTGGGTCTTGTGGAGAGGTAGGTCACCAGGGTGTGCCTTTGTAGGATGTGACTGGTTCTCTGACCCTTCTAGTCTCATTCTGCTTCCTCCCCCCATGCTCTCACAGCCAGACATTCCAGCCAAGCACACACAGACTGCATCTCAGAGGCAATGAGTCCAAATCACCCATCCATTCTGAGGGAACTGGGTCATTTGTTTGAGAAAGAATGACTACAGCACACACAGGGAAAGTCAGTAGTTTCAGCTTTATGCCAAGAAGAACAAAAAACACTCCTCTGGTTGGCTGAAATGCAGAGACAGCTGTGGGTTTCACACTCACACTAAAGACGGTAAGATCTTGAAGAGGAAATGTGTTTACTGGGGCTTCACGAAGGAAGTCTCATCTACCAAGCAGAGAATCTGAGCAACAGAAGTCTCCCATCACCCCGCAGTGCCTCCACCTTGGGCCTGGAGTGTGATTACACCTTCTGCCCAAGCCCAATGGCCATTAGCACTGCCTAGACCCAAATCTGCTGCTGCAGCAGTGCTAGCACACGGAAAACATACACACACACACACACACACACACACACACACACACACACACACACACACAGTTCCTCCTACCCCACAAGTTTGGCTGTGTTGCAAACTGAAAAGCTATAGGGAAGCATAGGAAGCAGGCCTCACTCAGGAGCTAGCGAAACTCATCAAAACAGCGACTTTAGCAAAAATGAAAACACTGGTAGGGAAATCTAGTCAGCTGGCGAGATCTTCAGAGAACTTTGCGAAAATGCATGGGATTCTAGAAGTATCACACTGAAGACACCACAGGGGGCAGCAGAGGCCCAGGGAAGAGATCCTTGTGATTAGCGTTCACCCCACTCACCCATGAGGAAAGCGAGGCACTAAGAGCCCTAACTATGGAGAGACAGAAACTCGGGCCTCCCCATTCTTGCTAGAGAAAGAGGAAAGAGAAGGCACAGGTTACGGGATAAAACTGGGTCTGAGACAGGGCTGGGAAAGTCTGTTCAGGGGAGACACCTGCTGGGGCTGCTGCTCTAGGAGGCACAAAGGAAAAACTACATAATTGCAATTATATTGCTGATAGCTGCTTTCTGAACAGTTTTAAAGTCAACAAAATGTTTTCATTTCACAAAAGAAAAATAATTATAATCCATCTACTGTAAATTACACACATACATACACTCACACTAGTACACACACACACACACACACACACACACACACACACACACACACACATCCATATTCCCCACCCCCCCCACACACGTATCTCATACAAGGGATCCAAGTAGACCATAAAACAGCCTTCAAAGTTCTAAACCTGAAGCACTGGCTACCTTTTAAGGGCACCAGAAAAAAACCTGAAAACCATTCTTGTAAACTCCCTAGTTGGGTGGGAATTATCATAGGGAAAGCATGAAGACAGTGCAGACAGGAGACCCGAGTGCTCAGCTCTTACAGTAGCACGTCTCAGGAGGCCAAGGCAGACCCGAATCTGCTGCTGGCGACTGAAGACGGATGCCCAGTGGGTCTTCTCCTGGCACTCAGAGCTCCAGGCCACCAGAATGCTCAGCAAGTTCCAAGAATCTCACAGTCACTTTCCTTCCAAGCAGAAGCCCGTTCCTCTCCTTGCACCTCTCTGGCCAACTTCTACCCAAACCCATCTTCAGCTTCAAACACAAGACATTCTCGAATTAGATTCTGGGAGACCCAATCTGCCCATGACTGCCTTCCCTTTCTCTGCAGGAACTGACTTCAAAACATCCACATTATTTCATACTGGTGAAAATATAAGCACTGTTTGCAGCCCAGAATCAAAAATGGAACTGAAGTGATTTTTACTGCCATTAGGCCAGGTTAACTCACAAGGATGCCTCTGCATGATGGGGGCTGGGCTGCAGTGCATACACCTCAGTAATGCTGGCTTTTGCTAAGACAGGCATAGGTGTGACCTACAGGAGCCCCTAACACATCCCAGACACTTGACCACCTGCCGAACAACGTTCAACAAATACTCCGAAGCTTAGGAGAAGATGCTGCTCCACAAACTGGATGAGGCTCAGCCAGGACAGCTGAGAAAAGCCACAGTCTATGCCTACCAGTGGTGGGAACCAGGACATGCCCACAACCAGGGAGAGAAACACCAAGTTGTCAATTGTCATCAGAGAATATGGTGTAACAACACAGCCTGACACACAGACAATTATTTGAAAACTTGTATCAGGTATGCAGGACTTTAAGGTGGAAAGGGTGTGTTGCTGTGTTTACCTCATCCTTTCTTAGTTCAACACTTCATTTTGAATGTTTTTCAGAACTACAGAAAAGTTACAAGAACATGACAATGACATCCCACTCCATGTTTGGATTTAAGCCCTGAGGTCTCACACCTCATGCCCTCTATCTGCATCTATATAACACACACATTTGTGGCTACAGCTCACAATCCTTTTGTCAGTATTGTATGTCTTCTAAGAACAGGGCTTTCCCTTAACCCAATGCAATCACCAAGTTAAATTAGCATAGCAATAGGGACTTGCTGGACTGTGCTATCTGTACAAATTGAGTTTCCTTTCCCAAAATAACAAATCCTTATAGCCTTGTTAGCTTTAACTACCAATCTGGCACAGCCTAGAGTCACTTAGGTCTCAACTGAGGGATTGCCCAGATCATATTAGCCCATGGGCATGTCTGGGAGTGGGGTTCTCATTAAATGATATAGGAGGATCCAGTTCACTGTGGGCAGTACCATTCCCTGGGCATATGGTCTTGGGCTGTATAAGGAAGGCAGCTATGAGTGGGTCTGGGAGCAAGCCAGTGAGCACTATTCCTCCAAGGCATCTTCCTTCAAGATAGGACTTGAGTTTCTGCCCTGACTTTCTCCCAGTGACAGCTAACCTGTGAGCTGAAATAATCCCACCCCTCATCTAAGTGGCTTTTGGTCAGTGCTTTTTCACAGCAACAGAACAAAACTAAGACAGATTGGAACTAGAAGTGTTTCAGAACATGTGCATAGAATTTGCCAGCTAAGCTTCAAAAATCAGAATTCAGAAATGTTCCAAACTCTTTGAGCATGATGCTGATGCTCAGAAGTTTCAGATTTCAGAGCATTTTGCACTGCAGATTTTCAAACTAAGGATGGCCAACACACTTTCAGGTTTCCTAAGTTATCGTTTACAGCAGCAACTTGCTTTGCTCTAATCGGTTATGCCTCACATGCTGCATTTAGCTGTCATGGCCACCTGATCCTGGGATGGTCCACAGCCTGTTTGTCATCCACACTCCTAACATGTGCAAGCATAGTCTCTGCATCTGATGCCATGCCCACCTTGATTTGCGCTTGTCTGTTTTTCCAGGTTTGGACTCCCACAACTGGGGTGGAACACAGGGAGGGGCCAAGCTTTTCCCTCAGCATCCATCCCAGTTTGAGAGGCACAAGATGACAGCTTCCCATTAATTGGTGGTGTCACCTCTGTTGTCATACTGGGTGCTATCTAGCTCTCAGTATTGCAGAAGTGACTTCTCCCCTGTGAAATGCTAAGGGACCTGAAGGGAAACCATGGAGATGGTAAACATTGCATCATGTAAAACCATATTCTTCAGCTTGTTTCCTTCATCACTCTGACTTAGAAGCACAGATCATTCACCCTGGGAAGTGGCGGGGGGGGGGGCAATCACACACAAACCAGTGTGACACCCAAATCACACTGGGATCACTACCCCTCCCCCAGTCCAACTGTGATAACTTGAGTCTGAAATGGTCCCACAGATTCATTTTGAATGCTTACTCCCCAACTGGTGATGCTATTTGGGATGGTGGTAGAATCTTTATGGGGTGGGTGAGCAACTAGTAGAAATAAGTCCTAAGGATTAGGCTTTTGGAGGTTACAGCCAAGACTTTTGGGCCACTGTTTCCTTGTCTACCACAGTGTAAGCAGTCACAACCACAGGCTCTCACCACAATAGATTCATTGTGAGGAAAACACCCTGCCAAATTTCCTCTGCTCCCAGGGACTGAGATCCCTCTGAAGCCATGAGCCAAAACAAGTATCTCAGCCTTTAAGGCATTTCTGTCATGTAGTTTGGTCACAATGTAAAAGGAGCCCATCCACACCGTTGTCAATAAAGGAAACCCGTGAATTGCTGCCATTATTTCTATCTTACAGAGGTGGCTCAGGGAATTGAAATGGGCCAATTGATACTTGGTTAGGTTACAGTTCAAGTCTGAGTGTGTAGTTATATATACTGAGAGGAGAAAACAACAACAACAACAACAACAACAAAAAAAAAAAAAAAAAAAAAAAGACAGACCTGGGGCTGTTAGACCCATGGGATGCAAGGTTAGCCAATATACAAGAAACACACAAGAAGGACAGAATTGAGTCCCCAGAAACCCAAGCCTGAGCTGAGATCCAAGTTCATAAAAAGGTGTCATTTAAGCTACAAAGTTAGGCTGGAGCAATGGCTCGGTGGGTTAGGAGTGCTTACTGACCAAGCATGAAGACCTGCATCAATTCCCAGCACCCACATAAAAAGCAGGGCATGATCACATGTGGGCCTGTAACCCCAGTACCATCGGGGCAGAAGAAGACTGCTAGGGCCTGCCTGGCTCCAGGGAATAAGGACGAGAGTAATAGGGCTTGCCCCATCTCAAGGAAATAAGGAAGTGACTGAGTCATTGTATGTACTCACAGTGTGCATATACACACACACACACACACACACACACACACACACACACACACACACACACACACTACACACACACACACACACACACACTACAGAGGCAACAAGATTTGTGGCTAACAGGTGGCACACACAGACCTTCCCCAAGCACATCTGTGGAGAGCCAGAAAGGTGGCTGGGGACTATCTGTATGGAGTCTACATGGTAGAACAGACACTGGCCTGAATAAACAGATTCATTAAAAATGTCACAACAGAAATGAGATGTGAGGTTCAGAAAGCAAACCCTTTCGGCAATCCAGGCTGACCAAGCTTCCCATAGGAGAAATGTGTTGGCCCTGGGGTTTGCATTTTTAGAGTGCAGTGGGAGAAGGTGGCACAGACTCACAGTGGGCACTAGAAGGGTCACTGTAGAAAGTGAGATGAGGGGGAATTAGCTTGAGAATAATGTTAAACAGTTGGTGGAAGGGCAGGGAAAACTCTAAAACATGCCTTGAAGAACAGGTTGTTAGGATGGCAGTCCGGAATGCAAACCTCATTCATAAGGAAGCAGTCTGGAAGTCCATTCAATGTGGCCAAGGGGATGTTAGCACACAGGAGGAGATCAGGTGAAGTCTTCTCTGAAGAGAGATTCCTGGAATCCCTTTTCATCGCTGTTGCTTTATATAAACAAAACAAACGAAATCTACTACATTCAAAAGGTACTAGATTTCTCTTACTTTCCATCAAGTTATACAACCTAACTCTTCTCACTTATAAAGCCTCACAGATTGTCTGGAGGCACGAAAGGAATTGCCCATCACAGGGCTAGTCACACAGGGAGCTTGGTCAGTAAAGGGCTTACCTTACAAGTACAAGGACCTGAGTTTGAGCCCCTAAAACCCATAGAGAAAAATCCAGAGATGGTAGTCTGTGCTTGCACCCACCATGCCAAGGGGGCAGAGACAGGAGGATCCCTGGGGCTCCTGACCAGTTTAGCCTCCTTGTCAAGTTCTGGACTAGTATGAGACATGCGCCCCCCCCCCCCCGACACACACACACAAACACACACACACACACACACACACACACACACACACACACACACACACACCACACGAAACAGCAGCTAAGGTTTTTATTTCCACCAAGCAGCATGGAACAGGATATAGGCTTCTTGAGTCAAATGCTGTATTATTTTCTTCAGTGCACACATGATTAATTTCTCATCAACTTTTATCTTCTAAAATTCTGCAGCAAATCACCACCATGAAGGTGTATTTAAAAATGTCCCAGCTGGAGCAAGACTGAGCTTAACTAAGCCCCTCTTAATCATTTCTCTCCCAAAGATGCTGTCTAAAAGCTAGCTTTTATAATTCCTGATACAAAGAAACCCTGCTGTGGAGAAGGCCTTGAATATCCCCACTCCGTACTGAAACAAACATTATAACCATGACAAAATGAAAAGAAGCTATGATGACTGTCACCATTATGGTGACAGTGTCATGAGACTCCTGCAAACCCAAAGACATTCTACGCAGATCACATGGGTTGCTCGGGACAGATTAAGACCCTCAAATGGCAAGGGACTTGAAAGCTTTTCATCTAAATGAGGTGTTACCCTTCAAAGACCTTGTGCCAACATTACAAAGCCACAGCCTGGGGTTCATGACTTCAGAGGGCTGCATTCTTCCCGAGTCTTCGTGAGACACCAGAATGCAGCTAGGTCTTAGCTCACAGCACGGGTGGTTCGTGTCCAAAAGTGAGAACAGTACAAGAGAGAGAAATAGCACCCCAGAGCCCACACAACCACGGGCGCCGCTGGGAAGGCCTGGGAGTGCCTCTCTGAGACCGATTTCAGGACAGGCACCTTCTGGTCACCTCTCAGCCACCCAGTTGGTTCCTACTGTTGGAAATAAATACCTAAAGTGGGTTCCTTTGGTTCCTAACAGGGGATTGACTTTCTGCTCCCCTTGGTCGCTCCAATGTGTGCACTGGGAGCAAACAGTTTTCAGTAGAGAGATGAAACCTTAGTAGGGGAAGAATGTTGGGTACAATAGTCATTGAGCTCTCTTCCTTCCAAGGCCACTGGAGGGAGGAAGACAGGCACTTGCCAGTCCTTACTTGCCAGTCTCACCTCAGCAGAGCCAGGGAGAGCCTGAGTGGCAACTTGAAGTGTCAGTTTGTGGCAGCTCCTAGTTCTACCAAGTTCCTCCCACTGTGTGTACTTCATTTCCCTCCCTTTGGAGTGGCAGGCTCCAGTGACTACCAAGCCAGTGCCAGACTTTGGCTGCTGGTTCTTGGCTCTAGTACTGAACAGCGGCTACCCTGTGGTTTGCAAATGAGTGGACTGCAGCAAGCAGTCGGCTCCCAGCCAGAGCACAGCCTAGGAGAAGCTGCTCTGGTTTTCCACGGGGCAGCTGCCAGCCCTGTGAGCTCTCGGGAACCCCAGGTTAGACCAAGTGTAAAGTAGAGTTAACATTTAAAGGAAAACTTTCAACGCCATTTATTTTCTAACTTCCTATTAAAGTTCATGCAGCTGACAAAATGGAAACAGGAAAGAGGGCTCAGAAGTGAAAGTGTCTCTCTCTTTTTAAACAGAATTAAAGCTTAAAAAAACAAAATGTTCACTGAGCAGTGGTGGCACACACCTTTAATCCCAGCACTTGGGAGGCAGAGAAGGGTGGATCTCTGTGTTAGAAGTCAGCCTGGTCTACAGAACAAGTTCTAGGACAGCCAGAGCTTCACAGAGAAACCATGTCTCAGAAACAAAACAAAGCAAAAAGTTCAGACAGGAACAGTGTCCTACACCTGTAATCTTAGCACTAGAGAGGCAGAGGCAGGAGGAGAGTGAATTTAAGACTGGCCTAGGCTGTATGAAACCCTGTCTCAAAAAAAGCCCGAAAGAGAGGAAGGCAGAGAGGGAGGGGAGCAGAGACAGACAGACAGAGATGGCGGGTGACTGATTTCTGAAGAATGGGAAAGAATTTCACAAGCAGAGGCTGAAAGGAATGGTATCAGCCAAAGGGAAGGGGCAGTCCCCTGACACTGCCAAGAGTGACTGCCACACCTCAGTGTAATGGTGTAATAGGGAACTACAAACCTGGAAATGTCACTTCAATCGTAAGAACAAACTAAAAATGAATAGCGTTGGGCCAGCGAGATACTTCAGAGGGTAAAAGCCGTGTAAGCCAAAGAACCTGAACTGGATCCTCAGACCCCAGAAAGGAGAGAACTGACTCCTTAAAGTGTCCACAAGTATGAACAAGGGACATGGGATTGTGGAAGTGTGTGTACCAGGGGCCCCTCTCCTGGCATGTACCTGCAGTAACCCCACACTGCAGGCTGCTTTCCAGTCTACTTTCTTCTGAGTGTGAAGGGTCCCCAGAGGCTGTGACATGCGCATCAGAGGGATGAACAATGGCAGATAGGAGCATCTAGTCTTCTGCTAGGGATTTCTACAAGTGGAAACCAATGCCATTCAAGGTTTTGAAGTGACTTTTTGTAAAGCTGTAATACATATCACATATGCCAACAGGCAAAGGGTTTAGCATTATTTAAGAAAAATACTTTTTAAATTTCAAAGCTTTAATTTCAAAAGCTATAAGTTGTAAACTAAAGCTTCTTTAGAGTTCTAACAAAATCCTGAGTGTAAAGTGTGCTTGAGACCGGAGACTCTGGGAGCCACTGCTCCAGAGAAATGCTTTCACAGGGCAGCACATGTAAGGTTGCCCGTGAGCTATGCACGCATCAGGACACAGCAGCTAAGTAAAGTGAGGGACAGTAACCCTAAAAAAGTCCTATCCTGCTTGAAAAGAATGAGGTGGGCTGAAACAGGCATCCTCCACATTGTGCACGCTGCTTCTGCCTTTGTCCTTGCAAGTTGATACTCAGCATTAGCATGAAATTTGTGGTGTGAGAGGGTTGACAGAGAATAAACATCCTATTAAATTGTACTTGAGATGAAAAAAATTCCTGTTGTATTTTGACAAAATTATTTTTATTAAAACACACATCCATGAAAAGAATGAGATGGGGCTGGATGTAACACAAAAAATAAAAGACCCAAAGACTAATACTAGGATTTAGGTTCAAGCTAACGATCAGAAAAGAAAAGCAGCTGGTCACTAGCTCTTACTCCACCTCAGACTGAAAGGCAATCCTGGCTCCACCAAACCTCAGACGGTAATCCAGACTTCTATGCTCTCCTCAATGTAGCTGGAGAATGACTGCCTGGTACTGAGCCCTTGCTCCTCCTGTCTTATACACCTCTCATGAGTCCTGGGATTAAAGGCGTGTGATCATCTTTGTGTGAGCTGTTTCTCCTTAGGACTGGATCAATCTTTTGTAGATCTGGGTTGCCCTGTTCTCACAAAGATCTTAATCCTGAGTCCTAGGATTAAAGGTGTGTACAACCACCTCCTTGCTTCTGGCTGCTAGGATTAAAGGTGTGTGCCTGACTTTTATGGCTTGTGTCTGACTTTGCTTTCTGAATCCTCAGGCAAGCTTTAATAAATCATAAATGATATATCAACACATCCAGGAGGTGGCTCAGAGGGTTAAGGCACTCACTGCACAACTCTGAGGACCTGAGTAGGACAAGGCAAAACTGGAGGTGGAGATGGGAAGACTTCCTGGTTTCCAGGCCCAGCTAGCCAGGCCTAGAGCAGGAAGAGCAATAGCCTGCCTGCACACACATATACACATACACATACAGATTCTCTCTCTCTCTCTCTCTCTCTCTCTCTCCTCTCTCTCTCTCTCTCTCTCCTCCTCTCCTCTCCTCCTCCCTCCCTCCCTCTCATATACACACACAATCAGGCACACACAATCACACACACATACTCACTCGTGTGCACACATTTACACACACACAGAGGCATGAGTATGAAAACATCTCCAAGGCACACTAAAGATAAATGAACAATCCACAACAAAGTACCCATATATATTGTTTAACTCTTTACATTGATTTCTTTATTTTGTGGGTGTGTATATGCTGTGGGTGTGTGGGTACCACCGTATGCATGCAGAGATCAGAGGACAACTTGAAGGGCTCAGTTCTTTCCTTGCACCATGAAGGTCAAGTGGATTGAACTCAGGCTTTAGGTTCGGCAGCAACTTTCTTTACTCACTGAGCTGTCTTTCTGGCCCTGTTTAAGTTCTATAATAATGTTAAAATGCTACCAGAATGATGTCTTCCCAACAAAAAGAAGTGTAACATATACTACTCCATAGAGTAGTTACCTCTGGCCAAGAGAATGGGATTAGGGTAGGTACGTACTCAAAAAGGATAGGGGTTTAGTTTTTCCCTTTATGTCTGGATCTTTAACAAATACACCCAATATATATAGACACACAGCCTTTGGCAAATTGCAGCTAACTGATGTTGTGTAGCAGTTTCCTCTGGACTGAAACTCTTCCTCCGGAAGGAAATCATGGAGGCAAGGGGGACTCACAATAAAGTTACATGGCCCTACCCAGAGAGCTACAAGCAGTGGACATCTGCCATGGGAGCTACAAGCAGTGGATATCTGCCCTGGACCTATAAGCAGTAAACACCTGCCCTGGGAGCTACAAGTAGTGGACACCTGCCCTGGGAGCTATCAGCAGTGGACACCTGCCCTGGGAGCTATCAGCAGTGGACACCTGCCCTGGGAGCTATCAGCAGTGGACACCTGCCCTGGGAGCTACAAGCAGTGGACACCTGCCCTGGGAGCTATCAGCAGTGAACACCTGCCCTGGGAGCTATAAGCAGTGGACATCTGCCCTGGGAGCTACAAGCAGTGAACACCTGCCCTGGACCTATAAGCAGTAAACACCTGCCCTGGGAGCTACAAGCAGTGGACATCTGCCCTGGGAGCTATCAGCAGTGGACACCTGCCCTGGGAGCTATAAGCAGTGAACACCTGCCCTGGGAGCTACAAGCAGTGGACACCTGCCCTGGGAGCTATCAGCAGTGGACACCTGCCCTGGGAGCTATAAGCAGTGGACACCTGCCCTGGGAGCTATCAGCAGTGGACACCTGCCCTGGGAGCTATAAGCAGTGGACACCTGCCCTGGGAGCTATCAGCAGTGGACACCTGCCCTGGGAGCTATCAGCAGTGGACATCTGCAAGCTGAGCTGGTGTCTTAGCTACTGTTCTACTGCTGTGAAGAGATACCATAACCAAGACAACTTTTATAAAAGAAAGCATTTAACTGGGGGCTTGCTGGCAGTTTTAGAGGGTTAGCCCATGATCATTATGGCAGGAAGCAGACAGGCGTGATGCTGGTAAGTAGTAGCTGAGAGTTTTACATCCTGATCCACAGGCAGCAGGTAGAGAGGGAGTGGCTGGGCCTGATGAGGGGTTTTGAAACCTGAAAGCCTACCGCTGCTGACACATCTCTTCCAACAAGGACACACCTTCTAATCCTTCCCAATCAGTTCCATCACACAGACAGGGAGCTATTCGACAGGAAGCTTCTCTCTCTCTCTCTCTCTCTCTCTCTCTCTCTCTCTCTCTCTCTCTCTCTCTCTCTCTCTCTCTCTCTCTCTCTCTCTCACACACACACACACACACACACACACACACACACACACACACACAGGGTTCAGCCCTGTATCCGGAGGGAACAAATCTGTTAACATCTTCCCAGGACAAGTCTAGAACTGCCACAACAGCATGGCCCTGCAGCATGGCCGATGGGGCTGACAGCCAGGACGCAGTGGCAATCATACTGCACTGGCGACTGCCTGCCACCAGCTGCGAGGCCACATACTGATTGCAAACCATTTCCATCAGAATCTTCATGGGCTAACACGGACACTGTATTTCTTGAAAGAACTGTTTTAGTCAGGCTTCTCTAGGAGAACAGATCCTCTAGGGGATGAATATATGTCAGAATTTAACATTGTGATGACAGCCAAGTCACATCTGAGATGCTGAGAACATGGAGCCTCAACAGTCACAATAGTCTTAGAAGCTAGAGTCATTGGAAAGGTTGAAGCTTCAACTGAGAAAATGCCTTCATAAGATCAGGCTGTGGGTGAGCCTGTGGGGCATTTTTAAATTAATGATTGATGTGTGGAAGCCCAGCCCTTTGTAGGTGGGGACAGCCCTGGGCTGGTGGTCCTGGGTCCTATAAGAAAGCAAGCCATGAGGAGCAAGCCAGAAAGCAGCAGGCCTCCATGGCCTCTACATCAGTTCCTGCCTCCAAGATCCTGCTCTATTTGAGTTCCTGCCCTGACTTTCTTCAGTGATGAACAGTGGTGATGAAGTAAGTATAAGCCACATAAACCCTTCCCTCCCCAGGTTGCTTTGGTCATAGTGTTTCACAGCAATAGTAATAACCCTGACACTAGACCACTGATGTGCATAAAACCAGCCAGCACTCCTAGGTTTCCCAGTAAGTGTCAGTGGGGACATAGCAGTAACGGTCTTGCTATTTATTGAAAGAACAAACAGACCAAGTGGTAAATGCGAAATAAAATCACTGAAGATAGTTAGGAAAAAACAAACAAACAAACAAAAAAAAAAAACAAATGGACACCTGCTACAAGAGTGAGAGCAGGGGGCTGGAGAGGTTGAACAATGGTTAAAAGCACTGACTGTTCTTCTAGAGGACCCGGGTTCAATTCCCAGCATCCACATGGCAGCTTATAACTGTCTGTAACTCCAGTTCTAGGGGATCTAACACCTTTATATATACCAATGCACATCAAATAAAGTTAAACAAATTAAAAAAAAAAGAGTGAGAGCATTCTAGTAATAGTGGAGTTGAAAGAATAAAATAAGTTTCTTTTAAAAAAGATTTGTACATCCACTTATCTGTGTGTGTGTGTGTGTGTGTGTGTGTGTGTGTGTGTGTGTTGGGGGGGTGCTTCTGTATTAATATGGAGATCAGAGTACCTGATAGTTGAATTTTCAGGAGTCAAGCCTAGACAGGCCCCAAGGCGTGTTTTCTTACACTTGGCTGAAATACAAACTTAGGAATGCAAAGTCATTCTGGAAGATGAGTTCATCTTTCTGGAAACTGATATTGTTCTCATCCTTCCCTCAGTGAGGGAGAAGGGAAACAACTGTGGAGATTATTACAAGCAAACTGTATGTGTCAGCATTGAAACTGGGAGGAATTTTAGTGTCTATACAAGGGACTGCTCAGCAGATGTACGTACGGCTGGACTATACTATGCTACAGGGTCATTCTGCCACTAAGAAGCTAGCGAGGGGTGCATTGGTTCAGTGGATAAAGGCACTTACTTTCCAAGCCTGATATTTCAAGTTTGAGCCCCAGGGACCACATGAAAGAAGGCCAGAAACCCCTTTTGCAAGCTGTCCTCTTACCAACACTCATACATGTGGTGTGGCATGCACATGTCCACACATATACACAGACACATTAAATACAGGTAAGCAACCTAAACAACAATAATAAAAAGCCCAGTGACATGACACTTGTATTATGATATAAAAAGTACTCCAAAATGTACTAAGTACAGAAAATGGGTTACTGTGGCACAGCTGGGCTGTTTAACAAGTGTGATGTATACATGTGGGTGCAGAGGGAGAAGAGGGCCTATGAATTTACTACTTATCCTCTAGAAACACAGACAAGGTCAAACACCTGTGCAAGAGGGCCTCCCTGAACCTCCACACTCTTCCTGGCTCTTTGATTCTGAGTGTGAGCTGAAGGTATGCTGTGATTGGGAAGCTAAGTATTAGTCCATGCTTACACGTGCAGCATCAGCTATTTGTAGCTACTGAAGGAAGGGGATTATTTTGGCTAACAGTCAGACCCCTCCTGGTAGGAGAGGCATGGCAGCAGTCATCTCCACAGCAGCGGCAGCTACTTGCTGACATCTCAGTGCGCTGGAAATCAGAGCAGACAGGAGACAGGGCAGAGCCTTCTTTAAGAATATCCAGCGCACACCGTACAGAAGATTGAAAGCTAGATGAGAGACGGGCAGGGTGAGGGCTGGTAGAGCACACAGCACCAACTCTCCCTACTCCATCCCAGGTCACCATCCATTCCAACTGTCTTCTGCAGGGTGGAAGTTTTAGAACTAACCACAACAGTTGCCCAACTGAGTTCTGACTCCTTATATTCTGTCCAACAATGCGTACTTCCCTGACTACAGTCTTCAAACTGTGAGCCAGGACTTGGAAGTAAAGAGCATCTCTGAACAGCTCCTTCCAGGGGGACTGTGTCTGTAGTTGTTCCCACCAGAGGGTCAGTTAGGACCAGTGAGCAGCCCCAGCCCCAGGTGTCTGCAAAGGCTATCAAAGCCACCTGAATCATGGCATATCTACAGCCCTCAAGAATAGATCAATAAAAGACTATGTATCTAACAGGTGAGACAGCCACACGGGCAGGCTATGTGACAGAAGGATTCCAGACGACAGAGAGGGAGGGAGGGTAAGGGCTAGGAGAGGGCCACTCAGCCATGCTTGGAGCTGCCAAGAACTGCCCCCACACTCCTGGAGCTGTCCTCCCTGACAGTGTGGTGGGCAAACTGTCTGCTGCATTTAAATGGTTCCACCATCTTTGGTTGTCTTATTTATGGTTTCTATTTCTATGATAAACACTGTGTCCAAAAACAACTTGGAGATAAAAGGGATTATTTCAGTTTATGCTCCTATTTCATCCTCCATCACAGAGGGAAGTCAGGGCAGGAAATCAATGCAGGAACCTGGAGGCAGGAACTGGAGCAGAAGCCATGGAGAAGTGCTGCTTACTGGCTTGCTCCCCATGGCTTTCTCAGCCTCAATTCTCATTTATCCCAGGACCACGAACCTAGTGGTGGCACTGTCCAGTGACCTGGGCCCTCCCACATCAATCATCACTCTGGTTGGGGCATTTACTCAATTGAGGTTCCCTCTTCCCAATGACTCTAGCTTGTGTCAAGTTTTCATAAAACTAGCCAGCATACTGGGGTTATTACAATTATTAAAATCTTCATTCTCATTCCTTTGGACGGGGAGGTGTTTTGCCTTTGATACCACATAGTTAAACTAAACAAAATCAATCACTGATCGTGAACACTAATCTCCTAGACTTCTGTTGGGTTATCCACACACCTGTCTTCCCTTGAAACTCTTGAGCCCTTCAGAAGACAAAGGCATCTGCCTGAGTGTTCACCAAGCAGCCTAGTGCTCAAGAGTTCCCTCTGCCTTATCCTGAAATCAGCAACGGCAGGATGTCACCTGGTAGCAGACTAGTATCCAGCCGGATAGTAAACTCCCCCAGGCAGAGAGAGAGGACTGTGCCTTGGAATCCTTTTCTATCCCCGATAGTGCACAGCAGAGCTCACACACAGCCCAAGCAGAGCCTTGCTGGCTGGACCCACCTCCATAACCCCAGATGCCTCTCACACAGTACATCCATCTGGACCTGCATAACAGACCCCAGCTACGGGTGCCTCAGGGGTCCTAGTACGGGAGTCAGCTCCTCCCTGTTAGCCTCTGCCCACACCAGGTGTCCAAGACTTGCTTCTTCAGCACAGGGATATTTATTCCAGGGGTTTTAATGCCTGGCACTTGGTTCTGCCCACGGCTAGAAGGCAAAGTCTATCATCAGGCCCCAAGCAACTCTGTGGTTTCCCTTCAGCATTCATCTCTGCCCAAGAACTAGGAAAACTGAAAGCTTGCTTTGCACCATTGCTTTAGCAACTTTCTGCCATACATGTCACAGAACTACACTCGCCACGGCCTTTCCTGACCAAGCCTGCCTCAACTCCACCAGCACCTGTACTCTCTCAGGTGTACAGACAGCTTATGTAAGACCACTCTTCTGTCCACATCTGTTAAGATCTAGGTACCCAGGTACTTCCTATTCCTCCCCCATCTCTCAGAAGGACCCCCCCCCTCTCCCTTCCTGCACTCATCCCCAATCCATGCACAAGATCTCAACTGATGCCCCAGTGCAGGGCAGTCACGTGCTCAGAGCCACCTCTCGTCTCCTCCATCCAGAACCTTTGTGTCCTCGCTATTACTTATTGAGTGCTGTTGTTGACCAGTCTGTCATTGGCCTCCTGATCCCGGATCCCAGGTGAGTGAGTGTGTGCCTCTCTGTAGTAACCTGACTCAGGTCCATACACCCTTAGCTCCTAGAGTCCCCAGCGAGCCCCCTGCTCTAGGCTGGCACAGCCCCCCTGAGCTTCCCTTCTGAGAGCATGTAACTGTCATGTGAAATTCCTGGCAAAGACCTAATCTGGGCTAATTCACACTCCACCCACCTTGACACAGACATTCTGCAAGGTCCTGCCCCACCTGCAAGTGCCGTTGGTCCTCCTCTACACTACTTACCTGCAACTCACACACTCACTCAGGTTATGAAAGTCTCATGATCTCATGATTCCGCCTCAAACACTAGATTTCGGAATCTCGTGTAACTATTAAGATGAAATGAGAGTTTGTATGAAAGGGATTAGGTCATTTCTTCACCTTTCATTCATAGCAAGGCCTAGGTGGAGGACCTCTTCTACCTCCAAGGGCAGTTACTCCCTATCGCACACAACCCTAACACAGAACCCAAGTACCAATGAAAAGCAAGACAGTGAAACACGCACACTGTACATGGAACGCTTCTCTTTACATCCTCCCTGGAGCCACCCGGGTGTGAAATTTTAGGTGATTGAACAATTAATGGGGAGAGGAGTAGGAAGAGTCATTCTTGGCACATCTAGAAGCAACAGGCTGGATGTGAACTCCAAGCCGCAATCATGGGGCGCAGGAGACAAAGGAACTGGAGGGAGGATGCTAGGAGGGTCAACAGAGGTGTCCAGATTACACATGAGCAAAATAAGCCTTCAGACTCAAAATCCGGTATGACCAGGGGGGCTACATTAGGAGGGGAATGCGGAAATGCTGGCTGTGGGTAATGAGATCTCTTCGCAGGCCCTGCCAAACCCAGACAATGCCAGTCTAACCCAGGATGTCCCTGCGCCCCCGGCCTCACCGATGGAGATCTCCTGAGCGAAGGCCAGCGAGATGAGCAGCAGAGGCAGACCCACGGCGATGCATGTGACCATCTTGTCCACCGCTAGCTCCAGCCGCAGCCCCTTGAATTTGGGCTCGGTGGGCTCCTTTAGCAAGAAGTCCGAGAACACGTACTCCGTGGCCAGGTGGGCGATGGCCATGGTCTCGGCGCGCCGGGTGCCGCGGGACTGGCAGCCGAGGGCAGGCGCGGGTGCTGCGGGCAGCCGGGGCGAGGCGCCGGGTCCTCCGGGTCACCGGCCGGGCGCGTGGCTTCCGCTTTCCCTTCCCGGGCTCCCGGGCAGGCCCACCATCGCACCGCCTTGGCAGTCGCTGGGGCGACCTCCTCGTAGGGACCGCACGGGAGCCGCAGCTGCCTGGGATGCCCCAGGCTGCGCAGGGCGCACGAGCTCTAGAGCTGCGGCTGCAGCGCTCACACCCTGTGCCCAGCCCTCGCGGGTCCCTGGCGCGCGCGACACCAGTACTTGGGCTTCTCTGCGCGCGCAGGAGCAACAACTAGCCGGGAACAAAGCACTTGGCCCCAGAGGCCACAGAAGCCCGGGCTGCACTGCACGCTCGGCTCAGAGAACCGAGCTCTTCCGGAACCTACGCCGGGGAAACCCGGTTCCCAGGACCGAGCAGTTTCCGGAAGCGCGCTTACGCGGGCGGGATGGGCGCGGCCGCACCGGGACCCTGGACTAAAGAAGGGTCACCCTCGGGACAGTCCCGCCCCTCCCATCCCTGTGCTCAGAGCTCCCAACTCTTAACACATAGGATTAAAAAAAAAAAAATTTTTTTTGGAGTCCTTTCTGCTGGCAACCCCTTCCCCTGAGAACGAGGTGGCCCCTTTCTAAGCCTCGCCCACCATTGTGTGGGCGTGTGGTGCTGAAAATGAACTCATGTCTAATGCACTGCTGCCCGCTAGACAAGCGCTCTACCACAGCCATACTCCAAGGTGCCATCCAGATTCTGTAAGAGCCTATGCCATTAAAAGGTCAAAACAATCATGCGGTGCAGAGTGTGTAAGGATTCAGGCATTATGATGGCCTGCCCCTGTCACCTGGCAGAATGCTCTCAGGCAGTGCCTTGGTCAGCCCAGGGTTCCATGGCTAAGTAGTCGGTGTACTCAGGTGCAAAGGACCCCTTTAAAAGAGAGACCCGCCCCCCTACTTCTCTCTCTTTCCCTTGTTCCCGGGGCAGACAGGACTTTTCCTGTCTCCCTCTTCTGTCCTGTCTCTTTACCTTATTTTCTTACCTCCCCGAAAATAAAAATTTCAATAAGAGTCACATCTACAGGTGTGTGTTTCCTCATCTACCCACCATCCATCACCCGCCCCAGGACCCGATCATGGGGACCTGCCACCTGCGGTCCCAACCCATTATTCTTTATTCCTAACAGAGGGAGCCCTGGACCTTTCTAGGGTTGAGGGGGGGGGGGGCAGAGGGAGAGAGGGGCAGAGGGAGGGGGAGAGGAAGGAAGGAGAGAGAGAGAAGGTCCAGGCCTCTGTTCTTTTCTCTATCTTCTGGTCCAAAGCAGTAGCCAGGGCTGCAAAGGAGTATCAACTGGCAGGTGTGTGATTGGCTTTGGAATACCTCATGGAAGAGGATAAGAAATGATCCAACCGTTTGCTGCCTTAGAAGGTGAAGGACCAGGCATGAACACCTTCTCTGGGCTGTGTACATCAGTAGGGTCAAAGGGGGTAAATCCAAGGCCCACATGTACCTCTCCTCCGGACTAGTCCTCCACAGTCCTGTGCTGGTGAGCCTCACGGTCCCTACCTCAACCCCCAACTGCTGTCTTCTACATTTCCTTAACCCTTGCTGTTGGCGCTTGCCCACAGATAGAAGCCTGGTGCTCCAATTTTAACATTCCCTCACTCTTGAGGGCTGCCCCAACTAAGTCTGAATTGTTGTGCTTCTTTTTGGCAGATCTGATAGCTCCCCACCTGCATAACCAGCACCCCAGTTTACCCCCACCATCATACTGCTTACAGGAAGATATCTTCCAGACCCTCCAAGCCATTCACCAAATGTTTGTGAAGTGTTGGGAAGTAAAAGTGACATGCTCTAACTTGTATTAATTTCATCCAAACAGGCAAAAAAATGAAGCCCTGTCACCCAGAGTGTTTTTTTAAGTGTCCCAGTTTCCACTCCTCTGTCTATTCTTCTCAAGGCACATGTTATGAGACAGTAATGGGCTAGGGAAGATGAGTCTGTTCCGGGCGGGCAGAGCTGGGATGAGTGTTTTTAAGGAACCAGTAAGTCATAATGCAGTTGTCCTCCCTGTCAGGATCAACTCATTCAAGAGGAGAAAAGGCCCCTTGGGAACCCTCTCATGGCCCCTCCCCTAGCTGGAATGAGTCAGTCATTCTCTTGGTGCTTCCCTCCCAACTCTTTGGTACCCAGCTCTCTCTGGGTAGGTGATGGTGGTGGCTTGGATATGAACCACTATGGAGGGTGTGTGTGTGTGTGTGTGTGTGTGTGTGTGTGTGTGTGTGTGTGTGTGTATCAGAGAGAGAGAGAGAGAGAGAGAGAGAGAGATTTTCATATCCTTTGTTTTGTGATGACATTGCCTTCTGATAATTATAAGAAGCACTTGGGGAATAAATGACATCAAGTCTGCCTTGCCCCTATCCCTTCCTGGCAGCAGAGTGACCCAAGGCAGGGTGTGGCCTTACAGTCAGTCTCCCAAAATTCTGGTTTGCTTGCTTGACATCCTTGGCATTTGATTACAAGATCCTTAGCAATGAAAACAGTCGAATTCAAGATAGTCAAACTCACCAGGCTGCCTAAGCTGTGTACATATGCAAGTTCTTCTTGGAGAAGTATTTACTGAGCAGCTGTTATGCACTGCATAGCTGTCTGCTCTGCAAGTGCAGCAACAAGCAGAACAGACCAATAGTTCTCACTTCCAGGGAGCTTCCATGCCCACCAAAGGTGCAGACAAAACTGAAGCTAACAGACAAAATGACTCTGTCCCGTGATTAACGCTACAAAGGAGAACATTGGGAATGGGGCATAACAGAAGTAGGGACCACACTGGAGACGGCCATCTGGGGAAAGCATGTCTACACTAAAAACCTAAGAAGGAGGAATAGGATCCTGGAGAGAGCAAAGAGAATAAAAGTCACAGAGAGGAGCAAGTCAAAGGCCCTGAGGCAAGAACTCTCAGGGGGCAGCACTGATAAAAAGCTGGAGCAGAAGAGAACCCAAGAAGCTGGAGAGGTGGGCATGGTCCCCACCAGCCTGGGCCTCACAGACCAGGGTAAAGAGTCTGCAGCCATTAAAAGTGTAATGAGAGATGTTACAATACTCACCAGGAAGTGACTTGGTCAGATTTGGAAGAGCATAGCAACAGACAGCTCTGTGGACAGAGCAAGGAAGGCAAGAGAATAGCATTGCTCAGGGAGCTGTTGCAATGACCCTACCAAACAGGACCTTGGACCTGCAATCAAAGTCAAGGTTAGAGAAAACATTTTGAATTTAGTAGCATACAGATGAACTTCAGACCCATGGAAATGAATGAATAAACTATAGATAAGGCTGCAAAGGGACAGCAAACATAGTAATCCTGTTTCTTCTACCACTCTGGAACTCTCAAGTTTGAAATAAATATCAAAGTGTTGGTAAGGTCAGATGTCTCAGGAGAGCCTTCAAGAGGGTACATCTGGTCCCTTTACAGTATCTATGCTTGTGTGCCTTGCATCCCTTGGCCCTTTGTCCATCCCCGAAGCTAGGGGTGTAATTAAGCAATCCAAGTTTTTCTTTATTATCTTATATTTAAATTTATTTTATCATTTTAGTTATTTATTTTTGACCAGGTCTCTCTGTGTACTTCTGACTGTTATAGGAACTCACTATATAGACTAAGCTGGCTTCAACTAACAGAGATTCCCTTGCCTCTGACTCCCAGGTGCTAGGTTTAAAGATGTGAGCCACTACACTCTGCTTTATAATTTTATTTTATTGTAGGGCTGAGGGTTGGACACAGGGCCTCATTCATTCTAAACAAGAGCTCTTCCACTGAAACACAGACCCAACAACTGCTTTTCTTTTATAAGGATACTCGTGGTTACATTTAAGGATAACCCAAGATAAACTCTCCATCATCAACCAGAGCTTTAGCTCATCAGACATTTAGAAAACCCTTTCCAAGATCTCATCCAGAGCTTCAGGGAGGAGGGTATGGAATCTTCAGGAGCATTTCTTACAGTGAAAATAATGGAGGGCCAGTGAGAAGGCTCAGTGGAGAAATGTAGTGGGCCACAAGCCAGAAAACCTGAGTCCAACCCCTGGAACCCATGATGTTAGGAGAGAACTGATTCCTGAGAGTTGTCCTCTGATCTCTACAAGCATGTTATGGCACATCCACATCCCCACCTCATCATACAGACATACTAATAAGGATACTAAATTTATAATGTTAAAAGAAAAAGTAGCACAAAGGTCCTGGTGTCAAGTTCTGGGGGATGCCAACATTTAGAGATCAGGAGAGGAGCTAGCCAAAGAATGAGAAGAAATAAAAATGGAAGAGGGCCGGGCATTGGTGGAGCACACCTTTAATCCCAGCACTCAGGAGACAAAGGCAGGCAGACCTCTGTGAGTTCAAGGCCAGCCTGGTCTACAGAGCAAGTGTCAGGATAGGCTCCAAAGCTACACAGAGACACCCTGTCAAAAAAAAAAAAAAAGAGGAAGGAAGGGTGTTGTAGAATATTATTTTAAGGTGTGTTACTTATTTTAAAGTGTGTTTATGCTCTGGAACATTTGTTTAATGATGCAAAGATGTGTTTGGTTAAATAAAATTCATCTGTGGTCAGGAGGCTGAGTCAGCAACTAGCTGACAGGAAGTGGTAGGGAGGAGCCAGGGGAAGAAGGGTTTTTAAGGAAGGGCAAGGAGACACATGAGGCTCCTAGAGAGAGCAAGAAGGGAGGGAGGTAAGCAGCTTGCTATTCTGCCTCTCTGAAGAGCAGAATTCCACCTCAACCTTTGAATCTTGAATTATTTAGAGGGACATATTTAGGTAAATTCCCTTCTTAACTTTGAAAGAGTTGGTCCCTGAGGGAACAGAATTCCCTCAGGCTGCAACTCTCAAGGCATAACCACTGCTGATAGTGGTGGAGTTGCAGTTGCTGATTTGGACAGCTGTAGCTTGAAAGGCAGTGACAACTTAAAAAGAGGACAACAGCTGGGGAGTCGTGTTGCAGAGCCAGAGGACTAGAAGGCTGTCCAGAAGGTAGGAACTGCCCTTTATAGCTGAGGGGTAAGTAAGATAAACATGGAGAACCACCTGGAAAAGGCATTTTGGATATCCTCTTGATGACACCTGGCTGAGTGCAGGTTTGGGCTTCCTGACTGGTTGGATGATTTCAAGCCACTGATGTAACGTAAAGAGTACAGGAGGCAGATGTGGGCAGTTCTTCACACCCAAAAGAGACACTGACGGATGAGTTAAGGAAGATTGCTCCTTGCGCTCCATTTTTAATGGTGGACATGTCTGGCATTTACCTCCTGGAATGATGCAGAAGGGGAAAAATGGTGATAAAGGGAATGGGAGTCTTTGAGAAAACAAAAGGAGTTGAGGTCCAGGGCCAAGTGGAGAGAGCCTGGTCCTGCCAGGAGCAAGGATTCGTCCTCCATGGTGAGGGTAGGAAATGGTGATTATCTCAGAGTGAGTTTGAGTGTCAGAAAGGACCACATGGGAGGAGTTGTATTTGTGGTGATATATGATTTTATTCCCTTTAGTAGATACAACTGACATAGATACAGAGAATAAATATCTAAGGTAGTTCTATTCTTTTTAAAAATAATTTATGTTTTATGTGCATTGGTATTTTGTCCACATGTGTGTCTGCGTGAGGTGTCAGATCTTGGAGTTACAGACAGTTGTGAGCTGTTATGTGGGTGTTGGGAATTGAACCTAGGTCCTCTGGAAGAGCAACCAGTACTCATTCACTGAGCCAGCTCCAAAAGTTCTGTTCTAACCACTTTTTTTTTTAATGACAGGTAATTCTGAGTGAAAACAAACAATGCAAATTTGCCATTTTAGAATATATGAAACTTTATTAAAAAGAGAAATAGTGCAACAACAAAACTACTTTGTGGTTTGTTTTCATTTAAAAAAATGAAAAAAGGAAAAGAACTTTTACTAAACTAAACAAATTTTTGGCTTACTAAAGGTAAGTCATAAGTGCTCACCATACTTCTCATGCAATCATACAGCCTACCATGTATGAAGTCCACAGAACAGGTAATTCAGTAAGCCACAAAATCACATTGTCATCAGTTAGCAGGCTGGAATTCAAAACCATGTGGGTACCCTGTTTGACAAGGCATTCAAGCAGACTACAATCAGAACTCATTAGCAGTTGCACCTGTTTTATATAAGATATGGTTTCTATTATTTTCCCCTCACCAAGAAGATGAAAAGTAAAGCATCAGAGATCCCTTCACCAGAGTATTTATTAGGTCCTACCCGTTCACCTGGAAATTCAAGTGACCCACTGTTAAGACAGTGGTCTAGCATCATGTGTCTGGCCACAGCACCCCAGGGCAGCTTGTCCTGAGCTAAGATAGATTTCCCAGTCTAGTAATAAACAATGGTGCTTTTCTCAACCTTACAGCTAAAGTCCAGGGTCCCTACAGAGAGGATGTGTTGTGTCCTTCTGCGCTTAACCTTGTTGTTCAGTGTTTCTTGTTTGCCTGTGAGTCTTGGCAGCTATAATACTCATTTCCAAAGCTTAATTAATAGTTTAAAAACCACCAGGAATCCCCTTTCTGGCTGCCCTCCCTCCCCTCAAGGCTATGTCTTTAACAAGCACGGAATGTAGGGTTTTAAGAGGTCCCTTCTCCTCCCAGCCAGTCAGTTACCTTGATGAATGCCTCCTTCCCTCCATCCCATGATGAAACTGTAACTTTCACAGAAAAATGCCCCCGAGATGAATGAAAAGTCAAACTCAGGGTTCAAGGCCAGACGGGGAGTCTCTGGCTTACAGAGAAGAGTCAAGCCTGCTCCTGCACTGAGTCTAGCCCTCTCACATCCTGAAATTAAAAATCCTCTAGTTGGTTTTTGAAAATACAGACATTGCC
Source organism: Cricetulus griseus (assembly GCF_003668045.3). Taxonomy (NCBI): domain Eukaryota; kingdom Metazoa; phylum Chordata; class Mammalia; order Rodentia; family Cricetidae; genus Cricetulus; species Cricetulus griseus. The sequence continues at coordinate 128,567,381 of NC_048597.1, forward strand.
AATGAAACACATGGTAAAAATGTAGTGAATTGTAAACATTCAAGTATTCCTACAGGTTGAGTGAAAAACAGCAGCAATGAAATAAATAACCATATAACTTTGGCTTGTATAACAAACAATAAACAGGCTCTCTATGTTAGAGGGGGAAAGGCCAGGAGAGCTGTTGGAAGCCTCTGAAAGATCCATGTGGTCCATTTCCATCAGCCCATACTGACTTGGACATTCCCACGAACTCATCAGAAACCTGTTCACCCTGGAACAACTGGGGGAACAATTTCATGTGTCAGTTGATTCCACAGACAGATGTCTGAAGCACTCAAGTTTTCTAGAAGCTACTCCTCTAGAAACCTTGGTGGCTAGCTGAGGAAGCACTGCTTGGTTTAAAACTATGAAAACATCTTTCAGGTACTCCCTGAGAGAGTTGTTCACAAAACAGACTGGTGGCCCGCACTTCTCAATCCAGTGCACTCTCCTTTATGTATTTTGTACCTGAGAATCATTCACAGCCAGTTAAAAAATAAATAAATAAAAGCACATTGCTTTGGATGACATTCCAGAGGCTCGGAAGCCTGACCTAGGATACAGTGTGAAAGTTCCTTGGTGAACAATGCTTTGGTCCAGTGTCCCTGTTAGCCACTGTGTGGCCAGCCATGGAACCTGACCCCTCCTGCTAAGGAAGGCCAGAGCATTCACAGAGCTTCTGTGGGGAGTGCACAGGACTGGACCTCCCTGTAAGCCACCTGCCTCCTCGCAGAGCGGAGTCTGAGAGAGAGAATCACAGTGGCAATCAGGAGGAGGAGTCCCAGAATGAAAAGGATGACCAGGGCTGCCTTGGCTCCTCTTGGGCGAAGATTCTTGCCAAAGAAATAGAGGTCTTCATTGCCAGGTTGTCCTGTGAGGGAGAAAAGTGAGGCATCAGGTGCTTGCCTCCCCCATGGAGTGAAACACTGGGGCACCCACACAGGGTTCGGAGAGGATGTCATTACCTTTGGAGGGCACTGTGGTGGCATGCGATCCTGCTCCAGAAGGGGTCTTGGTAGAATATGGAGTCCTGTTGTCTGAACAAATATGTGTATATATGAGTTGACTGTTTATAAATGGAGACCCTTTTATATATGAAAGTCATGTCTTTTTACCAGTAAGAGCTTTACCTCAACCCCAATTCTGCCATCTTTCTTAAATTTCAAATACCAGTTTCAAATATTACCGCCTCCACCTTCCAAGAGGGAACTCTTTAGATCACGGCATTGTATGCCTTGGTTCATGCCCCAAACTATCAAACATGCCTCTCGAACCTGTACTCTGCACTCTTTCTTCACATCTTTCTCCATTGTGGCTACATATCCACTTCTTTGTCATTTACTTAACTCTGAGTGCCTTGGGATCTGTACCTGTGTTTTTCTCATGCCTCCTGTTTTCCAGGTCTATGGGAAGATTGGTGCCATGATCTGGCATCACTGACAGACAGTACCTATGTTCCTGAGGACAGTGTAGGTAGTCTCCATGCCGGCATGAATGTGGTCAGACACGTGGCAATGTAGGAGCCACGTCCCTGGGTGATCAGCAAACAGCTCAATGGTTTGAAATGTCCCGGGAAAGAGATCATACACATCTTCTCGGTAGGACTTATCTATCTGCAAAAGTCAAAAGACATAGTGTGAGGCTTCTTTCTCTCAGCACAGAAAGAAGAAAAAGAAGAGTGAAAAAACACAGTAGGCAGAAGGAAGGAAGGAATGAAAAAGGGCAAAAAAATCAATGGAAACAAGGACAAAGCACAATAGAGATGAAGAAAAATAAAGCTGTTTTTTTCTTAACACATAAACTTGTAGTATGAGCATCTACAATGGCCTTAAAACCTCTCCTATCCTGATACTCATAACCTCCACAGTTCCCTCTTGAGTTGTATGAGGTTAGCAAATGTGTGGTATATAGTATATGGTAGCAGAGACTATAAAAGACATAGTTGAGTTTAGTCTTCTCTTGCTCACCCAGATTAGTCAGTCTGGGTGAATCCAGCTCCCTCATCACACCCATGTGATGAGGAAATTAAGCCTTCAGTCAACAGACACATAAGTGAACTTGAAGATGGAGTCCATGGTTCCAGTCAAACCACTGACAACTAGAGCTGAGATATCTTTATTGGGCCCCATGAGAGACACTAAATCCAAGCCAACTAGCCACACTCCTCTAGACTCCCAAAATAGTCAATGTTTATTGTTTTGGGCCATTGAGTTTTAGAATGATTTCTTATACAGCAATAGAATATTACTGTAAATCTCCAGATATATTGACCAAGGAGAGGGGAAGGAAAGGGAGGAAGAGATGAATGGAGAAGATGGAACTATAGCTATGGGGAAGGAAACGAACACCACTGAGATCTTACTATGAAAAACAAACATTGCAAACAAACAGCTCTATGTTCATAGACAACAACTTATAGGCTGTAAACAATCTTAAAGGACACAACTATCAAAGATCATTCAGGAAGAAATAACTGGGGGCTAGAAAGATGGCTCAGTGCTTAAGACCACTGCACAAGATCAGGATTCAACTTCCAACACACACATGGCTGTATACCATCATCTGTAATTCCAGTTCTAGGGGATCCAGTGCCCTCTTTTGATATCTGTGGCCACCAGGCATACCCATGGTGTACAGGCAAAAATTCATAATATCTCTTTATACAGTCCTGGATGCTCTAGAACGCACTATGTGGACCAAAATGGCCTTGAACTCACAGAGATCCTCCTGCCTCTACCTCTGGAGTGTTGGGATTAAAGGTGTGTGCTATCAGTCCCCAGCCCATAAAATAGATTTTTGAAAAAAGAAAAATGAGTAGGTCATCTGAGTAGTTTGATTGTAAAAAACAGTAAACACAAATCATATTAACACCATCCAATAAGTCCAAATGGCTTTGTTGACAACTTCAATCACATAGTTGAAGAGTAATAGCAATCCTAAACAGACTCTTCTAGACAAGATAGTTATAGTTATGGTTTTCTTTGTTACCAAATTCAGAAAAGAAATTTACATAATAGATTAAAGTTTATAAGGCTGAGAAACATAAAAGCTTAAATTGCTTATCTAAGAAAATGTTTTGAGGTCTAAAAAGATAATTTTGTGTTGGTAATACAAGTTGGGATAGAAAGTAAATTCGGTACATGACTTTAAACTCATCAAGATAGGATAGATAATAGAGTATTTTCTCTGAATTTGCCAAATACAAATGGACTGGATATTGTAAATGTAATTCTTACTTGATAATTGTTTTTTCTTATATATAGTTTTACTGTGTTAAAGCTAAAATCTCACTTTATATTTAGACAAAAAGGGGGAAATGTTGCAGAATATTTGATTAACTATTCAAAGATATGTTATATTTGTTTAATTATGTAAAGATGTATTGCATTTGTTTATGTTGCAGAGTATTTGTTTAATTATGTAAAGATGTGTTACTGTTTTACCTTGCCTGCCTAAGGCACCTGATTGGTCTAACAAAAGGCTGAATGGCCAATAGCAAGAGAGGAGGAATACTTGGAACTTCCTGGCAGGGAGAGTAAGTAGGAGGAGGAATTTGGGCCCAAAGAAAAAGGAAAAGGAGATGACAGGGAGACACCAGGGGCCAAACAGATAGACATTGAGGAAGCAGGAAAATAGGACATACAGAATGAAAGAAAGGTAAAAAGCTCTAAGACAAAATGTAGATCAATAGAAGTAGGTTAAATTAAGTTAAAAGAGCTAGTGGGACAAATCTTAGCTAAGGCTGAGCATTCATAATTAATAATAAGTCTCTGTTCTGTATCTTTATATATGAGTTGGTTGGTGGCCCAAAGAAAATTCCAACTACACATTTACCTTATGGTTTAGCAATTCTGCTAAACTACAACTACATATTTTCTCTAGGAAATAAAAACTTGGTTTTATGCAAAAACATGCACATCTATTTATAATGACTTTGACCCTCCTTGGAAACCCTCTCACAGTTTTTATTGGGAAAATTAGTAAACTGCACTGAATACATATGGTGAACTACAACTTAACCATCAAGTAAAACAAAGTTGTCACATATATGAGATACATGAGACCAAACACCTATGCTGAGCAAAACGAGCCAGGCTTGAGATATTGCAAGTTTCATGGATTCTACACACTATTCAGAATATTGGAACTCAGAAATTTAATCTGTGAAATTTCTTAATTTATTTTTAGAATTTAACATCTCTCTCTCTCTCTCTCTCTCTCTCTCTCTCTCTCTTCTCTCTCTCTCTCTGTGTGTGTGTGTGTGTGTGTGTGTGTGTGTATGAATGCCATGGGGACAGCTCTAGGGAATTGGTTCTCTCCTTACAGTGTGAGTTCTGGAGTCAAACTAGGGTCATCAACCTTGCAGGGCAAGCACCTTTGCCTGGTGAGCCATCTGGAAGGCCCAGGAACAGGGATTTCTTGCTTGTAGTTTTGGGGGCTGGGAGTCCAGGATGAAGGGGCCTGACCTGACATGTGCTTTCTTGCTGCACTGTCCCATGGCAAAAGGATACAATGTGGAGAGCAACTGGTTAAGTTTGCATCCTCGGTAAGATGATTGGCATCTCTCTATTCATGAGGACTCTACCCTGAAACTGGTCGCCGGCCATCAAGCCCCACCTGCCCACACAGATTGGACTGGGGATCAAGTCTCCAACATGTGACTTTAGGGAAAAACATTCCAATTATAGCAGAGACAGAAATAGAATGGTGGTAGCCAAATGTTCAGTCTGGGCTGCTGAAGTGACCCCCAGGGGTAGTGGGGGTGGGGTGGGGTGATGGAGATTCTCTGCTTTGATTGCTGGTTATACCACCGTGCTAACAAAAAACAAGAATCTTACAATAAGTGCAATTCTATGCAATGTGAATTAAATCTTAATTTTAAACATACATGATGATTAGATGAGCTTTTTATAATTCTATGATTTTTACTTAATATTTAAAATGTGCACTGAAAAAGGCACTTTCTGAAAACTATTTAGTCTGTGGCACTCTAATCACTGTTGGCTAATACCTAATTGCTTTGAAACACAGACATTTCAGTAGATTACTGTTGACTGCTGTATACTAGCAAGAGCCTGGTCCTGTTTCCTTGAGTATCAAATTGGTCATCTTTCCCCTTCCCTAGAAAGCACTAGACCCAAGATGGCAGGGACTTTACCCCTAAACATTGATTCATCAGGCGTGTTCTTTAAACATCTCCAGAGGTGATTTCTAATGTGCAGCAGGCACTGCCCACATGGCAGAAGGTCACACGTGGTACGCCCCAGCTCTTGGGGAAAAGTCAAGATGAAGCTGCCCAAGCAGGAGTTCAAAGGATAATATCCTTTGCTAGACAGGACTGTTCTCTTAGCTGGTTAAGGAGAAAAAGAAATAGAGATGGCAGGGAAGGGAAAGAAAAAAGGAAGGAAGAGGAGGGGAGAGAAGAGGAAGCAGGAGAGGAGGCAAGGGGAGGGGAGTTGAGGGAAGGGAAGGACCAGGGAAGGCCCCAAACAGCAATGGAGTTCATATACAGTCTTAACAGCATACTCCAGGGTGGTCACAATTGTGGTCAGATCACTGATGGCAAAACTCTCATCTGAAACTCAGAGAGGTTGGTGGGTTACAAGAAATTATATAGACATAATCATTAAGAAATACACACCAAGAGAAGGGTGTGGCCACCTTGTTTTATTCTCTAATATGAGCACCTCATAGGCCTTATTGCCAATTAACTCCCTTCCTGTTAGAAATGCCTTAACTGTTCCCCTTCAAAGTCTCCCCTTGATACTTACTTTGAACAGAAAGCTCTCTGCATGGTAATGGATAGTGTGAATGTCCACTTCACTTCCTAGTCCCAGCAAATACCAGTTAGTCATTGTGTCTTCAGTCATTATGAGGCCAGGGAGGTTTCCAAATATCTTTCCATTAATGGCTAAGAAGATGAAAATAAAATAGCCTCGGGTCAGTAGAGGTACTGCTTACCCCAGTGGTAGGGACAGTTCAAGGTCTAGGCTACTTGTATTCTTATCTGCCTGACTCAGGAGCCAGCCTCACTCACACTTGCCAATGCCCCCACCATTCTAGATCCCAAACTCAGATAGCCAAGAAATCTTTGCATGTAGGGATCTGGGGAAGAACCTCCCAGTTTGTCTTTCAGAGCTACCTCTCAAGTAACAAGCTGCTTATTCAAGTATTCTGCATGCCTCTTTGGGAAATTGACTGCAAGTGTGCTGATGAGAAAGACAGATTTATTCCATACATGAGTACACTGAGCCACAAAGAAACTAGTACATGTATGTGTGTGTGTAAAACATGTGCATGTAATAGATAAATCTCTCTCTCTCTCTCTCTCTCTCTCTCTCTCTCTCTCTCTCTCTCTCTTAATACTTCATTTCCTAAGAACTAGAATAAGCCCAACTGTGTGTCTAAAAAGAGAATACCAGGCAGGCTGAACAAGCCTCACTGTGAGCAAAGCAGGCTGGGTTTACAGTGGAGACTCCGCTTCTCAGCTTCCTACCAACCTTTCAGTCTGTGCATCATGGCTGAAAACCAAGAATATGCTAAGAAACTTCAGAGATGATGAGACAGAGTGTCTGGATGGGGGGGTCCTGCCACCTTGTTCTAATCCACATAAACCTGGAGCAAGGCCCATCTTTAAATACATATCTTGATGAAAGTGTGGGTGTGTCCATGCTGACACATCACTCCTGCCCAAACTATCAAATAGCAAGCTTCCTTAAATGACACCCAATTCAGTAACATACTCACATGAAATAAAATTCCTGAGTGACATTTCATATTTCAGAGAATTAATCCAAACCCTTAATTTTGACCACATAGAAGCTGCGATAAATTCACATTAAAACTTACCGATGCTGGGCGTTGGTGGCACATGCCTTTAATCCCAGCATTGAGGGGGGGGGCAGAGGCAGGCGGATCTCTGTGAGTTCGAGGCCAGCCTGGTCTCCAGAGCGATTGCCAGGATAGGCTCCAAAGCCACACAGAGAAACCCTGTCTCGAAAAACAAACAAACAAACAAAACAAAACAAAAAAACTTACCGATAAGTGAAAATTTGATCTTGAAAAAAATATTTCTACACAGCCTAAAGGTCTCAGCAATAGCTGTCCCTAAACAAATGGCTCAGAGCCTCATGGTTAGACTGGTTTACTCTAGCTCTCTCTAGGTGTTCCTGGAGGAGAAAAGGGTTCAGAGGAGGGGGCTGGGGTCTCAACAATGACCTGTCTCAACAGCAGTCTCTCTTTAAATGCCTGCATACCGTGCATTTTGTTGCTCTCTTCAAAATCATCAGTGCGCCTGAAGTCCCGGGGATCTTTATTGAGATACTTCTTAATATTGTCGTCCAGATACCAGGATTCATTCTCATTAAAGACCAGGAACAACAGAGCAAATTCGTAGTCCACGTCACTTCTCCTTCCCTTTTCGTTCAATACCCCTTCCCGGCATGTGATCAGAGGTCCCATCAAACCACTGTATGTATCCTGGAAGAAAAAAACAACCAAGTTTAATGAGCTATTAAATGTGACATCCGTTCCCCCTGCCAGCATTCTAGTGTGGACACCGCCGCCTCTCTCTCCCTGGCTCATTCCACTATCAGTTGTAAGTTGCATAACACAAGTAAGTACTCAGTATGTTTGAGATGCATAATTGAATAAACAAAGAAGTTTCCCATGCTTCTCATATACGCATGTACTTTTTCAAATGACCCGTGCGCTTATCTCCTGATCTCTAGGACATTAATTCCTAATGTCCACAAAAGAGAGGAAGGTGACGATTATCGCCTTACTTTAAAAATGATTACATTTTGCATAGGATATGACTCTGGTTTGGGTTTTGGTTTATGTTATATGGTTAAACACTATTGTAGTTTTACATACAACAGGTACATAACTCAAAGTCATCATTGAATCTTTGCTTTTGATTTCTCAAATGATTTCTGATGCGAAAATTCTGTAGCTTTAGTTAAACTTGGAGTGTGCTTCTGTCCTGAGCCCCAGAAGTCCTTCTAACTGGGTGGAGCTCTGTCTTGCTCCCAACCCCCACTCCAAACCCTGTGCAGTCTCAGAAAGCTGAGAAATAGCAGCTCCTCCCCCTGAAGTGCCCAGGACCACTCCTACAGGCTATTTAGGACATGGTCCCCCGACTTGCCATGTGGTTCTCCCTCTTTGTTTCTCTTCTTCCACTGGGACCACCCAGAAATGCTTTGCTCAAATTAAAACTAGACTTATTAATTCAGTCTGATGTGGTTTATTACATTAGCAGAGAGGCTTAATGCCGGGGTACAGAAACCTTTCACTAACATGAACAGATTGACCTGTAAAATGGCTCAGCCAGGAAAGACCTGCCATCAAGCCCAATGACCCAAGCTTTATCCCTGAGACCCACAGAGTAGAAGGAGAGAAATTACTTCTTTGTTGTGCTCTGGCCTTTTTACCTATGTGTTGTGGCATGCACACGGGTTTATGCATACATACATAAATGTAATTAAAAGGAAAGAGATTTCCCACCTCCCAAAATCATAAACAAATTCTATTGTGGGACACTCATTTCTTTTCAAACTGGCATATTCTCATATGATTCAAATTATCTTGAAGGCTTTATACTTGGAGATGAAATAGCGTTTCATGTTATTTTCCTATACCAGTGAAGGGACCAGCTTCCCTTTTGGCAGCCATAATGGCCGAACATGTGCTTCTATGACCTTGTCCTAGACACTAGAAAGTCAGATGCCTGCCTCGTGACAAGGAACCAATCAGAAGTTAGCTGGTGGCGCTATGCTTTACGACCCTGGGTGTGCTTTACGACAAGTGCACAGCAATGATGCACAAAGCATAGCAACCACCCTGGGAGGGCCTATGGGCCATAACAACCAGTTGGCCAATCAACACAGGGCAAGCCCTCCAAGCCTGGAGGCACACCAATAGTGAGCCTGTGCGTACCCCTAGACACTCCCTTATGCTGCCCTATAAGATCTCTTGGGAGGCCCTAGGAGCTGTCTTTTGCTAGCCATCTGCCATGGCGGGTGGGTGAAAGACCAGAGCTAACATGGGGTTAGCTCGTTAAACAACAATAAAGCCTCATGCAGTTTGCATCAAGCTCTCGAATCCGCCTGATGATTGGGGTGACCGTGAACGTGGCCTGGGACCCTGGATACCTGAGTTTTCCGGGGGTCTAACACCAGCAGTTAGAAAACCTAAAATAGTTATAAAGCATTGTATACTAAATATTTTAGTTTTTGCTTTGTGGGCCATGCTGCCTCTGTTACACACATGGATGGTGCTGATGGGTTAATGCAGCTGGATTTGTCCAGTGCACTATTGTTTGAGACCCCCGCTCTAAGTTACACCCCTTTTCCATGTGCCCACAGAATGGGGATGCAATTAGGGGGGCTTCAATAGTCACCTTGCAAGCTACTCTGCTTCCTATATCCACCTTACCTTCACAAAGTTTGCTGTTGAATAGTATACCCAGGGGATGCAATTAGGATCAGAGGGCCCAGGACCTGATCTCTTGGGGACATTCCACCTGTAAGTTTTTATTTCTCCTAAAATTAAAGAGAAAATTGAAATTGGTTATTATATTTATCTGAAGAACTACAGGCAGATCTTTATTTATTCCAGTCAGTGGAAATAATTTCTCACTTGCCAGACATGTTCTTACTAACCTCACACCTGTGTGATTTCAGGCTCCTGCCTTCTCTTGCCTAGGCTTCTCAACTGCTCATCATGTTCTGCCACATCTGGCTAGAACTTTCTGTTTAACTGATATTTTACAAACTACTTAACTTCACTGATCTATAGTTTCCTTACCAGTAAATTAGATTAATCTCCATGTTTTGGGATTTTTTAAAGGATTAATTGAAACTATATAATTAAATTCTTGTTTGTGTTTTGTTTTCTGGAACCAAGTCTCCCTATGTAGCACCGAGTAAAGACAAAATAACAGGAAACAGGGGACACAGACGTGAAGGAAATCCCTCAGTCCCATTGTGTCATACAAACAGCAGAACCCACTTGTAGGCTGTCTTGGCTGAGTCAGTACTGAGAGACAGCTAAGAGGAGAGCATTACCAGCTAAAGAGCCAGGCATAAGGATGTCTTAAACCCCGTGACCTTTGACTATCCTTATCAGTACCTCTCATAAACCCCAACAGCACACCATAAACTACCTTTCAGTTTCACCTACAAAACTGAAAGGTCGTTCTTTACAGTAAGAGAACTAAGTAAGCCAGGTCATTTTAAACTGAGTCTTTAAACTTTGCTAATCTCCTCTGGACCTGGTTGTAAATTCCATCATTTGAACAAGGTGACATCAGAAGCTACAAAACCACATATACAGCAACGGCTAAGATACCTCTGTATGATTCTACCTCCTGATTCTACCCAATCCTTTGGGTGTGTATGGTCCTCTTCTAAGTGACCTCTAATTGTGCTGCATGCTGACCATGAATTTCTTTTCTATGCAGAAGTTGTGATCCCTGCTACATCCACATGGAGGCTTCTGGAAAGGTCTCCTCCTTGAGCCGCAAAGGCAACAGTGTCATGTAGCAGGTAAGAGGTCAACAGGCTGCATCTTCCATTGTCGCTGACAGACTAAACTGGCCTCAGCCTTGAGGACTCTCACCTGGCCCTCATGAATACTCCTATTATAGGCACACACCACCACACCCAATTGACTTTTTCAAGCTCTAATAACAAGTGTGCACACCCCTATGAGTAGGCACCATATCTATACATCACTGAGGCTGAGCCAGGATCTTGACGAGTCAATATATTCATATTAACTAGCATGATAGCCACATTGCAGAAGAGTCAGCCAAGAGCTTGTTCTAAGTCACGAGTTCCTTGGAGCTATCTACACCCCATTCCCATCAGAACAACGAACCTTTGCCTTAGTGTATGTACACAAAACAAAGCGGAAGTGATGCTCCCACTTTTTTTCTGCTGTAACAGTGGGTAAGGATCCAACTTTAGGTGTGATTTCCATTATGTCTCTTTGAAGCCCCTTTGCCATGTGAGTGATGAGACAAACAGCTGGTATTTAGCTTCAGAAAGGCAAGTGGCTGCAGGCGTGGTGCTCTTTAAATTGGAATAATCTGTTGTTTGCCCAGTGGCAATGTAAAGGTTCTCAGTAAATATTTGTTGAATGGATGGCTGCGGTGGACTGAATGAGAAATGTCCCCCACATGATCATGTAATTAAACCTTGTTCCCCAATTGGTAACACTGTTTGGGGAGTTATGGACCCTTTAGGAGGCGGGGCTTGATGAAGAAGTGCATCTCTGAGGGTGGGCTTTGAGAGTTCATGACCTCGCCCCACTTTCAGTTTGCTCTGTCTGCTCTGTGTTTGCATTTGAAGGTGTGAGTTCTCAGCTTCCCACTCCAGCTGCCTGATGCCACACCTCCAACATTATGGATCATGCATCTCTGGAACTGTGAGCCCAAATAAATGCTTCCTTCCCTGAGTTGTCCTGGATGTAAGTGTTTTATCACAGTAACAAAGTAATGACCACAATGGCTTGATTTTAAAAGACCAAAATTGATAGGAGCTGCTTACTATTCAATTTTTTATTATGTTTTTATTTGAATTAGAAACAAGATTGTTTTACATGACAATCCCAGTTCCCTTCTCCCTCCTGTCCCTCCCCTACCACCACCCCCCAACTAAAACCCTACCTATCACATACCCTTTCTTCTATTCTTCCCCTGACTCAAACTTTCTGCTCCCTCATGACCTCTGCATCCTTCCTCTTCTTCCCTTCTCATTCTTGTAGCTCCCTCGCCCCCTCTTCCCATGCTCTCAATTTGTACAGGGGATCTTGACCCTTTCCCCTTCTCCAGGGGACCATGTATGACTCTCTTAGGGTCCTCCTTGTTTACTAGCATCTTTGGCAGTGTGGATTGTAGGCTGGTAATCCTTTACTCTATGTCTAAAATCCACATATGAGTGAGTAGATATCCTGTTTGTCTTTTTGTGATTGGGTTACCTCGCTCAGAATAGTTTCTTCTAATTCCATCCATTTTCCTGTAAATTTCAACATTCCATTGTTTTTTTTTTTCTTCTGCTGAGTAGTACTCCATTGTGTAAATGTACCACATTTTCTCTATCTATTCTTCAGTTGAGGGTCATCTAGGCTGCTTCCAGTTTCTGGCTATTACAAATAATGCTGCTATGAACATTGTTGAACAGATGTCCTTGTTGTATGAATGTGCTTCTTTTGTGTATATGCCTAAGTTACTATTCATTTTTAAAATGTATTTATTATTACTGTATGTGTGCACACATGCATAATGACATGTGCGTTAGTGCAGGTGGTGTGTGCCATGGCATGCATATAGTCAGAGGACAACTTTCGGGAGTCAGTTCTTGCCTTCCACTTTAGTGAGGTTGTGGCTCTCTTGCTGTCCCCGCTGTGGGACACACTGCGATTAGCTAGCCCATAGCTTCTGGCTGATTCTCCTGTGTCTGCCTCCCATCTCACTGTAGCAGTGCTAGGATAACAGACGCACACTGCCACTTCTAACTTTTCACATGAGTTCCAGGGACTGAACTCGGGCCAGACTCAACAGACACCTCACCAAGGAAGGCATGCAGAGGGCAAGCATGTAACAAAAAAGATGATCAAAGTCATATGTCACTAGGGGCACTGCAAATTAAAGTAGTGAGTTGATGCCACCATATTCCTGTTGGAATGATCAAAGTCTAAAACAGAAAATACTGGTGACGATATGGGACAAGAAGGTCCTCTCATTCAAGGTGGGAACACAAAATTGTGCAGCAACTTCTAAAGCCAGTTTGACAGTTTCTTTAAAAACTACACATTCTCACCACACAACCAAGTGGTTGTGTTCCTTAGTATATACTCAAAGGAGTTGAATATTAATAACCAAAACTTCACATGGATAGTTTTAAAAATTCTCCACCAAAGCCGGGCATTGGTGCACATGCCTTTAATCCCTGCACATGGGAGGCAGAGTCAGGTGGATCTCTGTGAGTTCCAGGCCAGCCTGGTCTACAGAGTAAGTGCCAGAATAACCTCTAAAACAATACAGAGAAAACCTGTCTCAAAAAAACAAAAACAAAAACAAATTCTCCACCAATTAGAACTTATGTATAATCTATGTTCCTGCTGAAATTGTTCATTGTGTGTTCATTCTTGTCTTGGTCACATCAGAGAAATGTGTGGTAAAGAGGTTGGGTCCTTGAGTCAAACAAACAGGGTTGCCACTGTCATTTACCCTGGGCCTGGCCTAGGTACCACTCTGTGCCCTCATTATTTTTTAAATGAACATATTCATACATATTTCATGAGTTGTAAGGATAAAACATTCCCATTTTAACATATCCCAATAGGATACATCTTCAAATTTGGAATGCGTTACAGTTTAATTGAACATGTGTTTTCTTTTCTTGTTTTAGTAACAGATAAGGCAACAATGGACACTATAATTAATGACTTGTGAATTGATTAAATAGTGTCTGCATTGTGGGATTGCTGTTAGGATAGATTATGGTTTTCTTGTTATTTTCTGTTTCAAATGTAGAACATGGTGTCTGACCCAAGGTAACACTCAGTGTGTTTGCCATTGGTGTTCCCCATTACTCTGTGAGGTCTGTGACAGGGACCTAAGACTCTCAGTACTAGGTCATTGCATACATGGTGAGCTCATATCTCTAGGGACTAGGCAGTGGCTGAGACACACCTAGGACAGTCCTCTAAGACCCTTGGTGACCTCATCAGTATGGAGCAGACCTTGTTTGTGACTTACCCGGCTTTGTGACAGGCACTTCGAGGCGCTTCCCACTCTCTGAGTCCTCCACACCCTGGGCTGTGATGGAATAGGGCCGGCTGGCTTTGTTCTTAAAGATGATGAGGATGGAGTCCCCCACCTCGGCGTGAATCATTGGACCTAAAGGCAAAACACAGCCAGGGCATCACAAATACTATGTCATGCTTAGCAGTGGGGCCAACCTGAGTTCAAATTTTCCCTCCTTCCTATAACAGAAGGCCTTGGGTGAATCTGTAATTGGAATCTCAATTTCCTCATCTGCAGAATGGGTCCACTAAGACTGTTCCCATAGGACTATTAAATAGCATTATGTATGTATTGTAGAGTTTATTTCTGTGCAACAAAGCCAAGTATTCAGTAAATGCTTAAACTCTGAACAACAGCATTCCAGTTGTAATCTGTGATCCTTTGAATGAGAAGTGTCCCCCACAGTCTTGGGCATTTGAATATTTGGTCTCCAGTTGGTGGCACTGTTTGGGACATTTAGGTAGTGTAGCCTTGCTGCAGTATGTCAATAGGGACGGGCTTTGAGATTTGCTCTCTCTGCTTTGTACTTGGATTAAAAGATGTGGCTCTCAGCTTCCTGCTCTTGTTGTCATGCCTGCTGCATGCTGCCTGCTGCTGTGCCTCCCTGCCATGCCAGACCCCTATTCCTTGGAAACCATAAGCCCAGAAACTATATCCCTTCCTTCTATAGATTTCCTTTGTTATGGTGTTTTTCACAGCAAGAGAAAACGAGCTAATGCTAATACCTGTGTGAAAACTTAAGGGACCCAAATTGCTTATGGTCTGGCAGATGGGGTTGACACTGGTAATGAGGCTCCCATGGAATGATGGGTAGTAAAAGAACTGAAGGCAGCACAATTATGTCGCGATTGCATGTCTAGTGCTGACTTTCAACCCATGGGTATGGCATCACTAATGCATGTCTAGCACAGACTCTCAAAATGTGGGTATTGTGATGGTTTACCTGTCAACTTGACCCAACCTAGAATCACCTGAGAAGAATCTTAGTGAGGGTTGTCTAGATCAGGCTGACCTCTGCTCTTGTCTGTGGAGATGACCTTGACTGCCTTCACTGATATAAGAAGACATGGCCTGAAAGCAGACAGCTCCGCTCCTTGGTTTGAGGTCCAGGACTGTATGTGAGTAGAGAAAGCTACCTGAGCACTAAGCATGCATTCATCCCTCTCTGCTCTTGAATGTGGACTGTCTCTAGCTCCCGATGCTGTGACTTCTCCATCAAATACACTGTAGCCTGGAATCGTGGGCTAAAATAAACCTGTTCTTATCTAGGTTGCTGGTTGTCAGGTTTGTTTATTTGTTTGTTTTATCACAGAAACAGAAATGAAACCAGGCCAGATGCCTTGAGCACACACATGCTCTCCAGCCTCTCGTGTGAGCTTCAATGTCCATGCAGAAGCATCTGCACCTGCTGGAGGGAGAGAGGTTGCGCCTGACTGGTGATGCCTGCCTTCCTCATGCCAAGTGCCTCCTGTTTTGCAGTGCTAGGGAAACACCCCAACAAGATAGAGTGTGGGGCTCACTGTCATCTTCAGATTCCCTTTGCAGAAACATCTCTCACCTGAGCCCTAATGGTGGGGCAACATCGCTCTGGCTTTGGTTCTGAGAAACATGGCTAAAGTCATTAATACATCTAAAATTTGTTGAACTATATAGTTTTCTCCAGAAGTGAAAGGAACTGCTGTGCATTTAAGCAGTAAGCACGGACATAGTTCAAACAGTTTGTGTGCATTAAAGTGCATTCATTACTCTTTACAGTCCACTGCACAGGCCTGTGCACAATTGAGAGCATGGGAAGAGCAGGGAAGGAGCTACGAGAATGAGAAGGGAAGAAGAGAAGAATGCAGAGGTCATGAGGGAGCAGAAAGGTTGAGTCAGGTGAAGATTAGAAGAAAGGATATGTGATAGGTAGGGTTTTAGTTGGGGGGGGGTGGTAGGGGAGGACGGAAGGGAGAAGGGAACTGGGATTGTCATGTAAATCAATCTTGTTTCTAATTCAAATAAAAAAATTAAAAGATTAAAATTAAAGATTAAAATTAAAAGATTAAAAAAAAAAGATGCCTTCCAGGACACAGTGGTGGACAGAGGTGGCCCTGCTGCGTGCCCACTGAGTTACTGGGAGTCCAGGCCACTCTAAGGGCAGATAGTGAAAGGGCTTCCACTGTTGGTGCCTGCAAACATGCCCCTGATATAAGTCACTGATTTCCCTCTGTTACCAATCAAGTCAGGCTTTTAAGGAGCACAACCAGCCCCTCAGCTTGCCCAGCCCTTTTCTTTGGAGCTCTGAGCACACTTACAGCTCCAATGAGTGACTCATGAATTACTCATGTGGAAGTGACAAACAAGCTGGTGAGTCAACTGAACATGCAGGTGTGGGGGAGGGGCGCACGCAATCATTGTCAGTCTGTTGTCACGTCATTCGTTCGAATATTGAAAATAATGTGTAAGCCATACTCACAAAGTTACCTGTGGTGTAAAAAGCAGAAAAGTATTTCCAAAATCCTCTAAATTTGCCTTCTGACTTAAAAATATTCTTTTTCAAGTGTGTGTGTGTGTGGGGGGGGGTCTAATATCTCCCAGGTGAGGGAAGAGGGGAAGGAGAGCAGGAAGGGCAGTGTTGATGGCCAGCCACACAGCTGGGGCATCAGCCAGCCCAGAGTCCATCCATATGCTTGGGCAGTTCTCAGGTCCATAGGTCAGGTTGAGACCTGTCACTCTTGGCACCCACCTCACACAAGGAGGCTCCTTTTGGCTCATGCCCAGTTTTATAGTGTGTTCTATGTCACTGTGTACATAGAACCAAGACCTTGAGGAGGTCCCGCAAACACTCCATCTGATGTGCTGAGTCATCAAACTTTTTAAAATAAAGATTTCTCAGCTCAGTAGAGAGGTAAGAAAAAGGCTCAAGAGCACGAGACACCAGGTAGGTTGCCCTGATGACAGGGATCCTGAGGTGTGTGTAAGAGGTGGGACTGGGGGTGGTGGAGAGACATCCCCACACTTGGGGCTGACAGTGCCGGACTGAAATGGACTGAAATCTGCCTTACCCAAGAGTTGCAGGTGCTCCTCTCTCGGTGGCCTGGCTTTAATCTCCACAAATTCTCCATTTGTGTATTCCCTATAGACAACCTTCTTGTACTGAGAGCCAATCCAGTTTTCAGTGTGGTTCATAAATATATCCCCATGTCTGCAAAGAAGGGGCATCAGAGATCAAGGTTGTCAGAAAGCGGCAAAACCAGGAGTGTCTCTGTTTTCTGGGGTGCTCTGTGGTGATGCACCCCAACACCAGCTGGGACCAGTGTCTCCCCAGGAAGCTGGCCTTTGCAACACCTCTGAGAACAGGGAGAGCAGTCAGCACCTCAGAGCTCCTCATGTCCTCATGAGAACAACACAGCAAGGACCCATGGCCACCGGGAACCATCATTGTCACCCACTGCCAGGCTCTAATCTGGGCTAAGCTTAGAAAATCCTAATGGGCAACAGAGGCTGTGCTTCTCTGCCTGGTTCCAGAGAACACACACACACTCACAAACACCCTCCTCACATAAACACACACATCCTCCTCACAGAAAACATACTCACACAATACATATACACACACCCTCCTAACAGAAAACACATGCACACCTCCTCATATAAACACACACTCACACCCTCCTAACAGAAAACTCACTCACAAACACACCTTCCTCACAGAAATGTAGATACACGGATACAACCTCCTCAGCTCTGAAATCCTCCAGGTTTCATGGCTGTCACTCTTCCACTTTGAAGCCCCAAAGCCTGCAGGGTGTGTACTGTGAAGGTACAAATGTGTGGTTCTTCTTGTTTTTATGTGCTATTAACCCACCTGTTGAAAGACACTTTACCAGATGTCAATGTGTGCTAACCCTGACCTCAGCTCATCGCACTGTACTCAGCCTGAAGGAAGTTTCTCCATAAACATAACCCAGCCTGCTTGTGCTTGGGAACCTGGGACAGTGCTTCCACACCCCTGCTCTTTCTAACAGTGGACCCCAGACAGCACACAAATGCACATGCTGTGGCATGAAACAGGCCAAGAACACTTGTCCACAAAGGCAGGGCAAAAATAAGACTCTGAGATTGGCTTCAGTTGACATTGGCTGTGGATGTGTGCACTCGACCTCTGATGTTTTCACAGCTCTTCAGATATCTCCCCATCATCACAGGAACCTCAGGGGGTTCTGAGTGATTTGGGGATACTCTGGCATGGTGCTCCCTTCCTGTGTGTTGCCTGGGCCTTCCTGGAGAACTGGCCTTTTATGCCACTCTCTGGGAGTGGAGTGTGACAAACATATTTTGACAAGCAGGCACAGTTGTAAATATGAAGCCCGTGAAAATTAAGGTTTGGCTCTGGGTGTCTGTCACCATCACAAGAGGTGAAGAAAAAAACTCAGAAACAGCTGGGTGTAGTGGCACAACTATAATCCCAGCCGCCCAGGGGCTGAGACGAAAGGATGGCTAGTTCAAGACCAGACTGGGCTACACAGTGAGATATTGTCCCCAAGAAAACAAAAATCACTTTCACTTCCAAAGTAGGGTGGTGCTAATGTCCTTCCATGTCTCCCAAATTAACTGCCTGTGTTCTAATCCAAGAAAAGTTTGGCCTGGCTCTCCCTACCACCCACACAGCCTCTTTCCTGTTCTCTTCTCTGCAGACAGAGCAGCCACCAGCTCTAAGGCTGATCCTCTCTTCCTTGTGAGAAACCTTCTCAATTTGGCTCAGACCCTACACTATCTATTTTCCCTAAGTTCTGAACATGACTGGCTGGCACTTCCCACCCCTGAGACACTATGTCAGTCTAAACATTTGCTCTCTGGAGCATGATGAGCCCTCCACCTATCCTGTCCTTGGGCATGTTAGTTGCTCTACCAAGAACTATTTCTCTCTTCTGGAACTATCTCACTCTCCACATCTCATTTCAAAGACTACTTTCTCCAGGGAGCTTTTGTTAACTAACTACCCCCCCACACCATGGGGCTGTGAGCTCTCACTAAACCTCCCCTCTGTTAGAGACTGTTTCCCTCCCTGCTTGTTCCAGCATTATCATCTGGGACCTCGTATTCACAATGGGAAAGCCACTGTCTGTGCTCCACACAATTTCACCAGCATCTTGCACTGAGGATATTCAATTGAACAATAGCACCTCTGCTCTGACTACACTCTGACTTAGCCATGCTTGTGACACAGACCCAGGCTGTGCTCTGCTTACTATTCCCGGGCTCTCCTCTGCTGCGAAAGGCACACATAAACTGCTGTATGAAACTTCATCAAAGCTGATGCTGGGAAGGTGCTGCCTGGATGAGTCAAGTGTGCTGTGAGGCTATTATGATGAATTGCTTATAAAAGTCTTAGCATATTCCTGGCATATAATTACTGCTCAGTAGATGTTCATTGTGGTGACTCCTGGGATTGCTAAATTATACACACACTGGTCTCCAAGCTCAGCAGTGCTAGCACCATAACCTCATTTTTCTTTAACGATCTCATCTGCTTTTTCAGATTTCTCCTGTTGCACACATCTGATGTGAAGTTGTGCTGACAGGTTCGTGTATCACCTTACTGGAACTCTGATGCCTTCCCAGAACACTGTAAAGAATCCCACAATGAAGAGACTCAGGTACTGAGAGGGTCTGTGCTGATCAGAACAATAAATGTCTCAGAGATGACTTGTGCCAGGAAGCAGCTCAAAAATAATAGTCGTGGGTAAAATCAGGTGCATAAGCTGGAGGTGTGGCTGGATACACCTGTGAGCTATTCTGGAGGTAAAAACAGGGGGTCAGAAATTGAATTCCAACCTGGGTAACCCAATGAGCTCCTGTCTCAAACAAGCAGCTGCTGATGCTCTTGGTAGGAGAGTGCTTATGTAGCTCGTAGGAGGCCTCTGTGTCATCTCCAGACTGAAAAAAATCATAGGCTCAAAATCTGGGGTGCAGAGAGCATTGGTCTCCGGGCTGCTATCAATGGAGACGCTGTGCATGTATACCACAAGGGCATGCCTATGCCATCATGTGTGGGGCAGGGTGGTGTCAGAAGAGGATGACTTTTGGGAGTTGTTTTCTCTCCCTCCAGTGTGGGATGTGAAGACTGAACACAGGTCATTGGGCCTGGGCAGCAAGCCCCTTACCTACTGAGCCATTTTCCTGTCCCTTTCCTTTATATAAACTGATAGAACTATAGAATTTGTATACTTTGTATAGTATACTTTGAATGTGTGGCAGTGTCCATATTCCACCTCACTTTGGTTGATTTATGGTTAATAACCAGAGCACTGGGGGAATGAATTCATTTTATCCACCTGTCCTACAAGCACTCTCTTGTTTTTCTATGCTATTTAGCCCAGAGTCCCAGAGCCTGAGTCTAGACTTCCTGCTCATTCAGATCAAGTGGAGCTTCAAACTTAAAGTGAAGGCTGTGGCGACAGCAGCCACTTAGTGAAATAATTGTTTTAGAGATGGCCAAATTAGTCTTCATTTTCCACAGAAAGAGTATCAGTGTTTAACTTGGACTGGCAGCACAAGTTGTCCCAAAGAAACATGTCTAGATTAGCAAATTGTTTGTGAATAATTGAGTAGACATTAAACGTTTTTTGCCCTCAGGGCAAACCTTCTCCTTAGTCACTTTGATTTGTTTTTTTCATTTATGTCTAAGGTGGCAGTGTTCCAGTAGCTCTTCCCCAAAACAATGGCTGGCAAAGAAAGCGGTGTTGAGCTTAAGGAAAGCGGTGGTAGAGGCATCTGTGTACTGCAGACAGGATGGTGACCAGAGCCTGGGATAGGTACTAAGAGCAGAGAGGGAAAGGAATCCAAAGACAGTGTGGTGTGTTGGCGATAAGGCAGATTTTCCCTGGGCTGATCTGTGTTCAGCTCCTGCTCTGCCAAAGACTAGCTGGATGTCCTCACTCTTCCCACCAAGGCTCCCTCATCTGCATGCCAGGGCAGTTGTATCCAAGCAGCAGGAAGTTGTGAAGTAGACAATGTTAATGTTGGGGAAGTCTGCAGTCTGTGGTGGATGCCTTCCTGGTGCCCAGACTCTCGCAGTGTGCCATGAGGAGCTTGGACTCCCAACTCCAGAATCAGGACAGTAGAGTACCAAGACTCATAGACTTTTGTGTGGCTTGAGCATAGCTGATGCTTCAACATGTGGTCCTGGCTGCTATCACTCCAACAAATTCTCTGGGTACCTGCTCTTCCTGCCCTAACTTGGGGATCTCTCTCAAGGCAATAGCCTCAGATCATCCTTGGATGTCCCCACCTGGATCCATGTTTTCCAGAAGCATTTCTGAAGCTCCCTTCCCCTGCACAACTGGGTCTACAGCAGCCCGTCCTCTCACCTGGATCCACACACCTTCTCGGCCTCATCTGGTTCATTTTTCTTCCCAGTCCCACCGTTGTTGTGGGTCCCACTTTCACTCTAAACACTCCCATCTGCATTTTTATTCCAAAGTCTATCCATATGTCTGTCTGTCCATCCGTCAGTCCATCCATCCATCCATCCATCCATCCATCCATCCATCCATCCATTCATCCAACCATCCTTCTCAGCTATGAAATAAAGTAGACTAGTCACAGCTAAGGAACTAGGAGAGGCATGGGAACCCACTATGATGCACTCAGAGTGACCTCTGACCTACTTCCAGGTGAGTAGACAGAAGTGTCACTAATTTCTGTACTCATAAGGAAAAGAGTCTGCCTGCAGAACTGTGCACAGAAAGTCGGCCACTTGGTTTTCACGGGTGCTAAGGCCCACAGAGCATGCGCATTCCCACCGAACAGTCGTGGCTTTGTCCATGGTACCTTTCCCCTCCTGCGTCCAAGTGCTGCTTTTCGAACTCCCAGTTTTTGTTAGGGGCATAATCCCATTCTACCTCTTCAGCGGCGATGAAAAAGGTTCTTAGCATCCCGTAGGGCGGCTCAGAAGGGTCCCTGTTGCCACAGCTGCTGACCTCATAGATCTGACCCATGCCTCTCACGAAGTGGTGCAAGGTGGAACAGAACACCTTGAAAATACCTGGAGGAGAAAAGGCTTAGCATTGTGCCCTTGACTTGATATTTCTGGTGGTAGTGATCTTACCAAACTTACACATCTTATCCCAACAACAGTAACCAGTAATGTGGACTTTTAGAATACCAACCTCATGGCATTTTTGAAGCATAGCTCCTGAGGAATAAATTACTTTGACTATAATATTTTTGGAGGGAAAATGTTACATAAAATTCATTTGTAGTAGGGACAAATCAGATACTGTTGCCAAGAAAGAACGCCTCTGGATCATCCCTGGTGTACAGACCTGCCTACAGTCACTCCTGGAAAACTACTGATCCCTGTGACTACCTCAGCCCAGCCCAGCCCAGTTTATAGAGAACTAATTACCTATGAGATGAAAGACCTAGACAACGTTCAAATTAGGCCATGGTTAGGGATTCTGCCCTGAAGGATTTCGTAAATTACAAAGCAAGTAAGCATGAAAGTCAAATGGATTACTTCATTACAGCCTTGAGCCTGGGAGGGCTCATGTGTTTCATGCTGGATGGAACAGAAAGAAAGAGATCAGCTGCAGTTCTCTATAGAGTATCGTCAACGATGTCTGGCAGAGATTGATGCAATTTAAAAACTGAATTTCCAGATATGTTGGCATCTGAGATGTGTGCATGTGTTTAGAATATATATGTATATATTCAAATTAAACTCACCATAAAATTATGTGAAATGAAATCACTGAAGATACCAACTGTCAATGAAATTGTTAGATCAATCTCCCCATTTTCTAATAGACTGTTCTTAGAGGCAACTGGTTAGTTGTCCATAACCACCTATAACATACAGAGAGAGCTCTGCTCTTGCTCTGCATGTACCTGTTGTCTAAAGATTGGCTGTCATTTCTGGATGAGCAGAGTTGGTTAGCTCAGTGGGTCAATTGTACTCACTTTGAACAGAATCCCAATAAAAATAGTAAATATGAAATCATAGCAAATACATAGCATTATAGACATTAGGACAGTCTTTGTGAAACCATAGAGAAGACACCTGGAAAGACTTCTTACTAAACCATAGAGAAGACACCTGGAAAGAACTTTTACTAAACCATAGAGAAGACACCTGCAAAAATCTCTCTCTAAACCATAGAGAAGACACTTGGAAAGACCTCTCTCTAACCATAGGGAAGACACCTGAAAAGACATCTCACTAAACCATAGAGAAGACACCTGGGAAAGACTTCTCCCTAAACCATAGAGAAGACACCTGGAAAGACCTCTCTCCACATGGACTTTATCCCGACAGAACACAATTAAGAGTTCATTGTGGCTTCTCAACAATGGAGTCATTATCTTCTCCAGGAGCAAAGGGAAACAGTGTGAGTTGCTGTCTACCATTTTCTCTACCCTCATGTGTGTGTGTGTGTGTGTGTGTGTGTGTGTGTGTGTGTGTGTGTGTGTGTGTGTGTGCGCGTGCGCATGCACACGCACGCACGAGCATATACATGTGGAGACTTGTAGTTGCTTCAAAATATCTTCAGCTACATTTGTGTTTAATGAGGGCAAGAAGTATATGCTTTTTTCATGGCTATTAATTAACATATTCACCTAGTATTCATGAGGATCACCTTGGATTCATGGGCATTTACCAAAGATTAACACAAATTCACCAGGGTTCACATGGATCCACCTAGGGTTCATCTTAGTTCACCTGAATTCCCCCAGGCTTCATGAGGGTTAACCTAGAATTCAAAAGGATTGCCTAGGGTTCACATGGATTCCCTTAGGGTTCATTCGTGTTAATCTGAGGTTCTCATGGATTCACCCAGGGTTCATCTGTGTTAACCTGAGGGTCACATGGATTCACCCAGGGTTCATCAGTGTTAAACTGATGGTCACATGGATTCACCTGAACTTATGTGGATTCCCCTAGGTTTGTGTGACTGTGGTTCACCTGGGATAAAGTCATGTAAAGGATCCCAGATCTGCCTTTTGGTTAACAACTCCTCTGTCTTTTACTCTATGTGTTTGTGCTAAAATAGCCAAAACTGGGATTTGAATCAAAACTATATCTGCTTCTGGAGTCTTTGAAGAGCCAAGGTCTACTAGCTTTTCCTGGAGGAGAATTGTATGAGGACAGGTTGGGATTTGATCACCTGAGATGGCCCTGCCAGGTTTACCTGCATGGTCTGGCTGCATGAATGCCGTTGTGGCCATGTGGGGAAACAGAGCCAGGGAGTCACGGTGAGTCCCTCGTAGGTGGATGGTGTTGCCTTGAAAATAAACTCCATGCATGTCTGTATCCGTGCCCATTCCAATCAAGTGCCAGGAAACTCTGTCCTTCTTGCACATGCTTAGGCCTGGCTGGCTGCCATACATGTAGCCATTGACAGCTAAGTGGAAGGAAGAAGACAGTGAGCACCTGTTGTAACTGTAGTCATAGTGAGTGACAACACCATCTCAGGGAGCAATTATCAGTGTGCTTGTGGGAGACCCTCCAGCAATGGACTGTACGTAAGAACCTTATTACTAGAGAATGAGCACTGCTAGAAAACTAGACACATGGTGTCTACAATTAACAATAAATCTGAAAATACACTACAATTATAAAATTTAGCAAAACATATTCTAAGACAGTAATTCCAAGAATCAGTAAGGAATAAACCAGGTTGTTTCCTGCAGTTTTTTAAATGTCAAAACTGTCTGATAGCATGTCAGAATGCCTTTCAGTTAACATCTTACTTCTGCATGTCAGAAGAGCATCATCCTTATAAGAATGTCATTTGAGGGGACTGGAGAGATTGCTCAGTGGTTAACAGCACTGACTGCTCTTGCAGAGGACCCAGCAACCACATGATGACACAAACATCTGTAATTCTAGTCCCAGGGAATCCAACTCCCTCTTCTGCCTTCCATAGACCACATGGTGGGTAGGCAAATATGAAGGCAAAACACCCATTTGCACAATAAAATAATAAAAATAATTTTCAAAAAATATCAATTGACTTCCTCACATTCCCATATTCCTCTAGAAAATTCTTGATACAAAAATCATTTTCTTTGAGATTTTTATCCTGTTATCTTTTGTCAAGTGACTTTCTCCATTATTAACTTATTGGATTCAATTAATTTAATTCAGACAGACTCTCTTTTGCCAATGGCTTTTGCATTTGCTTCCAGAAGAGGTTATCAGATGTTCATTTATGAGCTCATAGATTCCGAGTAATTCAGAAGCGTTTCAGTAAATTGGCATTGTATTTGCAGATCCGATCAGTGGAGGCAGATTGGGGGTATCAGGTGGCACTATGTTTATGAAAAGGTAGAACCTGAGTAAGTAATCCCCTGTATAACTTTCACTTCCCTACCCTGACGAGATAACTGGGAGGTCTAATAGGGATGATCGTCTCATAAAATCTTCTTGTGACTAAAATTTCCTTCTATTTCTGTGTCTGTTGGTCAAACCAATGGAGCTTACCAAGTGCACTTAAATTTGGAATTACTAGTAAAAATCCCTGGGACTTCTAAAAAGAACATAGTTTTAAAGCAACTTTGATAATATTTTTACCAGTAAACTATTTAAATCTTTGTCTATAGAATTTGAAAGAGTATTACCATCATGTGGGATGCTAAGTAATTTAGCGTTTGGCTGAGTTGGAAGAGAATCTTTTCTGACTTTAGACATGGATTTAATGCTTCTATTTCTAGACCTTTCATTCATTCATTCATTCATTCATTCATTCATTCATCAAATACCATTTAAATAAAGCTTATAAGATAAACACAGCTCATGGCAGGGCACCATATGAAGCCCCTTATTCTTAATTTTTTTGGATTTCTCCTTTCCTTGCCATGCAAACAAGCTTGGAACTAGAACCCAGTTTATAATTCAACCTAGAGACATTCCTTGAAATGTGCTTTTCGATGATGTATGAATATGAGTGTCACATGGCCAAACTAAGCTGAAGTTGAATTTTATGTGGCCCAACAGTTGTATTATTCTATCCAGAGCATCTCCAAGGACATCTTTTACTGTCTGGCTTTTCCTCTATGGAATGACCATGTCCTCACTCACAGCTTAGTTTATCCCTTTTATTGTCAACTAAAAAATGATGCATGCCTGCAATCCCAGCACTTGGGAGGTGGAGGCAAAAGGATCAGGTGTTCAAAGTTTGAGGCCAGTCTGGGATACAAGAGCCCCTGTCTCACAAACAAACAAACAAACAAACAAACAAACAAACATCAGAAACAAATTCATGTTCAGTTATAAAAAAAAAAAAAACTCTCCTGGAGGTTGATACTAAAGGTCATTGCTCCCTGAAGTCCACAGGTCCAAGAGGGGTTTCTGTTGGACCTTAGCATTGAAGATCATGGGAGTTTTTGCCCTGATTGCTGTGGATTATTGTAACCTTCCTGAGCTAGGGAGCAATTTGAGATCCTATTTATGCATCCTTCTATATTGCTTTAAAAGGTAATAAAAACGTTATGCTTAGAGCCAAAACAGGAGGCCTCACAGCCTCACAGCCTTGTGGTTGTGGAATCTGACTCTCACAGTCTCACACATACTGAAATGTTCCAGTATGCTATCGAGTTGGGAGCTGCTTGTTCTTGTGGTTGTGGAATCTGACTCTGCTTGGCTGCATTAGGCAACATGGTTGAGACCAATAGAATCCTTGGTTAGCCACAGACAATCACTGGGTGGCTTGCCATTATGATATAAAGAGAAACTGAGAAAGAATTGAGTCATTATCCCAAATTAAGATGAGATGGGAACCACAAGTGTTTGAGGGATTAATCCCTGTGGTAGTCACTCATTCTAATTGATTAGACATAATTATTCTCCATTATCTCCTGTTATCAGCCAAGATGTGGGAACTTCATCAGTCATTTTCTACACTTTGGATCTCCTGTGTTCTTCACTACTTCAAACTCTGCATTGCTTTGTCTAAGGATGACACGAGGTTTTGGAAGTGTCAGACTCACAGTATCTCTGAGAGCTCATGAAGCCGAAGGCATGAAATGATTTACGTCCTGACCACAAGCAATACTAAAGACACCGGAGTTAGGCAGTTAGGCAGGCTCCAGCACAATTCCCAGGGTACCTCAGCTTTTCATACCGTGCATCCGGTTGGACTTCACAAACTCCTTGTCTTCTTTGTCAACACTGAAGGGGTACCAAGTAAACTTTTGGATGTTTTCATCAAGATATCTGCTGAGATTCTCATCAAAGACTGTGAACAGTAGGTAAAATTCCTTGTCTATTCCTTTCTAGAGGAAATGAAGAAACAAAGGCATAAATGCGCAGCTTGAATTAGTCCTAAAAGTCACACAAAATGAGTCATCGACATCAGTCATACACTCACCCATCATTTCATAAGTCAGGACTCTGAGTGTGGTCTATCTGTTGTTGTCCTCATGTGTGCTATCCAAGCCATTCTCTATCCTGTTGCTTGCCTCACAGGGATCCTTAGCAATGCTATCCAATTTCCTCTCTCTCTAAATGACATTATGTAAGCTCAGGGCCCCCTTCCTACACACCTGCTCTTCCTGTATTCTATATATTTCTGTCATTGTGTGTTGAGAAAAGAGAGTGGGGAGAGGAAGAAGGAAGAAATGGGGGAGGGAAATAGGAAAGGAAGTAGGGAGCAAGGAATGGGACAGAAAGTGGAATTTGGGAATTTAATTGAATGGTTATGTGGAGGGCGATAATGGTCAGAAATCAGCCTGATGTCAGCTGACCACACCTTTTGACACCCCTTCACTTCCGGGAGAGATAGTGACAACTGACTGGAAAGAAGCACTCCTCTCTAAGCCCCTCCCTCTCTCTACCTGTCTAGAAGAATCTGAGCAGGTTTTAGTCTGAGACTGACATACTTTCTAAGGCCCTTTTACACTACAAATGAATTTATCTTTGGCCAAATTGTTTTGTTTAGCAACCAAACATCAGGTATTTTACTGTTTGTTTTTTTCTTGTTCTCCGTTTTCATTGATCTTGAATAAGTAGTCCTACTATGAATAGTATTTGGCTTAGCAACATTCTCTGCAAACGCTAAGAAATTTCAAAGTTTTCATTGAGTAGATGCAACAGAAAAAAAAAGAAAGAAAGAAAGGGAAAACAGAACTACTTTATAGTAGTTCTTGGTCCTTAATCTCTTTGGCTCAGGACTTATTCACAGTGAGAAACAGGTTAGTATCCTGGGGGAGAGGAAGGGTTAGATGCTCCCAAGTCCTGCATTGTTATGACCTTCAGATTTACTAGATATAGTTCCTTGAGTATCGCTCAGTGTCTCTCTAAGCCTCAGTTTCTTCACCTTTGAAATGCAAATCACCAAACACCACCACCTCTGTTGGCTGCAGTTGGCTGCTGAGGCACAGGGCACACGCTCACAGTATTACAAATGCTGACTTTTCTAATGTTGCTTCCTCATAGAGATGATTGACAATCCAAGATAGACCAACATGTTTTCTGTCCTTAAAGCCTATACAGACAGTCCTTGAGCCCATCCAAGAGGTCTATACAATGCCAGCATTTAAATGAATTGACCTGCTGTTTCTGATTGGGAAATAATTGGTGAAGTAAGCAGTTGAGTGAGCAGATTTTCCACTTTTCATAAATGAGTTTAAATTGTATAAATGCAGCTTGAAATCCTAGGCTTTGCCCTGTCCATGCAACCACCCAACCCTTGGAGTTGGGACGTACCAACTCCTTCTCTTCCTTTCAGCCACTATAATTGATTTCCAGTGACTTATGGCAACTCTCAGCTTTGACACAGATAGAATCACCTGGAGATTCTGATTGGATTGTTTGGATAAAAGATGCCAAAAATGCTCATGGGTGTACCCAAGTCTGAGAGACCTCATTCAGCAAGAAGGACCCCAATCACACACCCTTATAGATCTTGAAGATTCAAGAATCAAGGCAACATACAGGTAAGAATGCCCACCAAATACCAAGCACACCATAAGCAGAAATGCTAAGATCATGGGTCATGGTCTTAACTTTTCAAAAATTGAACAAACCCTCATAACCATGGAAGTCAGTTTCAGAAGACACACAGCTTTGTTCTGGCCATTGCTGCTTAATTGCACTGCCAATCCTTCACACTTACAACTCTAGGAAGAGTGTGGTGACACTGAAGGCCTACCTGTGTCCCATCAGCATTGAGGGAGCCCTTTTTACAGACCAGCAAAGGCCCCACGAGCCCGGCACTAGTGTCCTTGATTGGCTGGACTGCTGAGAAGTAAAGATAGGTCAGGCAGGGGGGATCTTCATCTGTCGGGCTGACGCTCTCCGGCACCGTCCACCTGTAGGTGAAGGTTTCACCTGGCTTGACGTGAGCCCCTGGTTTCAGAAATCCTGAGGATGCAAATGAAACAGTTTCACATAGGTAAGAACATTCAGCTTGCCAGGCTGGGTCTCCAGTCCTGGGTGGCGCTCCCAGATGAGATGTTTTACAAAAGGAAGGTTGTTTTGCTTTGTTACAAATTCTACCCTGAGAACTCCTGGACCTCAGAAGCCGTTTTATGCAATAGAAGCTGAAAGTGAAGTGTTTCTTTCCTTGCAGATTGTATCCTATTTTGTTCTTATATGTTTAGACAGCCAGTTTTTAATAAACGGTAGTGTTCCATTCACACAACTAAACACAAGTCTCTAAGATATCACCAATATCTTCTATATGAAATATATCATACTCAGTCCTACAGAAGATACCCTGAGAAATTAAGCAAGAATCCTATCTTTGGGGGCTGGAGAGAAGGCTCAGCAGTTAAGAGCACATACTGCTCTTGCAGAGGACCTGCAATCAGTTCCCAGCACCAGTATCAGGTGGCTCACAACAGCCTGTAACTCCAGCTCCATGAGATCTGATGCCTTCTTCTGGTCTCAGTAGGGCACGCACACACACACACACACACACACACACACACACACACACACACACACACACACACACAGAGAGAGAGAGAGAGAGAGAAGAATTTAAAAATAAATCATCAAAACAACCCTATCTTTAACAAGCTTGGAATCTGGGAGGCAAATGTAGCAAATAAACCAATCAACAAAAGCCAGAGCACATGAGCAAGTGGGGTCAAAGGTGCTAAAAAGGCAGCCTAGGTGAAAACTAAGAGTCCAAATCCCAGGCACTTAGTTCTCACTCGGTCAAGGGTACACTGGTCCCTCTGACTTGGGCAAAGCTACCTTTACTCTGCATCTGACTTTTGTTCTCCAAAAAGTTGTTCAGTGAGTTTTCTGAATAGAAAAGTGGAAAATATATACATTCTCACTGTCTCCTTGTTTCTTGAGAGCTGACCCCACCCCAGCTCCTCTGAGTATCTTGGATTGGGGGGTGAGGAGGGCAGGCAGGGGGTACAATGAACACAGCTTCTACTGCAGGAGATTGAGTGGGTGGGAGGGAGCGCCTCCCATCTCTGTTGTGTTTCAGACTTTCACCATTACCATAAAGCCTAGTCCCCACTGGCCTGGCTTCATTCTACATCACAAGGAGTTATCCCTGGTGGCCACGATGTCTAGTGCAGACATAGAATGTATACCAAAAACCCTGGAGTTTCCCGTGAGCAGTATCAGCAATGCAAGGATAGTTCCCACTGTCCCTGATGTGTGCAGAGAGCCTGTACTCCCTGCTCTTTGAGGGACAGATGCTGTAGATGCTGGTCTACAATACTGACTTTCAACAAGTATCTGTTGGTGGATACAACAGAGACCACATGTGAAATGTTTGTCAACAAAACGGTGAGGTCAGATTTTTGCCCTCAGCTCTCACCAGCAGAATTTTCTGCAACTCACAGAAGACATGCTCTCCATGCTGGAGAACTGGAAGAGATTGTGGAATCAGTCTCTTTGTCACTGAGGGGAAAGAAAACATTTTCTGGGTCATGACTGGGGGCTTAAACAAGCCCTGAATGCTCTCAGCCCTTTCATAGCCCTGTGAGGTTCTTGTTAGTATCCTCAATTGATGGGCAAGAACAACATTCCAGACTTTAAAGAATCATTCACTCTATTGGAATTGGGGAAAGAAGGGACTAGGAACTTGAATCAAATCTGTCTCCTCTTTGTGTTTATGGTGGATATACTTGTTCATGTGGTGGATGGATGCAATGTGGGTACATTCATTGGGAGGTCAGAGGTCAACTTTGCACATCTTCCTCAGTCACTCTCAAGTAACTCACTGACTTCTATACTGGCCATCCAATGAGCTTCAGGGATCTGCTTTTCACACACACACACACACACACACACACACACACACACACACACACACACCCCTACACACACCCCAATGTTGGGATATGGGCATGCTCCATACTGCTCCCAGCTTTTGCATGGGTACTCGGGATCCAAACTCAGGCCTTCATGCTTGAACAGTAAGCACTCTACCTGCTGAGTCATCATCCCAGAACCCCTGTTTCATTTTTATACTTTCCTCACTCATCCTTTCCTTGATAAACTGGGTTGAGACTTACCATCTATATTCGGAGCTGCATCCGATGCCTTGTCATAGAACACACCATGAGGTAAAATGCTGTAGACCTTGTCAGCTTTGTTGGCAAAGGTCACAAGCAGGGTGTCACCCACCTCTGCCTTGATAACTGGACCTGGGAAGCCAGAGAAAAGGATGGAAACAGATGGCAGAAATAAATCACAGCAGAAGAGTCATGCTTCTGCAGGGATGTCTGCTCCCAGGTGAACACACCCCCTTCAAAACATCAGAGCCATGTCCCCCTGTACCAAGAATTCCCAGATGGGCTTCAGTCTCAGAGGGCATCTTTCTTCTACTGAAAGTGGCATCAACATATTCCGTGTACCGAGCCTTCCAATATTTCCCTCCTATTCTGTTTTCAGCTTGTGTGAAATACACCGAAGAGTCACTGTGGAAAGATGTGGGAGATGAGAGTACATCCGGATTCATCTCCCAGATGCATTCATCATGGAACCTCATTTTGCATCTGTTTCAGGGGATCTGACACCCTTTTCTGGCCTCCATAGGCATTGGACTTGCGTATGGTACACAAACATATATATAGGCAAAATACCTATATCAACTTGAAAAAAATACTATGTCCTTTGGAAGCCCAGTGACTTGAGACTAGGGAGGGGGATGTTTCACTTAAAAGACAATACTAGACTTGGGTTTCAAAGGAAAGGTGGCATTTAACTAGACAGGGAGGAAAAGGATGGGAGAGGTTGTGTAGTTTACACAAAAATCCCATTAGACATCAATATCTCATCTCCATCCGTCATCATCTTATTCCTCTCTGATACTGCTCCGCATGGGCAAAGGCCTTTTAGTCTGTAGTGCAGTGCTTCAAATGACTCTGACCACTGCTTATGCCCTTAAGAGGTTCTCAGAAAATGTTTGATAAAGAAATGAGAGAGTGAGTGAGTTAATGAATGAGGGAATGAATGAGAGTGAATGAGAGCATGAGTGAGTGAATGAGAGAATGAGTGAATGAGTGAGTGAATGAGAGCATGAGTAAGTGAATGAGAGCATGAGTGAGTGTATGAATGAGAGAATGAGTGAGTGAATGAGTGAATGAATGAGAGCATGAATGAGTGAATGAGAGCATGAGTGAGTAAGTGGATGAATGAGGGGATGAGTGAGTGGATGAGTGAGAGGATGAGTGAGTGAGTGGATGAATGAGAGAATGAGTGAGTGAATGAGTGAATGAATGAGAGCATGAATGAATAAGTGAGAGGATGAGTGAGTGAGAGGATGAGTAAGAGGATGAGTGAGTGAGTGAGTGAGTGAATGAGAGGATGAGTGAGTGAATGAGTGTATGAATGAGAGGATGAGTGAGTGAGTGAGTGAATGAGAGGATGAGTGAGTGAGTGAGTGTAAGAATGAGTGAGTGAGTAGGTGAGCTGATGATGAATGGATAACTGAATGAACCTAGTAAATGAATGAGAGTGAACTATGAATGGACAAAGGAATCAGTGAGTGAGTGAGTAAATGAGTGAGTGAGTGATTGAATGAGTGAATGAATGTTTCTAAAGTTTTGATCTAATAAATAATCACAAATATAATTGCTCTCCTGTTTCTCAGCACCCAGCCCCTTTCTGAACAGACAAAGGAGGAGTGAATGGGGGCAGTAGATAGGAGGTGGGGGAAGGAACAGGAGGATTGGAGGGAGAGGAAACTGTGATGGGCATGGAAAGTAAATGAAAACATTTAATAAAAGTAAATTAATTAAAAAGATAAGGATTCTACAAGCTATGGCATCATGATGTGTGCCATTGGAGACCCAGTGAGGTCACAGGGAAAAGCCTACTGCACACCTCTCCGGAGAGGAGTTAGCAGCACCAGTAGAATTCTCACCTGCCAGAGGCATTCAGGGGAAATCCGGTGAATTTATCATAGCCTTCAGGACCATAATCCCAGAGGACTTTCTCAGCTGCTATGAAGTAATGCCTCTGCTGGCCCTGCATCTTCTGGTGAGGAACGCCACTTCTGCAGTTACCCACATTGTACTGACCCAGCATACCAGCTGCAGATGGAGGAAACCCACAGGCCAAGGAATGGATAAAATGCTCAGGAGAAACGGACAGATTTGACTTCATCAGTATTTAAAACTTTTATACAGAAAATTGGACGACAAAGTTGACAAGATAGGATAAATGTTGTGGGGGAGTTTTTAATACATTTAAATACAACAAATATTAACAGATTAAACGTTAATCATCTTAAATGTAAAGAAAAAAGTAAATCCCCAATAGAAAATGGGCAGGGGACAGAATGGGTTGTTCAGTAAAGAAATAACACTTGCTGTAAACAAATGGAAAAGTTTCTGTCTTAATTGTAATCATGCAACACTATTCTTCACGGGTAGGACTGACACAATCTCATAGTCATAATTCCCAGGGTTGTCAGGCAGGTGGACATGCTCACATGCTGTGGGTGGATGAGAACAATGTAACAATGTCTGATAGGGAATTAAGCAGTGTGCATCTGAAGATTTAAAAAAAAATCCAATTCTGATCCAAGAACTCTGAATCCAGGGGTTTCAGAAGACAAATCTGTAAATTGTTATAACAAAAGGAAAGCAAGCAGAAGGGCTAAGCA
Organism: Cricetulus griseus; assembly: GCF_003668045.3. Taxonomy (NCBI): domain Eukaryota; kingdom Metazoa; phylum Chordata; class Mammalia; order Rodentia; family Cricetidae; genus Cricetulus; species Cricetulus griseus. The sequence goes on from NC_048597.1 coordinate 128,601,284, forward strand.
GTAGAACACTGGGGAAGCCAGCTGTGGTCTTCTTGTGACACTGAAGTCATCAACATTGATAAAGTCACTCTGTGCTCACTCGCATGAAACATGGCTGCAAAATATCAATGGGTAGGAAAGTGAGCTTTATTTCACAAACTATAGATATAATCTCTAGATGGGATCATTTGCTTAAAAAATCAAAATTACAGGGAGTGGAAAGATGGTTCGTGGTTAAGAGCACTTGGGGGTTCTTGCAGCAGACCCAGGTTTTGTTCTCAGCACCCATCTGATGGCTCACAACTGTCTACGACTCCAGTTGCAAGGGATGGCCTCCATGAGTACTGCTTACATGGTTCACATACGTACATGCAGACAAAACTCACATAAATATGAATAAATTTTTTAAAACATAATTGTATAAATTTATAGTTTTATAATAGTATTTTCTGAGGGTATGGGAAATTCAAGAAGTATTTTATATTGGTCAATGTATAAATACCTATTTATGGCTACACCTACTAGCTAGACCAAGCTGCCATATGAGATTCAAATAGCTGTTGTCTTGGTTTAAATGTGAATTTGGAATTTGTACGTGAGAAAGGTTTTTTTTTCCCAAATTTAAGCATATGTGCAACTTAAAGAATAGGAACCTGGGGACTGGAGAGAAGGTTCAGCAGGTGAGCCCACTAACTGCTCTTGCAGAGGACCCAGGTTCAATTCCCAGTTCCGACGTGGTGGCTCATAGCCATCCTTAACTCCCATTCCAGGGGATATGGCCACTCCTTCTGACCTCTGTGGGCACCAGATACACACATGATACATAGACATACATGCAGACAAGCACTCGTACACATAAAAATAAAATAAATAGATCTAAAGTGAATTTTTAAAAGAATGGAACCTGTCTTGTCCTTCTGGTCTTTCCATACTAGTGTGCAGAACATATTAACTGGGCTGAGTTTAGTTGGAATAGCCCAGCTGACTGACACCAGGACCAGCTGCAGAAGGGTAACAGGGACAAGAAAGTGTTATCAACATCACCAGAATGTCAGAACTCTAACTATTAGCATCTGTGTGTGGTAGTAGCATCCTCATTTCACCAGACATTATTCTTCTGGGTCTGTGTCACTGGCATCTGTTTCCTCTTCCTGTTTTCACCAACTGAGAACAGATCCCTTGTGCAGTGTAACTCTGCTACTGCTCCTCAGCTGGTTCAGTGGCCAGACTTCCCCCACGGGGTACGTTCTGCGTGTGTATTATCATCCCAAGGCCCTGTACTGACCACAGCACAGCACCAGAGTGCCTGAGAGTGTGGATATCACACCTAGAAAAGACACCCTGCCACCTTCTCAGCCTGGCCTTTTAAATCCCTTTCTGCGGGGTCATCTGCCTTCCTAGTCTCTCTGATCACTCTTGTCACAAAGCCTCACGTCACATGAAGATATATTTTGGGTTGTCTCAAAGAGCCAAGACTAAGATATCCAGCAGGCTCATAAGCCAACTTCATTTTTTTTTTTAAATCTTGTGCTTCCTCTCAGTATAAAGACTGTTTTGACAGAGCAGTTCAGAGCCGAGCTGAGCTGTCACAAGCACTTGACGATGATCAGAAGGAAACTCAAGCATTGGGTGGGGATGACTCCTGATTTGTACAGGGACTTTTCCAGTTTCAGACATGAACTGTTCTACTTCCAGTCACTGGAAGAGAATATGCCCATTTTCAGTTGCTGTGGCCTTTCCTCCCTGCATCCATTCATTTCCTCTCCACACATCTAGGCTCAGCTTAGGCGTTTACACCTCAGGAGCCCCACAGACTGCTCTACAGGAGTAAGTAGGTAGCACACTCGTGGGGAACTGATGTTGCACACTCTGTGTACTTTGTAAATGTCTAACTACTAGCTTCTAAGTTTCTTTAAGGTTTCAGATTACTCTTGGGAACATCATCTGTAGAGGATGTTAAACAAATGCACACTGTGTTCTGCAGATGCTAAATAGCTAAGTAGATGCAATGCACATGGGAATCTACTTAAGAGCAGGTGATGCCGTAGAACTGCCACACCCCGAGCCTCTCCGCAGTCTCCACCCATCTTACCTTGCAGATGGTCACTGACTTGACAAGTTATCATCCATTTCCCTGGATTCTCCACTATCATTTCCGTTGTGAGGAAGGTGGCTGGGAACAGGTTGACAACATCTGCCCGGTGCCCTCTGGTGATGAAGGTGTTACCATAAAAATAGATGGAATGGATGTCTATCTCATTCCCCATCCCAAACAGGTGCCAGGACACAGATTCACCAACACACATCTCAGGCTCGGGGAAGTTTCCGAAAAGGAATCCATTGAGGGCTGCAAACACAAACACACCAGTGGAAGACACTCCTCTGCAGATGTGAGCAGCACCGAAGCCTTGGCAACATACTCAGCAGCAAGACTGAACCATCAGTGTGGGCCATTGCTATAACATTTTCCTGCAACAGTCTCCGATCTGCAAAAGTCTCACCACTCTAAGTGCTGAGAATAAGTGACTGAGTGCTCAAACCTAAATGGGACATCTTTGCCAACCCTCTCCTGAAGAGGTCACTGTGACAAAGGGGGTGGAAAGAACTTAAGAGTGGCAGGATGGGAGGAGTGCAATGAAGTGCTGGCTTCTTGATGTGGTATAGCTGTTGCCCTCATGAGGTCACAGCATCTGTGGTTACCTGTTCAAGATCAAGCCAGTTAACAATTCCAGAATAGATAAGGGTAGGGATTCAGGAGTGTCTGAGGTATAACTGGTAGTTGATGGATGATGAGGGCGGGAAAGTCATTTTTTGTTGGGAGTATGGTCATTGACAGCTTGCCCATGACCCAGTGGGTGGCCATGGCATGCTCAGGAGCATATGGGTGGTATTAATTGGACTGAGTAGGTTAAAATTAATAAATAAAACTTAAAATGAAGATACAAGGTTGGGACAGAAATGTGACAGAGGTCCTTGGAGCAGAGAGTAGGGTAGATATGATCAAGATGCATTGTATACATGTATGAAAATTTCAAAGAATAAATCAAAGTATTATTTAGGAGCACTTGATGTTCTTACAGAAAACCTGATGTGACTCCCAACTTGCACAACTGTGCATCACTTTAGTTCCAGGGAATCTAATACCTCCTCTGGCCTCCTCAGCACCAGGGACAGACATACATGCTGACAAAATACATACACATTAAAAAAAATATTGTTCCAACATGATAATGACTCAGACAGCACCATCTATTCTCACTCATCCTAGTAAATTTGAGTTAATTAATCAATAAACCTTGTATTGATTTAACAACTTTTATAGATCAGTTTCTTTTCAAGTTTTTTCGTATACAATTGGCACGTCTCCTTTCCTAGGATTAACTGCATGCAAACTCCTACTTCTGCACACAGGCTGCTTTTTATTGTAAAAATAAGTTAGTTTTGTTTACACAATTCATATCTGGGGGTCCATTGCACTACAAAACAGTAAGTCCTGAATAGCAGGGGCTTTGCATGGGTAGCTGAGCCTTGAACCTTTTGGTTTTCTGCAGTGTTTGGGGGCTCATCTCTGAGTTCTGAAGACTAGAGATAAAACTGGTCCCAGCAGTGATTTCCACTCAGGTCCTGCTCACATCCCTCTTTCTCATTTTTTTTTCTTCCTGTCCTTTTCTTCTCCTCCCTTTCCTTCCCTCCTAAAACATTTGCCAAGTACCACTACATACAAGATTGGTGAAACATCACCAGAGAGAAGATGGAGGGCATGTTGTACAAAGAGGATGTGTGTACTGACAGGTGGTCCCGCCTGGCTGTGTGTTAGAAGCAGAGGCAGCCAAATGGAAATGCTCTGACTGTGGGCTTTCTCGCTCAGGCTCTCTCGGGCAGCTCTCTGTACAGATTTTCCCCTTGCCAGTCTGTCACTGATGGTCTTGACCTCAGACTCTGCCTGCATCACCTGCTGCAGCTCCTTCTTTTCCTTTTATGATTTCTACAATTAAGAGAACACAAGCTTTTGTGTATAGCAAGTGCTCACTAAATCTTGGTAATTTAAAGAATGCCCAGGAAACAATACATTCACAAGTATGCGTTTAAACTCACAGCATAGTTGTGAGAATTTGGCAAAGGCTTGGAAGATAGCTGCTGGATAAGCAGAATTGTTATGTGGTGAGACTTTATTCTCCCTTCTGGGAGTCTAACTCCACCCATTCTCTGGGCTTACCTCAGTGCCCAGTTCCTTCCTGATTATAATGTTTCCCTTCTGTTTTCTGTTCCAATGTCTCATCTGTCCTACTCAATGTAGTTTGTGTACATGACCTTGTCCTGTCTCAGATTGTTGGATTCAAGGTGTATTGTATGTTATGTCACCTTTAAACCACTGTCTTCTGAATCTACATATCTTGCAGAATGAGGTCCAGGGTTTCCGAGTGTCTTGCTTCCCTGAAGTACCCCATCATGTAGAAAGCCCTGTTGTGCTTCTGAGTCAAGGCACACACTCACCATGCATCTTATTGCTCCTCTGGAAAACAGCATCACTCTTGTCAACAGAATTTGGGTCAGTGCAGAAATGCCTGATGTTTTCATCCAAGTACCAGCTCTGGTTCTCATCCACAAGAGTGAACATGATAACAAACTCTCGGTCCACATCAGTCCTCATCCCTGAGTATCTGTTCAATACACCTTTCAGGAACACCAAGAGAGGGAAGAAAAGGCAGTTAGAGGTCAACCAAACCCTGGTGAGGTGTCTCTCCTGCCCGTGGTGTTCAGTAAGCTTGACAGGGATAAATCAGAATAACCTACGTCCTACAACATGTAAGCGGAAGGCAGCTCTGGTGGAAACAACAGAACTGTAGAAAAGTCACAAGGCAGAAATCTTGACCAATGAGAACTCAGAGGCTTGGCTACTCCCTGAGGAGCTACTATAGACAGTAGAGACACATGTGGAATCAACCAAGAAACCGAAGGTATCGCTGGTCATTGGCTGCATTGTTCACTCTCTTACATGCAGCTTTATGGAACTTTATTTTTACTAAACAGTACACATGAATTTCAGAACTCTGCCTTGATTTGTAAAGAGTGTCTGAATTGTCTGCTCTGCTACAGTGTCAGCATGACCTTCTGTGTTGCCTAAAGAAAGATTAGTGGAAGACTAACATCCTATTTGAAGCAAGTAAGGTGATGAAGCAAGACCAGAATCTTATGCACAGTTTCCACACCAAACCCCATTTTCTGGGAAGCAGCTTGTGGAGGTGAGGAGATTGCCTACCTTGCTTACACACCAGCAGGGGTCCAATTAGCCCAGAGCAGATATCCTTAGGGGCATCAATGTGCGAGTGGTACACCCAGGTCAGGCAGTTGGCATCTGCTGGGGCGGGTGCATATTCTTCTCTCACAGGCCAGACGTAGGTATAGTTTTGGCCAGGGGGGACCATGTCATCATCCTTATTCTTTCCAGATGTCCCATCTGGGTATAAGGCTCCTTTCACCCAAAAGTAAAGGAAAGACACCATTAAAACCCAGAGATCTCAAGCTGCAGAACTTTCAAATCAAATGTAAGTGAGTTTAAATGTATTTGCTATGGAACTTGAGGTGAAGGCTTCTGAGTTCTTAGTGCTCTGGTTTTCACTAGCAAAGCCCTAATGCTGAGATCTACCCTCACAAAGACAGGAGAACTCAGAGAGGACATGCATATAGATTACTTCTCCTAGCAACACAGTCGTCCTAAGAAAGATGCTGATAATCCTGCTGTACCAGCCCAAAGAGACAGACAACCAGCAAAGGAAATAATGAGCACCATTTTGGGACTTATTACAGATTCATCCTCCATGTGGACATCATGAAAGATGAAAGGGGGGTTAGGAATGATGGTGGATGTCCTTCTGTATGCTGTGAATATATGTTTCTCTTATTGGTTGATGAATAAAGCTGGTTTAGGCAATGGATAGGCAGGATTTAGCCAGGTGGGAAATCCTAACAGGGATAGAAAAAGACAGTAGGCAGAGTCAAGGAGATGCCATGTAGCTGCTGAGGAAGCAAGAGACCCAGGCATCTCTGGTAAACAAAAACGGAATAGAGGTACACAGATTAATAGAAATGGGTTAATAATTAAGAAAGAGCTAGCTAATAAGAAGCCTGAACCATCAGCCGAACAGTTTATAATTAATATAAGCCTCTCTATGTTTATTTGGGACTGAACAGCTGCAGGATGGGGTGGGACAGAAACTTCTGTCTACTTGTGGCATCCAAACATTTGGCAAGAATTTCCACATAAAAACTGACAAAAGCTTTTAAAAAAAGATTCTGAACAAAATAATAGAGGCAAGCATGGCTTCTTGGTAGCAGCACTTTCTCCAGTGAGTTCTGTTTGCTAAAGGCAAGCAGAGGCACTTATCCTTAAAGAGAGGCTTCCTGACTCAGCATTAGCTGTAAAAACTGCAGGGCTCTTTTAAGAGGCCCTGCTACCAAACATCTAAATGGTGTTTATGAGCATGCTTCTTGATGGTGGCATGGCCCTAGAAACTGCAGTTGTAGCAATAAACATGTCTTCTACCAGTAGTTGCATCATGAATCTAGACTCTCACGAAGCCAAGGAATGGGGGCAGAGCCAGCCACCACTTTAGTCCTAGCCATGATGCTTAGCAGATTAAAGACTCATGTGGTCAGAAAAAGAGATATACAGTAAAGAGTGATTCAGATGAAAAAATAAACCAAATCTCTTAACAGTTCACAGTGTGTTTAAAAATATACATAGACCTGGGAGAGAAAAGAATAAAGACAGAGAAAGTCCTTAAAAAAGAAATTTAATAGCTGGGCAGTGGTGGCAAAAGCCTTTAATCCCAGCAGTCTGGAGATCAGCTGGTGATGGTGTACTCCTTTAATCTCAGCACTCCAGAAGCTGAGGCAGGCAGATCTCTGTTACTTCAAGGCCAGCCTGGTCTACAGAGTGAGTTCCAGGACAGCCAAAGATACACAGAGAAGCCATATCTCAAAAAAACCAAAAATAAAAGAAATAGGATAATAAAAAAGCCACATAAAGATGGAAAATACACAGAGTCTGGATACTGTATGTTACTGTGTTGTCTTCGAGTTGTTTGGCTGCTGAGGAAGGAGCAACAGCTGCTAAAAGACATTTGATTATAAATGCTGCCGGATTAATCCAAGCCATATATTTTTTAAAATGTCTTGACCTCAAAATTTATGTCTGAGGACATGTTATTTTGGAAAAGAGGCTCTGCTTAGTTTCCACAGAAAATGAAAAGCTGTGGATTCATTCTAGACTAATATGGTTTGATCAAGCAAGAACCCCTGAAGCAGTGGCCCAGGTGATCCAACATCCAAAACAGCTGAGACCATGCAGCCTCACAGACCACTACAGCTGGGATTTGGTCAGGGTTCTGGGTTTTCTCAGGATCCCCTGAGGATTGACAGTGCCCGCAAACAGCAGGAAGCATTTGGAAAGAACTACGACCAAATTCCCAAATATTGTTGATAAATGTTTGTTGTAATTTAAACAGAGTTGGTTATAAATGGTTAATGATCACAGTCAATCTCTTTCTAAAGAAAAAAAGAGGATATGATATAGAAATGAATACTTTGCATTGGTATGAATTTTGGTTTATTGATACAACTTTAAGGTCAATTTTATTATATGTATATTTCTAGTCTTGTTTAGGCATTGTGTTTATGCAGATCTTTTAAAAATGTAATATATAATTAAATATAGATTATAGATAGTCACCTACATTACTCAAAACTTAGAGTTATGTTATTTAGGTTTCCTGGATATACAGAGATATGTTTCAAATGGATAGGTATTCTTCAAAATCTTTCAAAGACCTACAGAATATAGCATTTAAAATTGTTTATTAGGGTTTTCATGACAATGAGACACAACTGCTCCTGGCAACACTAATTACATCAGAGATGAAGATGTACATTGAAGAAACTCATTATGGAGTTTGCCTTCAATGTGGCAAAACTGGCCTATTGGGCAAAGAACTGCCCTTGCCTCAACTGCTGACAGTAAGCCACTGTCCAAACTGGACAAGCAGATTACAAAGAAAAGTAACTGCTGAACTTCCAGGGGACAGAATGGTCCTTCAAGGTTCCTGCTTCATTAAAAAGTCTGCCAGGCATTCTGAGCCTATAGGTTAATGAGGGATGCCCCAACATTAGAGAAACTTTGGGTGACTGTCCAGGCAGCCAGATGTCTCTGTCAATTCTATAATTTATATATTATCCTTCTGGGGTCTTTGATGGTATTGGGGACAGATAGTTATGGCAGATAGTCATTGTTATGGTTTTCCTTAGTTATGATAAAAGATAAGTTACATAAAAAACTTTAGACTCACAAAGATAGGATAGATGATAGAGCATTTTCTTTAAATTTTGCCAAATGCTAATGGACTAAATATTGTAACTATAATTCTTGCTTGATTACTATTTTCATTATATATAATTTTACTATGTTAAAGTTTAAACCTTTTTTATTTAGACAGAAAAGAAGAGATGATGGGGAATGTCTTTCTGTATGCTATGAAGACATTATTCTCTTATTGGTTGATGAATAAAGCTATTTTGACCAATGGACAGGCAGGATTTAGCCAGGAGGAAAATCCAAACAGGGATAGAGAAAGGATAGAGTAAGTGGAGTCTAGGAGACACCATGTAGCTGCTGAGGAAGCAAGAGACCCAGGCATCATGGGTAAGCCAAGATCGTGTAGAGATACACAGATTAATAGAAATGGGTTAATAATTAAGAGAGAATTAGCCAATAAGAGTCCCGAGCCATTGGCCAAACAGTTTATAATTAATATAAGCCTCTGTGTGTTTATTTGGGACTAAAGGGCTGCAGACCAGGAAGGACAGAAACATCCATCTACATGGTATTTCTCCTGGCTTCCAAAGATATCACCATCTTGTGTGACAGACCGGGGTATGTATTATGGATACATGGATAGCTAGAAAATAAAGCAAAGTAGTGTGAAGAAGGTAATTTTGGATCAGAATATACCAGCAGAGACTTAGGAGGGTCAACCACACCATGGATAAGGTAGGTAGGGCTGCCCTGAGATACATTTTAAAGCTAAGATTCCTGCATGGAATTTTTCAGTTGAGGAAAGTCCGTTGCCTGAGACAGCATGACAATGGATGCAGAAGGCAAGTGACCAATCTGATCATGTTATCATCCTCAGATAATGGAAGTGAGACTCAAGGGACGTGAAGGACCAGGTAGATTTCCCCTACTTCTGAGGAGCAGGGAGAACTACTGGGGCAGAGATTGGGATGGGCAGAACATGCTCCAGTTCTATCACCACCTCCCAGGCATCCATATTTGTTCATTCACCAACAGGAACTGGATATAGACCACATACTAATGAATGGTATTCATATTACAAGTCAAATTCAAATAAGACAGCAAGTCTAAGAAGAGACATGCTCTAACTCTAGTGTCATTTTCTTAACCATTTTACCATAAAAATGTAATTTGATGTTTGGAGAAGGATGCCAGAAGAAAACAGTAGTTAAGCCTACTGGATGCCAAAAATAGTGGTCCTGAGGACAGAACCCAGGACCTGAAGCATGCCAAGCAAGTGCTCTACCACTGAACTACATCTTCATCCAGACAACATTTATTCTTCAGAGCAACATGATCTAGTATATACTAGATGATAAACACTTTTCCCACATGGGTGAGTCAGATTTGAGTCAATTTATATGCCTGACTTTCTACCAAAATTATTGAGTAGAGTCTATGGACCTCTTTTATACTTATTTATTCAACTAAATTTCTTTTCAGTATCAACTTTCAACAACTTTTATTAGTGTTGAAGTTAATTATATACCATACAATACTAAAGATAAAAGCCATAAATATCTAAACATCTGTTGATAAACCAGAGAAATTTTCCATGAAAAAAAAAAGCAAGAAATAACTTTGATTAGTTAGATCCTGTCAAGAATAAGGCTGTATTTGTGTTACACTGTTAGATATAGACTTGGTGTATATTAGGGAATATAAATAAGTTATATTATATCTTTTTCTGTAAAAGGAAACTTACCAATTGCTACTGGGGGGTTCTTAGAAAAAAGCCATGTAAGAGGCTGTCATTTGGACATTATTCAACAATGTAATAATTGCATTTTCAATATTTTCAAGAACAGATGCAAAAGCAGCCTTGCTTTTTAAAATTAGTTTTTCATCATTGTTGAATAGAAGGTAAGGGCATTTTGACAAGTCTGTTTTTACTCAGAGTTAAACCACTGTGACTTATTACTTTTCATTTGATGAATGATTTAATTAAAAAAAAGAATAAAGTAAAGAAAAAGATCCAGAAAGCTATTCTCCACTGCCTAATTCCCAGAGTCATTTTAAAGAATCCCTCAGGGTTACCTTGTCAAGGTGACACTGGATGGTGTTGGCTCCCTCCAGCCTTAGGCAATTCCTGCAGTGACTCAACTTCCTGGCCTTTCTCCTTCAGTCAGCTATAGTCTCTATAGTCTCTACCTGCCATATCATGAGACCGCCTCAAAATACAACGCTGGCTCCACTTGCCTGAGCCCAGCACAGCCGCCTGGGCAGGACAGTAGCCCTCAATGCCATCCACCGGACACACCAGTCACCTCTGCTTTAAGACACCAGGAGTTTCATGTCTGCACTTTGTACTGACCGTTCTATGTGACATTTCTGATGTAAATTTTCTCAAACAGAGCCTTTCCCAGGGTGCGTTGTGTGTTATTTGTCAGTGGCCACGCCTGTCCTCTAGTCAGCCTCCTCTAAAGGCACTAGCAGCCTTCAAAGTCACAGGTCTGAAGCCAAGCCATCCTCTTCCCCGAAGCACACAGAGCCCTGGTGCTTAGGGTCACCCACTTCCGCCCCCTTCATCACAGCACTCACCCGGGCTGCCACTGTCACGGGTGCTTCTGCAGTCATTTCCTAGCTGGCTTTCCTGTAACTTTTGTCTCTCTGGTAAGAGTTATCTTTGTAATCTCAATTCCAGTGCCGCTGTTCCCACTTAGTCATCCCTCAGCCTTTCTCATGGCAGACATGGCGGTCAGATGTGGGTCTCCACAAACAGCCCTGGCTGGCTCAACAGCCCTGAACCCTTGAACTGGGTCAGTTATCTAAAGCATTCAGAGAGAGAGGGCAGCAAAGCCACTGCAATTAGACAGCCGAGAAGCAAACCCTCTCTCTACCACATTTTAGCCAGATGACCTGGAAATCTCCTTTTAAAAAAAAATTTTCAAACTGTAAAATGATGAGAATTAAATAACTACCACATAAAGTTATGGAGGCTTGTTGACAAAACACCCAAAAGAGCCTGACACTGTGCCTGGCATATGGTAACCATTCAAAAAGCATTGCCTATTATTTAGTCATAACATTGCTCAAGTTTTAAAATGCATGTGTAAATGGAACATATGGTATGCATGTAACCACTTGATTTATTTACAGCTTACATGTTAGACTGTAAGAGCCACAGACCAGGGTTTATTGTCACTCATGGTTGTACCCACAGGATCTATACCAGGGCCCACCACGAGGGCTGCTTGATACATGTCTTTTGAGTAAAGAATGAGTCTATGCCTTGCCTTGTGGTATCTTCATTCAAAGCCTTGTGAGTGAGATAGGATTTACATATGGCCAGACACGGATGTGACAAAACCTGATAGGCATGGGCCTTGTCTCGAAGCTTCAACTGGGATCCCTGTTCTTGCTTTGATTATGTAACACCTATGGGTATGAATCACAGTTCTTTGACTCACTGTGTGAGCTTTGTCCTGACAGGGAATTTCTGGTGGCTGTCACTGAAATGAGGGGCCAGAGCACCACAGAAATGCTTGGTGCCTGTTTGCAAGAGGAAGAATACCATTCAGGATCCAAAAGTGTGAATCTAAATTAAGAAAGCGATGCTGGTCTCAAGCACTGGTAGGCTTCCAAGCTCCTTTCTCTATTCTTTCCCTGAAAGAAGGTTTGGAGGTGCTGACTGTGTGGTTACTCGATGTAGCCCTACTATCCACCCAGCAGTGACTGGTCTACAGTAAATACTAACCAGCATTACACTGAGACTGCAAGACTACAAAGCTTGTTCATAGAACCAAGATGAAAATTGGTCAAAGGACAGCTAGGAGGTTAGAAAATCTAAATGACTCTAAAGCTGGAGATGCAGGGATCTGCTGGAATATTCAGTCTCAAGTGCAGAAGGGCTTCGTTTATTCCCAGCATGGGGGCAGGGTGGGGAGGCTGGGAGGCAACAACCAATTAAAGAAAAACAAAGCTTGTTTCAGTATTCCAGAAACTGAATCAAGTCACCCACACTGTTGGTGTTTGAGCAACTGCTGAGCATTGGGCAAGAGCAGGGCTCCACAGCCTTCCTGACTAGGGCTGCTCCTGCCTCACCTCCCAACCACCCTCAGCTCTGCTGGAGAGGTAGTTTAGTCAAAATGGTCACAAACAAGGTCCAGCTGTTACAGCCACGGTGAATGAAGGAACTGTTTGGTCTGGAGTGGTGGGCATTGCCTACACACATCACAGTGTTATTTAGAAGGAATGTTTGGGGGAACAAGGAGTGATAATTTGTCTGTCCTAGCCCCAGGTGATAGTGATGGTTGGAGCAAACAGATCTCTGGCTGAGACAGCAAAGACTTGAAAGGACCTAAGTCATTCACATCTTCCTGGCTAACAGTGAGACTGCCTGCATACAAAGAAAAAAAAAGAAGGGAAGATGGCTCAATGTTTAAGAGCACTTGCTGCTCTAGCAGAGGACCCAAGTTTTGTTTCCAGCAACTATATCAGGTAGCTCACAACCAAATAACTCCAGCTCCAGAAGATCTGACTGACTTGGGCACACACACACACACACACACACACAACACACACACCACACGAGAGAGAGAGAGAGAGAGAGAGAGAGAGAGAGAGAGAGAGAGAGAGAGAGGTTTAAAAAGGAAGAGACAATGGGCCTACCAGAAAGTGAAAGCGAAGGCAGATTAAAAACAACTCGAATATGGAAGGCATTGTCAGACCCACTACACAGCACAGGACCTACTGGCTCAAGATGCTTAATGGCCTCTATCCCATTATTTGCGTGGCCACCAAGCTAAGCAGATGTGAGAATCTAGTCTTTAAAAGAAAAACAAAAACTGGATGAGGCATAATGAGCGTATGGTATAGGGCAATTCCACAGACTGGGCCTGGCAACTCTAAACAAGGAAGGATGGCAGCGAGCAACAATGGGGAGGAGGGCAAGGACCGCAGTCCAGAGTTGTTAATGTTTTTAGACTGTCCAGTTTTCAGTAGCAAGTGACTTGCTGCAGCATGCATCCCACTGTGCCATGGCACAGGCTTGGCTGCAGTACTGCAGCGAGGATACATGGCTGCAGAAGGAGAACCTGCAAGGGCTCCTGGGCAGAACTCTCTTGGGCCCCAGTTTCTATTCCTAATGGCAGCATGGAAGAAATCCTGCAGGAAACCAGTATGAAGCGGGAAAGAATAGCTCCCGGAGCTCTCACAGTGACGGTCCACCTGGCTACACACAAGACACACTAACTACCTTTGAGACAGGCCTGCTACACAGCATCAGAGGGGAAAGCAATAAACAGTCTGAAGTGGATCATATTGAGAGAAGGAAAGAAACAGAAAGTGTCTCTAAGAAAAACTCAGATTAGATATGTGATTGGTCAAGTCCCTCCTTTTTAAACGCTGAAGTACACAGCTACTATGAGCACAAGGCAAAGTGCTGTGAGAAGGGGCCTCTTCTCTGCAGGCCTTCTCTCTTAGCAGCAGGCTGCTGGCTGGGGCTCCCTGCTGGAAGGTTTGTCTGATAACTCCCACTGTTTATCAGACAAGGATTCCTATCTGGGCTGCAACAGCTACCCTGGAAAGGCTAGTGTGTGTTTAACTGTTCTATACCCAGAATTCTGAACTTGGTAAGATGAAGGAATAGGCACTGTAGTGGAATGTAGTTATACCTATGGCATCCCTTAGCCAGCATCTCAGACTGATACAATTTTCTTTGTATATTAGATATAAAAAGTACAACTGTTAATAAGCAGATGATGATATATGTAGTTTTTAAGGTTACATCTGTAACCTTAATGCATTTAAAACACTGTATTTCAAAGATATGCATTGGTATTAAAATTACTACACTGGGGCTACAGAGATGGCTGAGCCATTAAGAGCACTGGCTGCTCTTGCTGAGGACCTAGGCTCAGTTCCCAGCGCTGACATGGTGGCTCACAACTGCCTAGAACTCCAGTTCCAAGAGATCTAATGCTTCTTCTGGCCTTTGCTAGCACCAGGTCTGCAAATGGTACACAGAAATACGTACTGGCCAAACACCCATACACATAAAAAATTAATAAATACAGCTCTAAGAAGCACTACACTAAGGTATTTGTCCAAAAATAATATTATGTCCTTGTAGTAACATTACATTCAAGAAAGTGTTGCATGTTTAATTTACATGCATTCAGATTGTCTGCAAAGACCTTTTAATCATGTGAAGTGTTAACCAATAAGTAAAAGACAAGGTTCCCCCACAAACTCCACTGTCATCATCACTTGGGCTATCAGTTTTGTTGCAGACCTCTTAATCTGTGTCCCTATTCTTTATCACTCTGGATTGGTTTAATCTCAGCATTTGTGATTGATTTTGGGGTGCATGATTTTGTTTTTAATGAGGTGCATTTGGAGTTTATTAAAAGAAGAATTTTTTTAGAGATAGATTTAAGCATAGTTCACAGACAGGAACTCAGTGGAAGAATAAGTCTCTCTCTCTCTCTCTCTCTCTCTCTCTCTCTCTCTCTCTCTCTCTCTCTGTGTGTGTGTGTGTGTGTGTGTGTGTGTTGTGTTGTGTGTGTGGTAGGTGCTTGTCAGAGGAGAGTGGCCAGTGTGACAATTTTGAAAGCTTCTTCTTGGAAGCTGTCCATATAAAAGTCCATGAAGATGTCACAAGAAAACAAAAACATAAAAAATGTTAGCAAAATGTTAGCAGACTAATATTTAGACAATTAAGACATTTTCTATTTCATGGCCAAACAAGATTTGTTCTTATGATATCAAAGTTACAAATCAATTAATACAACACATAAATAGATTCAAGGGCAAGTATCACAGTCACCTCAAAAGGAACAGAAATGAATCCACTGACATTCAGGAATCCTTTGAAAAACTCTCAGCCACCTGGGAATAGAAGTCTTATTCCTTAACTCAATCAAAGACAACTAAGAAAACTCTACAGCTAGCATCATGCTCAATGAAGAGGAAAACCAACAGCTTTCTTTCAAAAACTGAAAACAAGACAAGAATGTCCTCTCTTGCCACTACTATTATTAACTATTATCCTGAAAAGAAAATGAAAGCTATATAGGTTGGCAAGAAAAGGGTTAGTCATCTTTAGTCATGATGATGCTGCCTTTTCAAGTTACAGGGAATCTACTGTCTAGTAATAAACAAGTTTACCCCAGCAAGAAGACACATGCCCAGTACACAAGATCAACTCTGTTTCTATACATTACCAAGAGACCATCCAAAAAGAGAAAGGGAGGGAGGAAGGAGGGAAGGAAGGAAAGAAGGAAGGAAGGAAGGAAGGAAGGAAGGAAGGAAGGAAGGAAGTTTTCCTTACAACACTGTCAATGAATAGGACACCTAGCAAGAGGACCTCACAGTGTGGGCACAAAACTGAAGATACCGTTGGGAATGGGTGAAGCTCCAAACTCTAGCTCATTTCTGGGTATCTTCAAGATATCAAGTTACTATTTTTCATTTTATATGGGCCTATTTATTTATTTATTTTTAAATTAGCATTCAAAGTAACCAGCTTCCATTGTGACATTTGCCTACATCCATTGTTTTTATTATACCCCCACTCCCTCCCCTATTCCCTGTCCCTACTTGTCCTCTTCCTCCCCCCAATATACTCCCCTCTACCTTCATGTGGCATGGATTCCATCATCCTCTTTTTTCTCTCTTTCCATTAAGATCTTTTCTTCCCTCTTATGCTCCCTTCCTAGGTTTACAAATCACACCCCCTACACACAGGTACACACAACATGGGATAAATCTCACTTGATCATGAGATGTCAATATCTTAAATATTGCTGGATTTGAACTGTTGACATTTTTGTGCCTAGGGTTCACATATGAGGGAAAATATGAAATATTTGTCTTTCAGGATCTGGCTTATTTTGCTTAAATGATGATTTCCAGTTGTATCCACTTTCCTGCAAATATTATCATTTCATTTTTCTTTACTGTATAAGATTCAATTATTTAATTTAACATTTTACTTATCTATTCACCTATTGGTGGGCATCTAGGCTTCTTAATATTTGTGTTATTCTTTTTAAAAGAAAGATCTCCTTTGTTGATCAATAAGTTTATGTAATCTCCATAAAAAGTTACCCAAGCTGCCTTGTTTAAATGAAAAGTATATTTAATAACTAAAAACTCTTTTAAAAAAAGAATAGGGTTGAAGGAGGCATAATAACATTCAATTTTAAATTTTACTATAAATACTCAATAATTAAGGAAGTATACCTGGGTGGTGGTGGCACACACCTTTAATCCCAGCACTCAGGAGGTAAAAGCAGATGGATCTCTGAGTTTGAGGTCAGCCTTGTCTACAGAGCTAGTTCTAGGACAGCCAGGATTACACAGAAAAACCCTGCCTAAAAAACCAACAAGAGAGCTGGAGAGATGGCTCAGGAGTTAAGAGCACTGCCCGTTCTTCCATAGGTCCTGAGTTCAATTCCCAGCAACCACATGGTGGCTCACAACCATCTGTAATGAGATCCGGTGCCCTCTTCTGGCCTGCAGGGATACATGCAGACAGAACACTGTATACATGATAAATCTTAAAAAAAAAAAAAAAGAAAGAAAGAAAGAAAGAAAGGAAGGAAGGAAAGGAGAGAGGGAGGGAAGGCAGGAGGACTGAAGGAAAGAAGGAAGGAAGGAAGGAAAGTGTTGGTGCAAAGATAGAGTATATTTAGACCCTCTATTAAACCCTTTTCATTTAAGCTCATTGATGTTTGAAAATAGTTTGTGACTTATTTATCTCTTCTCCACAGGACCAAGTCAGTCTCTTGAACCTACTGGATACTTGAGCAGATACCTGTGGACAAACTGTGTACTGTTGTGAGCGAAAGTGAACTGAGCCTGGTAGTGGGTTTGTGCATGCCTATAAGCCCCACACTCACGAGGCAGGAGGATCCGAAGTTCAAGGCTGACCTGAGCTACCAAGCAACACTATCTAAAAAGAAAAAAAAGAGAGTCAATCAAGGGCCCATAGTTACATGGAGAGAGGGTGTGGCCTGGCTATTGTACTGAGTTTTAACAAGAACCCCAGCAGGGTTAAGGGCCAAGGCTTGTTACATTTGCACACAGAAGGGCAAGGCAAGAGACTAGTGTCCAGTGATTGGGGGCAACAGGTGACAGGCAGCTTTCATCAAACACAACTTGACTGTCACCAGCTGTAAGAACTTGGTCCACACACTTGTCCTCCTGGAACTTGATTTCTTATTTATAAAATGATAATACCGACCTGTGTGTGGGAGGTACTTGCAGTATAAGAGAATACTTACCAAGTCCTGGGTCAGGATCTGGGGACAGTGCCCAGCACGACCCAGGATGGTCTCTATCCCCCAGGGAAACCTACGTTCTAAGGTAGAGACAGGTACAAATAGCAAGTGAAAACAAAAGGTCTCTTTTACTGTACCAGCTTTCTAAGTGTGATGGAGTAAGCCAATGAGCCCCAATATAGGAGACACACATATAAGACAGGGCCCAGAGACAGCTTCCTGAAGAAGAGACCTATGGAGGGTTTCAGTGGTTCTAGTAATACCTTGAACTGACTTGGAGCAAATCTATTTTTCTGAGTTGGGGACTTATTTTTCACAGATGCTTTGAAGGGTTTGAGATATAAATATAAATATATTTTTACTACTCATGCACATATATAGTGCACATGTACACCAGGCTAGCCTCGACTCCTGGTCCTCCTACCTCTACCTCCAAGGTGCTAGGATTACAGGTGTATACCACCTCTATGAAGTGCTAGAAATCAAACAGTGTTTTATGTGTGCTGGGCAAATGCTCTGTCAACTAAGCTACACCCCTTGTCATGTGGTATGGTGTATGGTATGGCCAGCACTCATGTCAACTTGATAGACTTTAGGGAGACTCATCTGTGAACAAGCCTATGAGAAGCTGTCTTAACTGGGTTAATTGAGGTACCTAAAAGTGGTGGCACCACTGCATGGTGGACCTGAAATGCCCATGATGTCAAAGGCATTTGACATCTCCCCAGGGAAGGAGATGTTTCTTTGGTGGAGCTGAGGTAGAGCCTAATGACGGTCTTGAGGTCACAGTGGACTGTGAGGGAACAGTCGCAGGTCACTGAAGGGGACAGTGGACTCAATTCTTTCCTCCTGGCTTTCCCTCTCTAACCCATGAAGAAGTGGCTTTGCCATGAAGAAGTGGCTTTGCCAGGCCACAGGCTCCATGTTGGGATGCCCAGCCTCCCGGGGCATGGGCCCAACAGCTGTAGGGCCAATAGATCATGACTGAACCTCCCCAACTGGAAGCTGAAAAGACCCTTTCTTTCTCTTTAGGAGTTAGTTCATTTTAGGCATTTGTTACCGTGATGAAAAGCTAGCACAGTTACAAATACATGTACTTGTGACAGCTGGAAAATCTTCATATTTCAAAAGTCCAGCACAACAGTGTTTTATTTTTTTTAAATTAATGAGGAATCTGGAAACTCTTGAGGACCAAGAAGGAGGACAGGACTGCTGCACAGATGAAACTCCAGAGAAAGCACTGAGACAGCCGCCCACACTATCAGCACAGACAGACAGAAGAGGCAGCTGACCGCCAGTGTGGAGCGGAGGCAGCAGAAGTCGAGAGTCAGAGGGTCAGCTATGTGAGACTCTGTCTCAAAAAAAGAAAAGAAAAAGAAAAAAGAAAAGAAAAGAAAAAGAAGAAGAAAAGGAAAAGAAAGTGGGAATAAAACAGGAGAAATAGAATAGAAAGGAACAGCAGGTGGGGGTAGGGAGAGCAAAGAGCAGAGGGAGACAGTGAGCTTTAGAATCAGTGCTCTTTGCACCCTGTGTGATTTCAATCAGTTATCTCACTGGTGAAATAGAATCGAGGCCCCAGAGATAGAGAAAGGAGAATCACCTTCGGAATCCTTGTTGTAGAAGACGCCATGAGGATGCAAAGAGTAAGGTCTGGAAGCGAAGTTCTTCAGGTGGATAACGATCACGTCACCCACTTCTGCCCTCAGGATGGGACCCAGGAACCCCATCCAGGGGGGCTTGGAGATCTCCGTGGAGTAGCTGCCATCTGTGAAGTGTCTATAAATCGCCTTCTTGTAGATGCCACCTATCCTGTTGGGCCCTCGTTCGAGAAATAAGGTTGCAAGTCTGGAAGCAAGAAGGAAAATGTTTTAGTTGCAGTTCAAGGAGAACTCTGTCCTTGAAGGGCCGTCAAATGCTTGTTTGCATTTCTAATGTGGCGTTCACATAATCAGTGTCCTCTATAGACTCAGCCAGATTACTTTTACTTTGCCAAAGTGGAAATGAGGTTCCGTTAGTTGACAAGTCAAAAGACATAAACAGTACCCTCAGCCAAACTGAAAAAAGAATCAAGTATTCTGAAATCGCACTGTCCACTCGCCGCTTCCAGGCCACAGGTTCTCCTCCAGTCTTCATTTATTTGCTTATTTACTGTGTGTGCATGTGTAGTATGCTCAGGCATATGTGGAGGCTGGAGTCAAGCCTCAGGTATCTTCCTCAGTCACTATCCACTTTGTTGTGGTTGTTGTTGTTGTTGTTGTTATTATTATTATTATTATTATTATTATTATTTTTACATTCCAATCCCAGTTCCTCCTCCCTCCTCTCCTCCTGCTCTCTCCACTCCTCCTGATGCTCCCATATGCTCCTTGGAGAGGGTAAGGCCTCCCCTAGGAAGTCTACTAAGTCTGTCCCATCATCTCATTGAGGCAGGACAGGAACCTCTCCACCCCCACATCCCTTGTGTTTAGGCTGCGCAAGGTATCTCTCCATACAGAATGGGCTCCACTAAGTCAGTTTGTGCATTAGTGTTAGATCTTGGACCCACTGCCAGTGGCCTCATATATTATCCCAGTCACACCATTGTCACCTATATTAGGGAGTCTAGTTTGGTCTTATGCAGGTTCCCCATTTGTCAGACCTGAGTCAGGGATCGCTCACTAGCTCAGGTCAGCTGATTCTGTGGGTTTCTCCATCATGGTCTTGACTGCTTTGTTCATATTATCTCTCCTCCCTCACTTTGATTGTACTCCAGGAGCTTGGCCCATTGGTTAGTTGTGGATTTCTGCATCTGCTTCCATATGTTTCTACAAAGGGTTCTAGCTTCTCTGGAGTTGTGGACTATAGGCTGTGTATCTTTTACTTTATGTCTGGTATCCACTTATGAGTGAGTACATACTATATTTGTTTTTCTGGTTTTGGGTTACCTCACTCAGGATGGTTTTTTCTAATTCTGTCCATTTGCCTGCGAATTTTAGGAAGTCACTGTTTCTAAGCACTGAGTAGTAGTCCATTGTGTAAATATACCACATTTTCTTTATTTATTTTTCGGCTGAGGGGCATCTAGGTTGTTTCCAAGATCTGGCTATTACAAATAATGTTTCTATGAACATAGTGGAGCAAATATCCTTGTGGTGTGAATGTACCTCCTTTGGGTATATGCCCAACAGTGATATTGCAGGGTCTTGAGGTAGATTGATGCCTAAATTTTCTGAAAAATCACCATACTGATTTCCACACTGCCTACACAAGTTTGCATTCCCACCAGCAATGAGGAGTGATCCCCTTTCTTCACATTCTCTCCAACATAAGCTGCCATTGGTGTTTTTGATCTTAGCCATTCTGATCGGTGTGAGATGGAATCTCAGAGTTGTTTTGAATTGTATTTCCCTGATGACTAAGGATGTTGAGCATTTCCTTAAGTGTCTTTCCACTATTTGAGACTGTTCTGTTGAGAATTCTCTGTTTAGATCTGTATCCCATTTATAATTGGATTATTTGATAGTTTGGTTTCTAGTTTCAGGAGTTCTTTATATATTTTGGAGATCATCCCTCTGTCAGATGTGGGGTTGGTAAAGATCTTTCCCATTCTGTGGGGAGCCGTTTTGTCTTGTTGACTGTGTTCTTGGCTTTACAGAAGCGTCTCAGTTTCAGGAGGTTACCATTTATTAATTGTTGCTCTCAGTGTCTGTGCAACTCATGTTCTATTTAGGAAGTGGTCTCCTGTGCCTATGTGTTCAAATGTATTTCCCACTTTCTCTTCTATGAGGTTCAGTGTGGATGGATTTATATTGAGATCTTTGATCCATTTGGACTTGGGTTTTGTTCATGAGGATACATATGGATCTATTTGCATTCTTCTA
Organism: Cricetulus griseus; assembly: GCF_003668045.3. Taxonomy (NCBI): domain Eukaryota; kingdom Metazoa; phylum Chordata; class Mammalia; order Rodentia; family Cricetidae; genus Cricetulus; species Cricetulus griseus. The sequence goes on from NC_048597.1 coordinate 128,622,700, forward strand.
CATGTTGACAGACTGTATCAGCACCATTTGTGGAAGATGCTTTCTTTTTTCCATTTTACATTTTTAGCTTCTTTGTCAAAAATTAGGTGTTCATAGCTGTGTGGGTTGATATCGGGGTCTTCAATTTGATTTCATTGGTCCACCTGTCTGTTTTTATATCAATACCAAGCTGTTTTCATTACTATAGTTCTACAGCAGAGCTTGAAGTCAGGGTTGGTGGAGCCCACAGATGATCCTTTATTATACAGGATTATTTTGTCTCCCCTGGGTTTTTTTTTTCCTCCATATGAAGTTGAGTATTGTTCTTTCAAGGTCTGTAAAGAATTGTGCTGGGATTTTGATGGGGATTGCATTGAATCTATAGATTACTTTTGTTAGGATTGCCATTTTTAATATGTTAATCTTACCTATCCAAGAGCATGGGATATCTTTTCATTTTCTGATATCTTCTTTAATTTCTTTCTTTAAAGGCTTGAAGCTCTTGTCATACAGGTCTTTCACTTGTCTGGTTAGAGTCACCCCAAGATATTTTATGTTATTTGTGGCTATTATGAAGGGTGATGTTTCTCTGATTTCCTTCTCAGCCTGTTTGTCATCTGTATATGGGAGGGCCACTGATTTTTTTTAGTTAATCTTGTATCCTGCTATATTACTAAAGGTATTTATCAGTTTTAGGAGTTCTCTGGTAGGATTTTTGGGGTCACTTATGTATACTATCATATCATCAGCAAATAGTGATAGTTTGACTTCTTCTTTTCCAATTTGTATCCCTTTGATCTCCTTTTGTCATCTTATTGCTATAGCTAGAACTTCGAGTACTATGTTGAATAGATAAAGAGAGAGTGGACAGCCCTGTCTTATTCCTGATTTCAGTAGGATTGCTTTGAGTTTCCCCCCATTTAGTTTGATGGCAGCTGTTGGATTACTGTATATTGCCTTTATTACGTTTAGGTATGTTTCTTGTATCCTTATTCTCTCCAAGACCTTTATCATGAAAGGGTGTTGAATTTTGTTGAAGGCTTTTTTAGCATCTAGTGAGATGATCATGTGGTTTTTTTTTCTTTTAGTTTGCTTTTATGGTGGATTACATTGATGGATTTTTGTATGTTGAACCATCCCTGCATCTCTGGGATGTATCCTACTTGGTCATGATGGATGATTTTTCTGATGTGTTCTTGAATTCTGTTTGCCAGTATTTTATTGAGTACTTTTGCATCTATGTTCATGAAAGGAATTGGCCTGTAATTCTCTTTCTTAGTTGTGTCTTTGTGTGGTTTGGGTATCAGGGTAACTATAGCCTCATAAAAAGAGTTTGACAATGTTCCTTCTGTTTCTCTTGTGTGGAATAATTTGAGGAGTATTGGTATTAGATCTTCTTAGAACATCTGGTAGAATTCTTCACTGAATCCATCTGGGCCTGGGCTTTTTTTTGGTTGGGAGACTATTGATAACTGTTTCTAGTTCCTTAGGGGTTATAGGTGTATTTAAATTGTTTATCTGTCCTTGATCTAATTTTGGTATGTGGTACTTACCTAGAAAATTGTCCATCTCCTTAAAGTTTTCCAATTTTGTGGGGTACAGGGTTTTGAAGTATGACCTGATAATTATCTGGATTTCCTCAGTGTCTGTTGTTATGTTCCCCTTTTCATTTCTGATTTTGTTAATTTGAATATTCTCTCTGTGTCTTTTGGTTAGTTTGGATAAAGGCTTGTCTATTTTGTTGAATTTCTCAAAGAACCAACTCTTTGTCTTATTGATTCTTTGCATTGTTTTCTTTGTTTCTATTTTATTGATTTCAGCCCTCAATTTGACTATTTCTTGCCATCTACTCCTGGGTGAGGTTTTTTGTTTTTTTTTGTTGTTGTTTTTGTTTTTTGTTCTAGCGCTTCCAGTTGTTCTGTTAATTCACTAGTGTGGGATTTGTCCAGCTTCTTTACGTATGCATTTAGTGCTATGAAATTTCCTCTAGCACTGCTTTCATTCTGTCCCATAAGTCTGGGTATGTTGTGCGGTCATTTTCAATAAAATTTAGGAAATCTTTTATTTCTTTCCTTATTTCTTCCTTGACCCAGTGGTGGTTCAGTCGATCATTGTTCAATTTCCATGTGTTTGTGGGCTTTCTGAAATTAATGTTGCTGCAGATTCTAACTTTAAGCTGTGGTGATCTGATAAGGTACAGGAATTTATTAAAATTTTTTTATCTGTTGAGGTTTGCTTTGTAACCAAGTATGTGGTCTATTTTTGAGAAGGTTCCATGAGGTGCTGAAAAGAAAGTATATTCTTTTGTGTTTGAGTGGAATGTTCTATAGATGTCTGTTTAGTCCATTTGAGTCATAACATCTGTTAGTTCTCTAATTTCTCTGTCTTGATTTTGTCTGGCAGATCTTTCCAGTGGTGAGAGAGGGGTGTTGAAGTCTCCCACTATTAGTATGTGGGGATTGATTTGTGATTTAAGCTTTAATAATGTTTCTTTTACAAATCCAGGGGCCTTTGTGTTTGGTGCATAGATGTTCAGAATTGAGATTTCCTCTTGATGGATTTTTCCTGTGATGAATATGAAATGCTCTTCTTTATCTTTTTTTATTGATTTTAGTTTGAAGTCTATTTTGTTAGATATTAGGATAGCTATACCAGCTTGTTTCTTAGGTCCATTTGAGGTATGTTTCTTGTATGCAGCAGAAGGATGGATTCTGTTTTCATATCCAATCTGTTAGCCTGTGTCTTTTTATAGGTGAATTGAGACCATTTATATTAACGGATATTAATGACTGGTGATTGCTAGTTCCTGTTATGTTTGTTTTTGTTGGTGGTGATGGCATTGTGTGTTCAATTCCCTTCTTTAGGGTTTGCGGCTGTCAGCTCATCTATTTGCTGTGTTCTTGTGGATGTAGGTGATTAACTTGGGTTGGCATTTTCCTTCTAGTACTTTCTGTAGGGCTGGGTTTGTGGAGAGGTATTGTTTAAATTTGGTTTTTATCATAGAATATCTTGTTTTCTCCATCTATGGTTATTGAAACTTTGCTAGGTAAAGTAGTCTGGGATGGCATTCGTGGTCCTTTAGTGTCTGCATAACATATGACCAGGACCTTCTGGATTTCATTGTTTCTGTTGAGAAGTCAGGTGTAATTCTGATGGATCTGCCTTTATATGTTATCTGGCCTTTCTCCTTTACAGCTCTTAATATTCTTTCTTTATTCTGTATGTTTATTGTTTTGATTATTATATGGTGAGGGGACTTTTTTGGGTCCAAGTTATTTGGTGTTCTGTAAGCCTCTTGTACTTTCATAGGTGTGTCCTCCTTTACGTTGGGGATGTTTTCTTCTATGACTTTGTTGAATATATCTGTGCCTTTGAGTTGGATTTCTTCTCCTTCTTCTATCCCTAATATTCTTAGGTTAGGTCTTTTCATGGTGTCCCAAGATTTCCTGCATGTTTTGTGTTAAGGATTTGTTGGATTTAAATTTTTCTTTGACCAATGAATCTATTTCCCCCAAGTTATCTTCAATGCCTGAAATTTTCTCTTCCATCTCTTGTATTCTGTGGTTTAGGCTTGCATTTGTGGTTCCTGATCATTTACCCCGATTTTTCCATTTCCAGAATTTCCTTGGTTTGTATTTTCTTTATTGCCTCTATTTCAGACTTCATGTCTTGAATTATTTCTTTAACTTGTTTGATTGTTTTTTCTTGGCTTTCTTTAAGGGATTTGTTGATCTCTTCCAATTTTTTGTTTGTCTTTTCCTCCATTTCTTTAAGAGAATTTTTCATTTCCTCTTTAAGGGCCTCAATCATCCTCATAAAGTTATTTTTTAAGTCATTTTCTTCTACTTCATTTGTCTTGGGATGTTCAGGTCTTGCTGTTATAGTGCCACTAGTTTCTAGTGGTGCCTTATTGTTCTTTATATTGTTGAGTGCATTCTTATCTTGTTGTCTACACATCTCTTCCTCTAATTGGTATAGGTGGAGCCTTGCTTCAGGGGGTCTCTCTTTCTCTAATTGGTATAGTTGGGGCCTGTGGCTCCGCTGACTGCTCCATCAGGCACAAGTAGAGCAGAGCTTCCGGTGATTGCTTCTCCTGGTGGAAGTGGGCCCAATGCTCAGGTGGTCCCTCCTTGAGGTGCAGATGGGGCTACCGGTCTGGTGGACAGTCCTCCCTTTGGGAGTGTTGATGGGGCTGAGGGTCCAGTGGTCCATGTAGTAGCAGAGTATCTGGGACACAGGTGCTTTTCTCCAGAGAAACTTTTTGCAATAGTTTCTGGAAGCTACTGCTGGAAAGCTCTGCTGTTGCTTCACCAGGTAGTCACTCCTTGCTCCTGGGCCTTAAGCTGGGGCCTCCCTCTGACACTGCCCCCAGGTCTGAGGCTCATGGCTCCCTTGACCCTGCTCTGGGCCTGAAGCCCAAACCTACCTCTGACTCTGCTCCCAGTTCTCCACCTTGTTTTTTGAAACAGGGTCTCTTGCTTTTACCTAAAACTTGGTGATTCAAATTGGCTGCCTGGCAATGGGCCCTGGTGATCTGCCAGTCTCCACCTCCCAGCACAGCCCACCAGTGTGGTAAGAACTTACTGACTGAGCCATTTCCCCAGCCCCTCCCCTCCAGTTTTCATTCAGCTCACACTTACTGTGCCCTCGATGTGTGCCCAGTGCTTTGTAGGTGCAAAGTGATTCTAATGAAGGGAAATGAAGCACCGGACAAAGCAGCAGGAGGACAGGCACAGCTTCTCTTTTTTAAAATTAATCTTTTATTTAAATCTTTTCATTTTACATACCAGTCCCAGTTCCCCCTCCCTCCCCTTCTCCTTCCCCCCTTTCTCCCTCCCTACCCCCAACCACTCCTCAGAGAGGGTAAGGTCTTCCTTGGGGAGTCCAAATTCCCAAAGTCTGGCATATCAAGTTGAGGCAGGACCAAGCCCCTCCCTGCTGTATCAAGGCTGAGCAGGGTATCCCACCACAGAGAATGGGCTCCAAAGAGCCAGTTCATGCACCTGGGTTAGGTCCTGGTGCCAGTGCCAGCCCCCTACCCCATAACTGTCACCCACATTCAGAGGGTCTAGCTCTATCCCATGCAGGTTCTTATCTGTCAGTCCATAGTCCATGAGCCCCACTAGCTCAGGTCAGCTGTCTCTGAGGTTTCCCCCATCATGAAAAACCAGTTTTAAACAATACCTATCCACAAATCCAGCCCAGCTTTTCTTTTTTTATCAATGTTTTCATTAATTCTTTGAGAATTTCATGTGTGCATTCAATGTATTTTGATTATATCCACCCCCACTCCTCCTAACTCCTCCCAGAGCCAGCCCTATCCCCCATTCCACTTCCCAAACTCATGTCCTCTTAAAAAAAATGTTATAACTTACTGGCACCATCTTGTGCTGCCTGTACACTCCTGGGTGTGGGACCTCCCACTGGAGCATGGCTGGCTACCAGAGGCCACAACCTTTAAAGAACAACTGTTCCTCTCTCCCTCCCATTAACTGTCACTAGTGCCTCCATTGCAGATGAGGGCTCATGAACCTTTCCTGCTTCATGCTAGAATGGTAACTGGCTTGAGCTTGTGCAGGTCTTATACAGGCAGCCAGAGCTGCTGTGAGTTCATGAGTTAGCACTTCTGTCAGTTAAACAGTGGTCTTCCTGACTTGTGGCTCTCAGTCTTTCTATCTCCTGCTCCCCATGATGTTCCCTGAGTGGGTGCTTGTGTGCACGTGTGTGTGTGTGTGTGTGTGTGTGTGTGTGTGTGTGTGTGTGTGTGTGTAGGGGGTGATACAGATAGCACTCCACAGCCACCTATTCTTTACATTTTGGTCACCAGCATTGCCCAAGGAAACTTCTCCAACAAGGTCTTAGAACTCAGACAAAACCTCTCTAGAAATACAAATAGTTCAAAGAAGGAGCGTGCTTATGAGGAACGAAAACTCAAGAAGATGCCCCACAGACTGAGCACAGAGCAGGCAATGAGAGAGCAGTGCTGGTGGGAGGTGGCTCACACACTGGGCACAGGCCTGAGAGCTGGGTCCATGCTGCTGCATGTAAGCTTTCAGGTGGACAGTGATGCAAACTTCAATTCCAGTTTGAAGTGCTCATAATTTGCCAGGGAAGCCCTGGTGACTCCCCGGGGTTTTCACAACATGAGGGATGTGGAAGTCAGGTTTTAAAGGTTCTGCTTTAAAGGTCTGGGAATTCTAGAGGAGATGGGCAAAGGAAAGAGGAAAATAAGGAGCAAAGATGCTGTTAGGAGAGGGGAAGAAGGAAAAAGAGGAACCATGATTCTAACCCCGGATGTGACAGGGTCCTCCTGGGGCCTCAGGGTGAAGGGGGAACTCTATCCTTAGTGCTTGGGAGCATTGCTTATGCCACTTTTCAGGTCCATGGCAGCTTCTCCAGGGAAGGTGAAGTCACTTCATACTCAGTCTTTATGAGCGACCTGGAATTCCAACCCCAGCAGCACTGCCCTCCAAACAGCATGGCTTTGTCCCAAACTCTACCATTTCTAGGTGCAGATGTGTTCTCTGGGTACAAAAGGTCAAGGCCAGCCTGGAACACAGTCCTGAAATTCATGTGCATTCATTCCCATAGTCATTCAACATACGCCACTTGTGGCAAGCCTTGGACTCAGTGCTCAGGATTCAGAGGGAGGAGCCCCTGCCTTGAAGGAGCTCCGTTTGGGGAGGGAGACTTGTGAGGATGAAGATTATGTACTGAGTGGAAGAGGTGAGGAGAGGGTTTCTACACAAAGCGATGCTGGAAGTTGGCTCCCACTGAACTTATTGTTAGGGACCTTGAGAGCACTGAGAGCAAGGAGAAGGGAAGGTTGGTGTGGAGGTCTGCAGTTCTGCCTGTGCTGCTCCACACCCCATTCCCTGGTCTAAGAACACATATCCCCTGTCTTCACCCTGTGGGTTTTGGATGGGATGCTGGTGGCAGAGCAGGTGACACAGCCCCCCCCCCAGCATATCATACTCCCTTATACATCATCATCAGATGGGACTTGTGACCCAGACCTGGACCACCCTAACCACAATGTCCAGGGACAGACAGAGTGGCCAGTTTGTTTAGTCTGATAGAGTTAGGGAATCCGTGAAGGATTTTTCCTTGATGAATATGGCTTTGTCACCTGCGAAGTTCACACTTGAGGATAGTGCCACCAAGTGAGCAAAATATTGAAAATGTTTTAAGTGAGTTTATGCTTTTGTGTTGGGCCACATTTGTAGCTGTACTGGCCACAGGTTCATAACACCTGAGAGAGTTTTTAATACCAGATAACTAACCCCAGAAGAGTCCACCTGAATGTTCCCTGTTCTCTCTCTAGTTGCTTAGCCTTTGCTATAAAATCTATATGTGCCTTGGCCAGAACTCCCCATGTTCCTCTTCTGCTCAATGACAGCCAAGGCCCATGCTTCTCCTGAGATCAGGACAGATTCCTTAGGCCAACATAAAGCTCATAGCCATATAAAATTGTGTCCACATAGTAGGACAAACCCTTGAAGAGGTAAGATCAGTTTGTATGAGGCCCAGTGGAAGACTCTGTCTTGTCCCATATCAGCATACGTGCTGCTCCAAGAACGTCCAGCACTTAAGTCCTGGATGATCTTGAAGATCATTCTGTCACCTTCCAAGAACAGACTGAGGACATAGTGCACACAAAGTGCTGGCTTGCATGCTTAGGATACCGAAATGAGCAAGGTCCCTGGATGAGGGCATTGATGGACACAAGGAAGGAACAGGAGCACCAATGCTTGCACAGAAGTCAAGGCAGTGATGGGCATGCCAAGTAGGAGAGGTAGTTTAAGCCAAGTGTCAAGACCAGAGGGTCAGAGGTCAGTTTGGCCAGGAAGCTTGGTGGGAGGGGAACTGTGGGGAGACGTGGGTGCCAGGAGAAAGCAAATAGGTACAACATCTACAAATAAGCTTCTCTGGAGGTTCTCAGCAGGGGATATTTGGTCAGATGTATCTTAATATGACCATTTGGGGCAGACTTCTCTCTCTGGCTTCTCACCACTGTGCCTGACCACATCATTTCCCCCCCACCCTGTCTACTTTCTGGCCATTAGACCAAGCCCTTCCTATGCCTCCACCTCTGGGTACTCTGTCAGGACATCCATGCATCTGTCCAAGCCTCTGCTCATGCTCTGGCCTGATTCTGGAGTTTCATTCTGTACCGCCTACTCCAGCTGAGTTCCCCACTCCCAATGGCCTGGATATGGCATTCACCTGCCTGGCTGGTATAGGTCTGATTTTAACCATCTGGGCTGGATTTACTATCTACTGCTACTTCACTGTTACCTAGTTCAGTTCCTCCCCTCTCCCTGCTGACCGTGCACAGCCCCAGCCAAGCAGACAACCCTTTGTTGCTGGAGCCCCACCAAGTCTGATACCAGCTTCACTAAACAACTAAAGGTAATTTGAGGACTCCATTTCCATTTTTTTAAAGGAACTTTTAAATATTTGTAAGTATTGACTAGCCACAAACTCCCAGCTGTCTTGATTTTAAATAGTGGCTTTGCCCACCTTAGTGGTGTCTTGGGGTGATAACACTACAAGTCACGTTCAGGTCATGGCCTGCAGCCTGTGGTGAGCAGAAAGAGGAACCTCCAAGAAGGCAGAAGCATTTGTGCAGACAGAGGAGAAGACACCTAAGTGAAGCCAAGGACCCAGAGGCTTGGTCTACGCTGCTAAAATCCCCCTTCAGGAAACTAGCTCCATTTCCTTCCCTGCCTGGCTTCCTTTCCACTCCAAGTTCTCATCCTCTTCAGTGATCTTGGCAAACAACACAGCTGTCTGTGTGTGAATGTCCCCCACAGGCTCATAACTCAATGCTCAGTTCCCAGCTGGTGGTGCTATTTGGAGACTGGTGAATCTTTTGGATGTGGGGCTTATCTGGCAGACGCTGGAAATTGGGGGACCAGGCTTGCTTCCTGGTTCAGCAAGATGTAACAAGCCACCACCAGCTCTATTCCTTCCCTGCAGTGATGGACAGTAACCCTTAAGTGGGCCTCCAAATAAATCTTCCCTCTCCATACTGTTTTTTGTTTGTTTGTTTTGTTTTTTCATGTCTAATTTTCCAAGCATCTTTCAAGGTCAGTTCAAACTCTCCCTTTTGTAAAAATTCAATGTATGTGCTATATTTTATGTGAGAGTCCTTTTGCCTGCATGTGTATATATAGACTATGTGCATGTTTGGTGCCCAGAGAGGTCAGAAGAGGGTATCAGATATCCAGAACTGAAGCTATGGAGGGTTGTGAACCACCATGTGGGTGCTGGGAATCCAACAAGGTCCTCTGCAAGAGCAACAACTGCTCTTAACCACTGAGCTGTCACTCCAGCCCCAAATTCTTCCTTTTCTCATTTCTCTATATATTCAGTGCTCTGTTCAGATACCAAACCAGTAATGGCATTTTCCAAAACTTACTATGCCTGTCCTTGGCTTGTGAGCTGGTCAAAGACAAATAGCTTTTCCATCCCTAACTTGCACTAACTTCCTAATCACCCATTTTCTACTGCAAATGCCCTGGAAGAGTTGCTGCTTGTTTTGCAACCTAAGACAAACAAACTAGCAAATGAAACCTCCATGAACTTGCCACTGTTTAGCACGTCAGAGGTAGGAGAGTGTTGCAAGCTGTATTTGCAGAACAGCTTGGGTTGTCATGCTTGAGCTTAAACATCCTCCAGATATTTAAGAATGCCAGGCATGTGATTATCTTTTGCTTCATATCTGAGCAGCAGTCGTGATTGCTTAGAGAAGGAGGCAGGGCTGAGATGCACCCTGTGGGGAAGTTGGGGAGTAACACAGGTGTCTGCTGCAGAGCTGTTCTTTCCTGGGTTCAGGTGGGACAGGAGACAGCATTATGCTTCAGGATCTTTGAATGTGGCCCGTTTATACACAGATGACATAATGCTGGCACACACATGAGTTGTATTCCTGGAATGGTGTGTCTAGGGAAGAATCCTTCCATGCTCATTCACTAAGTGCCCCTGCTAATCAAATGATACAGACATTATTCCATGATGCCTGGCTCCAGGGTACAGTTTGTGGCCATCATATTGCAGAAATCCAACACATTGGCATTGAGTTTAGTTTGCTGGGTCTGCCTGTCAATGTCTGCTGGCCTCTTACAGTCACCTTGTCTTTCTGTCAGTTACAAACAGCAGCAAAATTAAAAAGAAAACCACTTAAACAGAGTATAGCAAAACATTCAAGGCTAGCTAAAGCAATGGGGCCAGTAAGAGGGTTAGCAAGAAAAGGTACTGGCAGGCTTGATGACTGGGGCTCAATCCCTGAACCCACATGGTGGAAATGGAGAACTAATTCCTAGAAGTTGTCCTCTGACCTTCACGTGAGTACTGTTTCTCTCTCTCTCTCTCTCTCTCTCTCTCTCTCTCTCTCTCTCTCTCTCTCTCACACACACACACACACACACACACAATTATTAATTTAAAAATATATGTCTCCCTCTTTCCAACACACAGAGGTTCCAGCTTGTCCTGAACAATCTAATATGATCACCTGCTCAGTTCAAACTTACAGCACTAAGCCTGTTCTAAATGAAGCTAGCCTCAGCCTCAACGCAGGAAAACCTTCGTGGTTCTCAACTGAGTCCTATGAAAGATCAGAGCAGCCAAGTGTCACCTCAAAGAGCTTAGACCATCACTGTGGAGCTGGAAGTACCACGGAGCAGGAGGATAATGTTTGGAAATGACTTTGAAGGAAGAAAGAATCCAACTTCCAAAAGTTTTCCAGACTGAGGACTGTTCAGGGCTAAGAAAAAGGCTTTGATTGGTTGCTTATGATGAAATTAGGGGACAGGTCGGGCAGACCCCAAGGGTATGTCCAACAAATCCTACTCCAGGGAGGACTAGTGTGGACCTCAGGATGAGCTCCTTTCGGATCAGTAGAAGGGAGGTTGGGAGCTTCCACACCATGCTGCCTCCTCTCCTCAGTGGTCAGTCTCCTCCAAGTGAGGGCAGAACATAACGCCTTTACAGATGGCAGCCGGTGAGCCCAAACCACTCGCCTGCCTGGGCAACGCCTCACTGTTCTTCTCTGGACATCAGGGTGTGCCAACCTTGTCTGCCTTGATGCTAAGCCAGTCAGTAAAACCTCAACAATAAAGGCTGAAGCCACGGGTGCAGGACCTCCCTGGAGGAAGCAGAGCCTGCCCAAAGAAAAGTATGCATCCCTGGAGACAAAGGGCCAGACCCCCAGATGTTCCAATCCACACAATGGGACCAACAAGACCGGAATCTTGTTTGAAAGATAGAGAACGGTTGCGATTGTGAAAACCTAGAAGACATACATGTTCCTCAGCTAATGCCTGGTAAATAGCAGGGTGACAAAGCCATATCACATGGGAGGAGGGGAGTGCCAATGCCACATTGTCACCAAAGTACCAACAACAGCACATTTCAACCCAACAAATGAAGTACAGCCCATCCACTTGAATTTTTTAAAAACAATATACACATCAGTACATGCAAGAAGTATCTAAAGGTCGCAAGAGTACTACCATTGGGTGACCGACAGGCAAGAGTTGGGGGTGGGATTGCTTATCCAGCATACTGTGCGGGTATTTATTCTGCATATATGGACTCACTTCCGCAGCTAGAAGAAAACTATTAAAAAAATGTAGAAACACTTTACTTAGAAAAGAGGGTCCAGGCTTACAGCTACACCCTAAGCTTGGTACAGTTTAAACCAAAAGATTCCCATGACCAAATTTTGGCTTTGCTTTGTGTACACGAAAACAGAATTTCCTCAATGCATTTAAAGCACTGTTTGGGATGGTGTTTTGTTTTCTTGTGTTGAGGGGGGGTTCCTGTTGAGCAGCAGGTAAGTAGAACTCCTAATTGAACAGGCTCTTAGAGGAATGAATGAGTCACCCACAGGCTGCCAAGCAGCACTAGTATGGGCAGAATCGCCTGCTAACAACTGACATTGGGTCACCCAGCAGAGTGATGACAGCCATGCTGCTATGCCTCTGGGCGCAGACTGATGGGTAAAGTCTACAACGAGGTTGTGCAAAGGTCCTGGCCACTCCAGCAGGCTCCTGTGGAAGACCCTCCTCACTTCTCTGCGCTGTCTCCCGGCACACACGGGAGAGCACATGAGTGTGTGTGTGTGTGTGTGTGTGTGTGTGTGTGTGTGTGTGTGTGTGTACACGGAGCTGAGGTTCTGTGCACACTACAACGTCTAGAAGATCCTGACCCAAACCCCACCAGAGTCTTACCCATCACCCTCAGGGTCACAGATGTCACTATGACTGGCCTGGCAAAATCACCAAAGAGAGGGAGCAGAACACCAAAAGGAGGGAAGTGTGCCCAACTTCCCACGGCAGAGTAGCATGCCACATAGTTCACGACTGAGTGACATGGTGACTTGTTTTTCACATTCTTAGATGTGTGTCAGTCCAGTCCTGTCTCTGCATGGCTGGCAGGCAGACAAGGAAAGGGTTGGGCTTTCTATAGCACTTGTTCTCTGATGTCACCCAGGCACTGTCTGCATTGGAATCACTAAGGACATTTGTCCCATTTTCAGGGCAGTTGAATCAGAGTTCCTGGCAAAGCCAGGGTATCCATATTTTTCCAATCTTACCAAATGATTCTTTGGGTAGAACTTTCCAGAGATGGCCTGCTCCTGCACTAAGTTGGAACACTGGGCTCCCTGCATTTGGTGTGAGTAGAAGTGGTAAACAGAATTTCTGGATCAGGCCAAGTGTCACTATGAGACCCCTGCTTGTCTGCTACCAGGGGCCTTCTGTAAAGAGACACACTCAAGATCAAAGCAACCAGGACATCCAAGTTGCAGGGCAAAGGGTGTCCCTGGAGCTCATAGCCCTCCATGAACTTGAAGGACTGTGATGGGAAGCCCTTGAAATGTAAAGGCTGTCATTGGACCTGTAACTTGGCCTATGGTGAAAACATGATTCTGGTGTGTAGCCAAAATTAGAAATCATCCCTGCTGTTCTTAGTATATAACAAAATCATAGTGAGCTATTTTTGTTTGTTTGCTTATTTAGAAACAGGATCTCACTATGTAGTGCTGGCTGTCCTGGAACTCACTCTGTAGATCAGGCTGGCCTGGATATCACAGAAATATGCTTGCCCCTGCCTCCGGAGTGCTGGGAATAAAGGCATGTACCACCACCACATGGCTTGTAGTGAGCTTTTTAATTGAAAAGTATTAAAAGTGAAAAACAAATGAGACCTTTTCAAAGAACAAGAATACATTTTAAAATAGTATTTTTAAGAAGACATTCAAAATGATAGGGGAGGAAAAGACAGAAAAGCAAGGAACTAGAAGTAGAAGTTCTCTGAGCATCTACTCAGCAAACATCTGTGAAGGCAATTCTTCTCAGGCAAAAGAGCAGAGGCTCACTGGGGAGCCGAGCAGATGGAGTGGCTTTGACTCAGGGAGTGGTATCTGTTTCTTCTGTGAGGGAGTCAACTGTGGCCCAGAAGTTCCCCAATAGCAACTGTCTGAAAGCCACGGTGGGAATTTCAAGTGACATTGCCAAGGCTAAAGTGCCATACAGTGATGGATGACCTTCAAAAGCCAGTAAGATTGGCAGTAGTCACAGAGCATCTATTGGTGCTAAGTTGGGTGTCCAGGCTAGGATCTGAAGTGTCCATGGCTCACATCCATGCCCTGCCTGGTTTGGGTTTATTTTCCCAACACTCATCATGTAACAACTGATGTTTGGAAGTATAAATGGAAGCCAGGTCTATCACTCCCCATCCTTGTACTCGAGTTACATTTGGCTGGGAAATCTACACACTGGTAAATGGCAACACAGTGTTTTCAATATCAATACCCATTCTGCTGTATAGAGCCTGAGTATCAGAGGCCTGTGGATATGAGGTGAAGATGAGCCACAAACTAATGTCAGCAGGATATGTGACCAGAGCAGATGTGAGGCTCTTATAGTCACCAAAAGGACACAGCGTCATCTAAGCCTGAACAGGATGCTACCCACAAAAATGAACACAGGCCCATATCAGGACAACCTGGGCAAAAAGGGTGGGGCAGATTCCACATAAGAACTCAGAAGCCACGCCTTCCCTAATTAGATGGGTAATTTTTAAAAGCCATCTGGGTTATGTGTTACCATATAATTTTTTATTACAATTCCTGTGGTGCCACCTGAAGCTTGGGTCCTACTTTGTCTCACTTGATTTTCACAGAAGCACACAGAATACTTGCGTGAAAGAAAGAATGAAGGAAGGGTGGAAGGAAGGGAGGAAGGAAGGGAGGGAGGGAAGAAGGAAGGAAAGAGGGAGGGAGGGAGGGAAGGAAAAAGCCTTTGTGAACAATGTGTCTGGGAGAAGAGAGCTCATTCAGTACTAGCTTTGATCATTCCAGTACAGCTTTCTTAGATTACAAGGGGCACAACATAACATAGCCACTTGCATCTTTCTCTTTCCTAGTCTCTAGAAGTCCTTGAGATAAAAGAATGGCCATTCCTTGTGAAAATGGAGGTCTAGATTGGAAAGATGTGGTCACAAGCTAGGGGATATAAGATCCCTTCAAAAACTCCAAGAGACAGGAATGCTCTTTCCCTTAGATCCTATGAGGAGTGTGGCTTTTATTTTGGACTTGTGGTCTGCAGAACTGGGAGAGAGTAAGTTACTGATACTTGAATCCACCTAGTTTGTAGCCATTTGGTCACAGGCACAGGAAACCAACACACCTCCAAGTATTGTTGTGCCCATTTTTCTGGAGAGCAAAATGAAGTGATGCTATACTTACTAGTCCCCTTTACAAGGATCATGTGTGTCTGTGTGATACATGCAGGAAGGATGAGACCCTTAGCTGTCACACTGTATGTTCTCCAGATCTCAGGGGCCCTGCCCTGGAGGCAATAAGAGGGAGAGGGGACCAAGAAGATGCCCCGACTGCTGGGAAATAGAAGAGACGGAGGCTTCCAGATCCTCTCAGTGACCATGTTTCCCCCCTTTTGCTTTGTAGCAGAATTGAAGTCCTTCTTAGAAAGCACGTTTTAAATGACCTTTTTCCAGTCTCCTGTGAATATCAATGAGGTATAGCAGAATTGGCTGGGTGGGGTTTCTTCTTTTCTTTGTACTTGGTATTGAACTTGGGGCCTCACATACACCAGAAAAGCACCTTACAATTGAGTTCCATTCCCAGATGGCTGGGTGAGATCTCCATGATAGTCCTCTCATGGCTGGTGCAGCATGAATATCCATGAAGAAGAAAGCTTCATACTAAGGATGGTTGGCCCCAAACTATAGATAGCCCCCAAATTTCCATCGTGCAGGCTGCCCAGCAACTTCAGGCTGTTCACATCTGGACTACTTTTTAGCAAATATAAAATCCCAGTTTGTTTATCCTGCTCTTTTCTGGGAGCTGTAGCCAAACACTTATCAGTATAAGATAGAGCAGCAGCTTCAAGCTATTCATGGCTTTCAGAAATCTTGTGGTGGGTGTGTGAGAGAGTGAGAGGTGGGGGAAAGAATGCCACGGTGTGCATGTGGAAGACAACCATCCTGAACTTCCATCAACAAAGGTAAGATCTCCCCTTGTTTGCCATGGCATAGATGAGGGCAGCTGGCCTTTAGGGATCTAAGCATCCTCTTGTCTCCACTTCCCATCTCACAGCAGGAGTGCTGGGATTTCAAGTGTACACTATCATATTATATCTGGCCATCTGTGGGTTATGGGGACCTAACCTTGGGTCTTCTTGCTTGCAGGTCAAGTGCTGTGCCCACAGAACCATTTCTCCAGTCCAAGTTTACAGTTGACGCCAGTTGGAAAGAAGTTAAAACTTGAAAGTTGCTGTTCATCTAAGACAAAACACTAATGAAGTGAAACCCTTGCCCTTGTTCTAGATTTTATAGGAGCCTCTCTTCCACCATCCTGTTCCCTCTATCAGCCTTTCTTTCAGGTAGATGAAAAAGTCTCTTTCTCATACTCATCATAGACCCTCCTCCTAGAGACTCAAACTCTGCCCTACCAGTGGGCTGATGAAGTGATGGTAAGGGGAGCTTCCTCTAGTAGCCCCTCCAATGCAGGGGCTTTGACAGAAACCAGCCAGTCATGATCAAGGGCATCTCACATCTATAGGCAGCCTTGCACCCCACTGGGAAGAAGCTATATGTACAGCACTTGCTTAATAAGTTCTGTGGTTAGAAAAAAAAAAAAACAATTCTGGCTTTAACTAAGATGACCCACTCAGCTCCATTAAAGAGCAGGGTTTACCACCAAAGCACAGTCACACCTTAATTAAGTTCTTTATGAGCCCTGGCAGCCCTGGCATGAATGGATCAAAATGCTGACACAGATCCCAGGCAAATCAAAGGAGCCTAGTGTCCCCATTCCACCCAGCGAAGAGAGAGGAGCACTCAGAGAGAGTTTCTAAACAGAACATACTTCTGAAATCCTACACTTTCTAGGAGATGTTATTGCTTGACCCTCCCAGATATATTTTTGACCACTATGATCAAGCAAAGGTATCACATTTCGAAGCTAAATTACATGGTCCAGCTGTTAGAATCTCAGCAAAAGAATTGCCACTTACTTCCCATCTCTTCTTCTGCAGGACCCCAAGAGTCTCCATTCTGTTGGGTTTTGGGGTTCCGAAAGTCTTGGCATTGCTGAAACTTTGATGCCTACTCTTTTCTCCTATTATTTTTTTCCTTTTCAATTTCTCTAGTCCAAACGGAAAGCAACCAGAACAGATACATAGATAAAGTAACTTCTTTGGCTTCACAGACTCAGAGCACCTGCCTTCAGGTCTGCTTCACATGCAATATGACCACTGACAAGGCCTGTGTAGTGAAAGGGGGCTTTTTCCTCTGTCCTCCTGGAGCTCTGACTCTGACTTTAGAAGTAAGTGTGTGCTTTTATGAGCACAAAGTGACATAGAGGGAAGAGAAACGTCTATGTGTATGAGGAGAACCCCAGTAGGGTTTGAAGGGAAGCAGCCCATCTATGTGTATGAGGAGGACCCCAATCAGGTTAGAAGGGAACGGTCTATATCCACTCTGAGCAGCAGGAGAGGACTTCACCAACATGAACTGAGGAGTTGGCAGGCTCAGAAGATAGAGGGGTCCCCTGAGAAACGGCTCAGCAGTTAAGAGTATATACTGCTCTTGCAGAGGACCTGAGTTCAGTTCCCCGCACTCTTGTGGGCAGTTCGCACATACCCAGCTCCAGGGAATCCAATGCCTTTGAGAGCACCTTCACTTGTACACACCCACACTGATACATATTTCTTTTAGTCTTTATTTAAATACTGGGGGATTGATAAAATAAAACACAGAACACTCCCAAAGCAGTCACATAGGCACTCTCTTTCCTAGGTCTTCTGTGGCTTCAATTTCAAGATGGGACATTTGAAAATCACACCCTTGTTTCACTCATCTCTGTGGGAACCTCTCTAAACTAGAAAACCATATGGGAATTTTTTTTTCACTTAGTTTCAAAACTAAAACCTGATGCTCAAGTGATGTTAGGGGTGATTTAAGCTCCCTCCTTGGCCACATTTAGAAACACAATAGACAGTGTGGCATGCTCAACACTACACAAGTTGAGGCAGCAAAAACTAGAAGTCTGGATTATTTTTCAAGAGAGCTCCATTCTGGTGGAACACTGGACAGTTGGATCCCTAAGTCTTTTGAATGCTGAACAATTGTCTGAGTACCCAGAACAATGGCCTGCTAGGATGGAGTCTAAAGTGACTTACTTTTGCTTTAAAGATCCAGATGTCTGGGCTTTTGCTCTGTCCACATGGGATATTGCCAGGCTAGTCTGTGTATCAGACCTCCTCTGTTATCATGGTGCTTGAGTGATTCTAGAGTGTGCATGGTGGGCTCATCTATGTCCCACCTTTGTGACCTCTTCACACGCAGCTGGGTATGTACTGGAGACTAATCAAGTCTGCCAACTACAATGATACCTCCTGGGTTCTCCCTGAGCTACCTCCACAGCCTGCAACTTTCCAGTAAGCACTGTTGGGCTAACCTACATCCTCCTTTCAAGGGATAGCCACAGCTCTACACAAAGATGTCCCCTGAAAAAAGAGAAGCCATTGGAATCTGGCTGTCATCAACGTGGCATCACCATGTGCCAGCCGCTTCAAAGCCAGGCACTCAGCTCTATGGAGCCAAAGCTGGTGTAAGGATGCCTCACTCAAATCTGGTCCACAGAAATGGCTTCAACATGTCTAGTTTCTTTTTAGCTAAGAATTCCCATCCATGGTGTTGACCTTTTTTCAAAGCGCCTTCTAGTTGAAAGGAGTTCACAGAAAGACCCCTTTTCTTCTTTGTGTAAATAGCATTTGAGTCTTGAGTATTTGAGTTATTTGGAGGTTTTAAATAAACTTGGGAAGTCAGTGTGGCCACTGACCATTCAGGACAATTTTCAACTTTCCTCTGAGAAGAAGGCAGGTGAGATTAAATCCACCCTCAGTAAGAATTAAGACTTTCCTAGAAAGTTCAGACCAGCTCAGTAGGAAATGGTCAACTTTTCCAAGAAGTAGGTTGCATGGAAAGAGGACACATGGGCCCTGGGCCCCAAGCCAGGTGTTTGGTGAGGCCATTTGCCTGGTAAACTACAGCAAGTATTCAGCCTCAGAAAAAAAATGGGAATAATAGCATTTGTGGGCACAAGTGGATTAAGAGTCCCTAATACAAGTCATGGTAAAAAATAAATAAGTAAATCATGGTTATACCGGACATCTCCCATTACACATGCATATTCTGAACATCCCAACATCCTGTAGCTGTTCACACTGGCCATCTTCCTGTGACCTCCTTCTCTGGCAGCAAAGCTCTGATTTCAGAAATAATTCCAGCAGTTAGGTTACTCTTTAATGTCTGGTTCGTGTGTTAAAGACTATAACCATGACAGACAGAAGTTGGAGGAGTAGAACGTATCAAGCACTCTCTTTAAAAATAACCCCACAAAAAAATGTTCAATACAAAACTCAAGGAGAAATCTTTAGCCACCAAGTTCGTAGGACCCTTATTTTTTTTATTTTTTTTTAACAGCAGGACCTGAGCACCACGATTGTATTATTAGAAAGGTAGGAAGTTGAATATCAAAGCAAACTGGGTCTTAGGTCTTCCCTCTAGGCAGAGAAAGCTGGCTTGAGAAGATTTACTGGCAGACCCCATGCCATTCCTAAATTTCAACAAATAAGCTTATCTTTAGGAAATAGAATGTGGGTGTTGAATACACTGGATTCTGTCCATCAAGAAAGGAGTATGAATTCAATTACCCAACAGTTGCCAGATCCAAAATGCTATGAGAACCATGAAGTTGAAAACACACCATCACAGTTTCCAGAGCCAGCGGGTGGCTTCAGAGGGAGATCATGGAACAAGAAAGACTCTGGGTCCTGGAGTGGAGGGGTGCTCTCCACCAAAATTCAAAGCCAGCGACACTCCTGCACCATCTTCCCCAATTGTGTCATGAGCTACAGCCCTTTGGGATGAAGGGATCAAGGCTGGAACAAGCTGCTCAGCAGAGGAAGACCCATTTCTAGGTAGACTCAAGGAAACTCTTCACATATGACCCGTTCTATTGTCACCACCCCCATTTTATGTCTTACATCACAAAAGGAAAGCATGACCACATACAGCATGAACAAAACTAAGAAAACAGCTTTGACAATTAGTTCTTAGAAATGCTCAAATTTTCACAAGTTTGCCTTTGTTTTTCTTTTTAACAGAGTCCAGAATCCTCTAGAGTCTAGAAGCTACCAAAGAAAAGCAACTATTCATAACACTAGGTTGTGGATGTCTCCTCACAATCAAGGGTAGTAGATGGCTCAGTGGATACACAGAGAAGAAGTTCTCTCACAAGTTACAGATCCACCTCAGTTAGGGATCCTCAGACAGAAGCAAAACCTGCCTTTCCACCTCAGTCAGTTCACCTCCATCATAGCCACCTTGTGAACACAACATCCCTGATGCACAGCTGAAAAGAGGTCAAACTGGGGAGTCTGTGAGGACCCCACGTTCACTCACTTGTCTTCGGAGAAACTCTTCCCAGTAATAACGTCCTTCCCCTGAGGCACATAGTTCCAGTATTCTTCCACAATTCCAATGTAGTATGTTCTGGTGACTGCACCAACCAGCCCAAACAGACCCAGGAACGTGAGAAGGATGCAGCCAGCCTGCTGCTTCTGAGACATTTGTGGATGTAACTCCAGCAGACAGCCTGCAAGGGAGTCAACCCGTGATCCCTCCCCCTTGCTCAGAGCGAGTTATAAATAAGGAATGGACTGGCTTGGCCCCTCCTCCTCAGGTAGCTTGGGGTTGGGACAGAGGCTGACAACTTGTGCAAGCAGACCTCCCTCAGTGGGAGAGTTGCCACGACGACAAACTTGCCAGCCACCCAAGAGATGTATAACTGGCTTATTCATTTACTGCCCAAGCTAAATGGGCCTGTTTTGGAGAGATTTTGGTACTCTGCTCTAGTATGAGTCATTTGCCTTTGCCAGGAATGGCAGGGAAACAACCTGAGTTGATGGATTCTCCCTACCTTGCCTTTTCTCCACACCTTTTACAGAGCTTTGTAAACTGGGAAAGTGGGCTGGCCAGAGTGGACCATCAGGAAATATTCCAAGCATGGAAAAAGGTCTGGTCTCTGTTGGGAAGGCAGAGGGGATGATGTAATGCCTTCTAGCTTGTTTTATGAGGCTACAGGAAACACTCATGTCAAAGCATAAAGCTCCCAACAGCACCATAAAACCCACCACTGACCCGTCAGCTCACTCATCTTCCCAAATACTCTCAGACCCTATTAGCAAAGCTGAGGGGCTTGGCTGCCCTGGTCAACCCAGAGCTTAGACCTTGCCACCCCTAAATCAATCTTCTTCCCTTAAGATGATTGACAATGTCAGAGGAGGTTGTGCCCTCGAGACTGCAGACATAAATTTCAGAAGCAGATCTTTGTGTAAAAAGGTGACAAGAATGTTTCCCCATACACTTTGAGCTGTGACCTAGAATCTCGGTGTTGAAAGAGACCTTGTCCAGCTTTGGAGGAGAGCCAGTCTGAGCGTCACACAGAGATGTCCCTGAGCCAGCTGCCAGTGTGAAGGAACAGCCTCCAGGGCTCTGAAACTGGGCAGACTTCGATTTGAACCCAAGCCCTACTGCTTGCCAGCTTCATAACATTGAGGAATCAGTTGATCTTTCCAAGACCCTGTCTGCGGAAATAAGACTAAGGGACTTTCCAGGGCTTTTAAGAGGACAGTTCCACAGAGTGCCTGCCAGCACAGCAGCAGCTAGCTCACTAGCACAGCTCACGAGCCACTGAAGTCCTCATTCCCGTGGCACTGAGAGACTATACAAGTATCACCCTAGCTATTGCTAGACTTGTGTTTCTCCCAAAATTCTTTTCTTTCTACTTTTCTTCTCAAAGTCCTGCCCACCATGCCTTCTGTAAACTGAACATGCCCCCATAGAGATCCCACAGCATGGGACTTGTATGTTATCTCTCCTAATAAAATGCACACGGCCTTACTGTTTCACAGAAAGATGCTTCAGAGCTTGAATTTATTGATAACCGCCCCCAGTAGAATAATTCCTACAACAGCTTCTATGGTTCCAGAAGCTTCCACGGGGTTGGGACAGTTCCAGCCACTCTTGAGAACTCATTCTTGAGCACCACCCCTGACAATAGCTAGAACCCTTTGGGACATAGAACTGTCCCCACCAAACAAATTCTTATTTATAATCCAGGAAACTGGGGTGCTCTAGGCCTACAAAACCCTCTCAAGACAAATTCCATTGGGAAAAATTCTTCCAAATAACAGAAATAAGAGCTATAAATGACACACACCAAAAAGAGAAGAGCTACCCTTCTGACTCAGTTCTGCTGGCCGTGATCCTCTGTGCTGCTGTCTCAGATTCAACGTCAGGTCTGCAGAATAGGGCATGGGCATGCCTGGAATCCCAAGAGGCAGGAGGATCCAGAGCTCAAGGCCAGCTTTGGCTACACAGATAATTTGAGGCCATCCTGGTAACATGGGAAAAAAAGGGGGGGCTACATGAGGATAGACCAGAGTTGCTATAGCAGATACAATCGACACACGGAGCCTCTTTGTAGAACAGAACTTAGTTACTGAAGGGATAATGACAGGTAAAGAGTATGTTACAAATGATAGGATTCCTGAAAAACTTTCTAGAAGTTTGAAAACTTCTCTATCCAGGGCAATACTTGTACTGTTCAAATTACATCTGAATGCCCCAAAGAAAGGAAGCTGGCCTCAGAGGTTTCTCTGCTACTACAGCACAGAAGAAAACACGGAATGTGATTGACAGGGCAAAATGTGGTTATAATGGATGTCAAGAATCTGATTAGGAAGCCTGTAGTAACATTTACTTTCAGCGCTGCCAGGCACTACTTGGCACAAACAAAAAAGGCACCTTGCCATTTGTCCTCAAATGGATGGACTAACCCCATTGATCGCCTCAGTAAACTCACTGAGGTGGAGCTACAGTGATATGATACCATACAACCCCCTCTGAAATATAGCACGGCTACTTTTATCTATTTATTGATACTTTACACGGGTATAGAATGGATTTTGAGCTTGCTCACCCCCATTTCCCTCTCATTCCCCCAGTCCCGCTGAACTTCTTCCAGACAAGTCTTCCTCCCGCTTTTGAGTCTAATTTTTCAGTGTGAGCCCTAGGTTTAATTAGGGTTGCTTACATGTGCATGAATAGTAGGTCATTTAGTGGAGCATGGGAAACTAACCTTGCTACATACACCATTGAAGAAAATGACTTCCCCTGCCCCAGTGGCTCCTCAAGAAGGGTGGAGCCTCCCCTTCCCCCACCCATGACTGAAAGTTGACTGACAGGTACAATCCTAAAGCTGGGAGTATTTAAATAACACACTTGGCTCATAAGAAGCCAAATCAGACTAGTAATGTTCTAGGTAGCCTTGGCCAAGGTGTCCTTTTCGATTGGGGCGGGGGGAGCTCTTGGGTGGCCTGGAACTTGCTACATAGACCAAACTTACAGAAATCCACCTTCTTTTGCCTCCCACATGCCCAGTCTGATGTATCATTTTAAAATAATATTTATAACAACCTGTCTTGAGACTAGCTGAAACTTTTTAAGAAATAGATTAATTGTCCTTCAGAGATTCCTAACATCCTGAATTTCAACCCCGGCCTTCCATCAGTCCAGCCCTTCTCGCTGAAATGCTATAGTAGACCATGGCTATCCAGCCTCATCAGGACCCTAACACTCTTTACGGAGTCTCTTTATCTCTCATGTGGAACTCCAGCTTCCTACCTTCTTTCACTGGTGCCAGTGAGCTTCCCAACATGGACAGAGCCTGGTGTCTCCACTACCTAAGGGTTTTCAGTGGCCCCTTGTGGTCTTCAGGACAAAGGCTACAGGCACTGATTTGAGTCTGTGATGATCCTGACATGATTCCCAAGGACAAGGGGATTTCTTTTCACTCTTATGCTACCTCAATGGCAACCCGGTGCCCTTCATCTGTGTTCCAATCAGAACAGAGGCTGTTAGGGACACATTTATTTCAGGGCACAGTAATCCTTATTTTCTCATCTGCTTTCCCACATACTTAGCACAGACTTTTTATGAGCAGACAGGGCCTTGTTCATCCCTTTGTCTCTGGTATCTGATCCAGTAGACACGGGTAGCATGGAAAAAGCAAGCGTGTGTGAATTAATGAACATTGGGCACTTACAGAAATGCAACCACATGTTATATAGTAATCTCTGTACTAAGCCTTTTATATGAGTCAGCCTGGATAAGGAATAGAAACACCCAAAATGGATTTAACAGGGAACATCCATGGACCTGCAAAATCTGTGATGTGAATGTCATGACAGGACACACGTCTCCCTCCCTCCCTCCTTCCTCCCCCACTCCTTCCTCCCTTTCTGTTTATTCCTGGTGGTACTGGGGATTGAACCTTATACATGCTAAGCAAGTACTCTCTAAGTATCTAAGGAGATCCCTTTAAATAATAAAAACAAGGAGGATTGCAAAAATTATTTTGAAACCACAATTATTTTGAAACCACTTCATCCTAAGGTATGTGAAATGGAGTTACCCGTACCAGCCCTAGAAAAATTAAGTCTGTAGACTGTTCAAGGACAGCCTCATGCATTTTGCCTGATAACAAGATCAGATGACAGGAGAGTCCTAGGACTGCAACCTAGCAGGAAGAATACTTCTGTTTGGCAGTAGTCTAGTCTCCCTCAGGTTAGCACCACCTCTAGTGTGGTGTTACTGTCTGCTCCCTGGATAGGGTGGCCTGGCCTGGGACTTTCTGTTCAGTCCAGTTCCTCTGCTCTGTATGAGTGTGGTGGTTGGGGTATAAACTCATATTTGAAATCTGGCTCAGCATTTTTTCTGCATCTACAACCTTAAGTGGTTATTCACCTCCCTCAGATTTAGTGTGCAGTATTTCTCACAGGGCATTAATTTTGCACAGTGTTTTAGTTACTTTTCTATTGCTGGGACAACACACCCTGACCAAGCCAACTTGTAAAAGAAAGCATTTAATTTGGGGGCTCATGGTTCCAGAGGGTCAGAGTCCATGACCATCGTGGTGGGGAGCATAGCAACGAGAAGAAGCACTAGTTAGTGCTTACATCTGATCCACAATCAGAGAGACAGACAGACAGACAGACAGACAGACAGACAGACAGACAGACAAGAACACACACACACACACACACACACACACACACACAGAGGGAGGGCGGGCGGGCGGGCGGGAGAAGAACTGGGAATGCTGTGGACTTTTGAAACCTCAAGGCCCATCCTCCTTTGACACATCTCCTCTTAAAAGGCCACACTTACTAATCCTTTCCAAATAGTTCCATCCATTCACTGGAGACCAAATATCCAAATATAGGAGCCTGTGGGGACCTTCTCATTCAAGCCACCATGGACCGAATAAAAGAGAGAAGGCAAGTCAGGTGGAGTTACTTGTCTCTTGCCATTTCCTGGAATAGCATCCTACAAGAAGCCCAGCTCAAAGGAGAACAGGCCACTGCTGGCTGGTGACCCAGCTGACGCCCCAGAAGAAGTCCTCTAAAGCTGGGCTATGGCTCTTGTTTTCAGGCAAATATTCATGAGCCTCACTCCATAGTCTCCAGCCTTTCTTTGTTTCTCTAGAGGGATGTAAATAACACCATTTTGAGTCTGGCAATGCCCATACCGGTTATCTCGTTTGCTTATTATACCACCCTTAGAGTGAGACCATTTTTGTCCTTGTCTGACAGGTGGAGATGCTGAGGGTTGGAATGGCCAGATGATTTTCTTACTCCCTTTGGTCTCCAAAGACAGCTTTCCTACCAAGATGCCCAGTAGAAAGAAGAACAGGGTAACAGAGTACCCATGGGTGCTTGTTTCAGACCACTGATGGAAATCCACTCTATAAGGAAAACTGGGCACAGGCTATTCACACACCCACTGCCTCTTGAGTGCAGCCCATCCACCCCTGACATCCAGATAAAACCCTAAAGATCACAGGAACCCATAAACTCTCAAACATACCATTCTGTTTCATTCCTCCATTTTACTCCCAGCCCTCCACCCACCCCACCCTCCACCTCCAGGAAATTCCTTCCCATCCTCTCCAATCCTCCTAGGTGCTTCCTCAACTTCCTGCCACACCCCACACCAGCCACCTCCCCCAGCTTTAAACACTCCTTCCTCTGGCTTCCTAGGCAGTGGGCAGGCTGGCCTGCTCACCCTGTCTATCCTCTTAATGGCTTAAGTATCACTCTCCCTGACACACTGGCATCTCCTTGGAAACAGCATCTCACCAGCCTTCTGGCACTGTCCTCCTACACAGGAGGTCTCAGGGGCCACCCAGCTTCCACCTGCCAGCCCCTGGTCCTGGTGGCTGGAGTCTTGCTCTTAACTAGAATCTCACTTCCCTAGGCTTTTTTTTTCCCAGTAATGGGAGGAGGAGCTGACTTCATTTGTGCTTCAAGGATGCTACCTTTCATTTGTGCCTCTTCTGCAGGCTGAGGATGGAGAGGCAGCTTTGCCTCATCTTCACACCCAGAGCTGATGCACACCATTGAGGAGAGCAGACAGCCACCTCTGAATGCTGGGTGATTGGCACAGAGCCAGGCATGCAGCAAACCCCAAGGAAGTAGCATTATTGGCTGGCTGAGTGGCACTTTAAATGAGTGAGGCAGTGTGCTAACTTTCACATGCCTCATCTCTTTTATCCTGTGAAAATGGAACAGCCTGTGAGGGAAATGCCACACAGCAAACCCCAGGGAGGGGACTCTTGCTTAAGGTTTCACACACAGATAAAATAGCTGAGTCAGGATTCACACCTAAAGCCCAGATCACAGCCCTCCACTCATAGTAGTTCTGGGTGATACTGAAAGCCAAGGCTAGGCTGCCCTGTCATGGAAGGGAACAACTTTACATGTGTCTTCTCCAACATAAGCAAGAACCATGAAGTTTAAAGGAATAAAATTGCAGAGCACATGGGCAAACTGCCCACCAGATGAAGTCCTGTGGCAAAGACATTCAGTTAAGCACCCACCCAGCCATTCTCTCCAGAGAGGATGAGATCCACTCAGTCCCTGTCCTCAGGCACCATAAACAGCAAAGAGTTAAGTGAAATTCAAGTTGATTCCAAGGTGAGCATGTATAAGAACAGTTCTCCAGGGGAGAGTGCCTGAGCTTGGGGAGGTGCCCCAGCTGCTTGCTCTGTAACACACTTCTATTTTATAGGGTGGAATAAAACATGTAGAAGTTTCTCAACCTATTAACTTCATTTAAAAAATCCATGCCTTTAATCCCAGCACTTGGGAGGCAGAGGCTGGTGGTTTTCTGTGAGTCGAGGCCAGCCTGGTCTACATGAGTTCCAGAACAGCCAGAGCTATATAGAAATACTCTGTCTCAAACACACAAACAAAACCCAAAAGATAAATAAATAAATGAATGAACAAGATACAAATGTAGACATGAAAATGTAAGAGTAAACAGCAGAAGGATGGTGTGTGAGATTGCGCCCTTCTGATAACTCAGTACTGAGAAGTGAAGTGAGGGAAGGCCATGCTGTTGGGGTTTTAAAACTCATCTCTGGAGACAGAGACATGGCTCAGCAATGGCAAGCACTTGCTGCCCTTGCAGAAGACCTGGATTTTGTTCCGAGCACCCACACTGGACTGTTCACATACATCTGTAACTCAGTTCTCAGGAAACTGATTCCCTTTTTCTGGCTCCTAAGGCAACGGCACTCATGTGGTGCACAAATAGTCAAGCAGACACATAAATACACATAAAATACAATAAATAAGTCTCCAAACAAATAAAGAGTAGTTGTTCTCTCTACTCATTTGTGGAGCTCATCCTTTTGAGCTGACACCTGACTTTGCAGTTACAAAATAAACTGCTCCAGAGTCAATATGCAGATTCACCAGTACTTTTATTATGAAGAGAGGATCTTTGTTTCTCAAGCTAGGGAAGGACTTGGAGGTACCTCACATTCTACAAGCCACTACAAACTGCCCAGCAAGAAACTAAAGCACATCAGTTCCAAAAGGAAGAGTAGAGGAGCTGGCCACTTCTCTGCCTCCTCTTTCCACAGGGGGCACTGCGGCCTGGAGAGCACCCAAGGCTCTAGCGCTCTGTGAGGTCTGGTCTTGAGGAATTGGCAGAGCAACGCTGAGGTGTGTGGGCCCGAGCAGTCTCACATAAACTGAGAAGTAACAGCACCACCTGAGTTACTGTCCCAGTAAACCAATCTCACAGTCCCACGAAAGAAGCAACCCCATGAGAAGCAACAACACCTGTTGGACCTGGAGTTAGCCCGAAGGCTCTGGAACAAACCTATAACCCTGGTCTCCAAATACCTGGCCCATCTGCCAACCCTGGGGCACGAGTGCCCAAGAGAGGAAAATGAGACTGGAGACTGTAGAGCCCAGGGGCCACGAACATCCCGCTTGGACTCAGAATGGCTTGCTCAATGGCACAACCAGATCCAGAAAGCAGAGGGAAGCCATCTTAGAGGAAAGTACTCAGAACAAACACAGGCCCTTATCGTCTTGGTCTCAGGACACTAGTGGGCTCAGGCTTCCAACTCCCCCTTTGAACCCAGGGTTTAGGTTTTGTTTTCTATTGAAGAGAAAGGAAGATCACTGGAGCTTGCCAGCCAGCCAGTCTAGCCAAATTTATGAGCCTTGGGTACAATTCAGTCTCTAACCTACATGTGTACACTTACACATTCACATACAAATGAACACACAAACACAAGGTACTCTTAAATAGTGAGGGCTCTAGCAGCAACTGGGTGCTGTCTGAGCTGAGATCTCCGAGGGACACAAATTCCCAGGAGAAATACTTCTGGCCATCAAAGCACCAGCCATTTGGGGGAGAAGGGCTTTATTGTGGGGCTTCATCTCCTAGCTCCCAGGTATGGGCAGGTAGATACATGTAGCATGGATCCTGGAACACAGCCAAGTTCTGCCTGGCCTCATCACTAAGACCTGAATTCTACCGTCAGAGCACTCTTTCTTTGTAATAAGATGAACCCTGTAAAACTTTTAAATATCTCACAGTATTGATCTCACTGGTGTGTCTGCAGTGAATGGATGAATTTATTGGGTCTTTTCCCATGAATATGGTTAGATGGAGAGGAGGAACTGTGAGAACAGGAGGCACCCATTAAGACTATTTCAAATCAGTGGGAACTCGAGACTCCATCTAATTCAGAAGATCAACCATCAGCTCACAGGCTGACTCCATAATATTAAATTGTTCTAAAAAAGTGTCCAATAAAGAATGTGAATTTGATTTCCATCAGGGGCATGCTTCTTCTCACTCATCACAGACCTCACAATGCCTGTCTTGTATTAGTCTGCATCACCAGTTCAGAACACCTGGCCTGCAGGTATGTATATTTGTGAGTCCTAAATTCTAATAAGTTCTCCACTCAACAAAAAATTGTTTCAACATCATGAATCCTTTACTTACCCATTCATTCACTCATACCCATCAGGAGGTAGTTAGGATAATTGCTGGTCTTTGCCTTTTCCTCCTCTCCTTCACATCCAGTGCCTAGTCTCATCCCACTTTGTAGCAGACCACAGATCTTCCACTTCAAACATCCTGCCCCCTGCATCCCACAGTTCATCACTTTATCCCAGCCTCCAACATCAACAGGCTTCCTTGGGAACTCAAAGGCCACTCCAGCCAGGGAAGCAAGTAGTCTTTGGCTTTTGTTTGTTTGTTTTGTTTTATTTTTGTTTTTTGGCTTTTTTGGCATTTTGGTTTTGGGAGATGGTTTCTCTGTGTAGCCTTGGCCATCCTGGAACTCACTCTATAGACCAGGCTGGCCTTAAACTCAGAGATTTACCTGCCTCTGCCTCCTGAGTGCTGGGATTAAAGGTGTGTACCTCCACTACCCTGCCTAACTAGGGATCTTCACTCTCTCCTCTCCTACCCCAGTAGCATCCCAACTCTGTAGCAGACTACCTGTTCTGACCTCTCCTCACTCCCTGTTCTCTTCCGGGGAAGACTAAGCAAGTTCTGGTGGAATACCCTGCTTTCCTCCCTCCTGTGGATCCCCCATCATCCTCACTCTCCTAATCCAATCCCATTTCTAATTGTCAGCTCCCAATACCTAGAAACACATTTTACCAGAACCCCCAGTGGCCACACCTAATAGATCCCAGAGGAATTCCATAGCAGGCAACACACAGCCGCCTCTGCCTACTAAGAACCAGAAAGGGCAACAAACCAAGGAACAAAATATCCACCTAATAAAGACAAGTCCATAAATCAGCTAGAATTACAATTTTTCCTACTCAGATGTCTAGACACTAATATATATATATATATATATATATTATATTATATTCAATAATATATATATATATTCAATAATGCAATAATGGCCAAGACTATATGCCTCCACCAGAAACCCAACTACAGTAGGGTTGCAACATAGCTGAAGTACAAGACAAAGACCTTAAAATAGTCTTTGTAGAGCTCCTTAAAAAGGAAATGAATAAAATCCCTTAAAAAAAATCCATGAAAACACAAACAGTGGAAGGAATGAATAAAACAGTTCAAGACCTGAAAGTGGAAATGTAATCAATAAAGAACACCCAAACTGAGTGAAATCTGTAACTGAAACTTAGGAACTCAAACAGGAACATCAGAGGCAAGCCTCACCAACAGAATATAAGAGATGGGAGAGAGAATCTCAGGCATTGGGGACATTATAGAAGAAATGGATACGTCGGCCAAAGAAAATGTTAATTCTAAAAAGCTCCCAGCACAAAAAAATAATCCAGGAAATCTGGGACACTATGTAAAGGCCAAATCTATGAATAATAGGAATAGAGAAAGGAAAAGAAACCCAGCTCAAAGGCATAGAAAATATTTTCAACAAAATGATAGAAGAATATTTCTCTAACCCAAAGGAGATGCCTTTTGGGGTACAAGAAGTGTACAAAATACCAAATAGACTGGACCAGAAAAGAAATTCCCCTCAGCATATAATAAGCAAAACACTAATTGTACAGGACAAAGAAATAATATCAAAGGCTGCAATGAGAAAAGACCAAGTAATCTATGAAGGCAGATCTGTTAGACTAACACCTGACTTCTCAGTGGAGACTGTAAAAGAAGGGCCTGGACAGATTGTCTACAGAGTCTAAGAGACCACAGATGCCAGCCCAGACTACTATACCCAGCAAAAGCTTCAATTACAATAGATTGAGAAAATAAGATATTCCATGATAAAACCAAATTTAGTATCGATCTACAAATCCAGCCCCACAGAAGATGCTAGAAGGAAAGCTCTAACCTAATGAAGTTAACCATGGGGACTTGAGAGATAGCTCCGCAGTTAAGAGCACAGGCTGTTCATCCAGAGGTCCTGAGTTCAATTCCCAGCAACCACATGGTGACTCACAACCATCTATAATGGGATCTGATGCCCTCTTCTATCTGATGCCTTCTTCTGTCTGATGTTAGACTCCCAGAGCTTGGCCCAGTGGTTGGCTATAGATCTCTGCATCTGGACATTGCAATTCTTAACATCTATGCATCAAACACAAGGGCACCCAAGTTCATAAAAAGAAATACTACTGCAGCTTTCATCACACACTGATCTTCACATACTGATAGTGGGAGACTTCAGCGCCCCACTCTCACCAATAAACAAGCCATCCATACAAAAACTAAACAGACAAATGCTGATGCTAACTGACATTATACACCAAATGGACCCAGCAGATATCTCCAGAACATTCCATCCAAACACAAAAGAATATACCTTCTTCTTAATACCTAAAGAACTTTCTTCAAAACTGACTACACATGCAGACATTGAGCAACATGTCAACAGATGCAAGAACATTGAAGTTAACATTATGCATCCCACTTGACTACCACAGATTAAAATTGGATATCAAAACAACAGAAATTTCATAAACTCATGGGAACTGAACAACTCACTAACTAATGATGGGTCAAGATGGATCAAGAGAAAAATATAAGTCTGTCTAGAATTGAATGAAAATACACAACATATCCAAACTTATGGGACACAACGAAGACAGTTTTAAGAGGCAAGTTCATAGCAATAAGCACCTACATTAAACAAAATTAAGAGATCTCATAGAGTAACTTACAACATACCTGGAAGATCTAAAACAAAAAGAAGAAATCACACTAGAAAGGAACACATGATAAGAAATAACCAGACTCAAGGATGAAATCAAATAAAAATGACCAAACAAAAGCAACATAAAAGATCAATGGAACAAAGAGTTGGTTCTTTGAGAAAATCAGTAAGATTGACAAACCCTTATCCAGATTAACAAAAAGGTGGAAAGAGAATATCCAAATTAACAAAATTAGAGATGAAAAAGGGGGGCATAACAACAGACACAGGAAATCCAGAGAATCATAAGGACATACTTTAAAAACCTGTACTCCACTAAATTGGAAAATCTAAAAGAAATGGATAATTTTTGGATACATACCACTTACTAAAGTTAAATCAAAATCAGATAAGCAATTTAAACAGACATATAGCCCCTACTGGATAGAAGCAGTCATTAACAGACTACTAACCAAAAGAGCTCAGGGAATATGGTTTCAGTGAAGAAGTCTACCAGACTTTCAAAGAGTAGTCAATGTGAATACTCCTCAAATATAAATAAAAGGGAATTGCCCAGTTCATTTCATGAGGTCACAACTTGGTACCCAAACCACATAAAACCCAACAAACAAAGAGAGTAACATATCAATTTCCCAAATTATCCAATTTCCCAAAATATCCAAGAACATATAAAAAATATCATCCACCATGATCAAATAGGTTTCATCCCAGAGACTCCTGGTAGTTTCAAAATATGAAACTCTGTCAATATAATCCACCATATAAACAAACCTAAAGAAAAAAATATGATCATATCATTAGATACAGGAAAAAACCTTTGACAAAATCCAACACCCTTCATGATAAAAGTCCTGGGAAGACTGGAGATACAAGGGACATACCTTGTATGTATAATAAAGGCAATTTACAGCAAGCCTATACTCAACATAAACTTAAATGGAGGAGAACTCAAAGCAATCTAAAGAAACTAAAATCAGAATGGAGACAAGGTTGTCAATTCTCTCCATAACTATTCAACATAGGACTTGAAGCCTCAACTAGAGCAATAAGATAACTGAAAGAGATTAAGGGAATACAAATGGAAAGGAAGAGGTCAAAGTATCATTATTTGAAGATGATAAACAGCTGATAAACACTTTCTTCAAAGTAGCAAGATACAAAATTAACTCACAAAAATTAGTAGCCCTCCAATATGCAAATGACAGACTAAGAAAGAAATCAGAGAAACAACACCTTTCACAACAGCCTCAAAAAATACAAAATAACATAGACTTGTCTGATAAAAACCTTAATTGAAGATATCAGAAGATGGAATAATCTCCCATTCTCATGAATCATTATGATTAGCATAATAAAAATGGCCATCCTACCTGAAGCATTCTACAGATGGAATGCAATCCCCATCAAAAATTAATACACACGTCTTCACAGATCTTGAAAGTACAATTTCCACAAAAAAAAAAAAAACAAGATGGCTAAAACAATCTTGAACAATAAAAGAACTGCTGGAGGTATCATTCTCCCCAACCTCCAATTATACGTGGCAGTGGCATAGAAATAGACATGTTGATAAGTGGAATTGAATTAAATACTAAGACATAAATCCACACACCTATAGACACCTAATTTTGAATAAAGCCATAAATACACACTGGGGGGAAAAGACAGCATCTTCAACAATCAGGGCTGTTAAAACTGGATGGCTACACTTAGAATAATGCAAGTAGATCCACACTTATCACCCTACACAGGACTCAACTCCAAGTGGGCCAAGACTTCTGCATAAAACCAGATACACTGAACCTGATAAAAGAAAAAATATAATTCTTCAAATTAGGTTAATTGAGGTAAAAGTCCTGGTTAAATGAAAAGGAGAAAGCAAACTAAACATAAGTAGTCACTACTCTGTTTCCTGACTGGCTGCAGCATGATCCATCTCCTGTGCATTGTACAACATTGTACCTTCCTTACCATGATGGACCATATCTCCTGGAACTATAACCCACAATAGACCCTTCCTTCCTTAAGTTGCTTTCATTAGGTATTTTGTTGCATTGATGCAAGTAATTAATATAAAACAACATATTAGTTTAAAGCCATATACTGCTCTGAGTGGTGTGAGGAAAGCTCACATTATCTTGGTCATCCCTTCCTCCAGAGTATCCACAGTGTATAGGTTACCCACCCTTCAGTCTATACCAACTCAGTTTATGAGATGAAAATCCATGTGTGTGAGTGAGCACTTGTGTCAAATAACAAGGTCAAAGTAGCCATAATTCTAGAGGACACCGCTTACATCAGTGATCTCACAGTGCCACGTGGAAGGGAGAGTATAGTTCGATAAGGTATCTCTTACGTGGGAATGACAGACAGGTTCTTACTCTGTAGCTCTGGCTGACCTGGAACTCACCAAGATCTGCCTGTCTCTGCCTCCTAGTGCTGGGAATGATAACTTGAGAGATGACATTCCCGTGGCCTTTATTATAGTATGTGGCTCTTTTAGTCAATTATCATTAATATCTTGTCATATCTAACATAATTTAAACTCCTAAGTATACATGAACAGAAAAAGAACATATTTTAAATGTAGTTCTTGCTTTTGAGTATTCTCTGGGAGTCTTAGAAGATGTCCCCTGTAAATAAGAGGACATGGCTTTAAGTATATGTTCTAATAATTACAATTGTCTGACATGGAATGGATGGTCTAGTGACATCAGCAGTGTGTCCAGGAAAGAGTGAACGTTCATAGACACATTTGGACAGCAATTATTCTGAGGAAAACCTGAAGACATTGTTAAAACACAAAGCACTGAGCTGCTTCCTATGGTTTCTAGTTTAGTAGGTAGTCTACAGGAAACTCAGATCAGCAGCTGTACTAACCTAGGAACTGGGTGTTCAGGCATGGCTGCCATTGCTGATCCCAGGATCACACCCTGTGGACCTCTGTCAGAGGGGGTCTCCTGATTTGAGGCTACATGATAAAAATCATGATAAAAAACAAACAAGCAAACAAAAACAAAAAACAAAAACTCAAGGTCCAAAGACTCACACAAAACATTCATGTCCCAGAGAGGGTTGTTTTGTTTTTGTTTTTGTTTTTTTCCCAAATGATGTGCAATTCCCTTTACTCCAAATAATCAAGGGAACACCCTAAGTATTCTTGCCAGCATGCTTGTGTATACAAACCACTTCTGAAAACATCAGCAATGAGCCCAGTTCTTGAAGACCTCCCAGTGGAACTAGAAAGGCAAGCCTTGATGTTCCACTCAGGTGCTGTGTGTCTCACCTATTTGACAAATGCTGCTTATTTTCTTCTGGTTTGTAAGCTGAATGTGAGAGGGCACAGGTTTAAAAAGTCAACCTAAGAAGTACTTAACAGGTTACCAAAATTAGTCTGTAGCTGGCATACCTCCACAGAACAGGTATTTTTCGAAATGTTCTTCACTATGTTCTTGTTCCCACAGTTGCCATGGTTTCCCCTCTCTATGTCAAGCCAGTAAAACCTAACCCCAGAAGATATAAAACGAGTTCTGGGCCCAGGAGCCACCCCAGAACCCAGAACCCAGAACTACCACTTGATCCTAGAGAAGCGTCAATCTTGGCACTGAACCCACTGGTACTAGAGAATTTCATGTCATAGTTGGTGGGTATTTAGCAGCATCCTTGCCTCTGTCCACTGTGTGTTAATGTCACCTCTGCTCAAATCAAAACATTTAAAGATGCCTGCAGACATTTCTAGATGCCCCTTTGGTACAAACCTGATGGAGAACCAATGGTGTAGAAGGACCCAACCACACTGAGATGCCAGATATAACAAATAAAAGTACATGACCCCTGAACAACTCACAGGTTGGAGGCAATGTTGTAAGACATACATTGGTAAGGGATTGAGTTTTCGGAGCACATACAGATCTATAATACTATTAAAGCAACTGAGTTAAAAAAAAAAAAACTGGGCAAGGGTCTTGGACAGGTCCTTCTCCAGAGATGTATGAACACCCAGGGAGCCCATAAAAATATCCACACCACTAAGCACTGCAGAAATGCAAATCAAGCCCACAATGAGATTCTACTTCCCATCCACTAAGATGTTATTTTTTAAAGGAACCATAAGGAGAACTGGTTAGGACTCAGATAAATCACACTAGCCATGACTTGGACCACTAATGCAGAAAGCAATTTGGCAGGGCCTTATAAAGTCAAAGATAAAACGGCTGTGTGACTTGGTGACTCCATTTCCAGACATCCTTCAAAGATTGAACCCAAGGTTTCAACAGATTTGTGTGCTTTAATGTTCAGAGCAGCGTTCCCGGGGATAGCTGCAACACAGAGGTATCCCAACGTCTGTGAACAACTCAGTGGGTGAGCAGATGGACTTACACACATAGAATAGAGCAGTAAGCTACACACATAGATAAGAATAACAACCAGCCACCAAAAGGGAATACAGTTCTGCTACATGTTGCAACATAGACCTTGCAACATAGGAAACAAAACAACTTTGGAAACAAAACAACATGAACTCTGCATGACCAACTCACTTAGAATAAAGAGAAAACCAGCAGATGTTCTTAGGGGAGAGGAGATATTTTTTAGGGGCATGCAGTTTCTGAGAGAGAGAGAGAGAGAGAGAGAGAGAGAGAGAGAGAGAGAGAGAGAGAGAGAAAGAAGGAGGAAAGGAAGAAAGGAAGGAAGGAAGGAAGGAAGGAAGGAAGGAAGGAAGGAAATGGATAATGCTGGGAGTTGTGCAATAATACACTTATTCTCACTGAATTGCACACTAGAAAGCGATTAAAATATGGCCTCTTTGGGCTAGTGTGATGGCTCAATGGGTGACCATCTGCCAAGTGTGACCATCTCAATTCTACAAATTGTTTCCTGACTTCCACAACCCACCCTGGCTTACACACATCATCCCGTACATACATAAATAAATATAAGTTAAAATGTTAATAAATAGCAATTTTATAATGCCTATGCTTTACCTCATTATACTTAAAGGGGGACCAGTAGGAAGGGGCTCAGGAGAGACAAATATATTTAATGCAAGACCACCTAACCACACCTGAAATTCAGGTATATATGACCCATGTGATATTTGGGTCTTACATGAATAATCTGAAATGTTACCCTGGTGTCTTTATCATCAGTCCTGATAAGAGACACTCCCAGCCTAAGAGCAGCAGAGACATGGAGAGGACCCCGCACACACTGGAGGGTCAGAATCAATAGTGACTACACGGAAGGCACACAACTGCAGAGAGAGGGGTGAGAACTATGCCACTATGACAGCTCATTGTCTAATCACCTCCCCTGGAACCTTTCCTGGTACTGCAGGGGCTGAGATCTCGGGGAGCGAGAGGAGCTACAGTCTGTGATGGGCAGAGCATGGCTGCCCAGGGGACAGCATCGCAGGGAAGTGAGGCCCCAGGGAGGAGTTCCAATCCCCTCACAACTCGTGAGGCTGTGCAGCTGCAGGGCGACAGCATCAGAGAGCTGCTGGAAAACAGCCGAGCCTAGTCTGATTTCCTTGACTGTTGCCTGGGTTGGCCCCTTAGCCTGTCAGGGCATGTATTGTATCCTTGCCTATGATGACCAATGCCCACCTAAGGTGCAGAGCTCTCAGGAACCTGTGGTCAGCAATCTCGGGGTAAACTTGCCAGCTGAAATGGCTGCTGTCAGTCTGCCCCACTGCCTTCCTTCAAAAAGACAATATGTATTTTTAGGGTCCTTCATAACCACAGAGAGCTCAGAGTGTTGGGGTAGGACCTAAGGACATACAGCATCTAAAGCAGGCTAGTGTCTTGGTTTTCTTCCGGGATCACCAAACTGGCCCCCACTGTTGCCTCGTATACCCTGAGCATCCATAAATTATCACTTCATTAGATACACAGTCACACCACTAAAATTACATCCACAAAATGCTTCATTAAAAGACTCTGGCTCATCTGGGAGGAATGAGTCACAAACATTAAAGAAAAGCTACTTTTTAAAACCTGACATTTCTTGGGAAATTCCCTAAGGCAACCTAGCAGGCATTCACTTGCTCTGTTTGTGGCCAGAATTTCTTGTAACTCTGGATCTAGAGACACAGTCCCTTTCCATAGGGCAGGCAGGATCAATTTTAAGTATGGTGGAGATTTAGGACTGTCTGGGTGATAGGTTGGACAAGATCCTGGAGGCGCGGCATGGTAACCTAAATTCCACCCCATCTTGATGGTAACCCAGTGAACATGACTTCACCTTATTGCTGCATGGGCTCAGGAGGCAGGGGTGGAACCCAGAACAGTAAGATATGATTGTGATGGCTCCTGAGAGACCAACAGCAGAGGTGCCACCGGGTGCAGCTGTCCCATTCCTGGCTGTGGGTCCAGAGGAAATGTAGCCAGTACTGGAGCAGATGCCTACACACCCATGTTAACTGTGACTATATTCACAGTACCTAAGATGGAGCCAGATAGGTGTCTGTCAACAGATGAGTGGATAAAGAAAACAAGTACAGACACAACATGGAGTTTTACTAATTCATAAATGACAAAGTTATGTGATTTCATGAAAATGGACAGAACTGAATATCATCATCATGTTAAGTGAAATAATTGATATCCTGAAAGATAAGCATCAGTGTTTTGTCTAAGATGTGAAATCTAGACTTAGGATACATATCCATATATGACATGGGCATGAAAGTGAGGCTATCTAAAAATGTCTGGTGATAGTAGATAGCTTCTGGCAGTGAAGCACTCTGGAAGCCCCACCAGTGGTCGATGACTGTGTGTCCGGTAGGTAGGATGGGGACACACGAACCCTTGTGACCCCCTGGACTGGGGGGAGTTTCTAACCCACAATGACTCATGACTTGCAATAAAGGCACCACACAATTTAAGGTACCAACAAGATCAGCTTTCCACTAGGCAGTGCTAACTATAGTGACTTCCACACACACACACACACACACACACACACACACACACACACACACACACACACACACACACACACACCACTCTGAAGGTGGGAAGAGATTTGGGGAGAAGATGAAAGAGGTAATAAGAGATGGGTAGGATCAAAATACAGGGTAAACATGACTGTAATTGTCAAAAAGTGAGTAAAAGACATTCTTTATGAGAGAAGGGGCAGAGTGGCAGATAGTCTGACTCTACCCTGCTGATCCACTGAGCACACACTTTATTTTTAATTAGAAAATAAAAACCAAAAGGCGGGGATTCAGAGTCTCCCTAGGTCAGGAGTAGGGAAGAGGCAGGGCAGGTAAGAGTGGAACAAACTCATAAATCCCTGAGGTAAAGCAAGTAGGCACAGCTTATTAACCCTGAATGTGCATAGCACATCACCATCTCTTAGCTGGGTGAGTGAATAAAAGAGAGTGAAACATAAAGAAAACTGATTGTGTTAAATTTTAAGATAGTCAACATACAAATGGGTTAGAAAAAAACAAGAATAGTCTCAAAAATGTGTAAGCCCACTGGTCTTTCCATCCCAGCCCCTAAAACTTAGAACATACAACTGAATACACACACACACACACACACTTATACACCCAAGTACACATATATGCATGTGTGTGAACACACACATAGATGTACTCACCAATCCCCTGGGTTGAGAGCTGAAGTGGGCAGCAGAGCACACATTGTCAGAAGGACTTGGGAGAGGTTCTTACTCTCATGGGAGGGATATGACTTGGGAATTGCCCATCTGTTAATGGCCACTTCCTGGTATCAATTTCTCTGACCTAAAGAGGCATTTTCTGGCTACCCTGGTTAGTTCAGAAAATATTCCTATATACACCACCTCTCTCTCCTCAGAAAGAAGGTACTGCCACTTAGTCCTAGATCAGTGAATGTCTTTCAGTTTAGCTGTGTAAACAAGGCAAGGTAAAACAGGCATATGGGAGAGCCAGATGGAGAGGAATCTACACAAGCAGGCCAACTTGATCAGATCCTCAGGTGTCTTGTTGATGTACTGTGGTGATATATTATTTATAATTTTTTAAAGCTTGCCTGAGGATTCAGAAAGCAAAGCCAGCCTCAAGCTATAGAAATCGGGTGAAGATGATACACACCTTTAATCCCAGCAGCCAGAAGCTAGGAGGTGGTGGTACACACCTTTAATCCTCGGATACAGGATTAAGAGGTAGATGGATCTCTGTGAGTCCAAGGCCACCCAGATCTATACAAGATTGATTCAGTCCTAAAGAGAAACAGCTCACTCAAAGATGACCTCAGCACCTGGGATCACATGCCTTTAATCCCAGCACTAGAGGGGTATAAAAGACAGGAGCATGGTCTTCAGTAGTCAGTATCAGGCACTCATTCTCCAGCCACATTAAGGATTGGAAGACACTGAAGTCTCAGGATTCTCCAGTCACACTGAGGAGAGGCAGCAGTCTGAGGTTTGGTGGAGCCAGGATCGCCTTTCAGTCTGAGGTAGAGTGAGAGCTAGTGCCCAGCTGCTTTGCTTTTCTGATCTTCAGCTTGAAGTTTGAACCCCCAATATCAGCTTCTGGGCCCATTTATTTTTCATGTTACAATGTGCACACTGCAAAATAACTGACTTATGGTGTTTGAGAGAGACCCAAGACACCACAAAATTGATTTGTATATAGCAAGAGCTGGTCCACAGAGACCATGGCCACCAGTAGCACAAGAATGAGATCCTGTACCCTGTCCCATAATGTCTCTACCTAAGTAGAACTTCTGCCATGAGATTCTTCCTGGAGTCATCAGAACCCAGAGGCCTCAGGTGTTAGTCCCTAACCTGCTTAAGGTCTCCACATCTCCGAAGGAAATAGAAGGTGTGAAGCCAGCCTGGGTTATAAGATGGTTCAGAAGAGGTGGGCAGTGAAAGAACCAAAGCGCATCTGACCCTCAGGGTCAGTCCAGACAGGGACCGAAATCCTGGGTGAGCTCTGGCTCAGGAACAAGTGTTTGAAGGACTGGGGCTGTAGTTCAGCACGAGAGTGCTCACTTGACATGCATGAGGCCCTAGGTTCAATCTCCATTACTGCCAACCACTGAAAAAGAGGACAGTCCATTTGAACCAAATAGAAATCTGTAGATAGGCATAGAGGAGAGAGGTGATTGGTCATTTCAGACACTGACAATGATTAATAACTTGCCCATATACTAAATGTGAAAGCTAAGACAGGCAATCTGCTGCAGAGGGCAGAGAACACTCCAGCTTTGGGGCAACATATGTTCGAGAACAGTCTGGGAAGATCTAGAAATGAAGGTGGTTGACATTTCTCTTCCCTTCTCTTCCCTTCTCTCCCTACCCCAACTTTCTGTCTCCCCTAAAGTTTCCTTTCTGTCTCCTGTTATAATTAGAAATGCCAAGGTTGTGATCCAGCTGTCCAATTTCTGAGAAGTCAAGAGAGGGGCTGGAAAGATGGCCCTGTGGTTAAAAACATGTACTGCTCTTGCAGAGGACTCAAGTTGGTTCCCAGCAGCCATGCAGGGAGGCTCACAATTACCTGTAATTCCAGCTGTGGGGTATCAGTCACCTCTGGCCTCCACAAGCATCTGTATCCATGTGCACATACCTACACGCAGACAAGGCATGAGTCACATGCGGAAGTTCCAGGCAGAAAGCTTGATTGCAGCTGAGCAAAGTCTTAACTCTGAGGAGAACATTCCTGCTTCCCGAACTTCAGTGTGCATGCAAATCATCTGGGATCTTGTTAAACTTCTGATTCAGCACAGCCAGGCTGGAGCCTGAAATTCTGCATTTCTAAGAAGTGTCCAAGTATTACTAGGTTGATTGACAGGATCTTGACTAAGTATCAAGCTTGCATTGACCTAATGTATGAGGGCAATTCTTCCCCCTATGGGTGGAGTATGTGAAAGTAAGTTTTAGGGGTCATGAGACTTCTTAGGAGGCATGTCCTAAGGTTAGGAGGCATGGCCACCATGGTTGGTTCAAAATATATTCTTACATACCTTCCCACAGAGAGCAGAAAAGATTAGTGTCTTTCGATCAAACTGTGTACCCAGGCCAGGTGAGACATGCAGAAGAGAGGGATAAAGGGTGGAGACCAGTCTACACACACAAGTCAATTTGGGTAGATGTTCAGTCTTCTTGGCACTCCAGTACAGGTTGATATTTATCTTCCCTGTCCTTCCTCTCAACCCACAGCAAGACTACCTGCCTCTGTGAGAGCTCGGACAAATGGAATGTGGCAGAAGAGCTATGCAGTACTCCCGGGGTTAGCTCATAAAGTCCTCCCACAGAAGAGTCTCACATTCTCACTGCTGAACGTCCCAGAGAGGGCTTCAAGAGAAAGGCAGTGCCAAAAGGGAGAATGGCACCAGGCCCTGCCTTGTGTGGAGGGTTCCTAGAGAGCACTTAATTAGACTTTGAGACCACAGAAAATAATCTCAGTCATCTTGACGGAGAACTGATATCAATGTTGATCATGGTGGCAAACCCTAGGGTATAAGGAAGACACAGAAGCAGGAGATCACTAGATCAAGGCCACTTTGTGCTCCTGATGCCCTTGAGTCAACAGGCTAAGAAAGGAATAACTGTCAGTAAGCCTGGCTGATACAGACTGCTTCTCCACAATAGAGTTAATAGATATTATATCTGGAGATCACTCAGAGCCTCTCTTGGTATTACCGTATCCTGTGATTACAGTAAAATCAAAATTATAACAACCCAATCCATGCATGTGATAGATGGCCAAGAACATTCAGGAATTCAGGTATGGGTCACTCCTTGTTAGGAACAGAAGGCCATGAGGCCAGTTTAGATTTTACACAACATGGCAC
The DNA here is from genome assembly GCF_003668045.3 of Cricetulus griseus. NCBI lineage: Eukaryota > Metazoa > Chordata > Mammalia > Rodentia > Cricetidae > Cricetulus > Cricetulus griseus. Next base: position 128,665,108 of record NC_048597.1, read on the forward strand.
TGATATAGATATCCAGTATGATATCCAGTATGAAGCATGACTGACCTGGACATCCTGGCCATGAGTGAGCACAAATGACTAACACCAGGTATTCAGAGAAACCCATTTTTTTTTCCTACAGAGCTGAATAGTAGATGTTTTTAGTTTGGCATTCCAAAGAGTCTCCATGGCAATACTCCTTTCTGTTGTGGAATGAAAGCAGCCATAGACAAGAGGCAGACAAGGGAGTGACCAAGTCCCAATAAAACTGTACTTATGGGTACTAATATAACTTGAAATTTGCATGATGTCCATGGATTGTGAAATACCATTGTCATTTGAGTTCTTGATTAAATTAAACTGGGGGAAGGAGTACAACTACTCCTTATTAGACCATGTAAGGTTTCCATTGTCTTTTGATTTCTTGACTAACTTAAGTTCATGGATGGAGATGCTCAGCTCTTCCTTGTAAGACTATGGCAGGCAGCCATCACCACATAGACTTACAAAACCCACAGGACTGCTCAGCACAGAGTGAATCCCAACACACTCTATGGACTTCAGCAAATAGAACTGTATTAATATTGGTTCATTGGTTTTAACAAATGTTACACCAACATCCCAGGACTTCGGCAGCTTTACAGAGGCAGCTGCAGTGGCCCTCATTCAGGACTGTCTGCTGCCCCAAACTCAGGCAGATGAGGTGCAGGCAACACTGGTGGCCCTGATGGCCCAGGAAGGGCTATGATTCTTCAGGTTTTACTGATTCAAGGCCCTTTCCAAAGGCTGTTAATCACTGGCATTTGGGCAGTTCTTTTCATGACTGCCTCCCACACCCAGATTAAGGAGTATAAAGAAAGCACTGAATGAATGTATTCTTGTGAATGTTTCAACTACTTCTCACCTCTTTTCTTAGACAAACTAAAGGTGCTTGCCACCACGACCTGGCTAGAATAATATGTTTCTTAATCATATAAAATACTGATTTTAAGAACAGAAGAATGAGCCTGGCGGTAGTGGCACACACTACCTAGCACTTGGGGGCAGAGGCAGACAGATCTCTGTGAGTTCAAGGCCAATCTGGTCTACAGACTGAGTTCCAGGACAAGCTCCAAAGCTACACAGAGAAACCCTGTCTCAAAAAGAAAGAAAGAAAAAAAGAAAGAAAGAAAGAAAGAAAGAAAGAAAGAAAGAAAGAAAGAAAGGGAAAGGAAAAGAATAGAAGAATGAGAGTCTGGAGAGATGGCTCAGCAGTTAAGAGCACTTGTTACTCTTGTAGAGAACCAGGGTTTGGTTCCTAGCACCCACGTGGCAGCTAACAACCATATGTAAAGTCAGTTCCAGGGAGTTAACAATCTCTTCTGGCCTTTGAAGGCATTGCATACATGTGGTACATATACACAAATGCATCTAAAACACCCATACCCATGAAATAATAAATAAATCTTTACAAGAATAAAAGGGAGGGCTGGGGAAATGGCTCAGTGGTTAACAGCACTGGCTGCTCTTCCAGAGGACATGAATAAAATTCCCAGAATCCACGTGGCAGCTCAAAACCATTTGTAACTCCAGTTACAGAAGATCCAACACCCTTTTCTGGCCTCCTCTGGCTCTGTGCACACATGGTGCACAGATATGCACTCAGGCACACACAGGTTTAACAAATAATTTTTTAAATAATAAAAAATGCTGGAGAAATTGAAAAAAAAAACAAATGTCACACCAATGCAACATGTTAACAGAGAAGATGCTGGTGAGAGAAGAAGTAGGCACACAAAACTCTGTGCACTATCTGTTCAACTATCCTGTAAATCCAAAACTGTGCTTTAAAAAATAAGTCTTTAGAAAGTGTAAGAGCTAGATCAGTAGTTCATGCCCGTGGCCCAGGCTGAAGCAGGAGGATCACAAGTTTGAACTCGCTTAGACTTCGTAATGAGGCTGTATCAAAACAAACACAAAAAATGGAGACTTGAGAGATGGCTCAGTGATTAAGAGTGCTTGATGCTCTTACAAAGGACCTGGATTCAATTCCTAGCATGCACATGGTGGCTCACAACTACTTGTAACTCCAGGAGCTCTGAGGTCCTCTTTTGACCTCTTTCAGCACAGACATATGTGCAGGCAAAACATTCATGCACATAAAATAAAATAATCTTGGAAAAAAAAAAAAGGTAAGTGTAAAACCCAAACCTGAAACTTGCTTTGGAAGCCAATTAGTATGACAGTAGGATCCAGGTAATATAGTCATGTGATTAGGCCTAATGATGGTTGGAGTGGCCTGAGTAGTAGAGGGGAGACACCCAGACATGCTGTGTAGTCACTGAGAAGGGTGGAGGGACCTCCCAAAGGCTGTGGTTTCACCACTGTCCTCTCAAGCAGTTACCATGGCTGTGTGTAGGCAGACTTTTCTCTTCCAGCTGCCAGTTCCAAGTAACTACACAGAAGCTTATATTAATTACAAATGCTTGGCCAATAGCTCAGGCTTGTTACTAACTAACTTTCAGATTTAAGTTAACTCACATTTCTTATATATGCTTTGCCATGTGGTTTGGTACATTTTCTCAGTACAGCATGTTCATCTTGCTTCTCTCCGTGTCTGCTTGCTACTCCGGAGACTCTGCTCTTCTTCTACCCAGTGTTGATGGGAGATGTTATTCTCTATATGTTTCTCTTATTGGCTGATGAATAAACACTGATTGGCCAGGCAGGAAGGATAGGCGGGGCTAGGAGATAAGGAGAATTCTGGGAAGTGTAGACAGAGGGGAGTCTCGATGTGAGCCAGGGAAGAGAGGACACATGAGGTGTTCTCCAGTAAGCCAAGACCATGTAGAAATACATAGATTAGTAGTTATGGGTTAATAACTAAGACAGAACTAGCCAATAAGAAGTCCAAGCCACTGGCCAACAGTTTCATAATTAATATAGCGTCTGTGTGTTCATTTGGGGCAAGGCCACTGTGGAACCAGGCTGGCAGGAAGAACAATCTGTAACACAGTATTCTCATTTTGGTTCTCTGGCCTAATCTTATCCTGTCCAGCTATTGGCCAGTCAGCTTCATTATTAAATCAATCACAGTGACATATAGTCACACAGCACAAAGAAATATTCCACAGCTGTCTGTGGAAGTAACTGGCTGAGCAGAGTCCTGCTTTTTTAAAAATTTTATCTATTTATCTATCATTTATTTATTTTACATACCTACCACAGCCTCCCTCCCTCCTTTCCTCCCACTTTCTCCCCCTCTCCCTTCTGTCCCCCAATCCACTCCCCCTCCATATTTGCTCAGAAGGGGGTAGGCCTCCCCTGGGCATCAGCAAAACATGGCCTATTAAGCTGCCATAAGACGAAGCACTTCCCCTGCATTCAGGCTGGGAAAAGCAATCCAGCAAGGGCCAGTCAAAGCACCAGGGACAGCTCCTGCTCCCATTGCTAGGAGTCCCACAAACAGAACAAGCTGCACAATTGTCACATACATGCAAAGGGCCTAGGTCAATCCCATGTAGGCATCCTGGTTATTGATTCACACTCTGTGAGTTCCCACAAGCCAGGCTTGCCATTTCTGTGGGGTTTCCTACAAAGTCCCTGACCCCACTGGCTCTTGCAATCCTCCCTCCCTCTCATCAGCAAGACTCCCCAAGCTCAGCCCAATTTTTGGCTGTGGGTCTCTGAATCTGCCTATAATCAGTCATTGGATGAAGGCTCTCTGATGACAACAAGGATAGTCACTAATCTGATCATAGGGGATGGCCAGTCCAGGCTATGCATCCACTGCTGCTAGGAGTCTTAGCTGAGGTCATCCTTGTAGACTTGTAGGAGTTTCCTTTGCTTCAGGTTTCTACCCAACCCTGTAAAGCCCCCCTTTCCAGTCATCTCTCAAAGCACTCTCCCCCTCTGCCAACCTCCCAACTTGATCCCTCAAGTTCCCATTCCCACCCATCCCAAGTCCACCCAGGAGATCTCTCTATTCCTCTTTCCCAGGAAGATTCATCCATCCCCCTTTGGGTACTCCTTATTATCTAGCCATTCTGGGTCTGTGGATTATGGCATGGTTATCCTTTACTTTACAGTTATCCACTTATGAGTGAGTACATACCATGTTGGTCTTTGTGTCTGGGTTACCGCATGCAGGATGATTTTTCTTCTAGTTCCTCCATTTTCCTTCAAATTTCCTGATGTGATCATTTTTTACAGCTGAGTAATACTTCATTGTGTACATGTACCACATTTTCTTTATCCATTCTTCAGTTTGGGGTGTCTAAGTTGTTTCCAGGTTCTGGGTATTACAAATAAAGCTGATATGAACATAGTTGAGCAAGTGTCCTTGTAGTATGGTTAAATGTCCTTTGGGTCTTCCAAACTTATGGGACACAATGAGAGCATTCCTCAGAGAAGAGTTCATAGCACTAAGTGCCTTCATAAAGAATTTGGAGAGATCTCACACTGACTTAACAGCATACCTGAAAGATCCAGAACAAAAAGAAGCAAACTCACCCAAAAGAAGTAGATGACAGGGCTGAAATCAATAAAAATAGAAACAATGAGAACAATACAAAGAATCAATGAGACAAAGAGTTGATTCTTTGAAAAAATCAACAAGACAGACAAACCCTTATTCAAACTGCCTAAAAGGCAGAGACAGAATATCCACATTAACAAAATCAGAAACAAAAATGGGAACATAACAACAGACAAATCCAGGAAATCAGACAATCATTGGGTCATGATTCAAAAACCTGTGCTACACAAAATTGGAAAATCTGAAAGAAATGAACAAATTTCTTGGTAGATACCACATACCAAAATTAAACCATGATCAGATAAACGATTTAAGCAGACCTATAACCCCTAAGGAATTAGAAACAGTCATTAAAAGTCTCTCAACACAGCATGGTGGAGGGTGAGTAAGGCAAGAAGATGAGCTGGAGGAGCCGGGAGGAGGAAGATCCCATCCAGCTTCAGTCACCAGATCATCAGCCATCAGTTCCCATCTGCTCAGCACTCCAGCTGAGCCTCAGAGTCAGACTGAAGTCAGTGCTGGGGCCTCCTCCTGTGGTCAGAGGCTGATGATGGCCACAAGGTAACTGGATTGTAAGTTCAGGCACTGGTGGAAGGCAGAATAGAATTAGAGAGTTTAGAGGAGAAATCATCTCAGTCAGTAAGCACTAAGTGTGAGTGCCTCCCCCACACCAGGCCCTATGCTGAGTTAGGGTCTGAAAAGATGAGCAGAGGACTCGGGGCACATGTTAGGTAACCTTTTGAGACACATAGGAGGCCATTTTCTCTCTCTCTCTCTCTTTCCCTCCCCCTCCCTCTCTCTCCCTCTACAATGAATATACCCCTGATCTGCTCTTTAGTGTATCCAAACTAATTCACATTGGAAAATAACTCATAATCTGGATAAACTGGCTCAAGCCTTCAATGAGGCAGGGAGATTGTGCCATTTGAGTTTGAGGGCAGCCTGAACTCCATGGTAAATTCTAGGACTGCTCAGTGAGACCATCTTCCTATTTTCCCCAAAAACAAATAAAATAGTCCTTCATTCATTCTTTTTTCCTCACTACCTACCCAGAATAAACTTCTAAACCTGAGCCATCCAGCATTCTGCAACTGGGCACAGGAGGTCCTTGAACATTTACAGAATAATTTGCATATGGACAAGCCATAGTTTTACATTTTCATTGTTGGATAAACTCAGTGAGTGATTCTCTGTTCAGTAATAGTGAGACATGTGGGGGCTGGAAAGATGGCTCAGAGGTTATGATCACGGACTGTACCTCTAGAGGTCCTGAGATCGATTCCCAGCAACCACATGGTGGCTCACAACCATCTGTAATGAGATCTGGTGCCCTCTTCTCGTGTACAGGCATACATGGCAGCAAATCTTTAAAGAATAAAATAGTGAAACATGCGGGAAATTTCATTGTGTGAATAGACTTTTCAGCTATTAGTTATATAATATCTTATCACTAATCAAGCATTACCATCGAAGACTTAACATTTAAATTAGTATGGCTCAAGGCTGAAGATGTAGCTCAGTTGATAGAGAGCTTGCCTAGCATGCATGAAGCCCTGGGTTTTATCCCCTGTGCCACATAAACCAGGTGTGGTGGTGCACTAGGAAGATGGAAACAACAGGATCAGAAGTTCATAGTCATCCTTGGCTACAGAGAGAGTTCCAGGCAGCCTGGGCTACTAAGACTCAGTCTTTAAAAAAAAAAAAAAGTATTCTAAATATCAAGACACTGCAATTCAAAGGCTTAATGTGAGGAAAAACTATTAACAATTTTATTAATGGCTTCATATGGATTCAATGCTTGTCCGTCATAAGTTTATATATGGAATTTAATCATAAATATATTATTTATATTCTTTTTCAATATTAATTCAACAAAATTACATATGTCTTGTGTTTTATTCTCTGGGACACACTATCAGCAATTAGTGTAGCTTCCACAGGGGTCTTTAACTGCCAGCAACTCCACATCACCCCCACTGCTGTCAGGGTCTGTTCTCAAACTGTTTCCTGTGGGGGGTCTGTACTCAGCATTTCCCAAGTGGCCTGTCATTTCTGTCTAACCTGTCCAGTGTGGTCACCGTTTTCCACACATCCCAGCAGCATGTAGCCTGCGTCTCCCTGGAGTCGGCACATCTGTACTCCGCTATCTACACTCCTCTATCTTGCCCATGTGCTAGCCAAATACTCTGTCAATTCCACGTTAGTACCATAAGCTTTTATTCACTAAGACTTTCCCCACCTCCTATGAGGTGTGTGTTCTAACCAGCTCTCCCAGGAGCACCTCCCATGAAACCTCACATCCCTGATGTGTACCTCCACTGTGTGTCTGACTGCTGTGCTGCTGAACTACTGTGTCGCCCTGTGCAGCCGACTCCTGAAGAGCCCGGAGTCTGCTGTGTTTTATGTTCCCCGGCCGCACCTCTGCTGTGCTTCATAAAGGTTTGGGAGTAAGCGATACTATAATAAACCCTAATGACAGAGGTGCATAGATGGAGAATGTGGTTTTCATACATTAACACTTCTTCCTACAAATGTTTCTCATGTGGCGTGAGACCACATCTGGCCTATCATCTTTCGTGCCATTTGTGGAAAGAAGACACCTTCATCAAAGGCTTCACTTACTCAAGCATTTTATACTAAGGGCCCCTTGGTTTTAAAACATCCACTTATCCAGCCAAGGCTGTCAGCATTCTACCTGAAATTCAACCACAACCATCCAGGTCTGAAGCAGTCCTTCACTCGGTACCATCACTGTGTTCCTAAAGTCATTGCTTTTCCCTGCAGGAGATTGATTCTTAACGGATTCTTAATGGAAACACTGAACTAATGTGGCTTTAGATAGAGGTTTCTTACAAATCATAGGCCAAGGGCTGGGGGTGTAACTCAATTGGTAGAGGCCCTGCCTGGCAGGCATGAAGCCCTGGGTTTGATCCCCAACACCACATAAACCAAGGATGGTGACAACTGCCAGTCAACCAAGCACTCAGGAGCTGTGGGCAGGAGGACCAGAAGTTCAAGTTCATACTCCTAAAAAGTGAGTTTGAAGCAGAGACCCTGCTTCAAAAGAACTACATGCATAAAACTTCCAAAATACTATTTTTGGTCTCTAATACATACATAGACCTTTATTCACTTGTTTAGAAGAGGTACTAAACCCCACCCCCGAAAAATGTGCCTGGTTCTCTGCTAAGGACAGAAAAAAACAGCAAGAAAGAACCCTGCTGGGGACCTCATGAGCTCACAGTCTAGCAGAAGACTAAATGAGCAAGCAAAAATCAGTCCTATCACTTTGTTTGCTCAGTATGGAGACGAGAGATGTGAGGGACACTTAAAGGCCAGGGGGCCTCAGCATCGAGACGGGAGGTGTGAGGGACACTCAAAGGCCAGGGGGCCTCATAGACACAGAGCCTTGAGCTTTCACTAGGAGCCCAACATCAGGTACCACAGAGATCGGCCCTGAAGGCTCCACATACAACAAACTGGAATACAGACGTGGGCTGAAGCATTCTGACTCCTCCTTGAAGAGTTTCCCGCCCTAGAGTGGGTATGCAAAGTAAGGCTGCACAGACTTGCCAGAGACCTGTGTGACCTGTCTGAGGAAGGAACAGAGCAACAGGAAGTAGAGCAGTTTGCCAGTGTTCATGGAGCCCATGGTAATACCTTGTTAATCCTATGGACATCCCCCTGAAACAGGAAGTCCACCCTATGAGAAGTCTAGTATCACATATTTTGTGTCATTATTAATCCACTGCTAATAGATGTGATACATCTTGTTACATTGATTTGTCTTTAGACATTTCAATGTCTAATTTGGTGTGTATTTATTTTAAAATTATTAAAGTAAACCATGCATTCCCAAAAACAATATTAATTTTAGAATCTGTAGGTTCATTAGATTTAAATTTATAATACTATGACAATGATTCCCTGACAGATGAAACACAATGGAAATGTCTTCGAACTTTTTATTCTTTGTATAGTTTCCCCATATAATTATATATGAACACATAATTCTTTGTGAGACACAAGTCTGCATTTTGTCAGATAGCATTAGGCAAAAGGATTTAGAGGTTAAAAAAGAAAACTTGGACTTTTCAAACCCCCCCAAATATGTTACCCCATAAATAAATAAACAAATATAGTGATCACATCCATAAACAATACCCATAATATAGAGATAAGTATATAAAAATATTAATTTGCCAACCAATATCTATATGAGGCTACACACCAAGTTTGGACATGAGCTAAAGTTATAAAGAGTTTTATAGCTGCTATCTAACACAAAACATCAGAATTCCTAAACTCAGCTGGGTACAAAGACACATGATTTATTTCCAGCACTCAGGATGCATGCAGAAGCTGGTAGGTCTCTGATTTCTTGGCCATCCTAGTCCAAATAACAAGTTCCAGGCCACCCAGGGATACACAGTGAGACTCTATCTCAAGAAATGTATTTCTAAAAAAGAATTCATAAACTCAAAGGATTTTACTCACTATTTCTTTTCCTTCTTTCAAACCAAAACTCTGTAAAGGAAACACAAATCATATGAAGGACACTGAAGCATCCTCACAGTTTTGAGCACTATTTTTACAGTCTAGATGAAATATGCCAGTTTTGTCTAGTTTCAAGAGGCTTATGGAAAATAAATTTTACAATAAAAGATTTATAAGTAATTAGGGTGGCTATGGAAAATGTTATTTATAAGGCTTTTCTAATTATATTTCACAAAGGTGAACTTTTTAGGAGAAACTTTTAGTAAAGTTTAGGAAGGACAAGAAATAATTTTATGTGTCGTGTTAATCCAGTTGGGCTTTTCTGGGGAAGGGAAGCAGAATGAATGGCAGATGTCTGTTCTTGACATGGAAAACACCCATAGAAAAAGGACACCCACAGTGCAGAAGTGGGACATTCCATTAACTAACAACGTGTGAGTAAGGTTCACTAGAAAACACGTGAGAAGACCCTTTCTCACAGACAGCCTTGTTAGACATAAGCTTAAAGTCACTGGACTCTTAACCTCAATTTCCTCTCCTTTCACAAACCAGGGACTAGGCCTTGTGACCACAAGGCTTTGAATTCCCCAACACTTCTAAGTTTCTGGTTATCAAAGCTGGGAAGCCCTGGGCTAAGACAGTGTATGGTGTCTTTGGCTTCATGCTATTCAGGAAAGTGGCAACATACAGCACTCAAATTCCAGGCTTGCCTGTCAAAACATGCCCACCGGTGGATATGAATGTCACAGGAGTAACTAGCCACTTTCTTGTTGGATTTAAGGCCAAACCCACAAGTTGGAACCTTTATCTAATATTGACACTGTTATAGGGGCTAAGAGCCCGTGACAGGACACAGGCCTCACAGGAGAACTTTCTCCTGTTTCTGTGTTAAAGGAGCACAGTATCACACTGATTCCTAAGGACTCACCATTAGTGTACCCCCCAACCCCCATCAGAGGGGTCTCCTTTTTGCAGTACACAGTGATTCCCACAGTGACCCACAACTGGTCAAGGCAAAGAGAAAAAAGAGACAGAAGAATGCCCACACCTAAATTGTCACATCAGTATCCCACCACTTCCTCCCAAGGCTCAGGGACCATTGTGGAAGAAGGGGAGGAAAGATTTTAAGAGTCAAAGGCACACCACACTAGCTGAAGATTAGACAAAAATTATACGTAGTCCTCATCTTAACTGACCTTTAAGATAGATAGTACATGCTCACTGAATGTTAATTTGACTAGACCTTTATCCCTAGTGTTAGGAATACAGTGGTGCAGATTGGGACCGCAGGAGGCAGGTCCCCGGTCCTGAGGTGCCTGGGGTGATGGACTGTGGTGGATGGGGAAACAGAGACCTGTAGATGTGATTCATATTGAAAATTTTATTGAGGGGGAGGTAAGAAAATAAGGTAAAGAGACTCAGAGACAGGACAGAAGAGAAGTTGGGGGAGACAAGAGAAGTCCTGTCTGCTCTTTAAAGGAACGGCAGGGGAAAAAGAGAGCAGGAGCGGGTGGACTCTTTCTTTTAAGGAGCCAGAGTACATACACTTGCCATGCACATGTGGGTGAGAGGCGGGGCCAGGTATTCCTGGACCACAACATTCCTCCCTTATTTATTAAAAAAGGTGAGGAGTTAGGCGTGGCAGGTTAGGGAATGAGGGCATCGAGTACTCAAGGCTACTTCCTGCTGACATGTGGGGTGGTGACCATCTTTGGGGGACCTGAAAAGCTGGGGTGCTGCCACATCTTGGGGTAGTTGGTTGTTTCATTTCAATCCAGACTGTATGGAACTCTCTGGTGCATCTTAGACCTGGCAAGATGTTGGCAGAGCAGAGGACAAGGTTAAGTTTAGGGGCAAAAAAAATTCTTAGGTCCTGGTAATTGAGGAAGGAGATAAGGGAGGGGTCACAAGATGAGGGAAGGGAGTCCTGGAACCAGGGAAAGGTTGAACGATATTTAGCTGGAGTGAATCTGACCTGTTTGTATGGGTCCAATTCGGCTCCCTGGAACTTAAAAGAATTTGTTGTGAAAAGATAAATTTTAGACACATTAGCATTTATACTGTTTATAATCTGTACTGAGACATGTAGAAATTTCAGTATACTCATGTCAGAAATGATTTTGGTTGAAAGCATTAACACTCTGCCTTCCATCTGGAAAACTGATAGATATTTTTTGCATAGTGAAAGGCACCTTAACCTTGAACTTACAGTTGCCGTATAGTAGTATAGTACTATAGTTTGGTATTTTATACGGTCAGAGTTGAATTAGTAGCTTATTAAAACTTTACTGATTAATGTTAAAACTATGAACAGTAGCATAATGAGAAAGAAATCTGATAACTTGCATTTGTACACCTTAAGTTACTTTGTTATGCCTTTAAACATTTTTAGATCTTTACATCTAAAGCTTTTATTCTCTTATATAAACTTGATAACTTAAAACACCTTTTAAAACAAAGGGATGGTAAGAAGTTATACTGGAGCCTACCACCATCAAACTGTATCAGAGTTCTTGAGAAGGATTAAATTTTACCTGAACTAATGATTAGAGAATAACAGGGACTTACTAGCTGGCCGCATGGACAGCCACTCCCAGAGTCCTCCACGGTTGTTGAGGGCAGAGACTTTCAGGATGTTTGCCTTCTGCTGTTAGCATGGGGCCTGCCAGGTCCCACAGGGTCCTGTGGATTAGGAGCTTTAGGAAGACTTGCCTACCATTGACCTTAGGCAACTTGGAGGAAGTTAATTCCACTGTCCACAGTCCGAAGAGTCTTTTGCAGCAGTTGAAGTGAAGGTCAGGCTTGCTCAGTGGCTAGCATTACCACTTTTGTGGGTGGAGTTTCTTCAGTGTCCACCAGTCTTCTTGGAGGAAATTGGGTGGGGCCAGTAGCTGGTTTGTCTCTCTGTTATGGAAAGCTTTTTAACAAAACATTTTAAATACCATATTCTGTAGATCTCTGAGCATTTGAGGACTATCTATTTAGTATATCTCAGGAGACAAAATTTGTCTTTAGTTAGTTGTCTTAAGTCCATAGGTGGCTTGGATAGGCTTTGTCCCTGTAATTAATTGCATCAGTATTTAGCATGACCATAATTAAAGAGTCTGATCATTTATAAGATGACTTTTGATTTGTGTTCTTTAACAGTCTACAATAGGTTGGCAGCTTTTATAAGATTAAGACTTTAAATTATATTTCTGCCAGGTTTAGTCTTAAAAATAATGATTTTGAATTGAAGCTCTTTTAGTGCCAAAACCATTCAATGACCATAGGAAGAAACCAGGGCAGTCATTCTGTGGGAAATAAACACATGTTGTTAGTTATTTAAATTATCTAGAAGCTTGGTGTTGAACCCTTGGCAAAGGCATAAGTTTTTAAGTATAAATCTTATAACTTTAAATTTTTATCATCATTTAAAAATACATAGTGATTTAAAATAAAAGTTTTATTATCATATAAGAATATATAACAATTTAGAAATATTTGAGACTTAGCACAATTGAATTTAAGTTACATATAGAGAGTTAGCTTACATTCACATATATAAAGTTAAATTTAAATCACATGTACAGAGACATGCAGATATATTAAACTGGAGAGGGTAAAAGTAAGAAGAATGGGAGAACCAGAGTGTAATCTCTGATTCATGAACGTTGTAGCAAACAGACAGGACATTTAAAGAGATAGTAGACTTAAAACCACCAGTAACAAGCATATTGGTTATAGGTGGATAACCTATAACCTATAACCTATAAGACAGCAGATCTGTTGCAGATGGAACAGGCAGGGGTTTTTCGTGTAATGTGTGCCCTACTGGGCCATGGAAAGGCACGCCATTACTCAAACAAGCCACATACAACAGAGCCAGTGAAAGAAGAAATTAGAGACAAAGAAATAAAAGGCAAAAAGTAAATGAATTATGTCTGGCATCAGGGTTTGTCGTCAGAAGAGGGCTAGATTGCTGCTTTGCCTAGACTGAGTCAAGGGAGGAATCACATGGGGTGGGTAGACCTGCAGCTCGCCCTTAATCAAGACGGCAGCTGCCATAAACAGGTTCCTGTCCACTGGCAGAAGTTGGAAAGGTCCCATAATATTTTGGGATATAATTTTGTCACTTGTTTCCCATGGGTGGGGCAGGAAGATATATGAAGCCTGCAGGACACTGGAGTCCAAGAGGCATAAGACCCCAAAAAAAGACCCCTGTAGGTCTGAGAAATGAATGCACCAGTCAGTATGCATGGCGCTGGAGTGCAAGACCCAAAAACCTCATTCTTTTTTTTCTTTCTCTCCATTTTTTATTTAAATTAGAAACAATATTATTTTACATGTCAATCCCAGTTCCCTCTGCCTTCCCTCCTCCCCTACCCCCCCCCCAACTAACACCCTACCTATCCCATACCCTTTCTGCTCCCCAGGGAGGGTGAGGCCTTCCATAGGGGGTCTTTAGAGTCTGTCATATCCTTTGGTATAGGGCCTAAGCCCACCCCCTTGTGTCTAGGCTCAGGGAGTATCCCTCTATGTAGAATGGGCTCCCAAAGTCTATTCCTACACTAGGGATAAGTACTGATCTACTACAAGAAGCCCCATAGATTTTTGAGGTATCCTCATTGACACCCATGTTCATGGGGTCTGGCTCAGTCCCTTGCTAGTTTCCCAGCTATCAGTCTGGGAACCAAGAGCTCCCCGTTGTTCAGGTCAGCTGTTTCTGTGGGTTTCACCAGCCTGGTCTAGACCCCTTTGCTCATCACTCCTCCTTCTCTGCAACTGGATTCCAGTTCAGTTCAGTGTTTAGCTGTGGGTGTCTGCTTCTACTTCCACCAGCTGCTGGATGAAGGCTATAGGATGGTATATAAGTCAGACATCAATCTCATTATCAGGGGAGGGCATTTAAGGTAGCCTCTCCTCTGTTGTTTATATTGTTAGTTGGTGTCATCGTTGTAGATCTACAGACATTTCCCTGGCACCTGATTTCTCTTTAAACCTATAATGGCTCCCTGTATTATGGTATCTTTTATCTTGCTCTCGAAAACCTCATTGATGTGAAAAAAAAAAAAAAACAAAAAAACAAAAACAAAAATAAAAAACTCTCCAACCATCCTGAGCAGACGTTGATTGCCTCAGGCCAGCGCGCTGCAGATGGAGATGCTGGGAGAGGCCCACATACACAACAGGAGGAGTGGATAGGGAGAGCTGTAACACAGAGAGCTTGGGGCTGAGAAAATAAAGTGTGGGGAAGAGGGAGTATCTTTCCATCTCTCGAATCGCTGGCAGAAAGGTCCTGTGAAATACCAGGATTTGGAGAGCTGTTAAGCAGCTGTTTGGATTGATATAAGGGGTAAGGCACAGTTTCTGTTAGTGAGGTGGAGATAAGGTCTAGAGACTGCATTCCCAGCATCCCAGAGAGACACAGAATGGACTGAGACACAGGTTGACCCCAGGTGGTCAACGGCGGGATCCAGGGGTCGTGGGGAGTTAATGAACACAGCTGTTTCATGGATTGTCTCGCAGAGACAGAGGCCGAAAGGGCACTGAGCCCGAGACACTTCCAGCGCTGGGGCTTCCCAAATGTAGCCAAATGGCTAAAACCGTGTTCGAGCGAATCCTCAGAAATGGAAGCGTGGCTAGGAAAGTCACACTCACAATTCTAGCCCGTGTTGGGTGTAAGGTTTCAGCAAACAGAGAGTTGGAAAGTGGCCTCTTGGTTAGAGTCAGGGTCCCCATGCATCTCAGGCTGCCCTGGCAGTGCTAAGGGATCACCATCACCCGTGACAGCACCAAATGTTTGGAACACAGCAGTGTGGGTTGGGACGGCAGGTCCTGTGGTGCTGCCCGTGATGGACGGTGGGTGGGTGGGGAAACAGAGACCTGTAGATGTGGCTCATATTGAAAGTTTTATTGAGGAGGAGGTAAGAAAATAAGGGAAGGAAAAGAAAAGAGGTAAAGAGATACAGAGACAAGGCAGAAAAGAAGTGGAGGAAGACAGGAAAAGTCCTGACTGCCCTTCAGAGGAAGAGGTGGGAGCAGAAGTGGGTAGACTGTCTTCTAAAGAGCCAGGGTACATACACCGGCCATGCGCAGGTGGGTGAGAGATGGGGCCAGATTTGCCTGGATTAGAACACCTAGGTTTATGTTAATTAAATGCCTCTGTGCTCCCGTTACCACACATTTTTAAAAATAAAAATTATAATTTTAACCTTGCTTGTGCAAACCCCTGCTGCTATTATCTTAGGTGACAGTCACCATTCTCCCAATCACACTGCAGTCAGGATGGTGTTGACCCTATCCACCCAGCTGGAAACAGGAGGACTGGGCAACAGAGCATGCATTCTTGTCTCTGCTATTAGGTCGAAGCCTGATTGAAGTGAAACAACAATAAAAAACAAGAGCCTTTTTTTATTCTTTCTAAATTTGTAGATGAATTAGAGCCTCCTTCCCACTCAGCCTAGACTTTGGAGCTTTTGACTTGAATGTGAAATACCTTCCATAGGCTCATGTGTTTGACTACTTGGTCCACAGCTGTTGGTGCTATGTCAGAAATGTGGAACTGTTAGGAGATGGAGCCTTGCTGGAAGAAGTGGAACACTGGGGGTGGGACTTCAGGTTTTTTTAGCCCCACCCACTTCCCATGCGCTTCCTTTTCCTGCCAGCGGGTACCAGCCATGTGCCCTTCTCCACGCTTTCCAGCCTTGTTGGGCTGTAACCCTCTCACACCGTGAGCTGTAGTCCTTTCTTCCCGAGGCGGCTTCTGCCGGGTGTCCAACACAGCAATGAGAAGTTCCTGACACACTCAGATCCTATAAGGACAGAAAGTGGACTGCGGAGCAGAGAGCTAGAAGGAAACCATGTCCTGGTGACACTGCTTAGGCCCCTAAATTTAGGAGTGGTGACAGTCAGCTCTTTACACCCTGACCTCTTGGTTATGGGATGTTCTATTTAGGGTGACTATTGCTATGATGAAGCCCTATGACAAAAACAAGTTGGGGAGGAAAGGAAGTCAGGACAGGAACTCAAGGAGTGGGATCCTGGAGGCAGGAGCTGTTGTAGAGGCCATGGGAGAGTGCTGCTTACTGACTTTCACAACATGGCTTGCTCAGCCTGCTTTCTTATAGAACCCAGGACCAGAAGCCCGGTGATGGCCCAACCCACAATGGTCTAGGCCCTCCCCCATCAATCACTAATTGAGAAAATGCCTTACAGCTGGATCTTATAGAGGCATTTTCTCAATTGAGGTTCCCTCTTTTCAGATAACTCTACCTTGTGTCAAGTCAACATAAAACTAGCTGGCACAGGAGGTCAGCAAGTTCGCCATGTAAGGGGCACTGACTTGGGTTTGCCTATGTCATTTGACTGACCAGTGAGTACACTGTTTGCTAGGGCCTCCATAACAAAGTAATAGAGTGGGGGCTTGGGTGAAAGAAACTTATTTTCTCACTACTACAAAATTCCAAAATCAAGATGTTGGCAGCCTTAGCTTCTCCTAGGAGCTCTGCGCTTGGCTGACAGATGGCTGTCTATTTGCTGTGACTTCATGCATGAGTTTTCTGACTTCCTCTTCCTAATGGACAGCAATGAAACTGAAGTTTTTCCTACCCTAATGGCCTAATTTTAACTTAATCCCTCCTCCAAAGACCAAGTATTCTCACACTCTAAGGTTGAGGCTTTCACCAGTGGATTTTGGTGGGATACAATCTGCTCATTGTAATGAGTAAAAGAAGAGTTAAGCAACATAAAAAAAAGAGGAAATTATCAACAAAAGTAGTGAAAGAAGTTACCACACACTAAAAACTAAACACTTCTAAATTGAGACGGCTCACCCAGGACTGAGGAGGTAGGTAAGTCAATGGTAGAGTGTTTGCCTAGCATGGGTGCAGGAGGTAGAGGGAAAGATAGGGAAGGAGAAAGAGAGAGAGAAAGAAGAAAGCATGCACATGTGTACAACAAAGTACTCACACTAAGACACATCCATGTAAAGTTTCAAAACAGTAAGAACTCAGCCAACCCTAGAGTCCAGAAAGTGCAAAAGCTCATCACTGCCCACTAATCAAACCAGCAGGGAAAAGACAGAACAATAAAGCCTCCAACATCGGGAGGGGGTCTACAGAGCCTCCAACATCTGAAGGGAGATCCACAAAGCCTCCAGCATCTGCAGGGGATCCACAAAGCCTCCAGTATATGAAGGGAGGTCCACAGAGCCTTCAACATCTGGAGGGGGAGGGGTCTACAATTGTGAATTCTTCACCCTGACAAATTATCATAAAAGTTGAACATAAAATTTAAAGATTCAAAACTCTTCACTATAAACTTTTGCAAGCTACTGGAGAAGAAAATAAGAATGAGAGGGAAGCAAGAATGAGAAAAATATGGGTTCTAAAATACTGAAGTGGTGAGAAAACTCCAGATGACTGCAGCTTCTGGTGCAGCATCAGTGAGAAAGAAGAGCATTTAGAGAAAGCCTGTCCAGTCCTAGTCTTCAAAATAAATAATAAAACCTTCCAGACTGCCTAGAAAAGGCACTTGCCACAGCCTGGCAAGCTGGGTGCCATTCCTGGAACCCATGTGATGGGGAAGGAGAGAATCGACTCCACAAAATTGTCTCTGACCTCCACATGTACATTATTGCACGTGGCACGCACACCCACACATAATAGTTGTTGTTATCATCATCATCACAGTCATCATCATTGTTGTCATCATTAATTTAAGTGCCAGAATTAAAGGGGAATTTGAGACTGTAAGAAAACCCTCTAAAGAAAGCATGTTTGTGGAAGAAAGTCAGACCCTTTCATTCTAAAATTATTTAGAATATTCTTTGGCAGCCTGCCCTTTTCTGAAGGGAAATGGAGGAACATTGGATCTGGGGGAGGGGAGGTAACTGGGAGGAGTGGAGGGAGGAGAGGCTATGGTCAGGATGTGTTATATGAGAAAATAAATAAACAAAAAGAAAAAGGAAAAAAGAAAGTCCAAGATGAAATAAAACAACAACAACAACAACAAAAGTCAATGTTCTTCAGCTCCTAGACCAAGCCTCTAGGAAAGCACAGAAGACGATTGGGATTTCAGAGCAGGGTGTGAATGTCATCATCCTTGACAGTGCAGCTGACCCAGCATGGATGGTGGGAGGCAGAAAGCAAAAAGGAGAGCCTAGAGCAAGTCGAGAGGAACATCCCGCAAGGTCAGAGAAAACTGCTGACAATGGAACGAGATATGACTTAAAACTTCAAAGAAGTTGATAAAGAAATGAAAATTATCTACTCAGAGCAAATGGCTGAGGGGACAGGATAATACAGGGTTAAAACACTAAACAAGGGCAGAGGTTCAACAGCTAATACATACCTAAAATGGATAATTCAAAAATTATCTAAATAAACATGTATATGAAGACATGGCAATTAACATCAAAGGACACAAGATTGAAAGTGCTAGCCTGGTCTCCAGAGCGAGTGCCAGGATAGGCTCCAAAGCTACACAGAGAAACCCTGTCTCAAAAAACCAAAGAAAGACAAAGAAAGAAAGAAAGAAAGAAAGAAAGAAAGAAAGAAAGAAAGAAAGAAAGAAAGAAAGGAAAGAAGGAAGGAAGGAAGGAAGGAAGGAAGGAAGGAAGGAAGAAAGGAAGAAAGAAAGGAAGGAAGAAAGAAAGTGCCTGCCCTGAGGGAAGGGACAGTAATTAGGACATGTGAGGTTTAAAATAAAAAAAAGAAAAGAAAAGAAATTGGCTTTTTATCTTGAGAGTTCTATACTGTTTTAACTGAAGGGGGATTACTTTATGCATTTATTTTTAATTTTTCAAAGGATTCTAAAGTTTTCTCTGGGGTGACAGCTAGTTTTCTTTTTAAAAGTCCTTTGCTTGATGTACAGATCTTAATTCTCATGGATTGTTCCCAGGTCCTGGTGCCAAGAAGTCCCTGGGTACAGCCCTGCACTTTTCAACAGCATAGCTTCCATGGTCCCCACAGGTCACAGCCTATAATAACAGCTGGGGTTTATATGGTGGCTTTCATCTGAAGGTCATAGTGCATGTTCCAACTCCACCCTAACTTGTTCCAGTGGGAGGAAGAGGCAGATGCTATTAACCCATTACACACATGGGGAAACTGAGACCAGGAGCTCTCACAACCAACCTGCTATGTTGGTTCTGTCTCTCGGAGGGGAGGAGTAACTGCTGAGCCTTTGTAAATCGATCCTGGGAGATGTAAACTTGTTTGCATCCGAAAAGGACCTCTTTCTGCAGACACTGAGTGGACATCATTCTTTTCTCTCTTCTATTGAGTGGTTCAGGACCCAAGATGGAGAGGGGGTGGTCACAAAGGGAAGGTAAGGGCAGGGAGGAGAGAGAAAGGGTTCTGGGTAGAGGTGGGTTCATTCTCTAAGTACATCAGAAAGTGTTTGAGGATTGACAAAATGGCTTAGATGACCTGAGTTCAGTCCCCAGACCCACACAGTGAAAGTAGAGAACTGACTCTTGTAAATTGCCCTCTGACTGCCACTCAGTGTGTGTGCATATGTGTACATGCACACATACATACAGTAAATAAATAAAAATGTAATTAACATTTTAAAAAATAAGTGTTCGGAAAGCTTCCTGTGGATTTTCAGGCATATGCTCCACGCTAGGGAGAATTAATGAAGAATGCTCGTCTGTCGATCACTTACAGATTACTTGAATGCATATGAGGTATGCACCCTCTGAGCAATGGGGAAAACTGTGCTCTGAAAGACAGAAACTAAACATCATGCCATTTTAGGGGAAAGGAGATGAGAAAGGCTCCTCCTCCACTTTCCCTTTCTCTCATTGATTTGGTGCCTTCACCTTTGGACAATGCTGTCAACATGGTGTTGTTTCCCACTTGTTTTCCAACTTACTAACTTTAGGGTTTTTAAAGTTTTGTTTGCTTGGAGGGGAGCACTGAAACAAGGCCTTTCATATGTAGCTGAGGCCGGCTTTGAACTCCCCGTCCACCTACTTGTACCTCACAAGAGCTGAAATTACAGGATTTATATTACCAGTCTCAGTGAAGGTATTCATTACAGATCTTTACACCTTTGTTTGTAAACTGGTCTCAGTATCACAAAGTCTCTCTTGACTATCACTTGACATTACCAACCAAGAAAGAATGTGCCTCCCTGCCTATAGATGGGGTCCACATAGAGAGAGCTCCAGTCAAGCCAGCTAGGAAGCCATGAATTGCTTAGCTGTCCCTGAGGGAGCAAATGTTCATGCAACCTTATGCTTCACTGGGAATGGAGTGTACTACATTCTTGGCACACTCCATGCTCATGAGAAGGACCAGGTCATGGGGATCAGGACAGTGACTCAACTTGACTAGGTACCTGCCTCCCACTGGGACTCTGCCTATAACAGAAAGCCATAGAGACTAATGCTTGTCTTCACCACAGTCTGCCTTCCCTATCCATCAACACCAATGCACCCTCATCTCTTTTCTTTCTGGTGTTACATGGCACAGAGTGAAGCAATTGGTTCTGTATTCCTGGCCAGTATGATACTTTGGGTCTTAAATGGTCCCAAATGCTCTGTGTCCAAGGTGTGAGCACCAGCCTGTGGCACAATTGGGAAATAGTAGAACTTTCAGGTGGTGAGACCCGGGAAAAGAGAGATCACCATGAGAGAAATACTGAGACTCTGGCACCGTCATTTCTGTCTTTGGCTTCCCAGCCACCATGAGGTGAGCAGTAAATGAAGCATGAAATTAATGCTCATCTGCCTATTACTCCCTCACACGATGGCCAAAACCATGAACCAAAATAAACACTCCCCTTTGGATTTGCTCTTCTCTGTTATTTTATTACGGCAACAGAAAACTGACCCCAGAAGTCAGTCCCCAAAGCCTCAGACCTGCTCAGATTTCCAGTGCCCTCTGGCTACATGCCTCTTTTCAGATTCCTACTATATTAGTAACTTTTCCGGGATCTATGATAAAATGCCCTGACAAAAGTAACATAAGCCAGAAAGGGTTTGTTTTTGCCTGGTAATTTAAGAGTGAAATCCACTGTGGTGGGATGTCATGGAGGCAGGAAGTTGAGGCAGCTAAGTCATGGAGGCAGGAGCTCAAGGTGGCTAGGCATTTGCAGGCAGGAAGCAGAGGATGATAAACACTGCTGCTCAGCTGACTTTGTCATTGGGCAGCTGAGGGCCAAAGCCTAGGAAATGGTGCCACCAGTTAAGGAGAGCCTTCCCACCTGAGCTAATGTGGCAATCAATGTAGCCCATCTCAGGCATGCCCAAGGACAAAGCTAATCTAGATAATCCCTCTTGGGCTTGCCCAGAAGCTTGTCTCCAAGGTGATTAAGATCCTGTCCAACTACTAAGACTAAATTCACACAACACTCTAGCAGAAGTTTTAGTTGCTAGTATGGAAAATTATAAAAAGTACAAAAAAATTGCAGATTTCTAATAGTTTAACACAAAGCTTTTGATTTCACATCACATGGGCAGAGAGGGGGAGGGGAAAAAAGTTGTGTTTGAAATGGAAGTAATCCACATTGTAATATATTCTATCACTGACAGTGCAGTCACAGGATGGTGGTTAGGCTCCTGCAATATACCTCAAAGCCTTTGAAGAGCTCCACCCTGGGTAGTCTATGCTTAAGCATAGGGGACTTTCTCCCAGAAAAATACTGAACTTTGATGAAGAGTGCAAAACCATGATGTGCTCACAAGAAGTGCTTCACTCTTTGTTGAGATCCTCTCCGATTCTTAAAATCCAATTTAGAAAAATAAACATGAGTTGAACCAGGCACAGTGGTTAACACCAGCAATGCCAGCATAGGGAGGTGGAGGCAGAAGGATCAGGAGTTCAGGTCCTCATTGGCTGCATAACAATGTTGAGACCAGCCAAAAAAAATAATAAAAATAAATAGTAATGATAAAATAAGCAAGTCATGTTATTATAAGAAGGGCAAAGAATCTTCCCTCCTGAGAATTCCAAAGACTGCTATTTGTCTTCCTGGATTTTTAAAAGGTAGTCAGGGTTCTGTGATCTTGTGGTTTGAGAGGCTCTGAGCAAGGCTGTGAGACATGAAGACCTAGTGGCAGGCCAGACCTGCTCCCCAATCTCAGCAACGGCAGCAGGGGAGTGATTCTCCAAACAGCCGGTTGGTTAGTCTCTCTGACCCTATGTGAGAGCTGAAAAGAAAAGCCTGGTAATCTGTCAGAACCAGGAGCCATAGTTCTGTCTGCAGTTATCTGACCAATGACTGGAGCTGGGGGCATCGGGATCACGTTAATTCTCCTTCAGCTTAGCAATACTGCTGCTTTTTGTCCTGTTTCAGTGGCATCCTCACACTGTGCCTGGCCGGCACATCTACCATCTTCCATGGGCTGTTGACTTGTTGCCTGTTGTTTTGTCTTGCTTTATTTGGTTTGAGGCTTCCTACAATGTCTTTCATCTTTGCACAAGCAGGACATGAGGATGCCAGGAGTCTCCTGAACAAGTCCCATGCTACCACAAACAGCTGGAAGCTCTCTCCGACAATAGAGAGTGAGAGGCCCTGCTGGGAACACACTGCTCCACACTTGGTGCATGATGGGCTTATGAATAGCCAGATCCGTCTTCTGTGAGCAGCAGGATATTTGGGATGAGGAACTGTTTTTATTTTTCCTCCCCCATATGAAGACTCACACCAACCACAACACCGAGCACCCTATTCCTGATTAATCTCACAAAAAAACACACTGAGTGCATGCTGAGAAACTGGTGAAGAGACCACTTCTGGGCTGGCAGATCTCTGAGGCAGAGTGCTTATCTAGCCTGTGTGGGGCCAGTGCTGAAGCTGGGAAATCCATCATCAGAGTCTAGTAGGGATGGGTCCTGGTGAGGGCCCCTCTGGCTTGCAGACCCCTCCATGTAGAGTGCCACTGAGCATCGGAGCCCAGCCACCACCCTCCCTGTCTGTAGACCCAGCAACTCAGCCCAGAATTGGCCCAGGATACACCAACAGTGCAAGGCATGTCCAAATTCTCTGGGTCTCCCAGATTATTACATATTCCTCTATACAATCCTAGACACGTTTGATTGGTAATATTATTAATGGTAAGTATAATTCTTATGGCCAAATGGAGCATGAACTTAAGTGACTGTCTCTTAAGGCATGTCTGTAATAGTAAAATTTAAAATTAAGTAAGAATCTGTGCCCAATCTTCTTGTCATGTCTGTCTAGGGGTTGCATGAGACCTAGGCTCCCTCTAATGGTCACATTTGGTGTGAATGCATTCCTCATACTTATCCAGAAGCCTGGTGGGATCCACCTAACAGGGCAGAGCCTCTCCCACTCTGTAGCTCCTTGTACTTCATGGAAACTAGAACTTAAAAAGAAAACAAGCATTCCAAATTCCTCTTGACTGATCATTGGAAAGAAAGCCAAATTAAACTGGTGTGTGTGTGTGTGTGTGTGTGTGTGTGTGTGTGTGTGTGTGTGTGTGTGTGTATGTGTATGTTGGGGGCAGGGGTGCATGTGTGTGTGTGTGTGTGTGTGTGTGTGTGTGTGTGTGGGGGGCAGGAGTGTGTGTGTGTGTGTGTGTGTGTGTGTGTGTGTGTGTGTGTGTGTGTGTGTGTTGGGGATAGGGGTACATGTGTGCACATGAAGGTCATAACACAACCTCTGGTGTCTCCTTAGCAACCATTCACCTTTCTGGAAGCAGGAGCTCCAGCTAAGCTGACTGGCCCCTGACCATCAAGAATTCTCTTGCCTCTGACTCCCCAGTTCTGGGATCATTAGTAGATGCCACCATCCCCAGCTGGAAGAAAAAAGAAAAATCAAAAAACCATGAGCTCCAGGGATTGAACTCAGGTCCTCATTCTCAAACAAGCCATTTCCCAGCCTCAAAGTAGAATTTACAGCCACAGGTGAATGCTACTTTAGAAACCTCATTAGAAAGGCTGAGGTGACACAGTCACCTGATCCAGAAGGACAGACGAAAGTAAACAAGTATCTCCTGGACAAAGCTGAAGAGATGTCCCGTCCTGGTTATATTATGCAGTCTTCAGTTCCTGCTTGGCTGTGCAGCTGATGGAAAGCAGGTGCGTTGCACACATATTCTGTGCTTACAATCCCAAACATCCAATGGCTGCTTCTGAAGTCTTGCTTCTCCAGCATGGATTCTGAAGACAATCCAGCAGCTCCGGTTGGTTTATTAGTCACATTTCTCGGAAGCAAAGGGCTGATAGAATGTAGCACACGTATACACGCATTCAATAATAATTGTAATTTTTAAAAGTTGGTCATGGGGTTACACCCCTGTATTCCCAGAACCCAAGAGTGTGGTGATATAATATTTATTAAAGCTTGCCTGAGGGTTCAGAATGCAAAGCTATAGTCACAAGCCTCAGAGCCAGGCAGTGGTGGCACACACCTTTATTCCCAGAACTCGAGACAAGCAGATGGATCTCTATTAGTTCAAGACCACACTGAGCTACATGAAATTGATACAGCCTAAAAGAGAAACCGCTCACACAAAGGTGATCTCAGCACTTGGGATCATATGCCATTAATCCCAGCACTTGAGGTACATAAAATAGGAGCAGATATTCAGTCTGGGTCATTTTGGTCTCCAGCCAGGTTCAGGCAATTAGTCTCCAGTCACGTACAGGGCAGGATTGCTTCAGCCTGGGTAGAGGTAAGAGCTACTGGCTTAGCTGCTTTGCTTCTCTGATCTTTTAGCTTGAACCTCAATATCTATCCCTGGGTTTTTATTTTTCATGTTACACAAGCATCTGAGGCAGTAGAATTATGAGTTTGAAGGACAAAATGAGCTTCATGGAAAGACCCTTTCTCAGAGAATAAACAACAACAAAAGACAATTAAACAGCAGGGGCTTTGTCGAAAGCTCAGAACCCAAGTTGGGTTCTTAGAATTTGTGTTTAAAAAGCCAAGCATTGTGGCTTGTGTTTGTGGTCCTGGTGCTGGGAGGGGAGAGACACATACATCCCTGGGGTTGATAACTTTGGCTACTTGGTGGGCTCCAGGCCAGTGAGAGACCATAATAAGGAAGGAAGGAAGGGAGGAAGGGAAGGAGGGAGGGAGGGAAGGAGGAAGGGAAGGAGGGAGGGAGGGAAGGAAGGAAGGAGGGGGGAAGGAGAGGGGAGGGAGGGAGGGAGGGAGGGAGGAGGGAGGGAGGGAGGGAGGGAGGGAGGGAGGGAGGGAAAGGCTACTGAAGAATCAGCACTACAGGTTGTCCCCTGACCTCCCCACACATGTGCAAACACATGCCCACATGCATGTGACAGGAAGATGAGATGAAGGGCAAGATGGAAAGCCTGTGGATGTTCAGGAGTCCCTTGGAAGAGAGCTGAGCTACAAATACCTACAGAATCTACCTGTGTGCATTTCATAGGGCCTGACCACATACCTTGGCAAGGCTGGGGACCTAGCTAACTGGTTTGAAAGGTGGGAGTGAAAAATAGCTCTGCAAATACCTGTTAGGTCCACCGTGCCCTCAAACAGCAACATCTAGACAAGAGAGAGGAAGAGTAGAGACTCACATATGGGCATTGTGTGGACCTTCCCTCCGCACTTATTGAATAAGGCTGGGCAGCTGCTGGGCTTCAATCCAAAAGCTATGTATTCTAGCAAAGCAGTCTGGGAAAGGTGGTTTAACTGTGTGGAGTGCAAGGGACTCTTCCAACTGGAGCAAATTGTAGAGTTCAGGCCATTGCCCCACTTGTGTGTTTTTGTCCACATCCCTTGGTCTGCAGAACACAGAAACCATCTCTATGCTGGAGCATGTCCTCCCTATTAGAGTCCCATATCAGACTCCTGAGTGGCCTCTAGCTATGCTGCAATCTAGCATTGAGCTGACCCTTCTACTGGTCTTACTGAGTCTGCACATACTGGTGATAGAACACAAACTACCAAATACATGTAAAAGAAACAGGTTCTCACTCTACAGCCCATGCTGGCCTCAAATTTGTGATCTTCCCATCCCAGGACTGATTTTGTAAGATGCCATGTAACTACAAGCCAGGGCACATTAAGATCTAATGAGGTTTATGAGCCACCAGAATTGCTTGTTCCATGTCTGCTGTTTCAGTTTCTAGCAAATTGGATGCTTTTAGCAGGGATATACACCCCCGCCTCCCACGGTCCTCCCCATTCCAAGGATGCACAGTCATCTTAAATCCAGGCATGGTGGTCCACACTTGTGATCCCAGCACCCTGGATGGAGCAGGAAGATCATGAGTTTGAAGCCATCCTGGGGCTATCTGGTAAAGTTCTGAAATGTACCCAACCTCGGAATGCCAGATGGAAGAACACATCTGCATAGCCAGCGGTTATCTTCACTGGTCACACATGAGTACCCATTCCCCAGGACACAGCTTGGTCTTTTAGCCAGCGGTCACCTTCATCAGACACACACCAGTGCCCACTCCCCAGAAAAGAGCTTGGTCTTTTAGCATCTTATTACCTATTCTAAATTACCACCACCCTTTGCCTTGACTCCTTCAACAGCCCCAGCAAGGACCCCAGGCCTATTTTGTCCTTCAACCCTTTCCCCATAGATCAGCTGGTGGGATTTGTACAGTGGTGCTGCTGAAACCAAGACAACTTTACATATACGGATGATATAGTATCATTAGAGACACGGGAGATGCAGGCGGAGGTGGAGGGAAAGTTAGAGACAGCAATGGCAAATGAGAGCAGCCTGTGAAGTCAGGGCAAAAGGCCCGTCCAGTTGTCTTGGCTCAAGTGGTGTCCTGTGACCTGTCCCTGTTCCTCTCTGTGTCTCTGCAGCCCAGCAAGCACTCCCAGAGGAAAGCAAATCTCCATGGCTGCCTGCAGCTCTGTCCCATTCCAGACGGCAAAGCTGGCTGAGCTGCCAGACAAAATCACAGCTGATTGACAGGTACAAATAAGTGCCCCAGGTGCAGAATTCAATTTGGAGAAAGTTTATTCCCAGAATCCTGGGATGCTTGAGAAAATCACAACTTCTGTGCACTAGGGTGGATTTTCAACGAGGCTGGCGGCTTTGCAAACTCACTTCCTTTGTTAGAATCATGATCCCTGAGAATAACACAAGAAGAAGCCACAGAGCTGTGTGATGATGTAACAATGGCCATGGAGACACTCCAATGTGCTGACTGGTCATTTTATTCCCAGCCCTGTGCTAGACACTTTAGTAATATTGTTTCAGGTATTACTCTGTAAAGCAAGTAGCCATCTCACAGATGAGGAAACTTGGGCTCAAGAGATTCAATTAACTTTCCAAAAGTCAGCAAGCCCAACTTTTAGACTTGAGCCTGATGCCAGTGTCAGTATTCATTTTTTTTTCTTATTGACTTTTTAAATTAATCTTTATTTAAATTAAAGACAATCTTATTTTACATACCAATCCCAGTTCCCTCTCCCTCCCGTTCTCCCATGTCCCTCACCAATCCCCCATCCCACCTGCCATCCACTCCCCAGAGAGGGTGAGACCTCCCATGGAGGAATCATCAAAATCTGTCATATCATTTGGGGCAGGGCGTAGGCCCTCCCTTGTGTATCTAGGTGAGAGAGTATCCCTCTATAGGCAATGGCTCCCAAAATCCATTCATGTACTATGGATAAATACTGGTTCTACTGCCAGAGGCCCCATAGACTGCAAAGGCCCCTCAACTGGCACGCATGTTCAGGTGGCCAGGTTTGGTCCTATGCTGGTTCCCCGGCAGTCAGACTGGTGACCATGATCTTGACCCCTTTGCTCATTACTCCTTCCTCCCTCTCTACAACTGGATTCCAGGAGTTTAGCTCAATGCTTAGCTATGAATCTCTGCTTCTGCTTCCATCAGCTATTGAATGAAGGCTCTATGACGGTATTTAAGGTAGTCATCAATCTCATTATAGGGGAAAGGCATTTAAGGTAGCCTCTCCACTATTGCTTAGATTCTTAGTTGGGGTCATCCTTATGGATCCCTGGACATTTCCCTAATGCCAGATTTCTCCTTAAGCCCGTAATGGCTCCCTCTATTAAGTTATCTCTTTCTTTGCTCTCCTTCTCTGTTCTTCCACCAATTCGACCTTCCTGATCCTTCATGTTCTCCTCCCCACTCCCCTTTTACCCTCCTCTTTCTCCTACCTTCCTCCCTCTCCCCCCATGCTACAAATTTACTCAGGAGATCTTGTCCCTTTCCCTTGTCTCTCTTAGGGACCTCCTTGTTTCCTAGCTTCTCTGAGGTTGTGGATTGTAGGCTGCTAATCCTTTGCTCTATGTCTAATATTCACTTATGAGCAAGTACATACCATGTTTGTCTTTCTGTGGCTGGATTACCTCACTCAGGATGGTTTCTTCTATTTCCATCCAGTCAGTATTCTTTGCCACTCCCCAGTGGTCACCAAGGTTTATTGCTAAGCTGCCACTTACATGGATTATAGCAGGTATTATCCATTTATCAAAAAAGAATGAAGGATGCATTTGTGGTCAAATTCATTTGGTATACACTGGATTGAAATGAAGTTTACTAGGTGTCTATATTGTCAAATTTGTCAGAACACCCCCATCTTGTGTGTGTGTGTGTGTATGTGTGTGTGTGTTTTGTACATATCTCAGAGCAAGTTCAGAAGTCAGAGGACAACTCAACAACTCGTGAGAGTTATTTCTCTCTCCCACCATGTGGAGTCTGGGAATCAAACTCAGGTCATCAGACTTAGCCAAAAGCTCCCTTAGCCACTGAGCCATGGCACTGGCCCTTGTTAGACCTTTATAAACCAATGTGTCCTGCTGATCTTCAGGAAGAGAAGACCCAATACGCAATTCCCAAGTCTTATTTGACTATAAAACTTTGTTCTCCTAGGACATGTTTTATGATACTCATGGTTCATGGAGCACAAAATACTTTGTGACTCGTGCTGCAAGGTGTTCTCTCTAACCAGAGGAAGGAATGGTGAGTGGAACTGATCCTGCAGCCCTCAGCCTACGTCAAAATAAACACATGGAAGCTTTGCTAGAACCATGGGAATCAGGAGGGCCTGTTCACCTTCATATCATAATTCTTTCTAATAGTTCCAACATGTCTGAAGAGCTGTGGACAGAAGCTATAGCTATTCCCACAAGCTTCCCGCTTTAGTTTATGAAGTCAGGGATTTTGCACAGACACAGCCAGCAGCCCCCATAGCAGCTACCCAGGCCCCTGATGGTCCATTTGGTCAAATTAGAAAAAAAGTAGAGGGCACAGATTGGTGAATAGACAGTCACTGGCAAAGCTTTAAAAGGTACCTTCTGCACCAGACAGCTGCAGCCTAGACATCACGGTTCTCCTAGTGAGTCTCTGTGTGAATTGTCCTCTGACTTACACACTCAGTGTGTGGCATGTACAACACACACACACACACACACACACACACACACAGAGAGAGAGAGAGAGAGAGAGAGAGAGAGAGAGAGAGAGAGAGAGAGAGAGAGGCGGGGGGAAGACAGAGAGGATGGGACAAGGCAAAGAGCGTCAGAGACTGACATTGGCTGCCACAACTCAATGCCAAAGATTGCTGGCAACCAACAGACACAAGAACAATTTTCTACTCTGATCCTCCAGCACTCAGTCACCATCTCCATTTCAGCCTTCCAGCCCCCGGAACCATGGGAGAATAAACACCTGCTGTTCCCAGCCTCCGAGCTGGCCATGGCCTTCTGTTGCAGCAGCTGCAGGACCCTCATACACAATTCCCTCTGTGCTGAAGATGGGTGCTGCCTTTTACGGAAACAGTTTATTCATCTAAGCCAGTGACCCGCTCGAGCTGCAGATGCTAGGTAGCCTGCCAGCTGAGCTGCTGCCTCTACATCCACTTAGCTCTCCCACATACACAGGACCAACCAGAATAATCCTGGGCCCTCCCATGCCGGGCACACAGCACTGTGCTGGAGCCTGATGTTCTCTTGCCTGCCCTAACCCTCCACTTCGGGAAGGGGCATCCTTAGGATGGGCAGGCAGTCCACCAAAGAGAATGGTATCCTCTGGGCCAAAGTTAGTTTCCATGGTGGGGGAGAAATGAAATGTTAACAAGCTTTTCTTTACTCAGACACCTTCTTTGTAAAGCACAGGATTTGAAAAGGGAGGCAAAAGGTGCTCTGCCTCTATATAAATATCTTTCTTTCAGTTTTTCTTTTGGTGAGTAAGAGAAGCACACTCTTAAAGACACCAAAGTGAAACCACTCTGCAACCAATAAAGTGGAAGAAGGGGACATAAGAAGACCTTGGGTGGGACCCAGCTCATAAACACAGGCAGGGTTCGGTTACGGCAGTAGGCAAAGGGCTTTGGAGGGCAGGAGGTATAGCAGCAACATTTTAAATTATGAGTACAACCGTAAAAGGATCCACCATTTAACCACTGGAGTGTTGATTGCCAAAGAGCTGAGATCAGTGAAAACAAGCAGAGACAGCAGACTTCCAAGGCTGACTTAGTTCCCTCACCACTGGACAATTATGTTTCTGAATTACCACACTGTACAAAGCAGAAGTCCTCAGAGGACGCAGGGGTGGAGGTGCTCTCAGCTCTACAGAGGACTGAAGACCTGAAGACTCTCAAGACTCTCCCACCCAGACATGAGGCAACCAGGGCCATTTAGCCCACCCAGGACTCTGTGTCTTCTAGGTTTCTTCTATTCATGACTCTTTTATGAAAGTCACAGAGCAGAGTCAACTAGTATTCTTTTATCAACACATATTCTAGATATTTATAGCAAACACACGCTTGGATCTAATATGACACACTTTATTGGAAATATGAGGAAAATCTACCATGAGTGTAAAGATTCTTTCTATTTCCTTTACACTGTGCTAGAGTACATATGAATTCATTTTAAAGTGATGTTACCAAAACCGTCTAAGAACCACCCGAGTTCCAGGTCTTGGAAATGCTCTTGCATGACTTGAGAGACACTTCATGGTTCAAAGGCTCCCTGACAAACTGTCACACATAATGTCTCCCAACTAAATGGGCAAGAGATAATTTTACAAGAAGCGCCAATCAGGGATGGGAAAGATCAAAGCAACCTAAGTAGCTTTAGAAAATTTGGAAGATTGTGTTTGACTTTGAAAAGTTGAGAAAGGACACTAGAGAGATGGCTCAGAAGGCAATGTTCTGGTTGCGCAAACATGAGAACCCAAGTTCAAATCCCCAGCATCAATGTAAAAGCTGGCTATGGCAACCCACATTGTGACCCTAACACTGGGGAAGCAGGGACAGAGAAAACCTGTAGTACCACTGTGGCATAGCTCTAATCCCAGTATGAGGAAGGTGGAGATGGGAGGGTTCATGGGGCTTAGCATCCAGCCAATCTAGGTGAATGGTGAGCTCTAGATTTGGCAAGAAATCCTAGCTCAGTCAGGTGGTACTAGCACATACCTTTAATCACAGCACTCAGGAGGCAGAGGCAAAGGCAGGTGGAACTCTGTGAGTTTGAGGGCAGCCTGGAGCTTACAGAGTAAGTTCCAGGACAGCCAGAGCTCACAAAGAAACCCTCAAAAAACAAAAAGAAAGAGGAAGAAATCCTATCTCAAAATAACGTCCAGGGGATTTGGTGCCTTCTTCCAGCCCTGCAGACACTAAGCATGCATATGTTGTACATACACTTGTACACATATAATAAAAAAGAAATCTTTTAAAAATTAAAAATAATAATTGTCTGAGAACAATCAGTAACTCCCAGGTTTGAGCTAGGAACTCTATCCATTCCCTAGATAGTTCCTAAGTGTGTAATTTTTCTTGGCATTTTCATGCTGGGTACCCTACTATGATTCCTTATTCATACCTGTTTCAATGCACACAAAATGCTTAGTGATGAGAATTGAAGGAACAAGTCACTGCATATTCCAAACGCACAGAGGACCAGGAAATATGGTTATGCAAAGTGAATACACCACTCTGTAAAAAGTCACCAGCTTCCTTATTTGTCCCTCCCTCTCTTTGATCACCATGGCTCAAACATGGAAGTTCCCAAAGGAAGCAAAGCCAATGCTGAGCAGAGTTTTGTTTTGCAACTGTAGTTACAACATGCTCTGTCACCCGCCATCACCCATCACTGAGATTTATATGAGCTTTTAGCATGGTTCACACTGTCTTCAAAGCGTAACACACGAAGATCCCATAATGAGAAGTCTGAGATCTTTGTTTCTTTGAAGCATTTCTAAACTTCTTTCCCTACAGATCTAAAGCAGTCTCATCACACGGTCCAAGGGCAAATGGCCATCACTACTCTACTAAGGAGGAAGCAGGGTCAAAATGTCTGCCCCAGGCACAGCTCTTGCAATGCTTCTGTCTCCCATCAAAGGATGCTACCCACGGACCCTCACTTAGTGCTCGTAACACAGGTGACATGGTAAAACAAATACAGAGCAAATTTTGGGGACACTGGGGGTCAACTGGAGCAGATAGGGAAGCCCCCAGGGGAGAGAGAAGAGAAGACATTCCAGGCAGGGGGACAGCAGGTCCCATAGGGAGGGAGCAGGGTTGGCAGGGCCTCTGAGAGGCACTGGGCAGCACCCGTGACTGGGGTAGCAGCAGGAGATGCTCTTCTACCTGTCAACTTGAGATGTAGCCACCACCACACAGAAGAGCAGAACAAATGCCTGGCCCAGCCCTTGATCTCACTGGTGATTTTGCCTCCATATTAAGGCAAATTTGCTCTGTCCAGATAGCTTTGAAGATTAACTAAGATGGTTAAGAGGAGGAACATGTTCACAACAGAGCAAAAGCAGAAAAAAAAAGAGGGATTTCAAGGGCAGGGGGAAAGAACACAATCCATTGTCTGAAACATTCAACAACAGGGACAACTCTCAGAAATCAAAGGAAATCCTGCCCAGTCTGAGGCATGCTGGGGTTTGCAATTGAATAGCAAGGTGTGAAGCTACGGGTGAAGGATGTGGAAAGCCTCTGAGAATGTGGCCTGAGAACCTTCAGAGTGCAAGTTAGACATGAGGTTAGGAGTGTATGGTCTAATCACTGTCTAAATACTTGTTGAGTGCCTACAAAGTCTATGAATACTCTGAACACAGGCACAGAGCAGTGACCAAAAGCAAGGCCCCACTCCAGAGAGCAGTGAACAAAAATAAGACCCCGAACCAGTGCAGGTTTTGTTTTAGTGAGAAGTGGGTGATCAGCAGCTAATCAGCAGCTGCTGAAAGTGCGATGGAAAGAAACCAGTCCAGTGAATGGTTCAGCATGGGCTGGGAGGGCCAGTGCCAGGCGTGGACAGAGACCGGAAGAATTAGAGAAGACAGGCCTTTGAGATGCATGAGCTGAAACACAGTAATAGAAATGATATGCTTGTAAATGTCAAGTTTCAACTATTATTTTTGTTTACATTTTCAGAATGTTTTATTTAATTCTAAAGCAGTGAACTTAAGCTGCATTACCTGGCTTTCTATTACCCCCAAATCTGCCCTACACTGTGGCCAAAAGGACCTGTCAGATCTGATTTTCAAATCTCCCGGGCAGTACTCACTGTCCCATACATTGTCCACACTCCTCCCCTGGGTGCTGCAGGAAACCCTTCACTATCTGATGCCTTTCCGTGCTGTTTTCTCTGTCCAGCTCACAGTGGTTCTCAGCCTGTGAGTTGCAACCACTTCGACAGACTTCCATCTCCAAAAATATTTACATTATAATTCATAAAAAATAGCAAAATTGCTGTTATGAAATAGCAACAAAAATATGTGTATGGCTGGAGGGGGTCACCACAATTATGCAGAGCTATACTAAAGGGTCCCAGCGTTAGGAAGGTTGAGAGCCACTGGTCCAGGGTGTCCTTCCTCATCTTGGCCTCTGAAAAACTCCTGCTCAGCCCTTAAAATTCAACGTAAGCATCACTTCTTCAGACCTCAGCCTGTCCCTCCATGCAAAGGCCAGTGTCCCTACATTCGATTCCTGCAGTGTACTGGGCATGGCTTCAGGACAGCACTTAGTGTGTCCTCTGTCATTGTTTGTCTGTCTTTCTTCCCCTTTAGATTGTTCAGCCACAGGAGAGAATGACACACAGGCTCCATTGGGGTCTTACTCTGCTTCACCAACATGTCAGCCAACTTGGAACAGAACAAACACCATACAGTGCCATCCTGTGCTGGGTGACACCAGGACTTTCAACTCTGGTCCAAGCAAAGACTAGTCATGAGTAGAGAGGAACAAAGCATCGTGTTTTGCTCTGACTGGCTGGTAATTGGAGCTGATTGGAAGGAGACCAGGGACAGACAAGTCAGATGAGTAAACAGGAGCCCAGGCAACCCTAAGAGACCCTAAGAGGCAGACTATAGGGTAGGGTGGCTGGTTAAAACGCATGCCTGAAGAAAGGGCTGTCTGGAGGTGTGTGTGTGTGCACAGAGTCAGGGACACTATTGGTGACAGTGCATGCTATACTTCCCGATTGCCAGAGAGAACATCCTAGGTCCCTGGTCTCAGCTGACTGCAGAGAAGAGGTTTGTCAGGTGAAGAAATCCCACAGTGAGGCTGAGTGAGAGTCACCAGATCCCATCACAGGTCCTCATACCTGGATGTGAGTTTGTCCTAAAAGACAGCCCCACCTCTGTACAGGCCATTTACACAAGGGCAAAGTTTAAGATGCAGGCTGGATATCGTTCATCCCAAATGCTTGGGGCCAGAAGTGTCTCCATCCAGACACTGTTTGGACAGTGAAATATTTACTCTCTCTCTCTCTCTCTCTCTCTCTCTCTCTCTCTCTCTCTCTCTCTCTCTCTCTCACACACACACACACACACACACACACACACACACACACAATGATGTCTGTTGGGAATGGGACCCACATCTATAGACAGAATTTATATGTCACTCACATCTCACAGAGCTGAAAGGTAATTATATACAACAGATGTAGCACAGCTTCAGTGTGGCTGCGGCTCATCTCATAAGCTCAGAGTTTTTAATTATTAAAGTAAATACTAAACATAATATGTGACAAATATGAAACATCAATACAACAATTAAACAGTTTAATAATAAATGTAAAGTAAAATCTTTTAATTATTTAAATATATTATTTTCTTTTTAATTTGCTCAAGAATAGTACAGTAAGACCAAACCCCAGCAGCATGGGGCTGAATTTGATGCATCAGCTCCTGTCACTCTATGTGCCACCGGCCTGTGCAGTCTATTTTGAGGCCTAGCTTCCTGTACAATGCTGTGGTATTTACTGGAAATTCAGATCATTGTGTTTTAGCTTTACCAAAGGGAAGTGCAAGGTCATGTCCATTCATTGCATCACTTAAGAAGTATTATAAAGCATATGCTATCTACAAAACATCAAAACAAAGATAAAGGGCAAGCAATCTCATGACCAAACACTGTGAAAAGAATACCAGGTAAGGAACTCAAGATCCACAGATATCAACAAGGTTATGTAGTATTAATAAGGGATATTTAAATGTTAAAGCAGACAGCTGTGGAAGATCGTTGGAGGTTGAGGCAGGGCTGGGAGGCAGCTCAGTGCTAGAGCCCATGCCTAGACATGGATTTGACTCCAGAACTGCATGAGAGTATACACATCCCACCCTACTCTCTCTCTCTCTCTCTCTTTCTTATTTATGTTTCTGTGAAGCTATATTTTGGGCCATCTCACTTTGCAGCCTAGGCTGAACTGGAACTTCTAATATGAACTGACCTTGAAATTATGACAATCCAGTCTTAGCCTCCCAAGAGCTGGGGTTACAGACACAAGGCACCACAGTGGGCTCTCTTTTCTGGATCTGTATTCTTCTTCCTTCCTTTATTCTACTTCTGTGG
This sequence comes from Cricetulus griseus, assembly GCF_003668045.3. Classification (NCBI taxonomy): domain Eukaryota; kingdom Metazoa; phylum Chordata; class Mammalia; order Rodentia; family Cricetidae; genus Cricetulus; species Cricetulus griseus. The sequence goes on from NC_048597.1 coordinate 128,700,821, forward strand.
TTTTAGTTCTTATTCTATTAGCTGACCTTTCTTAGCATGCCAGTTACATGTCTTTATTTTTCTCAACAATGGCCTTAAAGTTAGCTTTGTATCCACTGCAAGTCTACTTTCAGTTAACATTAAACTATTCCACAAGCAGCAAGGTGATGCTAAGTGCTCCCAGCCCTTACACTGTGCCATCACCCATTCTATATGCACACACTCCATGTGAAACATATCCATCTCTTGGTTTGGGAAGTAGGATTTTCTTTTAGATCTCATTTCTCTTGGGCTCTAAAGGCAGTTTTTGATCTTTCAATGCTTGGGTTTTTTACTTGTTAGAGTGGAGTGGCAACCTATTTGTTCCTTACATACTCAGCACAAACCCAGAGGTCCCCACGCCAATGTTTTTTTTTCCCAACATAATATTTTTATTTACTATTTTGTAACTTTATACAATGCACCCACTCATCCTCCTGTCCACCTTCCTACCCTTGCACCCCACTTTCAAAACAAGAATAGAAAAGAAAAAACAAAATAAAATAAAACACCACCAAGTCCAATTTGTGTTGCCCATATACTAATTGGAGCATGACCAAATGTCCACACTATTGTTTTCACAGAAAAACATAATACAAATAATGGTTAGCTGGGCTCAACAGAACTGTAAGGCAAGAGGGAACCTCTAAATCATGGTGCCACAAGGGCACAGACACCCTCCCACCCACACAGGGAACACGTGGCAGGGGTCAAAATAACTAGAAGCTAGAAACTTGAAGGAGGGACCCCCGCAGGGACAAGGAGCCTCTGAGTAGTGTCACTCTAAGGAAGAGGCACTGGCCACTGAAACTGTCTGACCAGATTGGACATTAAAAAACAAAACAACAACAACAAACCCTGTGGTTATGAAGACAATTTTGCAAATATTTTGAAATGGCACCCACCCCAACCCCACCATGCACCCCTGCTCTTACCCAGGGGCTACCAGGACAAATGATTTTTTTTAATTATTTGAATTAGAAACAAGATTGTTTAACATATCAATTCCATTTCTCTCTCCCTCCCCCCTTTCCCTCCTCCCCTGCCCCCCCAACTAAAACCCTACCTATCCCATACCCTTCCTGCTGCCCAGGGAGGGTAAGGCCTTCATAGGGTGTCTTCTGAGTGTGTCATATCCTTTGGTATAGGGCCTAGGCCCATCAAGTGTGCCTAGGCTCAGGGAGTATCCCTCTATGTGGGATGGGCTCCCAAAGTCCATTCCTATGCTATGGATAAGTACTGATCTACTACAAGGGGCCCCATAGATTTCTGAGGTCTCCTAACTGACACCCACATTCATGGGGTCTGGATCAGTCCCATGCTGGTTTCCCAGCTATCAGTCTGGGGAGCAAGAGCTCTCCCTTGTCCAGATCAGCTGTTTCTGTGGGTTTCACCAGCCTGGTCTAGACCCCTTTGCTCATCACTCCTCCTTCTCTGTAACTGGATTCTAGTTCTGTTCAATGTTTAGCTATAGATGTCTGCTTCTACTTCCACCAGCTGCTGGATGAAGGCTATAGGATGGGATATAAGTTAGTCTTCAATCTCATTATCAGGGGAGGGCATTTAAGGTAGCCTCTCCTCTGTTGCTTAGATGGTTAGTTGGTTTTATCTTTGTAGATCTCCAGACATTTCCCTAGTGCCTGAATTCTCTTTAAACCTATAATGTCTCCCTCTATTCTGGTATCACTTATCTTGCTCTCTTCTATTCTTCCTCCAACTCAACCTTCCTGCTCCCTCCTGTTCTCTGTACCCCTCCTCTTCTCCCCTTCTCATTCTCCTAGCTCCCTCTCCCCTCCCCCCATGCTCCCAATTTGCTCAGGAGATCTTGTCCCTTTCCCCTTCTCCGGGGGACCATGTATGTCTCTTTTAGACTCCTCCTTGTTTCTTAGCTTCTCTGGCAGTGTGGTTTGTAGGCTGGTAATCCTTTGCTCTATGTCTAGAATCCATAATATGAGTGAGTACATACCATGTTTGTCCTTTTGTGACTGGGTTACCTCATACAAAACTAAGAAAGAGAACTACAGACCAATATCCCTCATGAACATTGATGCGAAAATACTCAATAAAATACTGGCAAATCGAATCCAAGAACACATCAGAGAAATCATCCACCATGATCAAGTAGGCTTCATCCCAGGGATACAGGGATGGTTCAACATACAAAAATCCATCAATGTAATCCACCATATGAACAGACTGAGAAAGAAAAAATACATGATCATCTCATTAGATGCTTAAAAAGCCTTTGATAAAATCCAACATCCCTTCATGATAAAGATCCCTTGGAAAGATCAGGGATAACAGGAACATACCTAAACATAATAAAGGCAATATACAGTAAACCAACAGCCAACATCAAACTAAATGGAGAGAAACTCAACCTGATTCCCCTAAAATCGGGAACAAGACAAGGCTGTCCACTCTCTCCATACCTCTTTAATATTGTCCTTGAAGTTCTAGCTAGAGCAATAAAACAACAAAAGAAGATCAAGGGGATACAGATTGGAAAGGAAGAAGTCAAACTGTCACTATTTGCAGATGATATGATAGTCTACATAAGTGACCCAAAAAATTCTACCAGGGAACTCCTAAGTTGATAAAAAAACCTTTAGCAAAGTGGCAGGATACAAGATTAACTAAAAAAAAAAAATAAAATAAAATCAGTAGCCCTACTATATATGGAGGATAAATGCCCTGAGAAAGAAAGCAGAGAAACATCACCCTTTACAATTACCACAAACAACATAAAATACCTTGGGGTAACACTAACCAAAAAAGTGAAAGACCTGTATCATAAGAATTTTGGGTCTTTAAAGAAAGAAATTAAAGAAGATACCAGAAAATGGAAAGATCTCCCATGTTCTTGGATAGGTAGGATCAACATAGCAATCTTGCCAAAAGCAATCTACAGATTCAATGCTATCCCCATCAAAATCCAAGCACAATTCTTCACAGACCTTGAAAAAACAATTCTCAACTTTATATGGAAAAACATAAGACCCAGTTCAGCCAAAACAACCCTGTACAATAAAGGAACTTCAGGAGGCATCACCATGCCTGACTTCAGGCTCTATTATAGAGCTATAATCCTGAAAACAGCTTGGTATTGGCACAAAAATAGACAGGTAGACGAATGGAATCGAGTTGAAAACCATGATATTAACCCACACACCTATGAACACCTGATTTTTTACAAAGAAGCTAAAGCTATACAATGGAACAAAGAAAGCATCTTCAACAAATGGTGCTGGCATAACTGGATGCTAGTATGTAGAAGGCTGCAGATAGATCCATGTCTATCGCCATACACAAAACTTAAGTCCAAATGGGTCGAAGACCTCAACATAAATCCAGACACTCTAAACTTATTAGAAGAGAAAGTAGGAAATAACCTTGAAAAATTGGTACAGGGGACCGCTTCCTGAACATTACGCCAGTAGCACAGACACTGATTTCGATAATTAATAAATGGGACCTCCTGAAACTGAGAAGCTGCAGCCCACAGATTGGGAAAAGATATTCACCAACCCCACATCTGACAGGGACTGATCTCCAAAACTTACAAAGAACTCAAGAAGCTAGTCTCCAAAACACCAACTAATCCAGTTAAAAAGTGGATACAGAACTAAATAGACAATTCTCAATAGAGGAATCTAAAATGGCTAAAAGACACATAAGAAAGTGTTCAACATCCTTAGCCATCAGGGAAAAGCAAATGAAAACAACTCTGAGAGACCATATTACTCCTGTCAGAATGTCTAAAATCAAAAACACCAAGGACAGTTTATGCTGGAGAGGATGTGGAGAAAGGGGAACACTTCTCCACTGCTGGTGGGAGTGCAAACTTGTACAGCCACTTTGGAAATCAGTATGGCGATTCCTCAGGAAAATGGGAATCAGTCTACCACAATATCCAGCAATTCCACTCTTAGGCATATACCCAAAAGAAGCACATTCGTACAACAAGGACATCTGTTCAACCATGTTCATTATAATAATGTTCATAGCAGCATTGTTTGTAATAGCCAGAACCTGGAAGCAACCTAGATGCTCCTCAACTGAAGAATGGATAGAGAAAATGTGGTACACCTACACAATGGAGTACTACTCAGGGGAAAAAAGTAATGGAATCTTGAAATTTGCAGACAAATAATTCTTGACCATGAAGGAAGGACTTCATACGGCCCCTTTCCCTCCTCTAGCCTTCCTCTAGCACCCCCTACTGGCAGAGCCTACCAGGGAGAAAAAGGCAAAGGGAAAGGTGACTCTCATCCCCAGGGTCAAGTACAAGAAGACTGATTTGAAGCTGGTAGACAGTAATTTACAGTTGACAGGATCCATTGCTTTGAAATTAGAAACAGGGTTTGAAGACATGGCTCAACAGGTAAAATATTCACAATGCAAGCATGCAAACTTGATTTCAGATCCGCAGGACCTAGGTAGAAGTCAGCAAGGCTGGCCTCTAACTCACAATGACTCTCTTGTCTCTGCCTCCCGAGTGTTGGAACTAAAGGCTTAACACTCCTAGTAGCTGTACAATTCTACAGTCCTAGTGCTGGGGGTGGGAGGCAGAGGCAGGGCGATCCCTGAGGCTTGCTTGCACCAGTGAGCTCCAGGTTCAGTCAGAGACAACACTGTGTCAAAAGCTAAGGTGGAAAGCAATTAAAGACACTTGTCATTTGATATCCATAAACATGTGTCCATGCTCCTATGTACATATGAGCATGTACAGACAGACACACACACCCCAAAATGAAATTACTAGAAATGATGCTGAATTTTCAATCAGTAGCATGTCATAGAGTATTTTCTACAAATGCTAGCCAGAGAACCTGGAGCCTCCTGAGTTTATTTTTTATCTGAATTACTATAGTTGTAGATATGGTTGTAAGCCCAGTAATTAAATGTCCCCTACAAGACCCAGAAAGGATCTCGTTATCACATTCCATTACACACCCAATAATCTTCACTGAAGCAACTGTCCATCATCCACCACCCTGGAGTCTTAACTGTGGTTTGACAATGGCTAAGCTGGAAATTCCTCAGACTAGGACAGCAGGGAACATTTCACTCCAGAGAAACTTAATTAAAACACAGCTATTCCCTGGCCAGTGACTGGACCTCTGATCCTCCCAACACTCCGGAAGTCTTGTCCTCCATATTGTTTCTTACCACTTATACCCACTGCTGTGTTGATCCTTAAAGCAGTTTGGGGGGGGCAGGGGTTGGAGAATTAACACATCCTCAACAACAGTGGGAAGGTTCTGCAATTTAGGGCCCTGGCTGCTCTTGCAGAGGACCCAGATTTGATTCCCAGCATCCAAATAGTGGCTCACAATCATCCATAAATCCAGTTCCAAGGATCTGACACCCTCTTTTGACCTCTGCAAGCACCTGGCATGCATATATGGTACACATACATACATGCAGGCAAAACATTCATGCATATATATATATATATATATATATGCATATATATACATATATCACAAAGTGTGCAAAGTTCTGAGAAATGAGTTTATATGCATTTTCTTATGAGGCTGTGCCAGGCAGTACTCATTCCCAAGGCTTCTCACTCAAGATTCTGAATGCCCACCATACCAGGACTAACCCCTATATGAATGAGTTTATCAGATTGGTTGGAGGTCCTTCTTTGAAAATTCAAGAACTATGACATACTGTCCCCAAACTGTTGCACACAACCAGCTAAGCCACTTCCTGTGATGAAGCACTGATAAAATCTGATCGCCTGCAGCTCCAAGGGCAAATGGAGGCTGAAGGGACTCTGGCCAATGTCCACCAAGAAAACATGAGATGCCATGGATGACAACCTGGTATACACAAATGACGATGACATCCTTTCACCAATGAGACAGTAGGGAAATATATTTCCTTATTAATATATATTTATGCATACTCATATATGTTGATTAATCTAGGCTAGGGTTTTCCTTAGATGACCAAGTGCCATGGATTCCAAGATGTGCATTGAAGCCTATAGGCCTTCCTTTGGGGATTCATTGCCAGTCCCCTGCTGTCCTGAGACTGCAGCTTTGGTTCAAATATCTAGCTCAGCTTCAAAGGCCTTTCAAGGAAACTCTCACTGCAGCAGAAGTTATGCTTTCTCTTGAGCTGGGGATTTTGTTGTTACTCTCAACCCAAACGCACACACACACACACACACACACACACACACACACACACACACAGTGAGGACACAGTGCCAGGATTGCCCGTGCATTGATCTTTACATACTCTGGCATGTGCAAGATGAAAAAGCAGAGGGTCCCACTGCTCTCCCTTCCCCCACCCCTGTGCGCTCACTGCTCGCCTGTAAGCATACATGGCCCTTCATAAACAGAAGAGGTCACTGTGTTAATAAGGAAGACCAGAAGCAAGAAGGGAAACCACATCAGACCCACGCCTCTGTCAATGGAAAGCGGAGTTCAGAGCACCCGTTCCACACGGGAACATCTCATTAGGTAGTAAGGATACAAAATGGAATACGGCATCAGCAGCATGATAAATGACTTCATCACCCTCCATCCCTAACTGCAGCCCGCAGATCAGTGGGAACCAGCAAAGCTTCTTGAGAAGTTCACAGCCTTTCATCTCAGAAATTTCAAAGACCCTTTGTTAACACTCATTAGACCCAACCTCTTCCCAGTCAGTGGTGGGAAAGCCAACCCTTGCAGTGAACTGCTCCCCTCTCTCCTAGTCCAGACTTACTCATAGCCTCTGTGCAGCAGGGTCTGGGGACATAATTAATTATTTTGCTCTTCTTGATCTCTCCTTTAATCCAGCCCTTAAGGGGCTACCTGGGCAAGGCCCTCCTGAGAACTCTTCTAGGAGGCCGCAGGATGGCTTTGCCCCTTGATAACTAACTTCTCAGGGGCTGTAGGATAGTCACTAGATGAGACAGTTCAGAGAGAGGGGGTGAGACTGGGACAGGGGCTCTGGCCTCCATCCTGAGAGCAGTTGATTCTCCCTCACAGCTGAGGAAGAAGTATCAGTCCCTCCATCTTTCAGAATAGAGAGTCTGGGCTCTCTGTGTCATCTCGTTACACCTCTCGAGGTTTCTCTGGGGCAGAGAGACTGCGTGTGGGTCTTTACCATAAGCTAACTATGTGATCTTGGAAAAATTACCATGAAGGCTGCATTTCCTCGTCTCCAAATGATAGTAACAGGGTCAATCACAAATCTAATCACAAAGCTGGTGTGTGGAGTGCAGAAGCTCAGAAAACAGATACAAAGTATCCAGTAAATGTTAACAGATACCCAAGCTCGCCACAATCCCATGAAACTAGTGCTTGAGGTCATGAGGACTCAAAGATAAAATCATTTACCAAGGTCATGAGCTGTGCAGAACCCAAGCTCATTGGAGCTGTGACTAACCTGTATTACATCATGTGCAAATAGTGGGTGAGTAAGGATGTAAGGGAGAGATGGCTGGACATAGGTCACCATGATTGACAGGGTTGATTCAGCTAATCTGGCTACTGAGGCCCCAGTCCTCTTCTTCCTGTCACCAATATGTGGGCATGCCCCCCCCCCAAAGCAGCTCACTGGATGCTCTTGCGGTGAACCTGGTCTGGTTCTCAGCACCTGCATAGTGGCTCACAACTCTCTTTAACTCCAGTTCCAGGAAATCTGACACCCTCTTCTGGCCTGGAAGAGCACCAGGCATGCATGTGGTACTCTTACATGCATGCAGGAAAATGTTCATATTCATGAAAATAAAAAATAAATATTAAAAAAAGAATGGATGATGAGCCAGATGTGGTGACACCCACTTGTAATCCCAGTGCTTGGAAGGTAGAGAAAAGGAGGACCAGGGTTTCAAGGTCATTATGTTGACAGATGATAGATTGATAAGATAAATTGATTAAAAAAAATAAGCAGTTGTACACAACCTGGAGACTAGTGGCCACCATCTGAACCCAGCTAGGGTACAGGTGTCTCCAAAAATTAATGCAAGGAGCACATGAACAACGCAAAGAAGAAACACAACCCTTGTGTGTAAAAGTGTCAGGGGAGCAGCAAGCAGAGAGAAGCCTCCCTCTGAAACACAGATTTCACACTTTTGTTCAAACAAGAAAATTGAGGATCCCAGAGATTAGATGGCCTGCATTAAGCCCGATGGCTACTGAGTAGCAGAGCTAGAATGAAACTTCAGGCCTTCTGGTACCCAGTCTCTACAAGATGTTGCCTTGTGTCTTGGCAGTAGCTCATGGTCAACCCTGCTGACTCGTTTCTGGGTCCCAAGCTGCAGAGCACGTTCTTGCCTTAACTGAAGGAGAGAAAGGAAGCAGCTGGCTTCCGATGCCCACCCCTGCTAGTGCCAGCTCCTTGACAAGTGTTTCATAGACACCCATCTCATCACATCATCCCTGGGAGGAAAGCTCAGTTAACAGAGAAGGAGACAGCACTTCAAAGCACAGCTCCCAGTGGCAGCACAGGATTGGGATGAGCTCAGGCCACTGTGGGAAGAAACTCACTTAAAATACCATTGTATGCCCAGATATGAAACTATTCTCAAATTATCTAAAAGAAAATAAGTGAAGTATACTGCCTGAAGTGGTGTCATGAACACTCAAGAGGAGTCAGGAGTTGTCAAAGCTAGGGATGACAGACTTGAAGCCAATAAGCTCTAAGGAGGACTTTGGACTTTTATTCTCCTCCCATCAGCTAGCATGTAACACTAGTACATAATGGCAGTGCTTAATACAGAGTCCTGATGTCAGAGTGCTTACTCAGTCAATTTAATTCCAAACAAAAGCCTTTCTTCTGATTGTAGCTATTAATTTGCTCCAAGATGATTTTCTGATGAATGCTTCTTTTATTGCATGTGTACTTGGTACTGTGTGCTCTAATTGGAGACATTATGGGTCTACAAGCCATAGTTATTAGAATTTCAGCCTTTGGGTTTCAGAGTCTTTCATTTTGAATTATATTTAGTGCTTTTTAAAAAATGAATACACACACACAAAAAGTTAGGGAAAAAACAGAGTAACCACATAGGAAAAATGAGTCTGGTGTGAGGTAGCATAGTGGTTTAGATGAGAAATACCCCCATAGGTTTGCGTGTTTGAATATTTGGTTCCCATTGCTGGTGATGTCTGGGGAGACTATGGAACCTTTGAGTTACAGGGCCTTGACAAAGGAAATATGTCACTGGAGGTGAGCCTTAAAGACAGACAGCCTTGTCCCATTTCCTGTTTCCCTCTCCTTCCCCTCCTCCTCCCCCTCCCTCTCTCTCTTTCTATATGTGAATGAAGTTGTGACCAGACAGCATCCTGGCTCCTGGCTCCTGCCACCATGCCTAACCCTGCCTGTTGTTCACCTTCACTTCTATGATGGACTCCATCCCTCTAGAACCATAAGCCAAAATAAACCTTTTCATCCTTCAGTTTCTTTTGGTCATAGTGTTTAATTACAGCAACAGAAAAATAGCCAATAGAGAGAGAGGCTTCTTTTAGCCAGGCACCATGAGCATATTGTGGTGCATATTACAGGATGCTGCTGTGACTTGGGCTTGAAATCTAGATGGCATGGTGATAACAACAAATAACTGCCTCCATAAGATCAGCCTGTAGGGTTGGGCAGTGGTGGCACATGCCTTTAGGCCCAGCACTCGGGAGGCAGAGGCAGATGGATCTTTGTGAATTCGAGAACAGCCTGGTCTACAACAGCTAGTTCCAGGACAGCCTCCAAAGCCACAGAGAAACCCTGTCTTGAAACCACCTATGTCCTCCACCCCCCAAAAAAAGATCAGCCTGTAAACAAGCCTCTGGGACACTTTCTTAATTAGTAATTGGTGTGAGAGGGCCCACCCCATTTTAGATGATGCTACCCTTAGCCAGGTGGTCCTAGGTTGTAAAAGAAAGCAGACTGAGCAAGCTGTGAGGAACAAGACAAGAAGCAGCACTCCTCCATGGCTTCTACTTCAGTTCCTTCCTTGAGTTCCTGCTTCAGCTTCCCTCTGTGTATTATGTCCTGGGATACACGCCAAATAATTCTTTCCTCTCCATGTTGCTTTTATGCTTTGGGGCATGGTATTTTATCACAACCATGGAAACCTGAAGACACATATAAAAGGGATTATATACCATGACAATATAGACTTTATCCCCATAATGCAAGATTAGTTTAGCATGCAAGGAAGTGCGAACAAGTCTCTTCAGAGAAATACATTCACAAGCGTTAATGGCAGTATTATACTCAATAGCCCAAAGGTAGAGAAACACTGTTCTGAAATCAAAAGTAGTAAATGATCAACACCTGCTACCATGTAGATGAACCTTTAAAAGGCACTGAGTGAAGTCACAGTATGCAGTATGGGTCCTTGTGACCAAACATCATATAAATCCATGTCTATGGAAAATCTAGAAGTGACAAACCCAGAAGGACAGAAAATAGGTCAGTGGTTGCCAAAGGCTATCCTACAGAGGAGAGTGAAACTGACTGATAACAATTTTCCTTTCTTTGGGGATTGAGGAAAGTATTCTAAAAGCATTCTAAAGATCACTGGAAGAATGTGTTATGCCCAGATCTCGGAACCCCAAAAATCTACTACCAAGGAAGCGACACACCAAATATAAGAACAAAGGTTTCTTTATTACAAGCTACAGCTCGGATCCTGCCCATTCGGGAAGAAGCATAATGCCACTTTTTTTAGAGGGTTTTTTAAAGGGGAAAGTTTAAAAGACTGAATGTCTTGAGATTACAAAGCTTTAATGGTTACATAGGATGAAACAATAACTATGTTTAGGCAGGATGCAATTAAGCAGGAACCAGTCGAGGAAATAAGTTTGCTAATTATCTCCTGGGCCAGGGACTTTTACAACTGTGAATTGACAGCTATCTGATCTTCTTTAGGATAGAGAAATGTTGACACAGCTGGGGTGTGTTATCTGTTCCCAGGCCTCTGTACCCAGCTCTTTGTTTAGCCTTATCTGTCGGGCTACCTTTTTGGGAACTCAGAGAGGCTTAAGAGTTTTTCTTTTTCTATTTGGGCTTTTGGAGTCTAAGTTATTAGACTTTTATTAATTTTTCCATTTCAAATGCTTGTCTAGAATATGCAAGACCCTGAGTTCTAACCCCAGAACCACAAAAAGAAAAAAAGATTAGCCATGGAAGACTCATAGTACATGAATACACTAAGGACCTCTGCATTGTATCTTGAAAGAATAAATTTGTGCTGTGTGATAAAGCTGTGATTGAAACAGACTTTTTTTAAGTATTGGGCATGAAGTGAGACCTGAGTTTAAATCCCAACTCTATTCAGTCAATGTTAGGCAAGGCTCAGCTCTGCTGGGCATCTCTGCAGACAGGGTCATTACGTGTTTGGGAAGTGGAATAACAATTCCCAGAGACTCAATTGAGAGTATGGATGGCAACAATTGGGACCTGAGGTTTAATGGGGTATTTAATTGGGTGTACAAGGTAAGAAAAAAATCCCAGAGACACAAGTTGGAATGACTGCACAGCAGGTGTGAATCTACTTAATCCCACTCAGTTTTATACTTGAAATTTTTACAGTTGTGTGCTTAATGTATGCTCTACTTTAGTGAAGTATTTGTTAATATAAAGCATATCAAGTTGAGCCGGGCGTTGGTGGCGCAGGCCTTTAATCCCAGCACTCGGGAGGCAGAGGCAGGTGGATCTCTGTGAGTTCGAGACCAGCCCAGTCTACAAGAGCTAGTTCCAGGATAGACTCCAAAGCCACAGAGAAACCCTGTCTTAAAAAAAACAAAAAACCATATCAAGTTGAAATTACTTTATTCTGGTCAGCCCCATTGTTGTGATTTTGTAAAAGTTTAAAAATTAGAAAAAATAAGCCACGAGATGGGGCCAGCACCAGCGCGATGGAAGGTGAACCGTGGAGAGTCTTTCAGGCTCAGAGCCCTCTGGGCCCCTGTCTCTATGTGATGTAAGAACAGTTTGTGCTCACCCACTCCCCATGGCTCCTGGACCTTGCAGGTGATGACCAAAGGCCAGCCTGTGCAGCAGTCCATGCTGAATTTCTGGGACACCACAGTTCAGCCTCTAGACCTTATCAATACCTCATTCATGGAAATATGCCTACCCGATATTTAATGGGACCTTTGTAACTTTTGCCAGTGCTCCAATAGTTGGAGGGGTGTCCCACTACTCTCCCTTCCCTTTCGCTCTTTCTTCATGCCTCCCACCTTGCTGGGCAGCTCATGCTACCACACAACACCTCTCCCAGTTTCTCTGACCTGGTGCTTCTTTCTCTGTTTGCCCCCTTCCTGCTGAAGCCAGGGATGGAGTGGGGTGGGGAGTCCCTCTTTCCTGCCCAGCTGCCAGCTGACCGGAGATGAACAGTGTCTGGCTTGGGACCCTTGGAATGTTTCCTGTTTGTTTTATATGTATGAAAAAGATGTGTGCATGATGTAGCCACATCCATCTTGACTAAAGGAAAAGACAGACAAGTCAGATGACCTAGCCACCATCTTCACAGATGACCTAGCTCCTAATCCATAGGATCTTCTGAAGCCTGGCAGGCCTAGACCTAACATCAGAAGATTGATATTGTCCTCAGTGACCATGGAGGGCCCTAGGGAGTGGCTGTCCAGGTGGCCAGCATGTAAGTCTGTCATTTTGTTTGAGATTAAAAACTGCCGTCTTGTCTAAGGGAAAACACAGACAGATCAAATGACCTAGCTGCCATCTTTACTAAGTGTGACCACATGGACAACTGCCATTTTTAATGAGGACATTAAAATCCTAATGGATTTTATCCAACCCCTGTTTAATGTGTGTGTGTGTGTGTGTGTGTGTGTGTGTGTGTGTGTGTGTGTGTGTGTGTTGGATTTAATTCTGTATGCGTTAATATATGCTAGCTTTAACTATGTATATGTGTGTATGCAACTTAAAATCAACTGAGCATATGTGCGCATGCAGCTACAGTTTAAAAAAAAATGTTTCAAACAACCACAATGAGCTCTTTTAAACAGTCCTAATGAGCTCTGTTCATTGTATCTCCTTCCAAAAGCAGTAAGACTCAAATATTTTAAACTGGCATGTACTTTTAAATGGTGATAAAATTTTAAGGTTACAAAGATCTATTCTGATTAACAAAAACTAACTTAGAAATTTATACCTAAGTACTTATATCTTTGCCAAGGGTTCAACACCAAGCTTCTAGAAAATTTAAATAACTGGCAACATGTATTTGATAAATAAGATATAGATTCTATAATAAAATGACTGGTCCCCAGAGAGGGTCCTTTTCCCAGAGTTGGGCGTTTGGACAGAGGCCCCCATGACATGTCAAGGGCAGTGCGAGCCTCTGTGCTCCCTCAGTCCCTGCTCATGGGCCACACTCCCAACTCACAAGCCCCCTTTCTCCTATTCAAGTAACTAAAGACAACGTTTGTCTGCTCAGATATACCCAACAGACAGACAATCCTCAAATGCTCAGAGATCTGCATAATATGGCATTTAAAATGTTTTATTAAAAAAAAACTTTTCATAATAGACATGCCAGCTCCAGACAGTTCCCCTATTTCCTCCAAGGAAAATAGATGGGCACAGAAGAACCTGCACCCAGAACTTGCTTCATAAGTGGGAGCGCTTGCCACTGAGAAAACTTGCCTTTCATCTCAACTACAGCAGAGGCCCCTTCATACTGTGGACAACAGGACACCGGGGAATCAGCTGCCTCAAGTTGCCTGGGGCAAAGGCAGGCTGGTCTTCCTACAAGCTCCTAATCCATAGGATCTTCTGAAGCCTGGCAGGCCTAGACCTAACATCAGAAGATTGATATTGTCCTCAGTGACCATGGAGGGCCCTAGGGAGTGGCTGTCCAGGTGGCCAGCATGTAAGTCTGTCATTTTTTATCATTAATTCAGTTAAAATTTATCCTTCTCAAGAATTCTGATGCTTTTGATGACTAGTAGGTTTGCCATCTTAGAAAGCAGCAACCAAGGCTTCAGCCTTCTTCTCAGTACCAAACTCAAAAAAGGGATAAACTCACAAAACAGGTTTCAGCATAACGTCTTACCATTTCTTTGTTTAGAGCAACTTACTCTACAGTGACTTCACCTGTGCCTTCTGAGTGTCGAGTTGATGCCATGATGACCGGGAAGGGACAGGTGCTTTAGGTTCACTTATGTAAAGACAGGAGAGCTGAAGATGTGAGGATCTGAGAATGTTTTAGGGTCTAAGAAGGTGTCTTAAGATGTAAAGTTTATGTGAGCACATGAAAGCTGAAGATGTGAAGAAAGTGACTTAAGATGTGTAAATGCAAGTTATGAAGGTCTGAGGATGAAAAGGCTTAAGAGCTGACAAAGAGACTGCTACTGTTACATTAAGACTCTAGAGGTTCATAGTCTTAAAAAGCAATCAATGGGGTTTTGATAAGCTACTAATCCAATTCTGACAGAATACAAAACATCGTACTATACCATTATAGCTACAAGATCAAAATCTTGAATTCCCTTTGGTTGTTTTCTAACTAAAGACTTCAAAGGTGCTTTTTATTGTGCTAAAATCATCTGTCATGGTTTTCCAGATGGAAGGAAGAGTGCTAATGCTTCAACCAAAATCATTACTGGCATGAGTATACTGCCATTTCTACAATGTGAATTTCAGTACAGATTATAAATAGTAAAAATGCTGATGTGTCTAAGACTTATACCCAAACTCAAAGAATTTTTGTAAGCTCCAGGGAGTCGACCTGGATTCACCTCAAACAGGTCAGATGCATGCCTCCCTCAATTACTAGGACCTAAGAAAATTTTTTTCCTAAATTTAACTTTATCTTCTTCTCTGACAGCATTTCAACAGGTCCAAGAGACACCTGGCAGTTCCATATAGCCTGAACAGCAGTGAAACAACCAGCTATCAGAAGGCGAGGATGTAATGATTTCACTAGACCAAGATAAGTGATAAATGGGTGTCTATTGGGGAACACTTACACAGAAAATAATAAAGAGCCGAGGGAGGGCTTCTCTGCCCTTCCTATCGGATCAGCTGACACAAGAGAAAGAGAGTGTGCAACCGAGATCACACCCCGTGCTTCCCTCTTTCTGCTTCTGTCTGCCTGAAGCCACACCCAAATGGGTGTGGCCACTATTACAGGTTCACCAGCAAGGTGCTGCTACAGCTATCCCAGGATGTGGCCAGCACCCCAGCTTTCTCAGGTCTCCCAAAGACGGTAGATGCCCCCCTGCTGTCAGCAGGAAGCAGTCTCAAGAACTCTGACACCCTTATTCCCCTAAACTGCCATGCTTAACTCCTCACCTTTTTAATAAATAAAGAAGAGAAAAATGTTAGCATCCAGGCACACCTTAGCCCCACCCCTTGGGGACCTAGCAGAGTGTGTCACCCCTTGCACATGGCAAGCAGTATCTTGGCTTTGTACGCAGGCACAAAGATCCCTTTAAGAGACAAGCTCCACCTACTTCCTCTCTCTCTTTCTGCCATTTCCCTAAAGAGGCAGGCAGGTTTCAGGTTTTTCTCTCTTCTCTATCCCTTCCCTTCCCCTACTCCCTTCTCTTCCCCCAGAAAATGTGCCACATGAGTTCTGCCTGCATAGCGTATTTGTCTGTCACCTGCCATGGGATCCACAAAGGTTCCCCTCATGCCACATATCATATCACACTGTTCCTCTGAAGATAATGTTGAAGTCTCTCTCCCCACAGATCACATTGGATATTGCTCTGTCTTCCATCACAATGACTTCTGCAGCTTTCCCACCAGATTAAAGTGCAGTACCCTGGGTGGGGATGTGATCAGTTGGTAGGGAGTGTACCTTGTATGCATGAAGTCCTGGGTTTGATCCCCAGCATGTATACACTGAGCATAGTAGCATGAACTGTACTACTTTGCATTTTAGCACTACTATGTAATCCCAGAATTCAGCAGATAGAGAAAGGATCAGGAGCTTAAGGCCATCCTTGGCCTCACAATGAGTTTCAGGCCAGTCTGGACTCTATTAAACTCTGCCTCAAAGAACAATACAATAAAAGAAACCCCTAGTAACCTGTCTAGTCACAGCACTGTACAGTCAAGTCCACAGGCACCAAGCTCCTCCCATATGCCTCATATCCCATCTAAAGAGATGCATGAAAAGCCATGAAGAGCTTCTACCCAAGGGACATGAGGGCAGACAGAGCCCACTAGTCCATCTTTTGTCATAATAAACAATAAGAGACTGAATTAAAGCTTGTAGAGAGCCAGAGATGTTTCACTGGCCAGTGTAAAGATCACTAAGGCCAGTTCCTGTGTAGCCTGTGGCCACACCTCTCCCAAACAGGATTCCACTAGTGTCTCTGGAGTTCCCTAACTCTTAAAGCCATGAAGCAAACCCCCTGGTGCCTACAGTCCAATGGTGCTCAAAATATCTACTGCTGGGCCAGCAAGAAGGCTCAGAGGGTAAACGTGCTTGTCGCCAAGCCTGATGACCAGAGTCCAGTTACTGTGACCCACGCAGTAGAACAGGAGAAGGGAACTGATTCCTGCAAGTTGCCCTCTCTTGTGCTCTCTCTCTGTCTCTCTGTCTCTCTGTCTCTCTGTCTCTCTGTCTCTCTGTCTCTCTCTCTCTCTCTCTCTCTCTCTCTCTCTCTCTCTAGAAAAAGGGGGGATGGAGGGAAGAAAAAGGACGTTGTGGGATAATCTTTTTGTATACAGTGAAGTTGTGTGTTTGACCTCATCTGCCTAAGGCACTTTCTGGTTGATTTAATAAAGAGCTGAACGATCAATAACTAGACAGAGAGGATAGGCAAGACTTCTGGGGAGAAAAGAATTCAGGGGAAGGATCTGAGAGGCAGGGGATTTGCCAGTGAGATGTAGAGGAAGTCAGATGTATAGTATGGAGGAGAGGTAATGAGCCACATGGTAGAACATAGGTTAATATAAATGGGTTAATTTAAGTCATGAGAGCTAGTGGGGAACAAGCCTAAGCTAAGAGCAAGCTTTCATACTTAATAAAAAGTCTTTGTGTCATTATGTGGGAGCTGGTGATCCAAAGGAAGTTCAACAATGGATGGAAGGAAGGATGGAAGGAAGGAAGGAAGGAAGGAAGGAAGGAAGGAAGGAAGGAAAAATAAAATCTCTAATGCCCCAACTCATTAGCCCCAAAGCTCTGACTCCCTAGTGGGTCTGAGGTTGCATCATAGGTATAGGTGTGGCTGTGCTAGAGTGCAGTCTGCAAAGGTTAAGACCTGAGTTCATGATGGGGGAAGTATTTCGATGTATGTTTAGCTTATTGATTGTTAAATAAAATACTGTTTGGCCAATGAAATGGCAAGTTAGGCAGGGCTATGAGTCAAAGAGGATTCTGGGAAATGTAGTAGATAAGTGATGATCCGGGCAGGAAGTGATATAGCAAGGAGACTCAGATTTAAAGAAGGAGAAACCGGAAGCGTCTCTCTTTTCCCCTCTGCTCCTGCTCCAGTGGCACGATGTGATCCACCGGCAAGGAGGGACTCCAATAAGATAAGTCTTATAAAATATATAGATGTATGATAATTAAGACTGAGCTAGCAGATGAGGAATCCTAGTCATTGGCCAAGCAGCATTGAACCTAATACAAGTTTCTGTGTATTCATTTGGGCCTAACCCGGGGGGCAGCTGGCGTAAAGCTCACACGTGGTGGTGGGGCTCAGGCAGCTTTTGGCGGAAAGATTTATCGTAACAGAATGCTGTCAGTGAGCGGGATGACTCCATGCCTCAAGGTTTCCAGAGAAAGAGGTAAACCTGCCACCACAGTCTGCCCTGTCGGGCTGCTGAGAGGCATCAGATCAGCTTCCATTTGCTCGCACCATCCCTGCGATTCTGGGGTTTAGACTCGGCACTCCCAAGATAAGATGATAAAGACAGATCCAGATAAAGAAAACCCTCTAAAGGTTTACACTATATTAAAAAATATATATGTAGGCTTGTGAGAGAAAAAATAACAGGAAGAAATAGATTAGCCGGTTATGATGGCACACACTGGTAGGATTTGCTAAAGGAAGCAGAGGCAGACAGATTTCCACAGAGAAACCCTGTCTTGGGGAAAAAAGAAACAAAAGAAAGTAAAAATAAAGTAATAAAATAAATGCTACTAAATTAATCCAACTTATACATTTTAAAAATGCTTTGACTTCAAAATTTAAGTCCAAGGACAGGCTACTTAGAAATAAAGGTTTTACTTGTATTTCCACAGAAAATGAAAAGCTATGGATTCCTTCCAGACTAATATGGTTTGACCAGGCAAGACCACCTGATGCTGAGATGATACAGCCTTACAGACTACAAAAACAAGGACTTGGTCAGGTTTCTAAGTTTTATCATGATCCCCATGGTATATGAACATTGCCCTCAATCAGCAGGAAGCAGTTTAGAAAGAACGACACCCATATTCCCAAATATTGTTTATAAATGTTTGTTTTCATTTAAATGGGGTTAGTTATAAATGATAATGACATAGTCAATCTCTTTTTAAAGAAAAAAAGGGGGAATAGGATATAGAAATGAATACTTTGCATTGGTATAGATTTTCATTTATTGATACAACTTTAAGGTCAATTTTGTGATATGAATATGTCTCCTCTTATTTAGGTATTGTGTTTATACATATCTTTTACCTATAATAGTCAGAACTTATAATTAGGTTAGATAGGTTTTCTAGATTTACAGAGATGTATTTGAGATGGTTAGGTATTCTTCAAACCTTTCAAAGACCTACAGAAATATGGCATTTAAATGGTTTAGGGTTTTTCTTGGCAGTGAGACACAACTGCTCCTGGCACACCAATTATGTCAGAAAGGAGGATGGGCATTGAAGAAACTTATTATGGAGTTTGCTTTCAACATGGCAAGATTAGCCATTTGGGCAAGAAACTGTTCTTGCCTGGACTGTTTGTTGCTGTATAAACTGGACATAAAGGACCCACAAGAAAGTGACTGCTGAACTTACAAAACAAGACAGTACTGAAGGGTTCCTGTTGAAATGGAGAAGTGTGCCAGACACACTGTGGCCTATGGGCTGAAGATGGATGCCCCAACGTTACAGAGGAACTTTGGGTGACTGTCCAGGTAGCGGATGTCTCTGTCAATTCTAGAGTTTATATATTGTCCTTCTGTGGTCTTTGATAGAGTTGAAGACAGATAGCTATGGTTACAGTTTTCTTCAGTTATCATAAAAGGTAAGTTATCCTTCTATTTTAGACAGAAAAGAGGAGATGATGGGGGAAGTACTTCTGTGTATGTTTATCTTATTGATTGTTAAATAAAATACTGTTTGGCCAATGAAATGACAAGTTAGGCAGGGCTATGAGTCAAAGAGGATTCTGGGAAATGTAGTAGATAAGTGATGATCCAGGCAGGAAGTGGTATAGCAAGGAGACTCAGATTTAAAGGAGAAACCGAAGTGTCTCTCTTTTCCCCTCTGCTCCTGCTCCAGTGGCACGATGTGATCCACCAGCAAGGAGGGACGCCAATAAGATAAGTCTTATAACATATATAGATTTATGATAGTTAAGACTGAGCTAGCAGATGAGGAATCCTAGTCATTGGCCAAGCAGCATTGAACCTAATACAAGTTTCTGTGTATTCATTTGGGCCTAACCCGGGGGGCAGCTGGCGTAAAGCTCACACGTGGTGGTGGGGCTCAGGCAGCTTTTGGCAGAAAGATTTATCATAACAAGTTCACACCTCAGCACTCACTCACACTTCACCCCTGTGCCACCTGGAGCAAAGACCCCACTGCTCAACATGGTGGATGATCTCATCTACTTCCTAGGTTGTTGATGGCTCAAAGTGATGGAATGTTATCAGGCCCCTGCTGTGTGGCAGCTCTCAGGACACAGTGGGTTCCATTCAGAGGGACAACATGAGTCCCCTAAGTGTGAAGGAAGCAAGGCCAGAGAGAGACAGGTGTAGTTTGACAGGTGTAGAGACATCTCTAGTTTGATGGTCTTTCTACCTCAGTCTTGTCACATGCTGGATTGTCACACGCTGCCTCCTAGCACAGGTGCAGGGTATTTTAATTACATCTCAATCCTAGTGACCTTCAAAGCCACAGGCACTAGATACTCCAAGGTAGAGTGTAACTTGCATAGTATTTGTTAGAAAAAAAGCATCAGACAGGTGCCTATGTCTTTGCACCCCTAACAGCAGCTGTTCCCCTTCTTTGATTCATGCTGAGGGAGATTCCTTCAATGTCACCAGAATAACTGACATACGCTCACCTCTCACCTGCCTCCAACACATTTCAAACAACTGTGTTGATAAAATACACTGTTAGAATTTTAGCTGTAAGAGATTCTGTGCTCATTGCTAACCCTCTAGTAACCATATTCCACTGAGTGTTCCTTAGGGTTCTGCAGAATCAGCGGGATTAGTCACTTGCAGATTTACTGATTAGAAGGCAAGGCATCCATAGCCAGACCAGACAGGACACCAGGTGAGCCCTGGGAAAGACTAGCTCTGCCCCAAAGTCTACTCTTTGACAGAATATCTCCAAGAATGCTAATTGGGCGAGGCCAACATACATTTTGTAGGAGACAACCTTCAGATTTGAAAATTAGTCTAACTAAAAAAAAAAGGAAGAAAAAAAAAAGATTGGGGCTGGAGAAATGTCTCAGTCATTAAAAGCACTGACTGCTCTTGCCAAAGACCCAAATTCAGTTCTCTGTACCCACTTCACAACTAGCTGTAACTCTAGCTCCAAGAGATTCAATGCCCTCTTCTGGTCTCTACACACACACACACACACACACACAGCATGCACACAGTTTTTTAGTAATATACACATGTCTGTGCTAATAGTCTAGTCAAGTAGGCTCTAAAACCAGCACTGAAGTGTGCACCTCAGATGTGCTACTAGAACTTGCCCCAAGTGGGCCCCACTTCCATGTGAGGCCACCTCCAGGCCTCAGGACTGCTTGTCCCCTCACACATGAACATGCATGTTTCACATTTTGGCAGTATGTACTTTACCAGGAACTCTGCTCAGACATGTAGTAGGAGAATCTCCAAACTGCACAGTGGCCCATAAAGCAACCTCGGGGCCCCACCCTGCTCTCCTGGTTGTGGCACTATGGGTTTAACATGTCTCCAGAAGATGTCAGCGACTTTAGAGTTGAGGAGTAGAAACTTCTAAGAAGAAGCCCAATAGGCATGGTAGCAGAGGAAGCTGGGAACCCAGTCTCTGTCCCCTTCCAATGAAAACCTATCCCCTTGAGTGTCAAGATGGCTTCTCTAGATGGTATTCCAGATCTGGCTTCTCTTGCTGTGCTCTACACGTCATTCAATTTCCTTAAAGGAACCACTTCACTGAAAATACTGAAAATGACTTCTTTTGTATTTTTTTATTTTTTTTTTATTTTATTTGGAGACAGAGTTTCTCTGTGTAGCCCTGACTGTCTTGGAACTCCCTCTGTAGACCAGGGTCTCCTTAAATTCACAAAGATTCTCCTGCCTCTGCCTCCTGAGTGCTGGGATTAAAGGCATGCACCACCACTGCCCAGTTAAATGACACTTTTCTAGTTTGAGTATTTACCCTTCTAGTGGCTTAAACCTGTATTGAGAATTTGAATGTTAATTTGTTTTATCTTCACAAGAATTTTGGAGCCCAGGCCCCATGCTATTGTCTCCACAGCTCCTGTTATGTGCCAGGGATCCCATTCGCCATCGCTGAGCATCCCACTGCCCAAGAAAGAGGTAGGTGCTTGTTTGCCGGGAGATGGTATGGCACTGGATGAACCTCGAGCCTCATGCTGCCCAACAATCACTCCACCACTGAGCTACATCTCAGCCTTGAAAAAATATTCTGAGACTTTCTAGCCTGGGCAAGCCTTATTTTTGTACAAGACAGAAGCTTGCATTTTCAGAATTTAAACAAGTACAGGGTGTTTTATAGTACATGTAGCACCAGAGGAGGCACAACCAGAATTGAACTCTGGATTCCAGGAAACATCTGACCAAGAAAGGGAACAAAGCCAGCCCCAAAACTTGAAGTAGAGAAAAGTACAGTCGGATCCCACGATGGGGTTTTGTATCTAAAGAATGGAGCAGTTTCTGAACTCAGGCTCAAACCCCAGGAACAAGTCTGTTGAACATTCAGTAGATAACTCCAGTTGGTAAGCTCCGCTGACCCGCCCCTCCCATGTGCCTGTCCATCTCTATAAGCATGAACATTAAAGCAGTTGACCAGAAGGGTCTAGAATGAGCAAGTCTGAGATCCCCTCGAGGAGCTGCCCTCCCATCACTGTCAGAGTCTTGCATTCTGCTCCCCGGTGGTTACAACTAGAGGAAGGAGGCCCTTGTGGTACCCAGTCTTATCCCTCTAAGAAGAGCAACATCCGAGCTCAGCCCAGTCCATCATGAAGCATCAGTCCGCTGCTTTGTAAAGGTCTTCAGGCCCTCGGAGGAAGAGAAGTGGACCGTTTGGAAGATCTGCTCTCTACCTATCACTGTGATATTTCCCATGCCTTCTCCATTAATCCCTCATGACTTCATACTGGTGTGCTGTCCTGGGGAGCAGAGCGGTGTGCAACCTTCTCAAGAAGTGGGTCCAAAGGATCATCCAGGGTGGGACACCCAAGGGACAAGCAGGTGGCTGTGTCACAGCCTGCATGCGGTGGGGGTGAGGGTGGGGGTGGACCACGGCCTATGTGAAACATGCTCTCCAGAGGGCAGGGCATCTGAGTGGGAACCCCAAAGCAAGAGCTGTCTCAGGAACAGGAGCCCCAAGGCCCAACAGTCTCCACACTGCCCCATAATATCCCGTGGCGACACCCTCACTGACCCATAGATGTCTGGGTTTTCTCTGTGATCTAGGAAAAGGAAGGCTTGGTCAATTAGAAATGAAATGAGTTGTCTCACTTCTCTTCACACCTGTTGAAAGGGTTTGGATTAAGCAGGTTATTGATAATACGAAAGACCGGCTTTTCTAGACAGGTCACTGGGGTGGTCAAAAGCCCGTGACTGCGAGGTTAAATCACTTTTAGGGGCCCAAACTTTGAAGACTATGTGGCCAGCCTGGAGGCTGTAATATTCTTGTCTGCTGAAGGAACTGAGACACAATTAAGTGACCTCAGTCAAAAGGGCAGTCTCCAGGCTGTTCAAAGGGAAACGCCATCTGTGGTAATGATGGGCTGTGTTTATGCCAGGCTTTCATCTGCCTTTGCATGGTTTTAACCAGTAATTATACTGTCCAGCCTCTGAGGTGGGTCAAAATTACTGCTCCCATTTTACAGGTGAATAAAGAACTTCTGGGGGGTGCTGTTACTGAGGCCACACGTACATCAACAGCACTATAGCAAAGGGAGCACTCCTGCCCCCACCCGCCTGCCAGGTCAGGGCCAGGCCTCTCTGCTCTGTCTGCTCCTCTCTGAAGAAGCAGGTTGAAGGTTCATGGGTGGTGCCACCTGTAAGGGCCAAAGGCACTAAGCCTTTCTAAGGGAAGGAGTAGGGAGGGAAGAGGAGAGGAGGGGAGCATGGGGGAGGGGGAAGAGAGAAAGAGGGGAAGAAGAAAAGGAAGGGGAGAAGGAGGTAGTAAATGAAAGATGAAGAGAGACGGTAGAAAGAAGAAAGGAAAGGGAGAGGGGAAGAGGAGAGCAGAGAAGGAAGAGAAGAGAGAACGAGTTGGGAGAAGAGAAGGGGAAAGGAGGAAGAGGAATTAAGACGACTGTCCTCCTGTCCCCACCCCTAAGGGCTAACTCTACCCTCCAATGTGCTCGACCCACAACCTGGGGCCACTCTGGACTCCATTTTCCCTCACCCCTCATATCCAAGCCATTCTCATCATGTCTATCCCCAGAATCTTGTGAATCTCACTGTCCTCCATCACTGCCCACTGCTGGTCCACCCATTGCCACCTCCCCCTGAGAGCCTCAGTCCTCAGCCCTTCACTCTCACAGTCTAGCACAACAGGCCCCAGAGTGCTCCTGTGAGGGAATGTGCCACTCTCTATGACCCCTGAGGACTCTCCCGGATTCCCTGCTCTGGCCTTCCCTGCACCCAGCCGCCCTAGAAGTCTTCACACTGATGCCAGGGCTCCTGTCCTCAATACTCTCAACCTGAGGTTTCCCTGGTCCTTCCCTTCTCTGAGCCTTTCCTTGGGCCTCCTGTCTAGAGCCAGAGCTTCCTCTCTTTCTCACATGCTCATCTAGCTCCAATCTCCTCATGACAACTGATGAGTTAAATATCTTGCATAATTTACCGATTTTTTTATACTCTCCCCTCCTGCCACTGTTTCCAAGCCACTCATTCCCTTAATGTGTAAGGCATATGGACTCGTTTAGCTTTAGCTAAAGTCAGTCCACTCCAAAGTCTAATGAGCATTAATGACACCGGGATGGCTGCTGTGATCCCAGCTCCAATGAACATGATGTCCTAACATGGCTTTGAGACCCTGCTCATAATTCCTGGGGTATATATCCAGAAGTGGGGTTGAAAGATCATGCTGTGATTCTATTTTTAATTTTTTAGAAGAGCTACCATGCTGCCTTGCACAGTGCCTGTTCCGTTTGATTGTTCACAGTAAAGCAGTATGCTTTGTTTGTTTGTGAGGCAAGGTCTACGTGACCTGGGTTAGCTTTGATCACAGGTGTGCCTCACTTTATCTGCCCTGCTGAGGCAGTTTCTGTGTTTCTAGGTAGAGTGGGCCACCAAGGGATGCTGTTCAAGAGGCAGCAGGCAGAAGTGAGGCAGCAGCTGCTCTTAGCGCACAGTCTCATCCAGACCCCCTCATCCTGGGTGTCAGTCTATTGCGATGCTCTGGCTCCCAGGCCAGATGCACATGCAGGGCCAGCATCAGCAATCATCTGCCTGGATGCTCACAGGCTCAGTCCACAGGGGTGGGGGTGGGGGGTGTCCTGATCCAGCCTGCTGTTCCTCCCTCCCACTCTAAATCCCTCTGAATAAATGACAAATGGATGGACATGGCGGCTGAAACACAAACATGCTTTCTAGCATCATGGGAGAGGAGCAGAAGAGGACAGATGGGGACAGACAGCCCCATTGTGATGTTGGGAAGATGAGAGGCCTCCATGCCTGGACCTCACCTGTGATGTGACACTCAGGTTGCCTCTTAAAAGGAGGAGCATTGGTACTTTGTTCATGGCTGTGACAACATACCCAGCAAGAAGCAAGATGAAGGAAGAGGGTTTCTTTTGGCTCAGTTTTGAAGCATACTTGTCCACACTTTGGAGAACCTGATGGCTGTCTGTGAACAGGGGCTTCCTCATATCCTAGTAGATGAAGAATCTACTATCCAGTATCTAGTATCCAGGGTCTGAAGAGTGAACAGCCCGCTGCAGCCAATAGTGCTAAGGTTTTCTTTATTGAGATACACCAATCAAGCGAGAGGGAGGGAGCTGGAACCAGCGCCGGTAGCCAGGGAACCAGCAGAGAGAAGTGCCGGGGTCTCCACGTACAGCCCTTAAGAACCACCTTTATGTCACCCCCCACCCGACTTCCCTTTATCCCGCCCTCATGGGCGTGTCCCGGTACACCTGGCACCTGTCCAGGTTGCCTGGGGCGGGGCTAGGGTGTCTCCCTATCTCCCTTCCTTAGTTAATCCCCCTGGAAATGCCCTCACAGACACCCAGAGAGAGGTCTTTCTCCTAGGTGACTCCAAAACCAGTCAAGATGTCTGTGAAGATGATCACGGGGGGGGGGGGAGAAGGGGGGTGAAAGAAGAAGGGGTGGGAAGGGGGAGGAAGGCATTGACAGGGAAGAGGAGGGGGGAGGGAGGAAGGGAGGGAGAGAGAGAGAAAAAAAAATCACAAAAGTTCTTGTCTGGAAAGGAACCAGAAGCCAGCCAGGAACTTGTTAGAAGATTGGAATGAGACAGCAAAATACTTCTGAGACTTAGTATGGCAGATACCATGGCCAAGAAAGACAAAAGAGAAGGAAGCTTAATTACAAGATGACTTTGGTGACTCCGATCAACCTTAATTTATTGAGGCTCTTACTGATGGCCTTGTGTGGAGCACAGAGAAAAATACGGAAGCTGTATCCTAGAAGAGCTGAAATACACAACAAATATTAAGGGTTTATAATGCCAGTCACCACATAGTGGATCAGCTGTACTTGAAATATATGTACATATACAGCCAACCAATGAAGCTTCCAGTTCCAGAAATCGGCTACATCTAATCAAGCTATTGGCCAAAGGGACCCCATGGAAATATCCAAACAATCTAGGTATTGCCAAGGTTGTTGGTTGCTCTCCACAAATTGATGGTAAGGAATGCCCTATTGCAGAAGACAATGACTACATAACTCATTGAACATGGAGAAGTCAAGCTGGTACCTTGACCCCTAGTGTTCATGGCACTGGAAGGTACCAGAGGAGAAAGGTGAACACCAACCCAGCAGCCCTTCCATCCACAATGGTGACCTGCCTGGAAGATACACTTGCACAATACTGGCGCAAAAGTTGTGGAGTAACCAACCACTATCTGATGAAACTTAAGGTCTATTCCAAGAGATGGAATCCATGCCCAAAAATCCTGAGACTATATAGGCCGTGAACCTAAAGGGAAACCAAATACTACTGTTCTCATAAAGGAACATAGCAATAGAATGACTCCTAGTGACAATTCTCCTATACCCGGAGATCTGTGGTCTTGCTCAGCCGCCATCAGAGCAGCTTCTTCCTGCATCAGAGGGGACAAGTGAGAGCCACTTGTGCAGGGAATGAGAGACCTAAATGGGATGTCTCTGTCAAATCCCTCCTCTCGGGGCTCAGGGAACCCTGAAGAAGAGGAGGAGGAGAAAAGGTTGTAAGAGCCTGGGGGCCTAGAGGACACCGAGGGAACAGGCCTTCTAGACACACCAGGACACATGAGCTCACAGAAACTGGTAGCATGCACAGGGCCTGCACAGCCCACGCCAGATGGGGTCCTAGCGCTGGAAGGGGAAGTGGACACAAGCCCTCATCTCTAACCCAGAAGCTATCTGCAACTGATAACCACTAGCAAAGGGAAATTCTCCAATCAAGTCTCACTAGCTATACAAACCACATTTAGAGCAGGCCCCATGCCCAGCAGTCAATGGCCAACACAACACAAACCGAGTGGTGGTTTTAGAAGTGTGTGTGCCATGGTGCTTAGGCTAGGCTTATTTTTTCTATTTAAACCTTACAGGTCTTGTGCTTTAGGTTTGCATTTTTATGGGATTTCTGTATGTGCAAATGAGTGCGCCTCTGTGTTTACATGTGTTTCTTGTGCTTTTTCTTTGACACGTTTTTTTCTGTTTGTTTGGTTTGTCTGGATCTATTGTGTTTGTTTTTATTTCATTCTGTTTCATTATAATTATTTTTAGATGCCTGTTTGTTTTCTTTTTGCTTTTCTTCGGGGAAGAGAGTAAAAACACAGCTCCCTGTCACAAATTATACAGTTGAATTTCCTGGATTTGGGGAAATCGCAGGGTTCAGCACATCTGCAGTGCTATGGATAAACCTCACCCTGGGAGAACCACCTTCATGATCATGGTATTGCCCCTGCCAGGTAAGAGGAAGAAAGAATGTGGGTTTGGGTAGGTGGAGAGGTGGGGAGGATCTGAGAGGAGTTGGGAGAGGGGAACCGCAATCAGAATGTATTGTATGAAAATCTATTTTTAATTTTAAAAATATGTGTACATATATGTATACACATGCACATATTCTTCTGCCCAGCCCTCCTTTACACCACGGCACGCACTGCCCTGCCTCGCACTTCAGCAAGTATAACCTGCTCTTGGTAACCTTGGAGCGCCACCTGGTGGGAATTTAAGGTATTAAATTCTTATGATGTCTGGAAGCAGCGTTGCCTACAAATGAATAAAAACAAATGTTGGCTGACAAATACATTGAGATGGATGTCATGACCACAGACTTCTGTCCCCCTCAAATCACCAACTCCATGGCAATGTCCCCTAAAGACAGCAACTTACATGAAATATACACGGAATTCAAAAGAACAATTGTAAGCATGGTCAACGTGTTCAAAGCATATAAAGTCAGAAATAAGTAAAAGCCCGAATGCACTTAGAGAGGATCAGGATAAATGACTGAAGTCCAAGAAAGCACACAAAAATGGCCGAGGAAAATGACAAGGACAGCACTGGATATGAAAACTGCATTGAGCATGGACATAGAAGAAAACTAAGGAACAGCCAAGTTGAAGCAGAGAATGAAAAACCCGGTGAGCAAAAGCAAGCCACGGAAAGTTCCACCACCCAGTAGTCTTTTTTACAGGGTCTTAAATTCGGTGTGACTCTGAGAACGTCGTGTCCGCTCGTCAGGGAGGCTGCTCTGTGGTTTGTTATTGCTGCTCCTGAGTCGTCGTCTAGTTTTGGAGTCCGGGTAATGCTGGTTTCCTTCCTTTCCTTAGTGGGATCATCTGATGAGTGTTGGTGCTAGTCTCTGTGACTGTGGTGGAGAATTCTGTGTGAATCCATCTGGACCTGGACTTTCTTTTCTTGGAAGACTATTGTTGCTTCAATCTCATCCCTAGTTCTTGATCTTTTTAAATTATTTATTTCATTTTGTCTTTATTTTGGTAAATTGCATGTGTCTAGAAATTTGTCCACATCTTTTAGATTTTCCAGTTTAGTGGATTATAAAGGTTTTTATAGTGGTCTGATAGAATATGGACTATTACTTCAATATTCCTGTATTTATTGAGTTTGCTTTGCGTTCTAATACATGGTGTTTTAGAAATTATTCCATGAGCTGCTGAGGAAAATGTATATTTTTAATATTTGCATGGAATGTTCTAGAGATATGTTAGTCTGTAGCTTTACATTTAACAATATTTCTTTTATAAAATTGGATGTGCCTGAGCTTGGTATGTGTATGTATAGAACTCTTCATCACTGGCCATGTCCTAGTACAAGGATTTTAAAAGCAGATGGGTTCTAGAGACCAATAGGGCCAGCAGGTCAGAAGGAAGAGTGACGAAGAGTCAGTGGCCAAATCTTCCAGTCCTGGCTGAGGCTGGGACAATGTGGCTGTTGCCACAGCTTCACTGGGCACAGATACTGCAGGAACTGGAAAAGCCATAAGCTGATGAAGAACACAGGCATATATGACTGGGTGGAGCCTATCAATTAGAGAGCTTTTCTCTAAAATGAACTGATTGTGAATGTAAACCATACCCTTGAATGCCTTCACAGCAGCATTTGGCCAAAAAGTGGAATGTCACAACCTTCATATGTAAAATCCACCACCTCAGCGGGTCATGAGCCCTCAGAGTGACTAAGAGGCCCAACGTGCAGTGAGTAGGCAGACATGGGCAAGTGGCTCAGATGAGAAGCGTGGGATCCATATCACTGTCCTACTACACCATGGAAACTGAGGAGCAGCCAAATTAATCAACCTTCCCTAGTTCTCCTGAATAGTGGTATAACCAGGCTGGGGCTACATCCCATCTCCTGACATGGGTGTGATGCCTGCTCTTTGCTCTGTCCACTGCCTTCCTTCTTTTCCCTTCCAAGTTCTGAGCAGCACTGGAGTTAATTCAAAACTGCCAGACCAGCTCCCTGACAGTAGCCTACCAAACCCAGGAGCATCAGGTCGTTCTTGGAAATTCATTACTTTTTTTTTTTTTTTACTAGACTGCTAAGCAGAGGGTCTCTAATGAAAAAACTCCTGTGTGGTAATGGCCTCTTTTCTCTATGAGCACAAGAACATGGAGTCTTGGGATGCTTCCACTTCCATCACATTGCAGAGCAACTGCAACTTGCTAGAAAAGTCCTAAAGCTGCCACCCTGTTCTGCTCTCTCCAAAAATGGCCTCAGATGATAACCAGAGCAGTGCAAGGACTGACTGGGGACACACACATTTAATTTGTCTGAGCCTATTTCCTTAACAGTAAAGTCCCCTTTTATGGGCTGAAATGTGGCTCAGCAGCAGTCCTCTTACCTAGCATGCTCAATTCCCCAGTACTGGAAAGAAAGTCCCTTTTTACAAGGTAGTTGTGATCATTAGAGGAAATTATTTACATAAAGCTGCTGCATGAGAGCTGGGACATAGCTCCCACCAGCCATGGGTTTTCCCTCAGAAACATCAGCTGCCTCAAAGCCCCTTGTGTTAGCTGTCACCTAGCCGCAAGGACAGGGAATGGGATTAGCGCTGCCATCAGAAGTCTTGCTTTCCAAATGTGTGCCAAATGCCCCAGTTTGGTACTACAGGGAAGCTGCTCTACTTTCAGTGCCTTTCTCCTCTTTGAATGTAGATACCCACCTGACACAGATGGCTTCCAGGAGGAGTACAAGAGGGATAATATGACTCGAAATCGTCAGTGAAAATAGATGATATGGCTACATTCACACTAAGTTTCCAGGAACCAGTAGCAGCAGAGTCACTTCCCTTGGGAGTTTTTCCTTTCCTCTGCAGTGAAATAAAATCAGATATTCACTGAAAACAAAATTTCTTAGAACTGATCCTGACTAACCCTTCTGCCTCTACGGCAGTAGAACATGTGTTTCACAGTATCTATTATTCATCAACCCATCTATCCATTCATCATTCATCAATAACCTATCCATCCACCATCTATCCATCCATCCATTCATCATCCATCAATAACCCATCCACCATTCATCTATCATTCACCCACCATCCATCAATAACCCATCCATTCATCATCCATAAATAACCCATTCACCATCCATCCATCCATCTGTCATCCATCCATCATCTATCAATAACCCATCCACTATCCATCCATTCAGTGAACCTTCACTGAATCCCTGATGTCCGAAGGATATGCAGTACTTATCTCTTTAAGGACACACTTTAGTCTATGAGTAGCATACTTGACTGTCACTGCTTAGCCACATTGTGAGCTTTTGGAAGAGAGATGGTTCCAGGCAAGGTTCAGACACCAACAAAGAGAACGAAAAGGACCGAAAGACACCACTGTCACAGGCTGCTTCCCTCTGACTGTAATAGAGTGGGGCTGCCAGTTGGGTTCTGCAGAGGAGAGGGCAGTGTGGGAGAAAGACTGGGACTGATTGCTTCAAACAAATGAGGCCTGGTCACTCAGCAGCCTTCAGACCTCCTTGGCCCAACTCAGACCCTGGATTAGTCTGGCACGAGGCCATTTATCTGAGCACAGCCTGGCGTCCTCCCACCAACATGGCAGCTGCCCAGTGCCCTTTCATCTCAGAGGCCCAGGGGCCATTAAGGCTGGCTGGAGCCAAGTTTCATATTAATGAAGGATGCTCTCAGTGTCAGCTCACCAGGAGCACAGACAGAGCTGCTGTCAAAGGCATCTCCCTCTGGTTCTGGCCATACTGAGGTTGCCTAGCGCATGGACAGCATGACTTCCTTCCCTTTCCTTGGCCTCTCTCCTTTCTTCATCTTTCATCTCAATTGGGCTTTTTTTTTCTGCGCTGTCCACTGCCCCTCCACCCCTCTTCTTGCTCTGTCCTTATTTCTTTCCCCCTTCCCTTCTCACTGACCTTTACCTCTATCCTGTGCCAACTCCCATTCCTCCACTGTATTTGTTTCTCATCTTTGTCTCTTTTTTTATTTTCCTCCTCATTTTGTGCATTCCCTCCTTTAATAGCTACTAAAGGTCATTGTGAAAGTGTACTTCAATTTTCTGGATCATTTTCCTGTTGTGGGACACTGACATTTCTTGTCTTTTTTTAAAAATTTTTTTTTTATTTAACTGTATGTGTGTACTTGTTGAGTTTATGTGCGCCACTTGCGTAGAGTGCCTACAGAGACCAAAAGATGGCATCACATTCCCTAGAACTGGAAGTTCTGTGACATGTCCAATGTGAGTGCTGGGACTGAACTCAGGTCCTCTATAACTGCTGAGCCATCGCTCTAGCCGCAGTCTTTTATCTATGCATGGTAAAAACATAACTAATGAGACTGGCATCTTAATTCTTGTACTGGCCATTCAGATAGTAGGCTGTAAACAGAGTTCACAGCCTGTAGCCCTAAGAATGTTCCAAAGAGGGTTTTTTTTTCCTCAGCAGAGTGCTTTAAGTTCAACAAATTAACAAAACAAACAAAAACCAACAACTAGTCCATCCCTGAGGTTTGGTACCTTCTCCAACACTGATTCTTTGCATATATCTTTGTTTGGTCATGGGCTGCTTACAATGGCCTAGACTCAGACACTGGGTGGCCTTAGGAAGCATACAGAAGGCTCCTGGGCTGGAGCACAAGCAAGGATCACAATCAATTGACTGAGAAGTGTGCATCCAACTTATTTCCTTGACAAATATATGCTGCCAAATATAAATATAAATATAAATCATGTCTGAAACCCAAGACACTGAGACGCCAGGATAATAATGAGAACATCTAACTACACTGACTTTGACCTCTGAAACTCTGCACAGATGGGGTCCAGGCTGGAGACGACTTATGGAATATTTGACATCTTGCTTTGTGATTTTGTGCCTAAAAAGATAAATATAAGTGAATATTTATACAAAGCTAGCAAGTAGTGTTCATGAACTTCTCCTAGAAAGACATGAACAAACATTTCCTCATCCCAGACAGGCCCTCAGTAGCAGGCCAAAGTAGCTATTCTAACATGATCCAATTTACCCAGTGTGGCTTGTTTACTGAGCATGGATGAGGGTTTACTTACAGGAGGATGGAGGACACCAAGAAGCCACATCACCAAAAATTCTGACTTGGGCATGAACAAGTTAGTCGGGGTTCTCTAGGGTAACAGCAAAACTTAGAGAATAAATCTCAGTCTCTCTCTCGATATATACAGATATATAAATATAGATATTGATCCAATAGGTATGTATATATGTAGGGTTCATTATATATCAATCTGGACTCCTAAAGAAGTGGGCTCTAACACCAGTGAAGGAATGGACTTGCTAGTGAGGTGAGAGCAAGCAGGCAAAGAGCAAAAACTTCCTTCTTCCGTGTCCTTATATAGGCTTCCAGCAGAAATTGTGACCCAGATTAGAGGTGGGTTTTCACAGCTCAAATGAGCTAGATTAAAGACATAGCTTCCCACCTTTAAGCTCCAGATTAGAAGTGGATATTCCCAGCCTGGCATTGGTGCTGCACACCTTTAATCCCAGCACTAGGGAGGCAGAGGCATGCGGATCTTTGTGAGCTGGGGGCCTGCCTGTTCTACAGGACTAGTTCAAGGACAGCCAGGGCTGTTACACAGAGAAACTTTGTCTTAAAAAAAAAAAAAAGGCAGATCTTCCCACTTCCAATTAAGCAAAAATCCCTCACAGCTGTGTCCTCCATTTTTTGAGTTTTAGTTAATTCTAGATGTAGTCAAGTTGGTAACCAAGAATAGACATCGCAATGAATGATGAAATCCCCATGGAGCATAGTAGAGCCCCATTTCTGTGAACTTTCTATATTTTATATACTCTAGCCACCCCTGCAGCTGGCAGAGAGGTTCATGAGTGACTGCTGAGATCTCAAGCAAGGGTCAAATAACCTCCCCCACCCTCTTTCTCTTAAGAAATGTCAACAGACTACATCTTGAGGGTTGTGGGTAATCACAGTTGCTTGGATGCAAAAAAAAAAAAAAGTGGGATGTCATGATAGTAGAATGTCCTCATTGAGTTGATTTAATGTTGTGTTGTCACGGGTAGGCAACCTTGGGCCGCACTGGCAGTCCACTGTTGGTGATTGACTTACATTTCATGGCAGCCTTGTGGAGTTGATAATACCTAATTCAAAGACTGAGTAGCCCAAGTTTACAAAGATGGAGATATTTGCTCAATTCAACAAGCCGTTTTAAACACTCCTTAGGTACCTGCAGGCTACTCAAGAACTAAGGCATGCATACATCAGCCATCCCTTCTGACTGTAGAGACTGAAAACAGTTTTTAGTGTAGACACTTGGGACCAGGTAATTTAGGCACTTTGGACAATCAGAGCTCAAAGGAGAAACATACTAAGCTTCATGGTTCTTCCTCTCAATAAGGTTGGCCTCCATGAGGACCCAGGGTGACATGGATACCACAAACCAGCTCATCTTAAAGACTCTATATGGTGATTTGAATAGGAATGACTCCCATAGACTTTTGTGTTTGAATGCTTGGCCCATAGGGAGTGGCCCTACTAGGAGGTGTGGCATTGTTGGAGTAGGTGTGTCCTTGTTGGAGGAAGTGTCACTTGGGGTGGGCTCTGAGGTTTCAAATGCTCAAACCAGGTCTAGTATCTCTCTTTATGTTGCCCGATGATCCAGATGTAGAATTCTCAGCTCCTTCTCCAGCACCATGTCTGCCTGTGTGCTGCCATGCTTCCCACCATGATGACAAAGGACTAAGCCTCTGAATCTGTAAGCCAGCTCCAAGTGTATGTTTTCCTTCATAAGAATCTTCTCCTGGGTGGTAGTGGCTCATGCCTTTGGTCCCGGCACTCGGGCGGCAGAGGCAGGCAGATCTCTGTGAGTTTGAGGTCAGCCTGGTCTATAGAGAGAGTTCCAGGACAGGCTCTAAAGCTACACAGAGGAACCCTGTCTTAAAAACAAAAAAAGAATCACCATGGTCATGTGTCTCTTCACAGTAACAGAACATTGACTAAGACACTCTTACAGCCTCAGATGGCACACAGCAGCCTAGATTAAAGGAACCAGCCCTAATAAGATTTCATATAGGTATTCTATGTTGTAGCATTGAACACATTAGCCTCCTAATTGAGCCACTCACCTGTCACCATAACATTACATCATACACCAAGAAACAGGGCATGGTGGCATGTTACTTTAACCTCAGCACTCAGGAGGCAGACAGCCTGGTCTACATAGTGAGTTCCAGGACAACCTGGTCTACATAGTGAGTTCCAGGACAGCAAGACTACATAGTGAGACACAATCTCAAAAAAAAAAAAACAAAAAAACAAAAAACAAGCATATTCAGAGAAACAAAAGAAGCATCTACAGGCCTCCACAAATGGTGATAAGTTTTGCAGAATATCCAGCTATAAGGTCACACAAGTTCAAATGTTTTCTTGGAACAGCAGAAGAACATATCTAAAATACAGTCTGTCCTCAGAAATGTGGCTGTCACAAGATAGAAGTAGTAAGAACAACACACTTTATTCTCATGAAGATAAAAAAAAAAAAGGTCTCTAAGGTTTTGAGAAAATAACCACTGGTTGTTTTTTCTGACTGGAAAGAATTGCCAGTGTCTGAGGGCTAATGTGTGTGCTGAAGGTTGTGAAGAAACAACCAGTTTTTCATGCCCCTGACTCTGGAGCAGCACTCTCTCAGCAAAAGTGCTCAGTATTCATCCCAATCTAGTTTTCTAATATCATTTTTACTTTTTAATTTTCTTTATTTATTGGGGGCGGCAGGTTTGAGACAGGGTTTCTCTGTGTACTAGCTTGGTAGACAAGGCTGACCTCGAACTCAGAGATTGCCCCATCTGTATCTCCCAAGTGCTGGGATTAAAGGAGTGCACCATCACCACCGGGCTTCAAATATAATTTTAATTAAAATAGTTTTACAGCACTTTTCCCCCTTCCTTAGCTCCACCCCCATGCTTTCCAGATACCTCCCCTTAAACCCCTCTTATAATACTCCCCACTCTCAAGTTGACGGCCTATTTTCTTTATTATTGTGTCACATATATGTATGTGTGTGCATGCACAAACATATATAAATACAACATAAAGAGTCTTTGCCATTGTGTGTATACTGTTTGAAATGTCCATCATGCTGCAGCACAGCTGGTGCTGCTGTTCCAGAGGGTGTGGGAACCGTAAGACTCAGAGCAGCTGCTGGAGAAAGTGGATTGCTAGGGGTGGGTCTTACTTCCTGCTCACTGTGTGCTTCCTAACTGTGTGACCAGCCAGCCTCCTGCTCCTGCTGATATGCCTTCCCCAGCCATGGTATGTTTACTGCAGTGGGACCTGGGAAAGTAGAGGCAATAAATGAGGCAGACTAAAGTCTGGAAGAGCCAGACTTTATTTAGAGCATCGGATAATTTATACTGTTTGTCGGGACCAGCGGACCTATTGAACTTGCCTGAAAGGGAGGATTGAGTGAGGATTGAGAAAAGAAAAAGGCAAAAGACAGGAGATAGAATCGGGAGGGCTCTCAGTGAATACTACAGATGTATCGAATTTCTCATACCCCTTTTATACCCAAACAAAAGGGGAGGGCAAAAGACTCCCTTTCTATGATATGAGGAAGAAACAAGCATAATTACTGCCTTAATTCTCAAAACATCGAGTAACCACAACCTAGGTCAAACATCCTGTTGTTTGGTCTTGAGGAGCAAGAATAAGTTTGAACTGTCTGACCTTAAGTCAAGATGGAAATAACATCACTGTGGACTCCCACACTGTTAAGAAGAGTCACATGAATAAAGTGTACAGTCACTAAGGCAAGCTGCATGTGATAGACAGGCTGCATGGTGCAAAAACTTGTTTCTCCATAGAGGCATATAAGCAAATAACAATAGCCAGTTGTAATGAATAATCTGAAGTAAACTCATTCCTGCATGATATACCTGGGAAGGGCATAATCCAAGAACAATTCCATGTTTTTGAAGAAACTGAGGTCACAAGACTCTTGCTTGGTTTCTTGGAGTTTTCCATTTTTGAACCATATTCACACAATGGTAGAATGAGCCAAATAGACCTTTTTCCTTAAGTTGCTTTAGCAGGTATTTTGTCTGAAGAACAAGGTAAGTAATTCATGCAACCTCACTCCTAGGACATATGACTGGAGTGGGGCATGGACCAAGATGCATTTTTCTAACACCTTGCTGGATGCACAGTCTAAACCCAGCAGAGGTCCACATCTCTGCTCCGTGAGCAGAGAGATAGGCGGTGGCAGTCAGAGGAGGAATTCAGAGCATGATTGAATTGTCTACTTTCTATCAGCTTTTTAATCTCATCAGAATCTTCCTTCTAACTTGTGTTTCTCAGGACTTTAGCCTCCCTGGTTCACACATTCATTTGACAAACAGTCATTATGTTTACCACATGTCACGTACCACATTAATGGTAGCAAGTAAAACAAAATTTTTCCTTTGACCTCGAGCTCCATAGAAAGGGACTATGAGCCTAGAGGCCTTTCATAATTTGGATCATTGAATCTCCATCAGTGTGTGAGTCCCTTGGAACTTAGATTCATGAGTCATTCATCTTTGGAGTGCCCATGGTGCCAGTTACAGGACTTCTGGGTAAATGGTTAATGAACTAACAAATAAATGCAAAGGATACGGGAAACAGAAACTTTTAGAAAACCCCTTTTTCAGTCAGGAGATTCTCGACTTAAAAATTGTTTCAACATTTTGGTACATTTTATTTCCTGTGCTTGAGATCAAATCAGGGCTTCAAGATGCTAGAAAGGGTCCACCATTGCATTCCACCTCTAGCCCCTCTCTTTATCCAAATTGTCATAAGATTCAAGATAGAGATGAATGGCTTATGCATATTCATTAATTTTATATAGTGTCAGCATAGTATCTGACAGAAACAACTTAGTGAATCAGGATTTACTCAGGTGCCCAGTTCCCGAAGGCTCTAGCTATCAAGGAGGGGAAGACAGAAGAGGACAGTTCCACTCATGCTAGTGAGCCTGTGTGGAGGACACTGTTCATATCATAGCAGATCAGGCAGAATAAGGCAGAATGGACTAGGCAACTACCAAATGTCTGACCCTAGGGACCTGCTTTAGGATCCATCTCCTAAAGGTCCTAGAGCACTTCCAGAAAGCAGCACTGGATGGACAATAACAACTATTTGTTAGCTTAATATAAACAAAATAAACACAACCCCAAAGAGAATACTTCAGATGTTGAATATAAGCCTGGGATTTTAAACAGGGAAGACTTGGGAGATGGCTCAGTCAGTTAAAATGTATGCTATGCAAGCAGGAAGACATGGAATCAGACCCCCAGCACCCACAGAAAAAAAAAACAAAAAACAAACTTGAGCATAGCAGTACACATGTAATCCCAGCAGTGAAAAAGTAGAGACAGGAGGATTTCTGGCCACCCAATAAAGCAGAATCAGTAAGCTCTTAGTTATGGGAGAACCCCTGTCTCAAAACAAAAAATAAGGTAGAGAGAAACCACAGAGATCTTGATCTTGACTTCTGGCACCCATGTGTGCATGCTCATGTGTGGGCACGCGCGCACATACACACACACACACACACTTTATTTTGTTTATATTAAGCTAACAAATAGTTGTTACTGTGCACAACCTAATGTCTTAAAGTATGTGTGTACTGTGAGCTGGTTAAATCTAGCTGAAGTAACACATGTCACATAGCCATCATTTGCATTAGGATGTTAGACCCCCGGAAAACTCAAGCATCCAGGGTCCCAGGCCACGTTCACGGTCACCCCAATCACCAGGCGGATTCGAGAGCTTGCTGCAAACTGCACGAGGCTTTATTGTAATTTAACGAGCTAACCCCATATTAGCTCGGGTCTTTCATCCACCCGCCATGGCGGATAGCTAGAAAAGACGGTTTGAAGCCGCTGCGTACAGATCTTTATAGGGCAGCGTAAGGGGAGTGTCTAGGGGTACGCACAGGCTCACGATTGGTGTGCCTCCAGGCTTGGAGGGCTTGCCCTGTGTTGATTGGTCAACTGGTTGCTATGGCCCATAGGCCCTCCCAGGTTGGTTGCTATGCTCTCTACGTCATTGCTGTGCGCTTGTCCGTAAAGCACACCCAGGGTCGTAAAGCATAGCGCCACCAGCTAACTTCTGATTGGTTCCTTGTCACGAGGCGGGAATCTGACTTTCTAGTGTCTAGGGCAAGGTCATAGAAGCACATGTTCGACCGTTATGGCTGCCAAAAGGGAAGCCGGTTCCTTCAAGGAGAGCATTCATCCACTCAGCACTCCCTCAACACAACACTCCATCACTGTACTATGCAATGCATAGGTCTCTGTAACTTATTCCTCCTAACATAGTATAATGTCATATCTTTCAACCAACATAGTTTTATATCACAGAAATCCAGCTCAAGCAGAAAACCAAAGGAAAAAAAGAAAGAAAGAAAAGAAAAAGAAAAAAAGAGAGAAGAAAAGCAACAACAACAAAACCCCCCACAAGAACAACAACAACAAAAAAAAACATTTATCTGCTACCTCCTGGTAAAACTGAGCATCAAACCCCAGAACACACACTGTATCTCCATCTCTCCCAGGTTCCCAGCCTGGTTTCATCTTAGCTTCATTCTTTTCACTTGTAAAATATTTTTACTTAGTTATTTTTGTTTGGTTTGGTTTAGTTTTTGAAGACATGTTTTTTCTGTGTGGCCCTGGCTGTCCTGGAACTCACTCTGTAGTTCAGGCTGGCCTCAAACTCACAGAGATCCTCCTGCTTCTGCCTCCTGAGTGCTGGGATTAAAGGCTTGTGCTGCCTTCACCACATGGCTTAGTAATTATTTTTCAAAGAGGATCTTGTTAAGTAGCCAAGACTGGCCTTAAATTTGAAATCCTTTTGTCTCAGTTTCTTGACAGCTGAGATTACAAGTGTGAGTCACCATGATTGACTTGGCTTCATTCTTAGTCCAGGACCTCTGATGTGACAGATTGAAGGGACCAGACCCTCACACAGCCCCCTGCTTTAGCAGCCATGACAGGCTGCAGAAAAGACTCAGAAAGATATAAGCCTCTGACTCAGCACATGTTGCTGAGTTTCCAGCCATCTGACCTTGCCAGACCTGCCTTAGTCACTAGGAAGCCAGATATCCTCCATGTGGCAAGGAACCAATCAGAAGTTAGCAGGCGGGCTCTGGACATGCTTTACAGTAAAAGAGGACTAATCCTGAGACTGTCACATATCCCTCTACACTCCCCTTGCCCTCCCCAATAAATTCCCTGCCTTTTGGCCCCTTCTGGTCCTTCTCACTCTACCCACTATGTTGGACAGATGGAAGAACCGAGTTAATGCAATTAGCTTGGAATGGGTGATTTTGGGGTTCAGAATTTGGGTACAACAGCACATGGTACAATCTACACATTCATGTCCTGAGCTTTAGCAATCCCAGAAATGGCCACATGTCACTCTTTCTATCCATGAGCCAACACTTTTCTGGTGGAGAGGACACTGAGTGGCTGGCCTGGTCACATCCCTTCGTGACTGTAGTTCACAGGGTACCACTA
This sequence comes from Cricetulus griseus, assembly GCF_003668045.3. NCBI lineage: Eukaryota > Metazoa > Chordata > Mammalia > Rodentia > Cricetidae > Cricetulus > Cricetulus griseus. Next base: position 128,740,880 of record NC_048597.1, read on the forward strand.
CTGTTACTCTCATAAGGAACATGTGTGTGATGGTTAAAATTGCCAACATAATGGTTCTAGAATCACCTAGGAAAGAAGCCATTTGGCACACCTGTAAGTGATTATCTGGATTCAGTTATTAGGGACCGGAAGACCCACCTTAACTTTGAGTGACACTATCCTAGGGCCCAGGATCCTGGTCTGAATAAAAAGGAGAAAGTGAGCTAAAGTCTAGCATTTGTCCCTCTCTCAGTCTTGATGGCAGATGCAGTGTGGTGGCTGCCTCCTCAGGTTCTTGCTACCATGGCTCCCTGCCACAGTGGACTGTACCTTGGAACTGTGAGCCAAACTCAACCTTTTCTCTTACAGTGCTTTGTCACAGCAATGAGAAAAATAATTAACATGATGTGGAATTAGCAAGGAACCTCCTAAGGGCAAGAAGGACACAGGAGGGTGCTACATGCCACATCTCCTGGGCACTTCCTGTCTTTCTGTTTCTCAATCCTTACTTAGAGAGGTTTGTCTTCACTTGAAACTTCATGAAGTATGACAGAGGCCACAGATCTAGGACAAAGGAATGTCTTCAAGGCAGGGGATGTGAGTTGTTTTTTTTTTTTTTTTTTTTTCCTGGAGAGACCACTTATATCTACCACAGACCAAAAGAAAGATTTCCAAGTCCTGGTTGGTGAACCATTGAGTTCATTAAAGTCACTTACATTAGCAAGGTTTAGGAGCCAATGAGTTCATTGAAGTTACTTAAAGTAGCAAGGGTCTGGAACATGAGTGACTCAAGCAGCTGGATTACAGGAAAGTCCATCCCAGCTGCATCACTGACGTCCCCTTAACAACTTGCTTGCAGCTCCATGCAAGAATCTCCTCTCCCTGGCAATTACTACTGCTAATCTAAGAGTTTTGTACGTGCCCTGGCACCGTGAGTCTTGAAAGTTGCTTATGCTTTGTGAGCTGCTGCCTCCTCCTTTCAGGAAAGAACACTTCAACCCATTCAACCCACTGCCTTTCTTAACGCTTTTACCAGGAAAGCAAAAACCTTTTCCAGAGACACCAAGCACACTTCCCTTTTAAGAACCACTGCCACTTGTTCATACTGTTTTTTCCCGGCTGCAAGGGAGGTGAGGAATCTACTTCTGACAAAGTAGACAAGAATGCCACAACTTGCTTGAATCAGTATTAGTTTCCCCTCTTCCATATCTTCACACACAGGCGCATCCCCATTGGAGGCCAGTTGCTCTTGCTCTGAGCCCTGCAGCATCCTGGTTTAACAGGAACAGGCAGACTATATAGTAGTTGATCATTGTTTCCAGGTCCCACCTCTTGCTAGGCTTCCTTAAGTACCCAGTCATTCCTGTGGCTTCCAGAATGCTGGGATTACAGGTGTGGGCCACCTTTAGGGGCTTTCCAAGTTAGTGTGATTCTATCTCTAGTGTAGCTCAGTGCTGGGTATCATTCGACCACCATCCTGTGAGGGACCAAAATGCCCACCTGTGCCAGGTTCTGTGTAATATCATTCATGCATGGATGGATGGATGGGTGGGTGGGTAGAGGAGTGGATGGATGGCATTACTGTCCATATACTCCACACAGAGCCAGCCTGAGTCTCCTGTCTGTCACCCCTTACTCCTCACACCCCAGGGTTTCACTTGGCTTTACTAAAAATCTCCCACTTGCCCATGAAGCCTTCAAACTGTCTCTTTGGGTCCTTGGAAAACAGTTAGCACTAGCCCTCTCTCTGAGCCACCTCCCTTCATTGAACCTTGAATTGATACAGTGGGTGTGACTCTCAGGAAATTGCTCATTATTTGCCATTAGTGCTTCAGAGTGTGTGCCTTCCCATTATCCCATAACTTTCCATATTCATAGTCCTTCCTTCTCTCACTCCTCCCTCCCTTTTCCCTTCCTCCTTTCTTCCCTCTCTCCTGGGAACTGGTTCAACCAGAGTACAACCTGCTCATCTACCTCTGGCGCTGGAACAACTGCAGGAGCTGGGACGTGCAGAGCGGCAGAGCAGCAGAGCGGAGGCTAGGGAGGCCAGGCTGGTGATCTCCGGGGCGCCGAGGGCGAGCAGTCGGCCCAGCCGCCTCCCCTAGGCCCATGCGGGGCCGGTACAGCCTGCTGCTCGTTCATGAGGCCGCCGTGGTGCCTGAGGAGGACCCGTGGCATCCCGCTGGGGCTGCTCGCGCTCTGGGTGACCGCCGCCCGCTGTCTTCAGAGTAAGTACCTGACCCGGAGACCTCGCAGGTGGGAGCGACTTGGCGGGTGGGAATAACGTCCCTGGAAGGGGTGAGCCCTCGGGTGCCGGCCAGGAGGGCGAGGTGATGTGGGCCAGGGTCACTTCACTGCCTCCAGGCTGGCGGGGCGCGGCTACAGAGTCCTAGGCCGAGCTAAGGCTGCCTTGGTGCCCTGGGCCGCTGTAGCTGCCGTTATCGGAGCAGGAAGCCGGCCTGGAGATAACTCGCTTGCTGCTGGCCTCTGGCTTCCTGGGCAGAAATTTGTATTTTCTTTCTGGAAATACCCAGACTGCAAATCCCCAGGTCGCTCAACACCAGCCCCTGGTGGTAGACACCCTCCATGGGTTTTCTAGTCTATGGACTTCTTAACATGCTATGACTTCCAGATAGCCTGGGGCTCAGGAAAAGGGGTCCCGCGGTTCACTGGAGCGTGAGATCAGAGAAGGTGACGGATGAGCCTGCGCTAGAAACCCTGGAGTGCTGAGTTGCAATGTAGCACATGTCCAATAGACATGACTGATTACAGTGCAGTTTTACTTTCTCGTTCAAGGACTATCATTATCCCCATTCCCATCTTACAGATCAGTCAACAGAGGTTTAGAGAGGGCCAGATGGGCGCAACTGGAGTTGAGACCGCTAGTAGGGAGCCCTTTTGTTCACAGATCCTGGGATCTACAAGCCTCCTAACGGTTTAGTCCTCAGAAAAACCTTATAAAACCAGGGCCGCTTGTCTCTATGTTTTCCATGTGCTGAAACTGAGGCCAGGAAGGATACCTACTTAGTGTGTAGTGAAGCCAGGGCTCACACTCAGCCTCGAGCCTTTTCCTGGAGAATAGCACTGAGAATGGGATGGGGCTGTTGCTCCCAAGGCTGGGGACCAGCCTTTAAGCCCGCAGGTGGGAATCTTAACAATGACCATCGTTTTCCAAGCCTCAAGCACAAGTTTCCAGCCACCATTCTTGCTCTTGGTACGTATATCTGTGATGTCCAGACACTGTCTTCTCCCTGCAGGAGGCAAGATGGCCACAATAGATACAGGGGACACTGTGGTTAACACTTTTTCCTTTGAAGTGGCCTTTAGAGGAGGTGGGTGCTGCCTTTCTGGAACACTTAGAACTCAGATTTAGGGTATTGAATAGGTAGGGTGATAGTGGGGTGCAGGGGAGGAGGGGAGGGAGAAGGAACGGAGATTGACACGTAAAACAATATTGTTTCTAATTTAAATAATAAAAAAAAGAACTCAGATTTAGGAAACCAGAACTCTCTATCCAGAGGAAACCACCCTTACCTGGACCTAGCAGTTGGATAGGAAACACCATGACAGTGTGACAGAAAGAACACAGAATGTTCCAGATATGCAAGCCTGAAGAACAAACAGGTGAAAGTTTGTATCACCTGGTGACTGTGTCCTGCACAGCTCTAAGCTTCAGGAGGACCAGCACTGTCTACTCTGATCAGTCCCTAGTGTTTGCACATCCTAGCCAGGAGCTGCTCTTTTCAAATGAGGGGGTGTGTACCTGCCTGGGGGAGGCCAACCCTAGTGATGTGAGGTGTGCTTGACCTCTTCTCACCAGCTCCCTGGATCCCTCAGTGCAGGGCTGGGATAAAGCTCAATGGCAGAGCTCTTTTCTATCATAAACAAGGCCCTGTGCTTGGCACTTAGCACTGCTCAAAAAAAGAAAAAGAAACAACTATATTTTTTTAAAAAAGAAATGAGAGAATGAAGTGTCATTCACAAAGCCTGCCACCAAACACACAGATTTCCTGTATTTGGAAGCCTTTTCTCTGTAAAAAGGTGTTGTTATGAACTAAATATACGCTCCCAAATGCATTGGTTGAAACCTCTGATGTGATGTTATTTGGAGGTAGGGCCCTTGGTGTGAAGTTGAAACCTCTGTGGTGACATTAGCATTTTTATCAAAGAGAGATCAGAACTCTCTCTTCTGGTGAGAACACAGGGAACAATTTAATAAACCAGGAGGGGCAGGCAAGACTTTTTACCAGAGTTTGACCCTGGGACCCACAAGGTGAAAAGAGAGAACTGCTCTCATAAGGTTGTGCTCCAAGGCACTCCAAGGCACACATGCACCCACATAAATAATATGTACACAAATAAATAAGTGTAAAATAGTTTTTAGATAAAATATGACTGTATTAAATATCTTGGATATTGCACATCCCACCCTCCAAAACTGAGAGGAGAAAATAAATGCCTGTTGCTCCAGTCATTCAGACCATAGACTCTTAGAACAGCTCCAAAACTAGAGAGATTGTACTGAGAAGTGGGGAGCTACTGTCATAAGCATCTAAAGCTGTGGAACCAGTTACGGGGTGGAGGCTGGAGAAGTTTTGGAAGGGAAATTAGGATGAGATGCCCGAGACCTGCTGGGGGGGGGGGTTGTCAGGTTCCAAAGAGGATGTGAGGAGTCGGGGATTGGGCGGGGAGGATACTGGAAACGATCTGAGGGTGAATCAGGTTGGCTTCCAGCACAGCAGCTTTTAATTGAGAAAAGATTACACCTTTTATACAGTATAGTTGCACATAGGTTTAAACAGAGACAAGGGGCACGTGAGCTGGGGTGTGGCTTGAGATCAGGAGTTGAGGAATCTAACACTGACCTTGACAATAGGCACTACTCATGTCTTAATGGAGGGCTGCACATTCCACTTGCTAGAGATAAAGAAGAATGACTATCATAACTCTCCTAAAAAGGAAGGTCTGATGTCTTACTCTTTTCCCATTATACTGTACCTTTCTGATTTCTCTGTATTTATTAACTGAACTCTTGCCCTTAATGACCTCAGGCTGTGGATGGGAATTGTAGGCATTTCATCCCTGGGATCAGATGTATCTAGTAAATCTCTAACCTTCCTGTTCTTGGTGTAATTAGGAATGGAATTTCTGGTTGGGGGGGAATTTTCCAAATAATTATTTTGTTTGGAGAGAGGCTACCATTGTACACATTTTTATCCCTTTACCGAAGCCCACACAAAATTTCCCAAAGGGAAAGACATTAATAATCATTAAAAATGAAAGTAAAAGAGGACTGGAGAAGTGTGGTCTTCAATGTTGAAATGCTGGAGCTTTGTCAGACCACACCAGTGAGGTCGCACAAAGAAATAAGGAGTGTTATTGGACAATGGAGAGAGAATTCATGCTACTTAGTAAAGATCCAGACCGAGTTGTCTTTGTGTTTTAGTGTTTTGTGGGAAGGTAGAAGTTGCTAGTGGTGCAGTTGGTTATTTAGCTGAGATTTCCAAGCAAATGTTGAAGAAGGGGCTTGGTTCTTCCTGACTGCTTATAGCAAATCCAAGGGAGGGGGTGATGAATTGAGCTGGGTGTGGTGGTGCATACCTTTGATCCTGGGACTCAGAATTTCAAGGCTAGCCTGGTCTACATTATGAGTTCTAGGCCAACTCTACATAGTGAGACCATATCAAAAACAAGCAAACAAATAAACAAAAAAGGAAGTCATATCTTAAAGATGTGGCCATAACCTGACAATATTGTAAAAAAATTAATAATGATGATAATAAAGGGATATCTGGAAGAGAGCAGCAAGGGTGTGGTGAACAGCCTTGGTAAGTGTGTGTGTGAACAGCCTTGATAAGTATGTATATGAACGGCCTTGATAAGTGTGTGTGTGAACCTAGGCACTAATCAGCTACCCCAACAGAAACACTGTCCATCTGTACTGAAGGGGCCAGGATGAAATAAAGGAAGAATGTGGGTGTCTTAGGTCCTGCTGGACTAATCCCAGAGCTATGCAGCTGTAGACATGTTCTTCCAAACAGGAAAGAAAGAAGGACTTAAGAGATTGCCAGGACTGCCTTGGTACAAAAGAGAGAGGAGGGGACATTGTTTCAGTGTCAACGGTAGACACAGGTCACCTGGAAGAACATTGGGGATCACCTTAGTATGCCCGAAAGCACAGCATCCAACAAAGAAACTCCCAAGTCTTAGCAGTGTACCTTACTGAGCTCAGAACCCATTAACCTTGTCCTCCGTTTGGTTTCTTCCCAATGAAATGACAATCTCTGACCTGTCCAGTGGTGGTCATGTATTTTGGAATATGTAGCTTCTGTGGTTCCTAGTGCACAGCCAGAAAGGACCCCTTCACATCCACTGGTAGTTTTCTTTGACTCACTGACTGCCAACCCATAAAAATCCCTAACGAGGAGGGATTTTTTACAATTACAAATGAGGAGGAAACTGAGGCAAGAGGTGAAGGGCTTTGTGTAAACTCACACCACTAGGGTGCATGCAGACAAAATAGCTGGATACTTCAGCAAAATGCAGTGTGCAAGAACTAGCTTCCAAAGGGGGAAGGTGCTTAGAGATGAAGCTAAAAGCCAAGACTGCGGCACAAAAAACAACTTCCTGAGTCTCCTCTGACATAGTGGGACCTGTGAACCCAGAGATGGGAGGTAGGGGTTTATATGCTAAGCTAGACAAAGACAGGCTGGTGATGTAGAGTTGGTGGAGTACCTGTCTAGCATATACAAAGCCCTGAATTCAACCTCCAAAGCAGTATAAAGTGGGCATGGTGGTATATGACTATAATCCCTGCAGTAGAGAGGTAGAGGTAGAAGGATATGGGTTTCAAGGTCATCTTTACCTATATAGTGATTTCAAGGACAACCTGGGCTACCTGAGACCCTGCCTCAAAAAAGCAGGGGTAGAAGGAAACCAAAGCAAATTGAACATATATGGGCTTTCTCAAAAAAGAAGAAAAGCAAACTATGAAACTGAGATGTTGGTTAAGTAATTCCTGGGTGTCAGAGCCAAGACTGTCTGCTTAGCTGACAGTGGCAATAGGCTTTGAACATATGCCATTGTGAGGTGATGGGCAGGATGGGATTGTACCCAAGATGGTTGCAGTCATGTCAAACTAGATCCCACACTGGGATCTTCTGCACTGTCTGGAACCCCTGTCCTCCTTGGCTGGCATCATGCACACTTTGCCCCTTCCCTTTGCTCCAGCTGGCAGATCCCTTCCCTCTCTGCCTTGTCCCTGTTACCCTGAGTAAGGAAGGCAAGCCCTGGCAAGGGAGGACACAGAGTTGTCCTCTTCTGCAAGACTGCTGAGTGTCTTCATCAGGGTCAGGAGCAGAAGTTTGCCTATTTTCTTTATTTTAAGATTATGAGGGTTTTGCTGGACATGGTGGTGTGTGCCTTTAATCACAATAGACACAAGAGAATCCCTGAGTTCCAGGTCAGCTGGAGCAGCATAAGGAAACCATATCTCAAAAGAGGGGAGGGGTTTCCTGGTATGTTTGCAGCAGCCCTAAGGTGCTCAGCAAAGTGTATTCCTGTTGGTGTCCTTGTAGGCAGGACTGCCTGAGCCTGTGCCTACCACTTACTTTTTACTTATTGGAGGGTTGGGGTCCTGAGCTGAGTTTGGCATTAGCAACTTCACTTGAATTCCTTCTAACACTCCAGATCTATGAAGTGGCTGTGGCCATTCCGTCAGTCATCTTCACGGATGAGGAACAAAGGCCTAGTCCATGGATTAGCCATAACTTGGCCAGAGTCACAACAGAAAAGAATAGGATGGCATTGGAACCCACCTCTGCCGACTCATCTCCTTTGAAGGCCTTGAGTCCCTGTTGGGATTCTATCAGGGGTTCAGAGAGGAGGCTTACAGCAGGCAGGTTGGGGTTTGCTGAAAAGTTCTGATCTCAGGGTCAAAAGGAAATAAACTGACTCATACATATGTTCCTCTCATGGCTCTTTATTCTTCAAGAAATGTTATTACCAAAATTTCTTTCTCTAAAAGCTCTCTTAAATTCTACTAAGATCTAAAAGTTCCTCCTAAAAATTCTCCAAAAGTTCCTTCTAAAAAGTTTCCAAAAGTTCCTTCTTCTAAAGTTCTCTCATCTCATAAGGCTTCTAGTTTTTATACCCACAGGCACATTTAGGGAATGCATATCTCTCAGAGCCAGACAATAGGGAATGCATATCTCTCAGAGCCAGAGGCAGGTAGAACCTTGAGAAAAGCAAGTACCTCACCTTTCCCCCTGGGCGTGACTTGCAAAAAGTCTCAGCGGGAAGATGTGATGTGCAATGAGCTGTTAACTCATTACAGGTGATCCCCGCCCCCCCCTCGGTTTTTTTGAGACAAGTGACTTCTCAACTCTATATCAAAGATCAAAGAGAAAAACTAAGGCTATGTAGTATGAGATCCCAAGGCTGCAACTCTTACTGCTGACTTGCTAGTGAGCAGGAATTCCTTTCTCTGGGGGCTTCTTTGAGAATATAAAGCACCAAGTATATATTCTATATACAGTCAAATTCATAGTAACAAATATTCTGGAGTTGATACCTAGAATATTAATTGCTACTTCTGTAATAAATGATAAAGGCTCGCAGCAGGGTTCCTTGGGCTTGTCTGTGTGTATTGCTGCCATCTGCAAGAGAATAAGGCTCTGGGCTCTGTGGGAACCTTGGGAGCAGGGGTGTGCATGCTTGCATTCACGTGTCAAACACAGGAGTTATTGCTGATTTTTGACACACCAGAGGACACAAATTGGACCCTGAAATTCACACCAGAGCCAGTCATGGGATCTGAGCTCCAACCTGAACAGTTTGGCCTAGTTCTGCATTCTGCAGCCCATACCTGCAGGCCAGCTGCATAACCCATTAAAGGAAGGCCTCTGCTCAGGAATTCCTATTCATAAGCCAGGGATGGTACTCTGCAAGATTCTTGGGGTGCAACATAGACCAAGCAGGCCAAACTACAGTCTTAAGGAGAGGGATGCTCAGTAGTCACACAAGTGAGGACATACAGACTGAGAGAAGTGTGGTAATGAAAAGGTTCTCCAAGAGGAGCCCAGTGATGGGACAGTCTTTCCAGGCAGGCTTCCACCCATTTACAATCAACAGTGGTGCTTGGGTATAACTTCTATACGCACCCCTAACAGCATACTGCTATCAAAGTTCTCTATCTCTGCCAATCTGATAATGACAGAGTCATTGAACTTCCCACCCTGGGTTTCCTTGGACTGTGATATGGGTCTGGTGCCCAGAGATGCCATTCATAGGCAATGATGATTTGCTATTTTAGAGTGGCTTTTATGGTGGGGGTACAAATTCTGAATTTTGGTGAAGAGGGCAGGCTGGCAATCTTTACCTAAGCCTATCTCTGCCCATTGTGTGGGTCTGGCCCAAATTGGGGTGACTTCTTAAGGTCATGGCTCAGTGAGATGGAAGAGACTCCTGCAGGGTGAGCTGAACTTTGGTTCTGCGTAACCAGACACCAATGAGCATTCCCAAGAGGACAAGGTACCCATAAACTGTGTGAGCATGTCAGTCATTAACATGATCCTTGATAGCTAAAATGGCCAGCCAGTATTTGGTTGCCTTTACACAAAGGTGTCTCCCAAATTCTAGCTCTGCCTGGATCAAGAGTGGCAGAATCTGGCCAGGACATGAGTATTTAGTTGCTCCTACACATTTGTCTGCTGGCAGACCTGGAGATGAGAAAGGTCCTTCTGACTTAACACATACGCTCTCCCTGGCCTCCCCAAACTGGTAACAGTTTGACAAGCAGGACCTGCATCCAGTCATTTACTCATCTTCAGAGTATACTTGAGCTCTAGTAAGGTACGAGGCCCCGTTCTGGATGCCAAACTGCTCCAAATACAAAAGGGGTTGGTGACATCCTAGCACACCTCTGTCAGTAACCCTAACAAACATAGTGAGCTGGACAGAGGTTGAAATGCAAGTTTGTCACCAGTTATCTCTCTAATATTACAGTAATCACTACTGATGTCTGAGGTCAGAGGCAAGGAAACGAAGATAAAGAGATGATGGATAAGATAGCCACAAACCAGGCAAAGCTGCAATAAAACCCCACCTTTACCTGTGACTATGTGGGTGTGTTGTTGATTCTCATTTGAAATGTGAAAAAAAAAAATCATGTTTCTCCGCCTAAGATCAAGTGGAAAAGATAGAAAAAGCTGAGTGTAGTAGCACTCATCAATAAATCTGAGACAGAAAGATTAAGAATTTGAGGCCAGCCTGGACTATATAAAACTTTGCCTCAAAAAACAAACAAACACACTAAAATAAATAATTAAAAAGTGATTCAATGTGAAAGCTTGGCAAGGTTGCTCACACCTCTAATCCCAGCATCTAGAAGAAAAGAGATCAATGCAAGTTCAAGGCCAGGCATAGAAAGCAAATTCCTGGACAGCCAGGGCCACGTAACAGGACCCCCACCTCACACAACAAGTGAATAGATAGCTAGGTTGATTGATTGACAGATGATAGAGGGATAGATTGATAGATTATGGGTAGATAGATGATAAATTGAGAGATGCTGAGTGATAGATAACTGGTAGATTAAAAACAGATAATAGAGGATGTATAGATAGATAGATAGATAGATAGATAGATAGATAGATAGATAGATAGATACACAGAGTAACAGACAGCTTGTAAAGTACACCAAACACAGAAGGCCTAGATTCTGGGCTGATGAGACAAGTCATCAGGTAAAAGCACTTGTGGAAACCAGAGGACCTGAGTTTGATCCCCAAAATCAACTTCCAGAAGTCATCCTCTGACCTACACATGCACACACACACACACACACACACACACAAGCAAAAAAAAAAAAAAAAAAAAAAAAAAAAAAAAAAAAAGTAAATCCTTAATACTAGGCCCTGTCCTCCCAAATACTGGTTGGAGATGAGCCTAATCTTCCAAGCCACAAAGAAGCAGCTTTCCTGGAGGAAAAACAACTAACACTTCTCACTGTCACTTGAGTATTCATTGACTCAACAGACATTGATTGACCAACCACCATGTGCTACTGGAGGCACAAGATGAAGACATACAGGAGTCTGACCTTCCAAGGCTGACCTGGAATTTGATCTGTTTTCTTATTTATTCCAGGAGTCTTACACTCTGCCCCGTGGTCTTTGTTAAAGGATAGCGAACTGTACCACACTGGCCTGAGTGAGAGTGGCTCTGGCAAAGGTCAGCCGTCACAGGAATGATCCTTAGGTAGCTGAAGCGCTCCAACCCTGGACAACTCCCATGATCCGAATTACTAGTCCAGGCAGGGATGAAGGGCTGCTTCCTAAAGGAGCCTTGACCTAGAAAAGGCAGCCTCGAGCAGACAACACAGTCCTTCGAGGGAGAGTCCTGGCAGAGGCTGGAAGCTGAGCTCTTTGAATTCTCATCCAGAGGGAACGTTGGCCAGGAAGTCTTTATACCTAGAGAGGCTGAGAGCCACCTGTGCATAGCACCAGTCCAGGCCTGTCCTAAAGGTGGCCATGTGTCACTGCAAGAGGTGAAGCATGGGATTCAAGAAGACCACTGGCTCTAGGTGGTCTCCTTAATGCTATATTTCAGAGCTCTCACCATTGGCCCTTCTGGGGGCTCCTCAATTCTGACCCAACCTGTTCTACAAAGCGAGTTCCAGGACACCCAGGGCTTTTACACAGAGAAACCGTGTCACAAACAAACAACAAATGAAATCATCCATTTATGTCTGTAGCCATCTATGAAATAGCTAACACAGGTGAGGCACATCTATGGATGCCAAAGCCTCCAAATTCGCCAATGTTGCCTAACAAGGTGGTCATGTGGTCTCTAGAGAAAAGAAGTGACATGTCAATCACACCCCAGGTGCTCTATCCAACTTAGCTTCCCCAACCATGGAACCAACTTCTATTACTTGTTTTCTGGCCTGATGCAACATGAAAAATCTCACTTTTACAGTGGTTTTACCTTGTTTCCAAACAAATCTACAGTAAGATGTTTTCCAATATGTCCTGAAATATTCACACCATCTCTAAAGTATAGAAGCTTTGCTGGATGAAAGAAGACTCACACGGCATGAGGACCAAATGCAGTGAGTGGATTCAGTGTAAGAACACTAGGAGTCACCAGGTGTTGGTGGCACACCCCTTTAATCCCAGCACTCGGTAAGGAAGGAAGGAAGGAAGGAAGGAAGGAAGGAAGGAAGGAAGGAAGGAAGGAAAAGAAAGCTCACTATAAGTTCCAACATTCCAGTCACTCCTTGTTTTTTCTGGTGACCAGTGCCATCCTGAAACTATCTAAGGGTTGCCAGCCACCAGTCATGCTGTGTATGCAGAGGCTCACCATCACTCACTCCAGTCACCCTGAAGAGTCCAGGGTTTTAGGAGCAGAGTGACAGAAAGTGGAGACAAATCAAATATTTATTCCTTGTTGTATCAAAATTAGAGGAAGAAAGTAAATACACTCCTGTTTCATGGCAGAATCACTCTAGAAAGTCATTATTACCATTTTAAGATTTTTTTTCTTACTGAATTTATTTATTTTGCATGGAAAAGGTATACATGTATGTATGCACGTACATTCCTTGGGGACTGTGTGGAGCTCAATGGACAATTTGAAGGAATCAATTCTCTCCTACCATGTGGGTATCAGGGACTGGACTCAGGCCATCAGGCCTGGTGACAAGTTCCTTAACCCACTAAGCCATCTCAATGGCCCTGCTACCCATTTTTTAGCATGAAATCCATTGCATTGCTTTAGCTACCCAGCCAGGCTTTAGTAAATGGGTGCCAGTGGGACACTATTATCAACATCATAGGACAATAGAATGATCTAGAAATGTTACATGTGGGGTTACATAGCTAACAGCTTGGATCCAGGGCAGTTGGGCACGAGAGGATAAGAAAGCTAAACAGGAAATAGAGGTGAAAACGGAGTGTCTTAGAGTTTCTGTTGCTGGGATAAAACTGCCATGACCATAAGCAACACAGGGAGGAAAGGGTGTACTTCACCTACACTTTGACATCACAGTCCATCTTTGAAGGAAGTTAGGGCGGGAAGCTGGTGGCAGGAACCGAGGCAGAGGCCTCAGTTGACCTGCTTCCTTGCTCATGGCTTCATTTTTCTGCATTCCAGGACAGCCTTCCAGAAGTGACACCACACACAGGGCACTGGGTTCTCCTGCATCAATCAAGAAAATGCACTATGGTCTTGCCCACAGTCTGATCTGGTGGGCATTTTCTCAGCTGGGGTTCACTCTTCCCAAATGACTCCAACTTGGGTCAAGTTGACATAAAACTAGGCAGCACACCATTCCCTCACCTATCTCTAGTCTCCCTGTGTGTGGGAAGCACCTGTCACATTCTGTCCCCTCCACTGCAGCCACTGGCCTTCTAGTTGAGTCTAGATGCAAATGCTTGAGCTTTGAAGTCAGCTGCCCATGAAGCCCTGCAGAGTGACCCTGGGTGGGCTTTTTAGTCATGATGAGCCTCAGGCTTAACCACTGACTGATTAACTGGCAATGAATTATGGGAGGCTTCAATAGCATGGACCTGGTGCCTGGTGTACACTGTGCAACATAGTACCTATTTACTACTTGCGAAACACACCTTACTCCAGTAGTCACTGCTTACACACTCAGCAGAAATCTCTGTGTGATGCCTCTGCCTTATCCAACTCCACACCCACACCCACTTGACCATGTGCTCAGTCCCGAGAACTTCCTAATGCACGTCCTCAATCACCTGCCTTTATTTTTTATTATTTACTTTTATTTTGTGTGCATTGGTGTTTTGCCTGTGTGAGAATATCAGATCTTAGAGTTACAGACAATTGTTAGCTGTCATGTGGGTGCTGGGATTTGAACCCGGGTCCTTTGGGAGAGTAGTCAGTGAGCTATCTTTTCAGCCCCACCTTGTCCAGTATAATTTCCTGTCACGCTCTTGCAATAACCACCTGATGGCCTCTCTTGTTTCCACTCCTACCCCTAGCCCCCTGGCTGGTCACCATAGCAGATATTAGCATCATTGTTGGATTGTCTAAGGCACCCTACCTAAGGTTCCCATGATGTCTGAGCTCCTGACGCTTGTCTGGACGCTTGTCCAGTTCTCTAGCTTTGTATCCTAACCTCTGCCCAGTGCTCCTTGCCTTCCAGTGATCTGGCCACCCTCAAAAATACCCTGCTCACACTCAGGACATAGGCATCAGACTTCTTTTTGCTTCTGTCAAAGACATCTACCTCCTATCTACACACACAGGGGCTTCTTCTTCTTGCTTGTCCATGGGGTCTGAGCTCAAATATCATTCTCTCAGGGGGTCTCCCAAGCCATTGTGTATCCCCCTCAGTACTGCGCACTGTTAGCCTTGCTTATTCTTGTCAGTGCACTGGCCATTATCTCCCAGAAGGTTGCCCTGTCTATTAGTCCCTAGTATTCTACCCCTTGCTGAATATAGAACAGAGCTGGAGGGGCCTCTGTGTCTTCCCAGCTGGCATGCAATAGGTGCTCATCAAAATCCACAACTAACCATTGGGCCAACCTCCTGAAGTATAATTGAAGTGAGGGAGGAGCAAAAATATGAACAAAGGAGTCAAGACCATGTTGGGGAAACCCACAGAATCAGCTGACCTGAGCTAGTGAGAGATCCCTGACTCAGGTCTGACAAATGGGGAACCTGCACAAGACCAAACTAGACTCCCTTAATATAGGTGACAATGGTTTGACTGGGACAATATATGAGGCCACTGGCAGTCGGTCCAAGACCTAACACTAATGCACAAACTGACTTAGTGGAGCCTATTCTATATGGAGAGATACCATGTCCAGCCTAGACACAGGGATGTGGGGGGTGGAGAGGTGCCTTGGTGGGATAGACTTAGTAGACTTTCTATGGGAGGCCTTACCCTCTCTGTGGAGCAGATGGGAGGATGAGGGAGTGGGAAGGAAGAAGGGAGGGGGAACTGGGATTGGAATGTAAAAAATAAGTTAATTTTAAAAAGTCAGGGGGAAGAAACTGCTAAGTTGGGGCTGGAGAGATGGCTCAGCAGTTACGAGCACTGACTGCTCTTCCAAATGACCTGGGTTCAATCCCCAGCACCCCCATGGCAGTTCTGTAACTCCAGTTCCAGGGCACACACACAGACAAAACACTAATGCAAATAAAAATACATAAATATTAAAAATCTGGTAAGTTGACTCAAGTATAGGTTCATATGTGCACCCTACAGGTCATGGTGTGTCACTGTACATTCCTCGGTCAGCCATCAATGCCACTGTCCAAGAAGATATTCTGCTGTCAGTGGACTATTCCTGCCATGGAGTCCCCACTGTTGAGTGGAAGTACACATCAAGCTGGGGTGAGCAGAAGATCGTGGAGTGGAAACCAGGGACCCCAGCCAATGTCTCCCAAAGCCACAAAGACAGAGTCTGCACCTTCGACAATGGCTCCATCCAGCTTTTCGGTGTGGGGGTGAGGGACTCCGGTTGCTACATCATCACTGTTACAGAGCACCCAGGGAGCAGACAGTTTGGCACAATTGTGCTGCATGTGTCTGGTAAGAGAGCCCCAGGCCTCCCTGAGCGACAGATCCAGGTGGTCAACTTTGTAGTATTGAGAGAGACTTTACCTTCCCTCCTGTCCCACCGCAGAGATCCGCTATGAAGACCTCCACTTTGTCGCTGTCTTCTTTGCTCTGCTTGCCGCGGTGGCTGTGGTGCTGATCAGCCTCCTGTGGGTCTGCAATCGCTGTGCATATAAATTCCAAAGGACGAGGAGACACAAACTCAAAGGTAATGCTCTGGACCTTGTGACAATCCCTTCATGCTTTTGAGGTGGCACCTGTGACCTCATTCACTGTAAGAAACCACTGTGTGGTAGGTTTTCAACCCCTTGGCGTGTGTGTGTGTGTGTGTGTGTGTGTGTGTGTGTGTGTGAGAGAGAGAGAGAGAGAGAGAGAGAGAGAGAGAGAGAGAGAGAGGGAGAGAGAGAGAGATAGAGTGAGTCAAAGGTCAGCATTAGGTATCTTCCTCAAGTATCTCCACCTTTTTTTTTTTTTTTTTTTTTTTGGTTTTTCGAGACAGGGTTTCTCTGTGTACCTTTGGAGCCTATCCTGGCACTCACTCTGGAGACCAGGCTGGCCTCGAACTCACAGAGATCCGCCTGCCTCTGCCTCTGCCTCCCGAGTGCCGGGATTAAAGGTGTGCACCACCAATGCCTGACTTTCCACCTCTTATTTTTGAGGCAGTTTCTCTCTGACCTGGAGATCACTGATTGGCTAGGGACTGTCCAACACACCCTGGAATCTGCTGTCTCCAGCCATGCCTGATCCTGGGATTACAGATGTGTGCTCAGTTATACAGGGTTCTGAGGCTGTGGATCCAGGTCCTTATGATTGTGCATTCAACCAACGGGGTCATGTCTCCAACTCTTTGACTTGTCTTTTGCTTCACAGAAAGCACCACTGAGGAACTTGAAATGAAAGATGTTGAGTGTTAGCCGAGACTGTGCCCAATTACACTGCTACCTCAAGAGAAAGACAGTATTTTCCAGTCAACGGAACAAACCGAGCCAATCCTTGCTGCAGCCTTTCGCAGACCTGGCCTGCACCCCTCTCCTGATGAGACAGTTGCAAGATAAGAGAGCTAGAAGTGGTGGCTTACTACAGAAAGCCAGCTCTGGGATTTGTATGTAGTTCAAGAAACAGTTCAGCTGAGGCTTTTGGCCAGGACTTTCCTTGGTTGCAGCTTCAGGGCCATGCTGATCCTTACTTACCCAATGATACAGGAGCTGCTACAGTACTGGCTATGATCCCACACTGGTGTGATGGAGAAGTTCCTGTCTCCAGGGGCAGTATCTACAGATGAGCCGATGTGCAGCCTGCATTGAGACATGCTCTCTGTGCCTTTGTGCTCCTGTCTGATCCGCAAACTGCTGCACCCTCCATCTTCCTGTCTTCCATCCCATAAACACTGCTATGGAGACAATGTCTGATGAGGTGGAGTGAGCTGCACCTCAGGGAGCAGAACTGAGCACCCTGAGGGGACAGAAGATAGCATTCTCATCCCCCCTCATACAAATTAATTGAGTGGCCTAAACTTGGGTTTAGTGTGAGGAAAACAAGGCTTATGTTGACCAGGGCAGCTGGATGGGCGGCACAACAGGAAAAACCTGTAAGGTCGGGCTTCATTCAGTTTCATCCTATTCAATCACCAACACTCTTCTCCAGCCAGATCTCGGGCTGAAGAGCATGTGGTCTTCACCTACCTCACAGGGCACGAGGGGAAGCCAGCATTAGCCTGAGTCTCTTGGAGTGATGGAGAAGAGTGTGAGCATCCCTGAAGGGTATGAAAATCTATATGAGAAAGTGCTGTGTGGAGTCGCAAAGGTTAAAACGCCCTGGAATGGGGCTAGAGAGAAGATTCAGTCACCAAGAGCACTTGCTGTTCTGGCAGAGGACCCAGATTCAGCTCTGAGCACCCACATGGTGACGCATAACCTTCTGTAACTCCAGTTCCAGGGGATCTGATGCCCTCCTCTGGTCTCCATGGGCACTGCATGCACATGGTGTATACATATACATGAAATAAACATTTTAAAATAAATCTAAAAAATTTCTTTCAATGATCCTGGTTGTCAGGACTCCAGCTAAGCTTGGGGGTTGGGTCTGAGTTGGTCTTGGCTTTCACATTCTCAGGCTGATGTCACAATGTTTACTTCGAAGACTCTCCTTCCCAGCTTCCCTTTGCCAAGCTCTAGCATCATGCCCTTCTTGCTTCAGTATCCACAGCTGCAGATCAAAGCTATCACTCCAGCTATGATGGAGGTCATTAGGTGTGTGCAGGCCCTTGGCTGCAGAGTCATGCATACAAAGATAAAAGTGTGCTAGAACATTCCTTTTATTCTCTTTCCTTTCAGGTCCCCAATGCCGGTAACTTTTCTACTTTTCATGTGGCGGGTAAGGAATTGTTGCTAAAATTCCTTTCCTTGGGGAGTCATGAGCATTGGCTGCCTGTCTTCCTCAAGTCCCAACAACCACAGTGCAGTGCCAGCAAAGTTCGTCCAAGAACTAATGAATGCATTAGGTTTCTTACAGAGCAGTGAGTGATGTGATATAGGCACAGGCGACCTTAAAACAATAGAAGGTCTGCACCTGCAGGCAATGATGGCTTCCTCCTAATTGCTTTTTGAAGCTCCTTTTCTTCTCTACTTATAAGCTCTAGTCCCCCCCCCCGTCGCCGCCCCCCCCCCAATAGGGCAGAACTGCTTACAACTGGTTTGGAGGAGTGGATGGATACTCACTGGGTGGGGGTCCAGGGTCCTTCCTGCTCCCTCCTTCTCTGAGGGGAAATAGGCAGTCTCAACAGGCAGGCCCCACCAGAACCCCTAAGATGGAGGACATGTCTGCACGACTGGAGTTACCCTCGAAGTCATTTGTAAGCCTTTCTTTAAAGAGCAAATTGGGGGCTACAGGAAGGGGCCCGCAGAGTGTTCCAACAGGAGCTTGCAGCAGGCTAGCGGGGGGGGGGGGGGGGGGGGGGGGAGGCTCAGACAGCAGCAACGGGAGCAGGTAGTGTGCACCTGACTAGGGAGGCACTCACCCTTGTCACTTCCTGTGTACACATGTACAGACACCCACACTGTGCCCCTAGGAAGAGAACACTGAGACAGAGCAGTTTCCACACGTTCCCCTGGGGAGCAGAGGACACAAGGACATGTGCCTCTCAGAAACCCACGGTTCTCCAATGCAGGATGTGGTATTCTACACTCCTGGCTGGGAGTCAGGGGGGCTAAGCCTCATGACCAGAAAGATGGAAGTGGATCCCAAGGAGGCTTCCATGGGCAGAACAGAAAATCCCATGGATCTGGAAGAATCTCATGGAGTCATTTTCTCCACAGCCCTATTTGGAAAGAGGCTTTCCCATGCACCTCTTAAACAGCTCTGTTCTTAAATTCTAGGGTATGAAGTTTTTTCCTTTTTTTTTTAGAGAAAACATTAAATTATAGAGAATGACCAATGCATGTTAAATAAGTTGTTTCAGATGCTGTGAAAAAATGTTTAAAAATGAATGAAAATAAATAGTTGTGAAAATAGGGTCCTAGTTGTTTTGTGTAAGTACACTCCTGTCAAGAAGGCAAACACTGGGGCCACAGATATGACTCAGAGGTTAAGAAAGAGCACTGGCTGCTCTTCCTGAAGACCCAGGTTTGATTCCCAGCTCACAACTGTAACTCCAGTTCCAAGGGATCCGATGCCTTTGTCTGGCCTCCTCGTGCACCAGGCATGCATGTGGTACAGCCAATACACCTATACACATAAAATAATAATTTTAAAATTAAAAAAAGTCAAAGGCACTGGATGAAATTTCCAGGTGGTACTGAACACATACAGAACTGTTAAATGGGAGTGGGGGTGGAGGTGGGGATGATTGGGAGGGGGTGAGGGGGTGTCAGATTGCTAGGGTTTGTTTTGGTTTTGGTTTTTTGTTTTGTTTTTGTTTTGTTTTTTGAAACAGGGTTTCTCTGTGTAGTTTTGGAGCCTATCCTGGCACTTGCTCTGTAGACCAGGCTGGCCTCCAACTCACAGAGATCTGCCTGCTTCTGCCTCCTGAGCACTGGGATTAAAGGGGTGTGCCAGCACCCCCTGGTCAGATAGCTGTTTTTGTTAGACCCCAGGAAAACTCAGGCCTCTGGGGTCTAAGCCCAGGACCTCGGTCACCCCAATCACCAGGTGGATTCGAAAGCTTGCTGCAAACTGCATGAGGCTTTATTGTTGTTTAACAAGCTAACACCATGTTAGCTCAGGTCTTTTACCCACCCGCCATGGCAGATGGCTAGCAAAGACTGCTCGAAGGGACTGCATAGAGATCTTGTAGAGCAGTGTAAGGGGAGTGTCTAGGGGTACTCACAGGCTCAGGATTGGTGTGCCTCCAGGCTTGGAGGGCTTGCCCTGTTTTGATTGGCCAATTGGTTGTTATGACCCATAGGCCCTCCCAGGGTGGTTGCTATGCTCTGTGCGTCATTGTTGTGCACTTGTCGGTAAAGCACACCCAGAGCTGTAAAGCATACCAACACCAGCTAACTTCTGATTGGTTCCTTGTCACGAGGCAGGCACCTAACCTCTAGTGACCAAGGCATGGTCAGACAAGCACGTGTTCAGCTGTTATGGCTGCCGAAATGGGGAGCTGGTCCCTTCATTTTTTTTTTTTTCTTGGTTTTTCAAGACAGGGTTTCTCTGTGTAGCTTTGGAGGCTATTCTGGCACTCGCTCTGGAGACCAGGCTGGCCTCAAACTCACAGAGATTTGCCTGCCTCTGCCTCCCGAGTGCTGGGATTAAAGGCCAGCCACCAAGGCCCGGCACAAACTGTTATATTGGTCCTAATAGTTACAATGGTGCTAACCCTTGTTACATTGGTCCTAACCCTTGCTACATTGGTCCCAACCATTACATCAGTCCCTAACCTTGTTACATTGGTCCTAACCATGGTTACATTGGTTCTGTCAACATATTTTCTCACTTAGAAATACAAAACCCACCAGGCATTGGTGGCACATGCCTTTAATCCCAGCACTCGGGAGGCAGAGGCAGGCAGATCTCTGTGAGTTCGAGGCCAGCCTGGTCTCCAGAGCGAGTGCCAGGATAGGCTCCAAAGCTACACAGAGAAACCCTGTCTCGAAAAACAAAAAAAAAAAAAAAAAAAAAAAAAAAAAAAACAAAAAAAAAACAAAAAAAAAACAAAAAAACCCATGTGTTGTAGCCAGAAGACCATTTTGAAAAGTGTACCTCCAAAATTTTAACTGTGATTCTTTGCTCCTTCTGGAAAGTGTGAGCCTAGGAGACTGTCATGCCCCTCCTTCAATGGTGCATACCTTGCCCTGTTGTCAACTGTGTCTCTTCCAAGTGTGAACTGAGAACCACAGAGATGTAGGCCATGCTCATGTGGCAGCTTTCTGGTATTAAAGAGCGCCCTGGTCATCCCTTGGCACTCCAGCTGCCACCTTCTCTGCCCAAGGTTACATTTCTCCAGTCCTTCTGATGCTCTCCTCAGGCCTTGTCTCTACATCCCTGCATTGGCCAAGATGCCCTAGGAACCTTACCTCACTGCATCTGCTCCTCACTGGTGTTGTTTCTGGTTATGTCTGAGATGGTCTCAGTTACATCACTGTGGGCCTCTAGGGACTGGGGCTTTACTTTGTTAGACCCCCCAGAAAACTCAGGTATCCAGGGTCTTAGGCCATGACCGTGGTCACCCCAATCACCAGGCAGATTCGAAAGCTTGCTGCAAACTGCATGAAGCTTTATTGTAATTTAACGAGCTAACCCCATGTTAGCTTGGGTCTTTCACCCACCCGCCATGGCAGTTGGCTAGCAAAGACTGCTCGAAGGGGCTGCATAGAGATCTTGTAGGGCAGTGTAAGGGGAGTGTCTAGGGGTACTCACAGGCTCAGGATTGGTGTGCCTCCAGGCTTGGAGGGCTTGCCCTATTTTGATTGGCCAATTGGTTGTTATGACCCATAGGCCCTCCCAGGGTGGTTGCTATGCTCTGTGCGTCATTGTTGTGTACTTGTCGGTAAAGCACACCCAGAGCCGTAAAGCATACCAACACCAGCTAACTTCTGATTGGTTCCTTGCCATGAGGCAGGGATCTGACTTTCTAGTGACTAAGACAAGGTCAGACAAGCACGTGTTCAGCTGTTACGGCTGCCGACAGGGCAGGAATCTGACCTTAGTGACTAGACAAGGTCAGACAAGCTGTATGGCTGCTGAAATGGGGAGCTGGTCCCTTCATTTACAGCTCCAGGAATGTGTCTCAGATGTAGTTGCTTTGACAACCTAGTGGGTGCTGGCACAGTGGAGACTCCTCCAGCTGTTACCAGCTTTCTTGTATCAGAATTGTGCTGTTTCCAGACATCAGACACCTCTAGAACTAATTGAAAAATTACTGTTAGCACAACTTCCATGCACAAGAGGGATGGGTTGCCCATGTGTGAGCTTCTGTGTGTGAGCACCATCTCAGCTCCCTATCCTTCACAAGAGCACAGCTGCTGGACTCGTGATTTCCCCTGCCTCTCAAGAACCTCCCCCCAATTAGGGTTTCTCTGTGTAATGTCCCGCGCCCGCTCTGTATTCCTCGCCAGCAAGAAATACACGCAGGACACTCGGATCCTTCTGCAGACAAGCTTTAATGCATTTTACCAGAGTGGAGACATTTGAACCAAGAAAACCATCCCTTATAAAAGGCTGACCAGCCGCCTGGGACGTATTACCCTATGAATGGCTTTAGCTCCTCAGGCTAAAATGAGCCACGGGATAGGCAGAGATCAAAGGAATGGAGATAACCCGGCGCCTGTGAAGTAATTCACACCTTGGTGTCTTCAGGCAGCATTATAATGCAGGAACCGGCTTCCTACATATCACCCTTTTTTTATTAATTAATGAAAAGGCTTTATATTATTACAAGCAAATAGGTCACCCATATGTTGAGGGATAGAGGCAGGGGTTGACCTTCCCAAAATCAAACATTAAGACTGTGTACGAGAGTCACCATCAGGCTGTCAGCTTGACCCGAAGTACTCCCGACCTGTCCTCTGCCGTTTTTCTGGGAAAGGGAAATTCTCAAGGCAGGTAACCCTTATGCAGGTCAACGTACCTCCCAGAGAAGCCTGCATAATAGGCAACTCTGTGTGATGCCTATGCTCAGCATCCCTCTTTGGGGCTGCACAAACCAGACATTCTACCCTGTGCAATGAGCCTAGGCTCCGGGTGTGTAAGAGCTGTCTGGCCGGCGGCCTATTGCTAGTAGCCAAAATATAAGCGCTTGGGTGATCTCTTGGTTTGAGCCCTGGAGCTTACATGCCAGCCAAAGAAGTAACAGCAATTCGTAAGTGGCTGCATCAAACAATTACCCCCACCCCTTAAGTAGAGACAATCGCTCCGCCAAGGGCAGGAGTTAATCTGGATAACAATAGCGGCTCTCAACTCCCGGGGGTAGAGGGTGGAGTTTCGACTTTTGAAGGTCTGCAGAGGCTCTTTAGGTTGAATCTTTCTGGGATCCACAGGGGATTCTCTTCATCCTGTGAGAAAACACAATATCGCTCCCCTGGATCTTATGAGAATAGGATCCGGGCCTTTCCAAAAATCAGTTAAGATATCTTTCCATTTTACCATTTCCTTTTGGCCTTTTAGTTTTTGAGGTGAGACGCTTGGCCTCGGTATGGCCCCCAGCGTTAATGTTAATGAGGCTTTAAAGCCCCAGGCATTCTAGGCCTTTAAGAAGTGTTGAATAGCAGGCATGGCCTTTTCCCCTATCAAAGACTGGGAAAGCCATCTGTAATTTTCTCCGCTCCTCTGATGGTAAGAAGGAGTCGGTTCCAAATAGTGGGTGTGCTGATAGAAGTACACCCGCTGAATTAACAGGCGATGGCCTCATATTTGTTTTTACTTTTGGCAGCTCCTCCTCTAGCTCTGCTTCCTTGTTAGAGTCTAAAATCTCAGAGTCTGAGCTGCTCAGCTCCAAGGCTTCCAGTTTCGTTGTAGGGCAGAGGCTAGGTTCCTCATCTCTCCTAAATTTACCGGGGTGTGACCGGCCATTCCCCATTTTTTCTCCCTCCTTTTCTGTCTCTCCCTCATCCAGCTGAGCTGTTCCTTTTAAAACTTTATCTCTTGAGCTTTTAGAGTTATCAGAGCTATTAAGATTTAAAGCTTTATACACTCTCTTGTCAGTAGACATTCCAGGAGGTCTTTTTTTCTTATTTGTTGTTGTATACACTCCCTTGTCACTAGACACCCCGGGAGGTCCTTTTTTCTTATATGTTGTAGTTTCTCTTCTTACATACACTCCCATGTCACTAGACATCCCGGGAGGTCCTTTTTTCTTATATTTTATTGTTAGGCGCGCCCCATCTCTCACTACATTCGGTTTTTGATATGTAATTCTGGACTTCTTTAAGATTCCTAGTAAAAGCATAGAAGCCTCTATATTAACCTCCCACAATAGCAACATTCCCAAGCCAAAGTCCAGAAAAATCATACCTCTCCGAATTTCTCTCATTACATTCGGTTTCTGATATGTAATTCTGGACTTCTTTAAGATTGTAGCCAAAGTCCAGAAAAATCATACCTCTCCGAATTTACCATCCTGTAGTTCTGAATCCGCCTTGTAGCCAAGGGGTCTCCGAGGTGCTGGAGATGTTAACAATTCCCGGGTTTCGGCACCAGATGTCCCGCGCCCGCTCTGTATTCCTCGCCAGCAAGAAATACACGCAGGACACTCGGATCCTTCTGCAGACAAGCTTTAATGCATTTTACCAGAGTGGAGACATTTGAACCAAGAAAACCATCCCTTATAAAAGGCTGACCAGCCGCCTGGGACGTATTACCCTATGAATGGCTTTAGCTCCTCAGGCTAAAATGAGCCACGGGATAGGCAGAGATCAAAGGAATGGAGATAACCCGGCGCCTGTGAAGTAATTCACACCTTGGTGTCTTCAGGCAGCATTATAATACAGGAACCGGCTTCCTACAGTGTAACAGCCTTGGCTGTCTTGGAACTTGTTCTGCAGACCAGGCTGGCCTCGAACTCACAGAGATCCACCTGCCAATGAAGGGACCAGCTCCCCATTTCGGCAGCCATAACAGCTTGTCTGACCTTGTCTTGGTCACTAAGGTCAGATGCCTGCCCCTTCCGGCAGCCATAACAGCTGAACACGTGCTTGTCTGACCTTGTCTTAGTCACTAGAAAGTCAGATCCCTGCCTCATGGCAAGGAACCAATCAGAAGTTAGCTGGTGTTGGTATGCTTTACAGCTCTGGGTGTGCTTTACCGACAAGTGCACAGCAATGACGTACAGAGCATAGCAACCACCCTGGGAGGGCCTTTGGACCATAACAACCAATTGGCCAATCAACATAGGGCAAGCCCTCCAAGCCTGGAGGCACACCAATCCTGAGCCTGTGAGTACCCCTAGACACTCCCCTTACACTGCCCTACAAGATCTCTATGCAGTCCCTTCGAGCAGTCTTTGCTAGCCAACTGCCATGGCGGGTGGGTGAAAGACCCGAGCTAACATGGGATTAGCTCGTTAAACAACAATAAAGCAAGCTTTCGAATCCACCTGGTGATTGGGGTGACCGAGGTCTTGGGCTTAGACCCCGGAGGCCTGAGTTTTCCTGGGGTCTAACACCTCTACCTCCAGAGTGTTGGGAACCAAAGGTGTGCCTGGTTCATCAATCTTTAATTGCAACAATAATGCTTTTGAAAGGTCAAATGGGATACAAAAGTCTCTAATACAGTGACAGCTCTCCCTCTTCTTCACTTCTCAGAAGGAACAGTATCTTTTGTTGGGGCCCAAATATTGAATATGATATTTCAGATACAGGCCTCAGCTCTATTCCAGGAGCTTGAATTTCCCATTGTCTTTTAGATATTGGCTGGTTACCACCAAATGGCTTGGCCACAGTGGAGAATGGCTTTTAGTTAGTGTAACAATAGATCTAGGCCCCTGGGTGGACCCACACCCATCTTGAGATGTGCCCTTGTGGAATGTTTGAGGGTTTGAGTGCCTGTGTTTCCTAGTCAGCCCTATATACATGATAAGAGATGTCTTCTGCGAGTACCCCTGCTTTTGGAAAGCTATTTAAGATGATGCTGAAATAAACCGTGGTCTCCAGTATGGACTGAGAGCCCTCCTGAGATGACAAGATGTCTCTGTCTCGTCCTTAACACCGTTGGGTAGCTAGGACTTTCCTGATCACACTCCCCAACTCAGGGTTGGACCTGGGCTCTTTGGCTGGTTCTGATCGCAGCCTCAAAGACATCAGTCCAGAATAGATGACCTCCGTGGCGTAGGATCAATATAGGCAGGACCCTGGCAATCTTTTTACACATATACATATGAACATGTCTATACATTACAGTACACACTCAATCACACACACCTGTTTTCTCCCTGTAATTCTGGAGATTGAACCCAGGCCCTCATGTATGCTAGGCAAGCTCTCGCCCATTGAGCTACATCTCAGCCCACAGCTGTGTAGTCAGATTTGACTCTGTGGTACACGAGCTGCTCTTCCTGATGTGTCTCGGCAGCACTTCATGTCTCTCATGTCTCTTTACTAAATCCTTTTTTTGTTTTTTTTTGTTTTTTTTTTGTTTTTTCGAGACAGGGTTTCTCTGTGTAGCTTTGGAGCCTGTCCTGGCACTCACTCTAGAGACCAGGCTGGCCTCGAACTCTGCCTGCCTCTGCCTCCCGAGTGCTGGGATTAAAGGCATGTGCCACCAACGCCCAGCTATAAGTCACATTTTAAAAAACAGAATCTCAGCTAGGTGGTGATGACAAATGCTTTTAATCCCAAACAGAATCTCATGCAGACCACCTTGACCTTGAACTCATCTTCCTGTCCCCAATTCCCTAGTGTGCCATCACATTTGGCCTGTCTCCTGTATATCTCAGACTGTCACATCTCAAGTCAACTGCAGTCAGCTCTACCAAGCAAGACTTAGTCACCACTAACAGGGAACACAGAGACTGTATCATAGTAGGTTTTTTGGATTCTGTACAAACTGAGGCAGGGCACTGAGTCAAACACCTTCAAGGTGAAAAAACACCCACACTTGGCATTTGTCTAGAATCACACTTCAGAGGCTGGAGCAGAATTGTCATAAATTCAAGGCCAACTTTTGATACAGAATAAGACTGTGCCTCACAACACAAAGCAAAAACTCACACCAAAAAGCAAGATCTGATGACCTCTTTCTGCTGAGGATGTCAAAGACTAACAGGAATCAGGAAGCATCAAGAGCAGGGGTGGGAATGTCTGGAGTAGATAGGCCACCTAAGTGGGCAAACAGACTAATCAGAAGCAAGCCCTAGACTGCACCTGTCTCCTTCCATGCTCCCTTCTGAGGAAGTTCTTAACCTGTTTTGGTTTTGAGACAAGGTTTCTCTGTATAAGTTAACCCACTCTTGTTGACCCAGGTAAAAGGCACTTCAGTTCCCAAACACCCCAAGAGCCCTGATGCTGGAGAGGACTGCTTCCTGTGGGTGATCTCAGTAAACTTCAAAGAAATGGCCTGGTGTGCTCAGTGAATCTATGTCATAGGATCATCTTCAGTGATTTTTAAAGAAACAGTAGGAGTGGTTGTTTTGAAACACAGCTTATATGGTTGTAAGAAAATCACAAAATACTCGGAGATTTTAAACACAAAGTTTATGTTAACATCAAAGATAGGATTCTTTTTATTTTAAAAAGCAAATTCAAGCCCTTTAGTAATGTTTTCAGGTTCACTGTATAAAAAATGTATTATTTTACATCTCCCCATACTGCATTCTACAACTGTACATAAACTTTTCCCCTTCAAAGCACCCGTCACTTATAAAGTGAGAGGATGCCAGCTGCTGACTTCTCCACAGGGTTCCTGTGAAGGACTGGAGCGCCAGTACTTATATGGAAGACACTTCTCCCTTGTGCTTGTAAATAGTCTGTAAACATCCAAGTCAATGTTTCTGGAACTTGTTCTGGAGAAAATCATAACAGGCAGGGGCTCAGTGCAGACATAAGCAGCTCCATTTTATAAACGAAATTACGGCCCTCCATCTTGTTCCACTGAACCTCCTTGAATGGTCCACGGAGGTGACTCCACTTGCTGTCTTGTAAAACATCACTTTTCGGAAGGTCTTTGCACTGGTTCCGGGGAAACTGAACCATAATCTTGCTGCCACTCTCAGGTCCGTTACGAACTATTGAGGAAACCAAACATCAGTACACTTCATTCCGTAAGCATAGAAACCTATCCACCAGCTGAGACAATCTCATTAACAAGTGTTTCAGGAGCTGATCATAGCGGTGCACCCACCCCTAACCCCAGCACCTGGGAAGTGCAGTCTGCAGGATCTGGAGTTGAAGGCTAATTTGGGCTACACAGTAAGTTCAAGGGCAGTGTGTTTCAGTTCCAAAATATTAAATTTATTTATCAATTTGTGCATGCATATGTATGTATGAATACATGTGTATATGCACGTGTGGATGTCAGAAGACAGTTTCCAATTGTTCTCTGACCACATGTGGGTCTTGGGATCAAACTCAGGTCATCAGGCTTGGTGGTGAGTGCCTTTACCTGCTACACCGACTTGTCAGTTCTCCAAATGATAAATTTTTGCACACACTCATACATATACTCTAAGAAGATTTAAATATCTCTGAATTATTTGTCGTATAAAAATTAAGCAAGATGTGTCAGGTGTGGTGACCTATGCCTGCAATTTCAGTCCTCAAAGGCTGAGACAGGAAGGCCAAGGCTGGCCTGGACTACAAAGCAAACTCAACGCCAGCCTGAGCTACAGAGTTTGAAACCAGCCTCAACTACACCCAAGACCTGGTTTCCCCCCCCAAAAAAAAAAAAAAAAAAAAGGAAAAGAAAGCTTGGTTTTAATGAAGTTTTAACTGATGCAGGTAAGATTTAAAAGATGGCCCTTTGAAGTTATCAATCATCTTAGTTCTAAGAACAGAAGGCTTGCTTAGTAAGTTATCTTTCTCTCTCTTTCTCTTTCTCTCTCTCTCTCTCTCTTTCTCTCTCTCTCTCTCTCTCTCTCTCTCTCTCTCTCTCTCTCTCTCTCTCACACACACACACTCCTGTCTTGAGTATCAAATAATATCAGATAGCAGCAGTGTAAACATATTAGCTCAGAATAGAGATAAATGGCTTCTGCTCACGTTTAGTTATTAAAGTAGAATGTTAGAGTTACCCCCGTTTGAAGCAATGGAAAGTACCTGAGATAGCATAGTCACCACTTGGGGAGGCCACTGTGATGGCAGAGGCATTGCCAATGCTCTCTATGGGTCCGAGTCCCACATGGTTACTGAAGCTGAGGACCTGCCAGCCCATAACCTTGGCAAGCTGCTGAACTGCATGCACCTGGTGCTGGGACATCTGAGAAAGAGAAGATGTGAATCACAGACACACTTTGGTGATCTGATGTAATCCTAAATTTCCTGGGGTTTTCAACCTCTGGTTCAAATTTGAGGGATTCTCCTGTGTGATATGATTACTAGAGAGCAGGGTAGATCCCCGACTCCCAGTGTAGAAACTGCAGCTGCCTGGTAGAGTCTGTCTGTGTCTACTGGCAGCTGGAGTGCAGACTCGATTAGCTTACTATGTTCTGTGGCTTCAGGTAATGGCAACCTAATGCAGCCAGCATAATGGTAAGGTCTTGTCCTCCTGGTACTGTCCCTGTGAGGATGGCTAGATCAGTTGAATATCATGACAAAAAGCTGCTCATCTGGTCAAGTGGCTTGTTTTACATTACAGCCCCCAAGGTGAGAAGACTACTGACCTCAGGCTATCACTGTGCCTTCCACTCACATGGTCAGCTGACCCTTGGTAAACAGCATCCCGCCTGTTCTTCATTCTCACCCTGGTGGAATGCACTCTGTCACCAGCAGTAAAGACAGTGAGCGGTACCAGGGCAGCAGCAGCACTTTCCCTGGTCCCTGTCCACTTGCAGACCTTGGTCTCCAGACAGGCCATTCTGAGACACTCAACACTGCCCTTTCACATGAGCGACCTTTTCCAGGGCCAAAGACTAAATCACTGCACTTGTTACTATGGATAGTGGCTGATGTAGTTTGCATCTATCTTCTTCTCTCTGGCTTCCTTGGGCTAATACTTCCCCACTCTTAAAAGGGTTTATTCCCCGACGACAATCAGGAAAGACAGAAACCCTGCTGGCTGCAGAGCTAACTGATCTTTTACTGCATCACAGAAAGTGCAAATAAAACCAGAACAGAAGATGAACCAAAAGTGTGTACTGGAAATAAGTGACAGGGCAGAAAAAATGGTTTCTCTTTCTATAACCGTTGCAGCTATCGCTTGCTCAACTTGCTCTTTAAGCCGCTAATGAAACAAGGGACTTTAGGTTTGAAGTGTGGCCAGGCATGTGCTACACACTTGCAATCCCAGCCACCAGGAGGCAGAGGCAGGGGACCCTATCACAAAAATAAAACAACAAAACCTCCAACTGAAAGCCCAGTGTGCAACAGACCTGAGACAGAAGGAAATCCTGCAGCTCCTGCTCCTGATGAGACAATGTGATCACCCGTCCATCTCTGTGCACGACACGCACCTGCTCAACACCGATGTTCAACTGCAGCTGGATGGACCTGCAGACACACACTCTAGTCTGTACAATCCCAAGGATATTTACGTCATGTTGACAGCATGGACAAAGATGACAGCAGTTCTGACAACCTAAACTAACTTTTATGTTATAAAGAGGAGAGTCTTTTCTTAGCTTCCACTGAATGAGATCTAAGGCAGACTTCCAGCACCTGCTCTACAGCAGGCTAGTTGGAGCCATCATAGGACATGTATGCAGCAGCACCCTCCATCCGCCAAGTGGGACTGGCCCTGACTCAAGAAGTGGATAAGGGCTCTTGCAGCCAAACCTAAGGACCTGAGTTTAATCCCCGGTCCCCACATGGTGGCAGAGAGAACCTACTTCCATATTGTCCTCTACCGCTACACAAGCGCCATGGCATGCATGTACGACAACCCCCCAAATAAGGAAATAAATGTGAAACACACTCCCTTCTGTTACTTCACATCACATACGTCTACTTTCTGGATCGGATCTTATGCTTATTTATTGTTATAAAACAGGCACACTGAAAATTAGTATTGCACTCAGACCTTCTGCTCCTCCACCACAGGGAAGTGCCTTTGCATGTCACAGTGCTTTGTTCACAGTGGCCAGTTAGCTCTGTCTTAAATTAGTATCTAAGCACTTACAGGGCCCGGAGAGGCAGGATTAGGGCTCTCAGACCATTGCAGGAAGGATACAATGGCTCAGACCAAAACAGGGCTTGCAGCTGTATCTTTTTTATTGCAGTTTTAAAAGACAGGCTCTTGTTTTGTAAAGCCCAAGATGGCCTTGACTTCACTGCAATCTTTCTGCCTCCACCTCCCAAGTTCTGGGATTATAGGTGTATACTACCACAACCAGTTTTATTATAAGGTGTTGGGGATCAAAACTAAAACACACTTCTTTTTGTTGCAATGCTGGGATAGGAACCCAGGGCCTTGTACACACCAAGCAAGCATTCTGAGCCATACACCTTACCCAAGCATCTGCCTAAGAATGCCAGGACAAGAACTATGCCACACTCTCATAGACACACAATGGTCAACCTGGTTGAGAGGTACAATCATCAACTAATGGATCAGAACCAAGGGCAACACCAAGTCAGGAGAAACCTACAAACTCAGATTGCCCTGAGCAGACTTTGCTTTGTGCAGGCTTGGAGGACAAACTCACACCTGATACACTAGACTTGCACAGCCTCTAGGCAAGAACACACAGGCTTGGAGAGTGTCTCAGCAAGTGAGGTGGCTTTCTGCTCAATGTTGGGATTCACTTTTCACTTTAAAACCCAGGCATGTTCAACTTGTAGCCTACAGGTTGCATGTGGCTAAGGATAGCTATGAATATGGCTCAACACAAAACTGTAAACAGATTTTATGTGTTTTTTAAAAGATTTCTGTGTGTACGCAATGTATATGCAGGTACCCCTGGAAGTCAAAAGAGAATCTAAGACTCCCTGGAGCTAGAGTTCAGACAGTTGTGAGCTACCTGATGTGGGTGCTAGGAACAGAACTCAGGTCCCCTGGAAGAGCAC
Source organism: Cricetulus griseus (assembly GCF_003668045.3). Taxonomy (NCBI): domain Eukaryota; kingdom Metazoa; phylum Chordata; class Mammalia; order Rodentia; family Cricetidae; genus Cricetulus; species Cricetulus griseus. The sequence goes on from NC_048597.1 coordinate 128,772,545, forward strand.
TTTAAATCACGGAGCCATCTCTGCAGCCCCTTACCTCTTGTTTTTGCAAACACTTTACAGGTAATATAATTTATGGAAACTCCATGACAACCTAGCCAATAAAAACCTGAGGTTTTATAGAGGCCTTGGAAAAGGATACAACCAGCACCTTAGCAGCTACCCCTGTGATTTATTGGTGACACTTACTTGCATATTTGTTCATAACCTTGAGATGTGATTAAAACTTTTACACTGGACTCATAAACGTCGTTGATGTTTGACCAGTGGGCCTGGATCTGGGGATCTTCAATTCGACTTGCCAAGCTGTCAATGGTTGCAGCAGTTCTTTAAAAGAAAAATTTAAAAATTAAAAATCACTATATAAATGAAAGCATCAATTTTACAAAAACCTAAAAATTTTCTTTTCTTTTGCCTACTTTTGATGGTATCACCATTTGAAGGGTGAAGCTTCTAGACAGGTGAGTTGATCTGGGAGCCTTTGCACACACTGCTGCGTTGGTCTCAGCTTTGCACACAACACACACTCACATACCACCTCTCATCATCCTGACAGGCTGGCTCCCTTTCAACTCCTTTCATCTTGTCCTGCTCATGTAAGCTTAGAGCCTCAGGGCAAGACACTTCCCAGTACTAATCTGTCATGCACCATTCACAGAAGTTAGTGCCTGATCTCTGGCAACAAGTGATTTGGGACACCCAGATCTGTTGTTACTAAAATCACAATCAAGGCAAACTAGAGCCTTGGGCACAATCCAAACAACACCCACTAAGAAAATCAGCAATGCTTGCTACGCTTAAATATCAAGAACATTATCATCTATTCTCCCGACCAGCCCTGCCATGTGTTTGGCAGGCACTGGCTTTTCTTTTTATCTTGCTTTGAAGAGTCTATCCCCCCAGTAGTCCCAGCATGGCCTGGAACTTATGATTCTTTTTTGTCTCTGCCTCATGAGTGCTGAGATCACAACTGTGTGCCTTCCCTGGCTTTGGGTAAGCTCTGTTACCTAAGAAAGCCTTAATTCCGCCCCCACCTTTTTTTTAATGAGGAGGAGTGGGTTAAGATAGGGTCCCTTGTAGCCAGGGCTGGCCTTGAATTCCTAATCCTCCTGCCTCTACCTCTATAAGTGGTAGGATTGTAGGACTACCCCACTACAAGCAGCTTCAAAAACAGGTTAAGCATTTACCCTGGCTCTTACAGAAATAAACTGAGGAACAGTGTGGGGTTTACCTTCAGAGACCAAACCCAGAAACAAAATTCTGAAGCAGCAATCCTCCTTACCTTACCTAAGTGCTTAAATCCAAAGCATACAGTAACTGAACCCACCAGGCCAAAGGGCCTTAGTTCTCATTTTCTGTCTGACCCTAGTACTTTATCAGAAATGGAAGGATGCTCAGGGAAACAGAACACAGGAGACCAGCTCAAGAGGCACTTGGACATGGTTTGCTCTAGTTTCTTTTCCTTTCCTTCAAGATCTCCCAGCAGGCAGGTGTATGAAGATGTTCTGCTCAGCCAATGTCAACTTGCTAGATACATCTCAGTGCCAGAGGCTTGCCTGCCAGGCTTAATCTGTAGCCACAGACACAGACACATATCCACACACCCCTCAGCAACTAACTGGGGAAATAAATCATGGAACTTGTGTCTAATGGTATGTTACACAACTACTAAAATATCTTTGAGAAGCACTTAGAAAAATGTGTAATACTAAGGATTAAAATTTTACAATTCTAAATTTTCTTTTGTTTTTAAAGGAGGGAGGGAGGGAGGAAGGATGGGAGAAAGAGAGGGAGGAGAGGGAGGGGGAGGTTGGAGGAGGAGAGCACTGGAGGGAAGGCGGGTCTTGTGCCTATGGAAGAGGAGGCGGGAGGAAAGCAAACCTGAGTTCAGCCTAAGGTCTACAGTAAGCCCCTATCTTACTGGGGCTATGGGTGTAGTCTTGTGGGAGAGTACTTGCTCAACATGCACAGGGCTGATCTCAGCACTGCAAAACGAAATAAAAAAAGTAACACCATTGGCTGGGCATGGTGGTGTACACCTTTAATCCCAGAACTCAGGAGATAGAAGTAGGCAGAGCTCTGTGAGTTCAAGGCCAGCTTGATCTACATGCAAGGCCTAGGAGAGCCAGGTCTACATAGACTAGAAAGATCCTGCCTTAAAAAAAAAAAATCATTAATACACCAACAGATGTAAAACGTCACCAGCACATTAATGACCCTCAGGTGTGGCAGCAAGTACACAAAGTGCTTTCTGCATTACACATGTTGCAGATGAGTTCACCATTATGTCTATAAACAGCATCCTTACTGTTTGAGATCAGTAATGGTTCTTTCTGTGTGCCTCACACATTTCAAAGAATACTTGACTTTATGGTCAATGAGAAAATTTAAGACTAACAATACATTCATATCAATATCTACCGATTACCATCGAAATCCATAAAGGAAAGCAGTACTCCAGTCACAACACTTCAGTGTTTCTAAGATGTATCTGCACAAGTTACTTAGTTTATCCCAAGACCAGGCTTTTATTTATACCCACAGTAAACAAGGAATAAATGGAGGGCCACGGACACTCAGGGAGGGACATGGCAGTAATTAAACTGCATCTTAAACCCATCTCCACCCTAGGCCCCCACCTTCCTTGCACTGCATCACAGAACTTTAAAATATCTTCCTAATTTAGTTTACTAAAAGCTGAAGAATCCAGGTTTCTACTCCTGTTGGAACCATAAGCTAATGTCCTAATGACTCAGTATAAAGAGTGGAACCTGCCTCGAGAAGACAAACACTTGTCTCTCTCCTGAAAGGTTAACTCAGAGGGGCAGGTCAGGGAACTAGCTGGTAAATCACCCCTAGGAAGTGAAGCACGTTTACCTTAAGATAATATGTGATTTTCTTTTCCACAATTTCTTCACCCTGGTACAATCTCTAAGAGTCACTACTAAGTTTGAGGTTTAGCTAGGTCTACCCATCTTTTTCAGGCCCGACGCAGAAAGATATAACTATTTCTTTCTCTTCTGTCTCTTTCTTTTGGGTGCTGACAGGAGCTTGTGCGCTTCTGGCTTCCTAACAGCCGCCTTGCACATCTCTGTTCTTTTGCTAAATCTCCAACCTCTCACTGCATACCTTTGTTCCTTCTCCTCTCTCCTTCCTGCCAGGCAGCTGGGAGATCTAGAGCTTCACTACCCCGGGGTTTCTCTTTTAAACACTAGTAAACTGTTTGCTCTAATCTTAAGAGGGAACCCTGGTTCCCAGGTACCACCAGATGGCTCTGCTGGGAACACTCAAGATTTCTGGTAATACTTATTTCCTGCTGTTTAACCTATTAAAAAAACAAACAAAAGTGATTTATTTACAATTATGTGTATTGGTGTTCTGTCTACATGTATGTCTGTGTGAAGGTGCAGGATTCCCTGGAACTGGAGTTAGATAGTTGTGAGCTACCATGTGGGGGTTGGTAATTGATCCTGGACCCTCTGGAGTAGCAGCCAGTGCCCTTAACCGCTGAGGCATCTTAGCCGGGCGTTGTAATCCCAGCACTCGGGAGGCAGAGGCAGGCGGATCTCAGTGAGTTCGAGACCAGCCTGGTCTACAAGAGCTAGTTCCAGGACAGCCTCCAAAGCCACAGAGAAACCCTGTCTCGGAAAAAAAAAAAAAAAATGCTGAGGCATCTCTCCAGTCCTCCTGCCATTTAATATTTTGATCAACAGAGAAAACAAACCTGTTCCTGCACCCTTAGATAACATCACCAAGACAAATGGTAAGAAGACACTGAAAATTGAGATATCCATCAGCAATATCACCTATTAAACAACAATGCTACAGAACTTTCAGGGCAAGATCATCAAGTAGAAACAGACCTCCCCACCAGCTATAGTAATGAAAGAGAGAGCAGTCCTTAAAGACCAACAAGATGCACTCCCTCTCATCACACCCAGCTATTCTGCATATACTGTGCATAAAGATGGGCAACAAAGCTGGGTGTGCCAGTGCACACCTTTAATGCTGCATGCAGGCAGAGGCAAGTGGATCTGTCAGTTTAAGGCCAGGACTACAGAGTGAAACCCTTCTCAAAACAGAAAAAGCAAGGCCTGGTTGGGTTAACACAACTTTGGGCTAACACCCTAAATTATCAAAGCCTCAACCAGCTCATCAGTGGAAACAGCTTTAATGTTATTTGCCCCAGTAACAATTAAATCAGGGCCAGGAGCTGGTGGTGCACTCCTTTAATCCCAGCACTCGTGAAGCAGAGGCAGGTGGATCTCTGTGAGTTCCAGGCCAGCCTGGTCTCCAGGGAGAGTGCCAGGCTCCAAAGTTACACAGAGAAACCCTGTCTCAAAAAAGCAAAAAAACAAAACAAAAAAACAATTAAATCAACATGTGAGAATAAGGGCCTAAAGAATGGGCTGCCAAACAAAACACAAAACCAGGAGAAAAGTTGTTTTCTTGGCTGACTATAGGTCAACTGGTGGCACTGGTTCAGGGTGTTCAAAAGGGAGCACTCAGCTAGTGACAGGATCTGGCCCCACACTGGAGAGGACCCAATCTATCATTGGAATCTTACTCTCAGCCGCTTTCTCCCAGGGGGAAAGAACTTTACATACACTCAGAATTAACATATGTTAAAAGAGAACAGGAAAAAGGACTCAATGTCACAGAAAAGCAATAACTTTCTTCATTCTTACCTGCTCCTCAGAAAAATATGCTTGGCTTGTTTAATTATTTTTTCTAGGAGTCCTTCTGTGGACTGTATTGAATTAATTTCATTTTTATCGAAAGCTTGAGGACCTGAAAGTCTCATTCTCTTGTGGCCAAAAGGAGCACTTGCTGGGTGAGGCATCACAATGGAACTCAAGGTCTGTTTATGAAACTGACAAAAAAAGCCACTTTAATAACCAGCACCTAGTAGTAAACATGACAAAAATGTTTAATCAAAGCTTGCCTCAAATTTTTGGAAATAAAGTAATAAATAAAAAGTAATCCTCTCTGACATGGTAGCTATGTTTTTATTTCAGTACTCAGGGAAGACGCCAGCCTGGTCTAGATAGGTTAATACAGGTGAGCCAGGACTACATACATAGTGAGCCCCTGCCTCAAAATCATCATCGTCTTTATTCAGAGATAAAGGCACTGAGTAGCTATGGGCATGACTCAAGTCTCTAAAGAGGAGGGCTCCTTTGAGCTGCAGTTTTTATCTTAAAGGTTTTAAATTACAAAGCATTCTTCATTAAGTCTCATTCATGATCAGACAGTTAATCAACTGTCCTAGACTGTCTGGCAGAACCCCTAGAAACATGTAATACTGGGATTGAACAGAGCATTACTCATGCTAAGCAAGTGCTTGACCCTGAGTGAAATCGTCAGTCTGAAAAACCTTTTAAAACAAGCTTTTATACTACTATGACCAACTGATCACCACCTTGGGAGTTGGTGGTTGGGAAGCTGGAATATATTCATCTATAAAGATTCTCAAAGCAAGACATACTGTGCAGCTCAGGCCTCCCCCCTTGGACAGAGCCATCCTTTCTCTGTCCAGTGGCACATGCTTCCCAAGCTAACTCCAGAACTTGCTGTATGTTCCGGTGCTGCATGATATCCTAGGAGCAAGGACGTGCACTGGTTATCTCTGAATCCCCTGGCACACAGCAGGCTCTTTCACGCCACTGCTGCAAGTTATTGACTCAGTGGAGAGGCCTGTGGAGTGCTCACTCTGCAGAGCTGCACTTGACTTGTTACCTCTCTGATCAGCAAGTGCAAGTTGTGCTCCAGGACATAGAGGTGATCCTCTGGGCCTGGCTTCTCCGTGGCACATTTCTGGGACTTCTTATCGTTTGAGGAGTGGCACAGGGAAATGGACAGCTGCAGGCCTGTGTACAGAGGGGCAGGATAGATGCAGATAAGCCAAGAATGGATACTGAGACCAACCTCACAAAGGACAATCAGGCGCATTCTCAAGGTCCTCTCAACTTGCCTCATGTGAGCATCTCTGCTCCCATGATAAACGCCCACAGGCCAGACAACTGGATCCCACACACTATAATGTGGCACTCAAGACTGGGGAAAGTGCAATTCTTGGTTTTACAAACACAAAATCTTAAAAACAAGCTTTTCCAGGCTCTCTTCCCTGCTCCCCAAAGCAACAGGGAAAAACTGTTCCATTCTAACCCTAAACCAGTGGTTCTAGACCTTCCTAATGCTGTTACCCTTTAATACAGTTCCTCATATTGTGGTGACCCCTAACCATAAAATTATTTCATTGCTATTTCATAACTGTAATTTTGCTGTTATGAGTTGTAACATAAATACCTGATATGAAACCCAAAACGGTCAAGACTCACAGGTTGAGAACCACAGCCTCGACCAAGTGTACAGTTTAATGACAATGGATTTCTAGGTGAAGGCTTACTGCTTCTGAACAAGTCTCATTTCTACAAATTAGGAATATTTAAAGTATTTTTAAATTGGTACCTTATTTAGAAAAGGCATCCTTGAAAGAAAATGCTATCTGGTAGCAGCTGCCGCTGTCTGAAGCCACAGTACCACATGTTTTTAACATACTGTGAAAGGCCAAGATGCCACCCTCAGGACACAGAACAGAATGGGTGGCCCCACTGCCCCACAGCTTCACTGACCACCCTGACACACAGCATAGCCTCTTCCTGCTGCCACTCTCACAGCACACACACACCATGAAGTTCTGTTCACAGGCCTCAGCAGGCTGGCTGCTCTTACTTGGGAATGGCTGAGAGATGATCTGGTTTTTCACCACAATGTGAGGGATCTGAGACTTAATCTGAACAGCTTCCCGAGAAAGCTGTGCAAAAATTTCTTTACAAAGAAGAACGTTCTGCGCTGCTTCTAATTTCGTCTGCCAATGGGGGGAGCCTGAAAGACAGAAGGCATGTATAATTCCACTGTCCAGCCATATTATGTACACAGTAGCACAAATGATAACCTGACTTCATAATCAAAGGTTCATAATACTGGTATAGTCTTTTCTCGAACATAACATCTCACTTGAAATTATTTTGACAATTGGACAGATGCAAACAAACTTTTGTTTCATTTTCACCACTGTCTCTTAACCCTTTCCTCTCCTACTCTTTCCCGTGTGTGTGTGTGTGTGTGTGGGGGGGCTATTGTGAGCATAAGATAAAATGATTTAGAGGAAAGAGATTGCAATTACTGAGCATGAGATTACTTACAGGAATATAGACAACAAATCGTGGCTACACTGTAGAGGAGTCAAGGTTCCTGCACACATAGATAAGCTCTGGAGAAGCCAGGAAAAGCAAACACACAAGCTTGTCTCTTCAAAGGAAGGACATGTTTACCTGCCTTCCTCCCCAAATGCTGGGTAAGGATGTACTGTTACAGCCTGTGACCCTTTGCTGTCTGTAGAGCCAGCATCCCCCAGAATTTATGTTTTGTGTATCCCAGACCCTTTCTCTCTATATGTTGAGCATTGCTCTCAGTCCATAAACTCATCCTTATGAGGATGTCACTTGTACTTTACAACAGCCTAAGCGACTTCTATGTTATCTCAGGGCCAGACCAGTTTCAACACCCACACGCTATCATGTTCACCTCAGCCATTCTTCCTAGACCTTTATCTTGAGCACTATTTATGAGTCAACAGAACCCATCTTTAAGGAAGAAGCCAGATGTACTTTGTAAAGAGTTTCAATTTGAACATATCTTAAGCTTTGCTGTACTCAGAAGAAAGAGTTAATTGTTATCAGAAAACTTTTTTTCCAAAATTGTGCTGTGCTTAAATATGGTGAAAATAAACAACCCAGTGACAGACTCTAGAAGTCTGAATCATTGTTGGCTGACTAAGATGAACCAGTGGCAGCTGACTAAGACAAGATGAACCAAGTTTCATACTTACCTCACCTGGATCATTTTGCTGCTGGCAGTAAAGCCTGCAGGGACCCCAGCACTACACCACTGAGGAAAATAATACACCCTGCCTAGAAACCATTAACTGCCTACAGTCCCTCAGTAAGGGTGTGGGGTCTCATGAGCCCCTCCCCCATCCACAGTGAAATGGTGAGGGCTCATCTTGTACAAGTCTGCAGTAGGTAACCACAGCCACAGAGAGCACATGTGCAATGGCTGGGTCCTACCTAGGAGATGCATCTTCACGGCACTCCTCCCCACCTCTGGCTCCTACATTCTTTCTGTCTCCACTTTCAGGATATTCCCTCAGCCTTGGACGGGTTGAAAAATCTTACTTCTTTTACACAGAGATAATTAATATAGTTCAATCTACAAAAACACACAGCTATTCACTAGTGGCTTATTGGTAAATTATAAGAAGTACACTTTCAGAAGCAAGCATGGCACTTCCTGCCTGAAATTCCAGCACATAGGAGGCTGAGGCAGAAGGATTGTAAGTCAAAGATTATCTCAAAAAGCCAAAACAGATGGTAGTTCTTTGAGAAACCCATATCAGTGCTCTGGGATGTCTTTCTGAACACCCCTCCTCTCAACTCTCAATGCTTAAAATATTTTCAATAGTCACCAACACTGCTTTTAAAGCTGTACTTCCTATTCTTTTCACACCAAAGATCTCTTGTCCTCTCTCTCTATGTTTGACTTACTGGTGGTTAGACATGATGACATACCTGGTTTGGATTTGGGCAATGGTCTCTTAAAAAGGTTGACTGTGCCAAGATCACCAATGTCTGGAGCCTGTTTCTGAATAGAAACCTAGACAACATGAAAAATATTAGCAAAGTTTCTTCAGAGTAATTGGTAAGAAATTACTTGAAAAAGACTCTAATCAGTACCTTGATGTATGCAGACCCCTCTAAATCACTAGGAATCTGGACATCCAGAGGACAGTAATCTTCTGGTATCTTTTTATCCAAATCAATGTCTGTATTCTTAATCACTTCAAAGGTACCATGATGGGGAAAGAGAGAGCCTAATTGGGTGTTAAAGATTAAAAATAATTAACACAGCACATTAACTTAACACAAACTGTCAAATATAACACATCACACCCACATCACTAAAGTAAGAATTCTTTCCACTGGAAATATGCGTGTGGAGAGACAGGACGATCTGGTGAGCCAAACCAAAAAAGGAGAAGAGAGATAGAGGCAGGTAAATCTACAGTTTAAAGCCAGCCTGGCCTACACAGTGAATTCTAGGCCAGCCAGAGCTACACAATGAGATCATGTGTCAAAATAAAACCAAACAACAAATCAGCAATACTATGCAAGTATGGTGGTGCCACACCTGTACCTGTCTTAAAGGCCCCACTATATAACCTCCAAAAGCCGCTAATGGAGTTCTGATAAAATGACCATGCCTCTATGAGTTCGTGCCTTAGATCTGAATTCAGCATCAGAAAGATAGATCAACAGTGTTTACAGTACTATTTCCAGCAGTTCCTCTACATTAACATGAATCAGCTCTGTGAGGTCGGAAGTCTAAGTAACTGCTGCATTATGAGTGGATAGTCAGGCCTGTCTAGCAAGGGAAGATACTCAGGATCTTCTTGCAGTTAAAGAATGCAACTAAATTCTTCTATAATCTCAAAGGACCACCCCAAACAGAAATTAAATATTTGCCCTAATTGTTTTGGGGGAAAGAACTTACAATGTACCGATTCATCTTGTAGTGGGATTCACATGGGAGCTGGACCACTGACCCTGACTCGCCGTGCTTTAATAACGGCCTGACATGGGCACAAAGAGTCTTGCACATGTCTACTACTGTTCTCCAGCATCGCAACAGGAATGCTTGGCCATCTCCCATTGAGCTCTGAACTGTCAACATCCCGTCTTTGAACTCCCTCCTAAATGTATCTAAAAGGTTTTCAAACTGATGGTAGGTTGCTTATCACAGGACTATAGTAAGACTAGTCTGTGTGGGGTTTTTAAGATAGGGTCTCGAGTAGGCAAAGCTTGCCTTGAACTCTTGGCCCTCTCACCTCAGCCTTCAAGTGCTAGGCCTCCAGGTGTTCGACACCAGGCCCTGCCAAGAATGTTTTGGTTTATAGGTAAAGAGATGAAATAGCACTGTCCACCGGGAAGCTGAGAAATGATCACAAAGGGAGGAGTTTACGTCTTTGGCTCACACAAAGCAGTTTCTATGGTCACACATCTGTACCCGCGCTTCTGTAGCTCAAGTCGCCCAGGATCTTATCTCCAACCTTCCTCAGCTTCCAGTGTTGCCGTAGCCTCAGGAGCTCAGAGTTGAAGTCTCGCTGGAGCTTGTTTTCCTGGTTCTCAGTCACTGACTTGGTCAGTCTTTCTGCCCCCTTCAGGAGGATTTGAGCTGCTCCAGCAAGGGACTTCTTCTTAGAGATCAGCTGCAGGGTCTGAGGACTCTACCAAAAACAATCCAGAATGTTTTCTAACCAAACCTGGATAATTCTAACCAAATTATTGTAGATAACTTTAAAACTACCGATTTTCTCAAGCAGGAAATTTTGAATTAAAACAAACCAACAAAAACAGAGAGGAAGAAGGATGACGGTTAGCAAAGAGCTTGCCACAAAAGCATAAAGGCCTGCTGAGTTCCAGCCCCAACACCCACATAAACCCTAGCAACGCTATGTGCACCTGTAACCCCAGTCCCAAGGAGGAAGAACAATTCTAGAGGCTTGCTGGCCACTCAATCTAGTCAATTGGTAAATTTTACATTCAGAAAAAGAAACTGACTCAAAAAATCTAGTAATTCAGAGAGCAACTGAGGAAGACACCCAAAGTAACCTCTATCCTCTACTCCCTTCCACACATATGCACAGACACAAATAATACACAAAAATAAAATGAATAAATGTTGACGAAAATGAATAGGTGGTGAAGTAACATATACCAAGAATTTGAAAAAAAAAAAAACCCAAAAAATGAAAAAGAAAAAAAAAACCAAAAAAACTTTTCCCTTGCAAAACCTTTTTTTTTTTTAAAGATTTTATTTATTTATTATGTATACAACATTCTGCTTCCATGTATATCTGCACACCAGAAGAGGGCACCAGATCTCATAACGGATGGTTGTGAGCCACCATGTGGTTGCTGGGAATTGAACTCAGTACCTCTGGAAGAACAGTCAGTGCTCTTAACCTCTCAGCCATCTCTCCAGCCCTGCAAAACCTTTTTAAAAACAGAAGTAACCGTTTTTTGGCCAACTTACAAAAAGATCTTAAGTCAAAATCACTACAGTGGCCTAGAAACTAAGACTCAGCAATACACCACCTGGGACAAACCTAGGCCAGGACCCTGTCCTTATTTACCATCCTCTAGCTCCTACCTAGTTCACACCTTTCTGTGGCACTCACACTTCACATTAAATATCAAATCCCCACTTAGATATTACCAATGCATAGAAACCACCACCTATGTGGCACACATCAATACCCAGCTTACAATAACTGACATATGACCAAGTAGATACCGCTTGTGAAAACACTCTATACTTATCACAACCTACTGAAGTACTTTTGAAATAAATTGTGGCTGGTGTTAGTCACACAGCACTACACTAACTACACTCACTGACTGGGGATGTTGAAAACTGACCTGAGACTGTGTGCACCACAACGATCAATTGTGTGTTTTATTGAGTAGCGACCCTTTCAGATGATGTCTAATAAGTGCTAGTTTTCTGACTGTAGGAGCATTATCAAAGGAAAAAAAAAAAAAAAAAAAAAACTACACGTAAGTTTCATAAAAAGGCCACAGTCTTCTCTTCTCACGACCATACTGCTCTGAATACCCCAATCTCAGCTGACCTCAGCAGTTAGCTAAGGTGGGTCAGGCTGGCTGGTATTCAGATAGGAGAGGCCACATCATTCTGTTCCTACTTAAAGGAGCCTGATTCAAAGATGCTCCTTACCTGTGAAGCGTGCAGTCCTTGCACCTTCACCTGGACTTAATTCTTCTTTCTTAAAAATAATGTTACTTTTTTATGTGAGCATGTGTGTCTGCATATGGAGAGGTTAGAGGGGTGTCAGAATTCCTGGAGTTGGAGCTGCCTGATATGGGTGCTAAGAATTGAAGTCCAGTTACCTACAACAGTATGTGCTCTTAATCATTAAGCCAACTCTCTAGCTTATGGATTTAATCTTTCAAGAAAATAAAAGGAGCTGGATGGTGGTGGTAATCCCAGCACTCAGGAGGCAGAGGCAGGCGATTTCTGTGAGTTCGAGGCTAGCCTGGTCTACAAATCAAGTTCCAAGTTCCTAGTTCCAAAGCTAGACAGAGAAACCCTGTCTCAAAAAACCAAAAAAGAGAGAGAGAGAGAGAGAGAGAGAGAGAGAGAGAGAGAGAGAGAGAGAAAGAGGGAGGGAGGAAAAAGAAAATAAAAGGGAGCAAAACGCACATGTTGGTCCTGAGACTTAAAGAGAAGCTGTTTGGTTAAAGGCCACATGTACCTGTTTGGGAGGAAGCGCATCCTGAGAAACGGGGTCCAGAGTCATGAACTTTTTGTCCCTGACAATACTGAGGACATCATAGAGAACACACATCTCCGTGAGGGCACTTCGCAAATTGTTCCTCACTGAGTCCCAAGGCCACAGAGAAGGTTGGAATTTTACCAACCCTGAAAAACAGAAAGGAAAAACAAAACACATGTGTACTGGTTATAGTGAATGAAAGAAGAAAGCACATTTAGCGGTTTAAAAGTATAGAAAGGAGGAGAGATGGCTCGTCGATTAAGAGCACTGGCTGCTCTTCCAGAGGACCCAGGTTCAATTCCCAGCCCCCCCCATGGCAGCTGGAAACTGTAACTCCAGTTCCAGAGGATCTGACTCCTTCACACCAATGCAAATAAAATGAATTTAAATAAATTATTTTTTAAATATGAAAAGGAGAAGTGAGTTTTCTTCCAGACTATCCCTTTCATCTCCTTCTCACCACCCTATCTTGAACTGTTAACATTTAACACAGCATTCCTTCTATAGCAAAACAAATGCAGTCTAATCTCCACAGGACAAATCTGTCATTATATCTTAGGTAGGCACTCAAACGTTTATCTTTTTGAACCTAGGCTTCATTCATGTCAGAATACTGAACTATACCCCCCAGCCCTACGCAAGCTTTTAAAACAACCTATTTCCTTACAGCATTAGAACTTGAATAACTGTAGTGGATTTCTAAACTGCAAACAAAACAAAACAAACAAACAAAAAAACAGGCAAAGCCCCAAATGGCCTACAACACCAGCATTGCTATTGGCTGTAAGAGCATATTTTCCTTTTAATTTTTAATACACGCTCACGCTACAGATTTCAAGCTCAAAGAAGCTAAAATCACCAGGGGGTGAAAGTCAAAGTTTTCCTTTATTGCGAGGCCTGATTCTTCTCCCTTTTGAGACATAACCATTATTAATAGTTGGGGTAAACCCTTTCAAAAGTTTTCCTGCTAATTTACACACATACATTCCCATTCTCCTGTTACCCTTTCCTTCATTTACTATGACCTAGAGACACCTCACACTCGCATACATTCTTCTACACACGATAGGACAGTGGTTCCTAACCTTCCTAATGTTGCCACCCTTTAATACAGTTCCTCATGTTGTGATGAGCCCTCCCAGCCATTAAATCACTTCACTGCTATCTCGTAACTGTAATTTCGCTGCTGCTATCTCATAACTGTAATTTTGCTGCTATGTTCGTCGTAATGTATGTATCAGTATATGACCAAGAGAGTTGTAACCCTGAGACCTGCTGCCATTGGACATCTGGAGACCTGAAGGAATGTCACATTAAAGCACTCCAACTTAATAGACATGTCAATACATCCTTGCACTATATAGTTCTTTCTGTAAGTGGGGGATTTAGTGGATCCAATGAGATACACAACTGCTGAGCTGATCTACCTTTGGGACACAGGATAATAACAGTATTTTAATTTTCTACAAAATTTATGAAAAACGAATTAAAAAAAAACGTATTGAGACGGTGCCTCACTATTTAGGCTGTTGTGCCCATTTAGAAATCTGACTGCCTCTGCCTGGCGAGTGCTAGGAATACAAGCCTGTATTACCACACTCTACACGAACATCCCCCCACTTAAACCGATCCTGTCGCATCACCAAATCAAGAACTGTGGGTTTTTTTTTTTAAATCCTCTTGATAATAAGGAGAATCTAAAATCCAGTCTGGTTGCTTCTCCAAATTCCTCTCCCAGTTTTGTTTCCCTGGAATTCATCCACCTCAAAGTTTCGGATTTAAGACTCGCCCGTCTCCACCTAAAATCCCCGCAAAGCTTCCAGCTGTAGTAATAAAAAAGCCGAACGCTTCTCCCGGCGTGTCAGGGTGTACACGACCTGAGTCCCGACTAGAGCAACACATGTCTACAGGGACGGCTGCAGAGAAGCATAGTGACAGACAGGCTCAAGGCCGCCTAGCTCGCCACCCCTCGGGGAGACCCTCGGTGCAGAGAACACAGCGAGGGCGAAGACTCACCCTCCTCGTCGTCCTGCTCCGCTCCGGCGCCAGCCCAGTCCTGCGCGTCGCCGTCGGGCCCCGCAGCCTCGTCCTCCTCGGAGCCCGAGCCCTGGCTGAAGTCGATGCGCTGCGCCAGGCGCGCCAGGTTCTGGGACATGGACAGCGGCTGCAGATACGTCTCGGTGCCATCGAGGCCCACCTCCTGCACCTGTTTCTCGCAGGCTGACTCGATGCTGATGCGCACGGCTCGCACGCCCGACATGCTGGCAGCGGCCTGCGGACCACACGGCGAAGACGCAGAAACGCGTAGGGAATGTGAGAGACTGACTGGACACCAACACTCGGCGAAAGCCGCTCTCTGCCGCCCAGACGGAAGCCAGCCTTTCAAAACCTCCCCACAATGCTCCGCGCAGGCCGCGTCTGGCGGAACAGTTGGAGCAGGCGCGGAGGTCCAGCTGCCCGGACACTTCCGGTGTGCTGCACCCCGGGAGCCCGAAGCTTCCGATTAACGGAGATGCAGCCGCTGCGGGGAAGGCAGATTGGGCACTGCAAGTTTCTTAGTTGGAAGTTAATTGGTTGCTTGGATGCTTGGTTTTTGAAATGGCTTCTTTTCCTATTGACTTGATTAATTTGTTGATTGGTTATTGAGACACGCGGCTCCCTTGTTTGGTGAATTATTGATTAGATTTTTTTCAAACAGGGAGCTTACCTCTTCCCCCACCACATACACACACGCACACGCACACGTTGATTCAGTCTAGGACACCAGTCCTACCTGGGAACATCCTTACAGACACCCAGATGTGTCTCCTCTAGGAGAAGGTGACGATGAAGATGTATGTACCCTTACAAGTAAGTGCTTTGTGTAGATGGGAATTTAATTCTAACGAGCAGCTATTGTTTCTCTCTTGTTGGTGGAGCTGCCGCCAGGAAAGGGACCGAGTCAAACAGCTAGCAGGACTTACCTTCTAGACTGCACCATCTGTCTTAAGCACTCCAAGGACACCTAGATATGCCTACACAAAAGATTGCAACTGATTGTCCTGGCCCTGTCCTCACAGCCTGAGCCAGGACTTTGTGCAGTCACAAACCTGAATTAATCATTTTCATCTTGGACAGAGAGGGCATACTTGCCCAGGTGGAGGGACTACATCCAGGTAGAGCAGAGAGCACTCAGCCAGCTCAACGGTGATGAGTATCAGTTCTTTCTGGTTAGATTTAACTCTGTGGCAGTCCAATCCCAGCAGAGAGATTATGTTTGTGTGTGTGTGTGTGTGTGTGTGTGTGTGTGTGTGTGTGTGTGTGTGTGCCCCTGAATGCATGTGCAGGTATCCAGAGAGGTCAGAAGATGGTACTGGAATCTCTGGAGCTGGAGTTAGTCAGTTGTGAGCTGCCTGATGTGGTTGGTAGGAAATGAACTCAGGTCCTCTGGAAGAACAGCAATCACTTCCAGCTCCCAATTCTACTTTTGCTGCTTGACTGCTGTGGTGGTTCGCATGAAAATAGCCCCATACACTTACAGGGAGTGGCATGATTGGAGGTGTGCCCTTGTTGGAGGAAGTGTGTCACAGGGTAATGGACTTTGGCGTTTCAGAAGCTCAGGCCAGGCCCATTGGCTCACTCTTCCTTCCCGCTGCCTGAGGATCCAGATGTAGAACTCTCAACCCCTCTCCAGCACCATGTCTACATGCCCTCTGTCATGCTTCCAACCATGATAATGGACTAAACCTCTGAACTGTAAACCATCCCCCAATTAAATGTTTTCCTATGTAAGAGTTGCCATGGCTTGTCTCTTCACGGCAATAGAAACCCCAAGACAACAGCTAACCAGTCTTTAAAACATTCTTCCCCTACTTTACCTTTTACAATACAGTTTGACAAATCAGGAGCACCCACATGTCTTTGAAATCCAAAGCTCATGCAGGAACCATTAAAGCCAGTCTTTCCCTGTTCTGTGAGGCCTAGTAGCTGTCCTAATCTGTCTAGAAACTTTTTTTTTAAACTTATTATATGTACAGTGTTCTGTCTGCATGTATGCCTGCATGCCAGAAGAGGGCACTGGAACACATTGATTGTGAATTACCATGTGGGTGCTGGGAATTGAACTCAGGACCTCTGGAAGAGCAGCCAGTGCTCTTAACCTATAAGCCATCTCTCCACCCTAGAAACCTTCATTACATCTGGATTAAATTTCGTTGGTATCTGATTTCATTAGTCTTGATATTTGAACCAATTCATTAAGGAAATGAATCAATCCTCTCAGCATGGGACCCAACGAGGAAATATAATTCTCTTTACACCCCTGATGTATTTCTCTTCACATATTCATATCATATATCAATCACATAATATTTGTTTGATATTTTTCCAACTAAACATATCTCAGGATCTAGTGACATGTCTGGCATAAGCATCCAGCCAGCCGGCAAATCTTTACTGTATGTTTATTTTGGCACTGTGCTGCAATGGTGAGTTAACACCTCACTCAGCTCCAGAGGACAGGGAAATGAAATGAACAAATACTAACGCTGGGCTGGGGAGATAAAGTGGATACAGTCCTTGCTGCATGAGTGTGAAGACTGGAGTTTGGATCTGCAGAACCCATATTAAAAAGCCAGGTGGGTGTGGCGGCTCATTGTAATCTCAGTGCTCTGGAGGTGAAGACAGTATTGCTCTGACTAATTAGCCTAGCTCAATCAGCAAGCTTTGGGTTCAGCAAGCCTCAGTATTTAAGGCAGAGAGAAATCAAAGATAGTGGGCATAACCTCTGGCCTTCATATGCATATGCACTCACATGTACCCATACACGAGGACATGCACACATGTAGCATACACATTTTAAAAAGATTAATATTTGGTGTAGGTAAGATACTAAAAGAAACAATATCATTAAATATGATTTTATTCAGGTTTGCCTCAAAATCATGTTTATTTAAAAATAATTTACGGATTTATACTCACAAGACATGCGCATTACAAAGTAAAGAATCAGAACATTTATGGCTTAGTTCTAAGGAGTTCCTGGATTCACACCTTGTCAACATTATCAAGGTTGGAGAGCTGATTTCAGTATAGTGATCACAGGTTCTATAGTACAGAATAGCAATAGTTTTCTAACCATCATCAGCACACACTAACCACCACCACACAGCAATAGTGTCATTGTTTTGAAAAGCATAAAAAGATTTCTTGAATGTAGTCACATTGGGAAGAGTAACAAACAGGTGTCTGGATTCCCATCCTTCCTCCATCATCCTGTTAAGTCCACGTTGGGGTCCTGGCATAAGATTGAAGTTTAAGGAGGAGCCAAGAGGTATTCCTAATTAGGTATTCCTGTTCCCAATAATCTTCTTCACATGAAGATGCAAAGTATGAGTATCATGTATCCATATTCTTGCATTTCAAATGGCGTAAGAAAGTGTTTACATAGTGAAATTACTCTTACTATTTTTCTTCTGTGCTGGGGATTAAGCTGGGGTTTTGCTTGCTAGGGAAGCACTCTCTCCCGGTCCCTGTACTGGATTCTTGAATTAGTATCATCAGTTCTTGCCTTAGTGATTTAACTTTAGCTAATCATTTCTTCTTCTAAGCAAGCATCAGCTGCTTTAATCTCTCCCAAATGCATGGGTCTCTTTGGGTTGATCAATGCGATAAAGGAACTGTGCAGGTGAGAAGTAGCCAAGATACTCCACTGTGTCTGGGGTAGTATCATAGTGGTAATGTCCACCTTCTCCGTGATGACTGAAGAAATGAGTGTGCTCCAGTCGCAAATCAAGCCCCTAGGATAACAGTCTTGTTAGTATGGATTCAAATTATTTTGATTACAATGTACTTAAGGGGAAGGAGAAGCCTTTTGTTACTTTTTCAAAGTCTTTTAAAATTATTTTTGTTGCTTTGAGATAGGAACTTCCTATGTGGCTGAGGCCAGCTTTGAACTCCCAATCTTCCTACCTGTATCTCCTGAATAACAGATCATAGGCACCTGTGATTAAATTTTTTGTTAGTGCTGGTGCTTGAATCCAGGGCTTTATGTACACCAGGTGAGGGCTCTGTTACTGAGCTATATCTCCAGCTGACTAGTGTTTAAGTAAGCAATGGAGTCACATGCTGAGAAAAGAAAAGCCAAGGATGCAAGAGGGTAGTCAGTCACAGTCACTAAAGTGTAACTTCCCTCTTTTTCTTCCTTTCCTTTCCTATATGTCCTTCTGGGAAGACTTTTAACATTGTTATTCAACTGTAGCTTTCTACCCTGTTCTGCATATTGCTTATTTTAAAATTAATAACAAAGGGGGCTGGGGATGTGGCTTAGCGGTTAAGAGCACTGGCTGCTCTTCCAGAGGACCCAAGTACAATTCTCAGTACCCATGCTGTAGTCATCTGTAACCCAGTTCCAGGGAATGTGACACCCTCTTATATCCTCCAGGGACACCAGGCACACACATGGTACACACACATGTAGGCAAAACATCCATACACATAAAAATAATACAATTTAGTTTTTTTTTTCTTTACAAAATTACAGTATAGCTTAAGATCTCTGACTCTGAGAGCTTAAATGCTTTGGCTATGATATCTATGTGGCATTCTGCTCAGGGACTCAGTGTGTCAACAGACACATTTACAATATTTCTACTACTACAAAATGTTGTCATTGGTAATCTTTTAACTGATCATCTCACAGTCACTGGCTCCCAAGGCCTGCCCATCAGTATTTTGGCAGACACTTTTAACTGGCTAACAGCACATTTTTTCAAGTCTGTAGCATTAGCATATGATGAACACCAAACATAAAGACAGGAGACCTAAATCTTGTGCTGTGTTATTATTTATTGTTTTCTTAAGACTGGGTCTTACTTTGTAGCCCAGGCTGGCTTGGGTCTCACAGAGATCCTAGGGAGTGCTGGGAGTAATGTCCACCATGCCAAGCTCTTTAATTGTTTAATAGAACAACTTCTGTGTAATTTAAAATATCTGTTCTTTTACTTTCTTGAAGGTAAAGTCTGCTCTGCCCAATGCTCAGTGTAGAAAGCCACATATTCCCTCATTGTTAGGACAGTTCCCATAAACTGGGCATAGTGACATATGCCTGTAACCTCAGCATTTTGGAGGCAGATGTAGGCAGGAGGACCAGAAGTTCTAGGTCATCCTTGGCATAAGGAGTTGGTTGTGGCTTGGATTGATGCATGAGGTCAAGAAATTAAAAAAAAAAAAAAAAAAGTCAGGTGTGATGGCACATGCCTTTAATCCCAGCACTTAAGAATTAGAGGCAGGTGGCCTGGTCTACATAGTGAGTTCTAGGATAGCCAAGGCTGTGTAGAGAGACCCTGTGTCAAACCCCCCAAAACGAAAGAGATAACCCACAAGGCTATCCTCATGCTTAAATAACAAAACCCATATGAGGCTCACAAGATGGTTCAGCTGGCAAAAGTGCTTGCTGCCAAGCCAGGCAACCTGAGTTTGATCTGTATACTCATATGGACTGACTCTCACAAAGTGTTATCTGACCCCCACACATGTGCTGTAGCATGTGGAGCTCACAAGTGTGTGTACACACGCACGCACGCACGCACGCACGCACGCACGCAGGCGCACACACACACACACACACACAATAAATAAATATTTTAAAAATGAGTACCAAGCATTATCACTGAGTATAAAAAGCAAATGAAGACTCACCGGGTCTTTGGAGACAAAAACTGGCAGACAAACCAAAGGAGCCTTCATCTCATAAAAATGTAGCCATTTATTGACAGCTTCATCTGAGTTCAATGGGCAGGAAGAAAACTCTGCTGGCTACAACAAAATTGTTAAACAGGAAAACACACTGAATATTAAATAAGAATTAAAAAAATGTTTAAAATATCTCATTATAAATTTTATACATCTCACTGACTGGTTTTGGCATTAATTACCTACCCCAGTTCTAAGGCTAGTCAACCCATTTATACAAACTAAAACTTATTCCTAAATTAATGGAAGGAGGGAGGCAATTACTATCTCCTTTTACTTTTCATGAACCCTCAGTCTTTCTGCTGTAGATATTTTCTGTTTTATGTGTGATTTTAATTTAATGTCTTGTGATATCAGGAATTGAACCTGGGGACTTGTTGATACTCTATGCAAGCAATGGCCCCAGCCCCTCACCATTCTAAAATATGTTTCTTCTGCAATTCTGTGGACTGAAACCAGGACCTCCTGGCTTCTAGGCAAGCACTCTATCACAGAGCTATCCAGTTTTCCTGTTCAATCCTTCCACCCTAGTCTTTTGTTTTTTCTTCAGTGATAGGCGTCAAACCTAGGGCCTTGCACATGCTAGTCAAGGCCTCTCTGCAAGCTACAGCCCCAGTTCTTCTGCGTTTGATCTGTACCATACAATTGCTGCCAGGAAGAGCAAGTGAGTGGATAGAGAAACAAGGCTCTACAAGTTGATAGAGGCATTAAAGAGAATAAAATACTTTGTGATAAGCTTAAACAAGGAGGTAAGAGATCATATGTAGAAACTATAAAAATTTCTGAAAGAAATTAAGAGTGGTATCAGCAATTTGCTTCAGCAGGAAAAAGATAATCATTTTTTATTTTTATGTGTTTTCATGTTTTGCCTGCATGTATGTGTGTGCACTATGTGCATGCCTGGTACCCATGGATCCCAAAGAGGGCATTCAATCCCCTGGAACTGGAGTTCATGAAGGCTGTGAGCCACTATGTGGGGGATGAAAACGGAAGCCAGTCCTCTGCAAAAGTAGCAAGTGTTCTTAATCACTAAGTCATTTCTCCTGCCTGGGTGAATGATTTTTCAACAAGAGTGCCAACACCAGCCAATGGGAAAACTGTACACACACATGCAAAGGGATGAAGGTAATCTTTACACCATATATAGTTACATTCAAAGGAACAAAAGTCCTTACCATGTCAGCAAGGTGACCTGAATTTGATCCCTGAAACCTATGATGGAAGACAAAGCCCAACTTTCTATTTAAAAAAGGTTATTAATGTCTGTGTGCAGAATGGGGATGCGTGTGTGTTGCAATGTCAATACAGAGTCTGTTTCCTCTTTCTACCTTTAAGTGGGATCTGGGCATTAAACTATTATCTCCCGCCTCCAGAGCAGGCAACTCTCAGCCTGAGGACAGACTTCTCAGATTGTCCTCTGACCTCCACATACACCATGCATAATAATAAAAACACTGAGAAATTGGAATGACAAAGTACACTGTGTTTAGGGAAGATTGAGCTGTCAGTACTCATGAAGACTATCTAAGAACTTGGCCTAATGTTGAGGGTGGCTTAGCACTACAGTCCTTGCTCCTAGGTGTAAGGCCTTGGCTTCCATCCCTAGAATTCCACCCCACCCATGAAAGCAAAAACCAATAACAAGACTCATCATTGCTAAGGATATGGCTCTGTGGTAAAGTGACTGTGAGTTCCTGGGTTTGATCACCAAATGGCAAAAGACAAAGCAGAGAAAATGAATGTAACTGCTATTTAAATGTTGTTCTCACTAGGTATCTCTGGCTGGCCTGGAACACACAGAGGTCTGCTTCCCAAGTCCTGGGATTAAAGGAATACACCACCATATCAAGCTGCTATTCTTTTTTCGAGCCAGGGTTTCTCTGTATTGCTTTGGAGCCTGTCCTGGAACTCACTCTGTAGACTAGGCTGGCTTTGAACTCACAGAGATCTGCCTGCCTCTGCCTCCTGAGTGCTGGGATTAAAGGTGTGAGCCACCAACATCCAGCTTCTTTCTTTTTTAAGTGGAAAAATCTACTAAAATGTCAGAGTTAAAATTTATAGGAAATGAACAACAACAAAAACAGAGGGGAAAATTTCTATGACATAGGAGGCTGAGGCAAATGGCTTGGTAATCCAAAGCCAATGCAGTCTATATAGTAAGTTTGAGACTAGCCTGAATTATACAGCCAAACTCTGCCCCCCACCTCAAAACATGAAAATCTGATGTGCTATGCAGGCAGATGCACAGCCCTTACCATGATGTGGGCCTTGACATTCCCCTTCTGCACAATGAAAGTGCCTCCCATTCCCACAGGCTTGTTTCCATAGTGCTTCTCTAGAGTCTGCCTCATGCAAGTCACAAAATTAAGTTGTCCTGTTCTTCTCTTGGCTTGCACCTCAATGACCTGCAGAGGGCGAAATGGTGCACAGAACTGTATAAACTGTAGAATTCTATGTAGATAACTACCTAAATGGACAATTATAAAACTTACTCCACCAGGTAAATATTCTTGTCTGCTCAGCACACACAGGTTAGAGTTGAGGTGTCTCAGTCCTTGTGAGTCTTAATTAACTCTCTTTCTCTCTCTCTCTCTCTCTCTCTCTCTCTCTCTCTCTCTCTCATCTCCTCTCCTCCCTCCAAGGTGGGGAAAGTTTGAGGATTACCTGTCAGACTTAATGGGCTTCATTGCTGGTAATGAGGACTGAAGAGTGTTTACAAGGTCTCACTTCCTGTTAACTCTGGACAAGGTTTCTCTACATTTTTGGTTGCTTTTAAAACTCTATTTCATTTCTCAAGTAGCTGAAGAGGCTCTTCTTTCAAGACCTACGTCCTCACAGAGGCTACTCTGAGATCAAGCAGGCATTCATTCTCCTTATCCTCTCCTTGTTTTTGTTACCACCACTTCTAGTACAATGCCGGCTATTCTGAAATAAATGCCTATTTACTACCTGTACGTAGGTGTAATCTTATTGTTTTGTGCAAGTGACAATACCCTAGACTAGTATCTTCTACTCAGAAAAGTGTCCAGTTTACTAAGTAATAGTCGTAACTTTGGTTTAAAAAAAGATTTTGTCTTTCTCTGTACTGTTCTGAATATTTTATTATTTAATTAAATTAGGCTATATAAAAGCTTTGGCATTGGCACATCTGATTTTCCTGGGAGAACTATATTGGGGGCAATAAAAGCTCAAATTTTGCTATCTGAGACAACATACTTTATGTATGTTGAATGCTATGTTCTGATGGGCATAATCACCTTGCCAGGTTGGCCCTCACTGGCAAAAAGATTAGCCAGTAGTGCGCATCCAAAATCGTGATATTTTTGGCTGTACTTCTCCAGCAGGCAACTTCCATCTGCAGGGTTAATTCGGGCAAAGTAGCTTTCATTCACAGGACGGTTGTTTTCACTTGCCGTTTGAACAATTGGCATGAACTGGAAATAAAAAGTTAATTTTAGATTATTAACGAGTAAAATGTTTTCTCAGACTTTAAGAAATTTTACCCCAGGTATCTTTCCCAACATATTCATATATTTTTGTGGGGTTGGAGATTGAAGCCAGGCCTTTGTTCATGCTAGGACAGGGGTCTACCAGTGGCGTACATTCCCTACCCTTATTTCAAATTGTAATCTAATCAAACAAGAACAACATGATCATTCCCTGGTGCCTCTTCAAGAAAAGACTAATTAATGGTCTGTCGGGGGAGGAGCTTTACCCCTGTCCCCTCCCGCTGTCCAGCTGCACTACAGTGAGAAGCTGTTTCACCACGTCTTCCTCACTAGGCTATTCTATCTCCCCAAAGGGTCAAATCAATTGGGAAAAATCAGCCACGTTGGAAACTTCTGAAACCATGAACCAAACAAGTGTTTCCTTTTAACTATCTATTTCCATTATTTTGTCACAGCTGTGGACATCTAACACAAACATCTTATAATACGGTTTTTGAATTTTCTTTTAGAGTCATTTATTTTGTATGTATAAGTGTTTTGCCTGCATCTATGTATGGCATACCTGGTGCTCACAGAGGCCAGAAGGCAGCACTGGATCCCTGGAACTGGAGTTACAGATGGTTGTAAGCTGCCATGTGGGTGCTGGGAACTGAACTTGGGTCGTCTGGAAGAGCAGCCACTTAACCTCTGAGCCACTTCTCTCCCCATCCCCAGTTTTATAAAATGTTTACAATATTTCTTTTTTGGAGACAACTCTTGCTGTATATCCTAGTAACTTTCTAAGAAGGCTACACTGGCACGGGACTCACAAACTTAGATACAATCCTCTCTCCTCAATTCTGGTATTACCGTGTCTATCATAACACCTGACAAAATGTCTTCTTATTTAATTAATTATGTTTTAAGATAGGGTCATATTCTGTGGTCCTGGCTGGCTATTAGATCAGGCTGACCTCAAACTTAGAGTTCTTGAGACATAACTATACAGTGGTATCTTACTATCATCTGACACAAAGCATATTACAATACAACATATATAGTATGCATGGCACACACTAATACTAGCCAGTAACTTTTATAAATAGCCAATGGTTCAACTTTGATAGTTTCTTAGTATTTGGTTTTTTTACCTCAAACTTAGAGTTCTTGAGACATAACTATACAGTGGTATCTTACTATCATCTGACACAAAGCATATTACAATACAGCATATATAGTATGCATGGCACACACTAATACTAGCCAGTAACTTTTATAAATAGCCAATGGTTCAACTTTGATAGTTTCTTAGTATTTGTTTTTTTTTTGTTTTTTGTGTCCCCCCCCCCCTGTGTAGCTTTGGAGCCTATCCTGCACTCGCTCTGCAGACCAAGCTGGCCTTGAACTCACAGAGATCCACCTGCCTCTGCCTCCCAAGTGCTGGGATTAAAAGTGTGCGCCACCATCGCCCGGCAGTATTTGGTTTTTAACATAGAGTTATCCCCATCATTTCTCTTTGAATCCAAAGTTGCTTTTATATAAAAACAAGGATTTGTGGAGAAGTGAGGGATCTTAGATATATGTAAGAATAAAAATCACTAGGTGTGCAGTGAACATGACAATCCCAGAACTAGACAGGGGGAGGAGGACTATGAATTTGAGACCAGTCTGGACTACATAGCCTGATTCTGTCCCAAAAAACAAGGACACACTACACACACAAACACACCCCTAGCTACCATTTTGGCTTAACCTGTTCCTTAAAAACTGGAAAGTAAAGGTAGGTGCTTCATTAGCATTGGATCAATTGGAGTATCAACTAGCCCAAATCTGGAGAGTTATCAGCTACTTACAATTCAAAAAGAAGGTGGTTTTGTTTTTTCCTTTGAGAGAAGTTCTCCCTTCTGACTGGCTTGGAATTCACTATGTAGCCCATGATGGCCTTAAACTTGCACAGTCCTACTGCCTCAGCCTCTGAAGTGCTAGAACTACATGTAGGAGTTGCCACTCACAGCTAAAAGTAGATTCTGCCAGGCCACGGAATAACTCAAATGTCAAATGAACAAAATAACAATACTATACACAAACTGACCTCAGAATTGAATCCAAGCGTCTGAAATGGACCTGCCCCTGCTCCAAGGATAAAAGCTCCAGGCAGCTTTATTTCTTTTGCAATCTCATTTAGGTCATAAACCTATAAAAAGGAAGAAGTTATTGAAGCTGTAATATAACAATTTCCTGGTTTATATTTTACAATAGTCCACTGCTTCCTCGCCTGCCTGCCACACTCACCGGTGGCCTTAGTGACAATCAGGAGTCAACCCAGTTTCTATCATCTGTGAATACAAAGAATAAAAGCATACTTACTTTTGTTTTGTTTGCAAGAGGCATTAAGTAAGGCACACCTCCTACTTCTGCAATTCTAGTTTGCCCACAGATGCCTAAAAAACACAAGTCATCTTAAAAGCAGGCAAACATATCATTCAAATATAAAATTCCAGAAGACACTAACTTAGTAGGAACAGATTAAGAACCTCAGTGTTGGAACTAACAGAGAAGTTGAAAGTGGTCCCTGCTTGGTCCTGCTCCAACTCCACTGACATCATCACTGAGCGTGGCTTGGTGGCTGATGGCATACTGACAACTGGTTGAGAGGGCAGGGGCCAACTTTTGGGTGAAATTTCTAGAATTCATCTGCCTAGTCCCTTAAAAAATCTCCCTTCACCAATGGCATTTTCATTTTTTTTTAAAAAAATATTATTTTTTGGCATAAGTTGTATATTGAAATTTTCAAAACATTTTGCTTTAGTGCATTTGCTTTAGATACATGCTGAGAAATCTTTCTGAGTTGTTTATACAAATCGATAACCTTTGTTTTGTTTTTTGTTTTTTTTTTGTTTTTCGAGCCAGGGTTTCTCTGTGGCTTTGGAGGCTGTCCTGGAACTAGCTCTTGTAGACCAGGCTGGTCTCGAACTCACAGAGATCCGCCTGCCTCTGCCTCCCGAGTGCTGGGATTAAAGGCGTGTGCCACCAACGCCCGGCACAAGCCCTAGCACCTTTGGATGCTAGGAAGAATTTATGTGTGTAAATCTATAGTTGTGTAGGTATTCTGTTGTTCTGTGGGAGGGACTGAACCCAGGGCTAAAACCATACCCTACCACTAAGCTGTCCCCTCCCCAGGTTCTCTCTCTCTCTCTCTCTCTCTCTCTCTCTCTATATATATATATATATATATATATATATATATTATATATATATATTGTTTTTTTTTTTTTTTGAGATAGGGTTTCTATGTGTGACAGCCTTACCGTCTGGAACTCTGTAGACCAGGCTGGCCTCGGACTCACAGAGATCTCCCTGCCTCTGCCTCCCAAGTGCTGGGATTAAAGGCATATGCTACCACTGCTTAGCTATATTTATTGATTGGTTTTATGTATATGTGTATATATCCAAGTGTGTTGTTTGAATGTACAATATATGTGTTTATGTGCATATATTACACATGTATGCCACAAGTAGAAGCCAGAGACTTGCTCTATCACTCTTTGCCTTATTCCTTGAGGGTCTTTCACTGAACCTGGAGCAAGTCCCAGCAACCTTTTGTGTCTACTCCAGAATGCTGGGATTATAGGCACACATGACTACTTCAGGTTTTTAAGTTTGTGGAGTGATCTGAACCTGGGTCCTCATGCTTGAGAAGCAAGAGCTGTTACCCACTGAGCCATCTCTCTAGCCCCTCTACTTACGTTTTGTCTTTATTACATTTATTCTGTATGTGTGTGGTGGTGCAGGCCAGGGATCAGACGCAGGCCACTGGGTTTGACGGCAGGGGCCTTTACCTGTTGAGCCACCTTGGCTGCCCCTCCACCTACATTTTTAGTGTTATTGTGACAATGAGGTGGGACACAATTTTGGAGAAGGCACTGCTTAAAGCAGAGTAGAAATTATCTTTTACTTGAGAAGTCTTGCAAGGATATCATTCATTGAAATACATGTCATCGCCCTACTGTTATATAGAGGAGAGATGCAAAGTCTTACAGGTGCCTTCTGTACTTGGGGAGGAGCAGAAATTATCCACAGATTGTGCATTGAGAGAAAGAGATGCTGGTGGCTGGTGGAACTCCTACAGGGCTCTTAGCTGACCAGGAAAGGTAAGAAGGGAGCCATAGGCAGAGATGTGCCACACACAACAGAAAACTCCTAGAGAGCTAGTAGAGACAAATTTCAAAGGTGCTAGATCCTGGTTAAAATGACAAGATTAGATGAAAAACTCAGATGATTACACAAAATAGGTGGAGGCGGGGGGGGGGGGGGGGGGGAAGATCCTGGAAAAAGCATCACAAAGAGTCTGCTATACAGAGAAAGGCATCTGGAAAAACAAATTACTCTTTCCAAAGTGAAAATCAGAACCTACTGGTGATTACATGGGAGAAGAGAGAAGAGGGGATGTTAGTTTGTTCATTCACAAGGTTTAAGTGGGGCTGGAAAGATGGTTCAGTAGTTAAGAGCATGGATACTACTCTTCCAGAAGACCTGGGTTCAGTTCCCAGGACCCACACCATCTCTAGTCCATGACTCCAGTCTCGGAGGATCTGTGTCCTTTTCTGTCCTCCATAGGCACTAGGCATGCACAAGGTGAACAGTTATACCTGCAGACAAAACACTAATACACATAAAATCAATGTTTTTAAGATGGTCTCTCATGGTTTCAAGGTGTTGAGAGAGACTGACATCTGGTCTATTTACAATCACAGACTGTTAGAAGACCCCCTTCCCCAACATGAAGCTGAACTTTCCTATTTAATGTATCTAAGAATGTAAGGATGTGGTACACTGTGGGGCTTATTCCACGTAATAGAATTCATAGACACGAGAGGCAGGACTAGCATCTAAGAGTTCCAAGCAGATTACTTTTTAACCAAATATTTCAATTAACATAATAAAAAACAGAAAATGCACGAGTCTTTTTTTTTTTTTTTTCAAGACAGGGTTTCTCTGTGTAGCTTTGGAGCCTATCCTGGCCCTCGCTCTGTAGACCAGGCTGGCCTCGAACTCAGAGATCTGCCTGCCTCTGCCTCCCGAGTGCTGGGACTAAAGGCGTGCGCCACCAACGCTTGGCTGGGAGCCGAACTCTTATATTTTTGGTTGTGAGCCTAGCCTTTAATGGCTGAGCTATCCCTCCAGCCCCTGTGTAGCTTTGGAGCCAGTCCTGGAACTAGCTCTTGTAGACCAGGCTGGTCTTGAACTCACTGGGCAAATGCAGGGATCTTTAATCCTTCATCACCAGAGGGCATAACGGAGGAGGTTAAACTTTGAACACACCTGCCTTGATTATGACTGACCCTGAGTTTGCTAGCCTCTTGAAAGCTCACTTTTTCATGAGTGAGCTGGAGCTAGCCCTTACATGGGAGTGCTGCTGCCTCAGGATGTCTAATCCAGTCTGTCACACGCAGACTGTTTGACTCAACCAAGTATTCCAGTTCTTCTCCTTCTCACTTCAAACTTGACAAATTCCTTGAAGGGGTCTAAACATTTAACAGCTGGATCAAACATAAGCCTAAAGAGGCTTATTTAATTTTAAGTCATGTATATGATGTGTGTTTGTGTGGGGATATGTGCTCAGGAATGCAGACTCCTTTGGAGTCTAGAAGAGGACCTTGGATCCCTGGAGCTAGAGTTGCAGGCAGCTGTGAACTACTAATGTGGGTGCTGGAAACCGAGAGTCCTCTAAAAGAGCAAAAGTGCTTTTAACTGCTGAGCCACCTCTCCAGCCCCCAGATATAGGCGTCTTAAGATATTTTCTGAGCTTGATAAATAATGCAACCAAAAATTAAAGGAAGGTTTTTGTTGTTAAGATTTATTTATTATTATGTAAACAGTGTTCTGCCTGCATGTATGCTTGCACACCAGAAGAGGGCACCAGATCTCATAACAGATGGTTGTGAGCCACCACATGGTTACTGGGAATTGAACTCAGGACCTCTGGAAGAGCAGCCAGTGCTCTTAACCTCTGAGCCATCTTTCTAGCCCCCTAACAGAAGTTTTTATAAGTCATTTGGGAAGTTAAAAACAAAATCCTTATGCTCTCAAATCTTAGCCTACTGAGTATGTTATATAACCAAAGTATCAATGGTTATGAACACATCTGAAACACACTCTGCTAGGGCATACAATGAAATCTGACCCACAGAAATTAGCCAAACTGAGCCTGAAAGTTTTAAAAACAGCTTTTATTCATAGAGGAAAATAATACTGGCTTCTGAAAAAGAGTCTGAAAACCAAAACCATTTTTTATTTTTTTTTAAGACTACGTACCTTTTACAGGAAAGGTAAATGGTTCCTTTGTTAAATCTGGGCAGTCAACCACAGAGACCTGGACATCAGCAAAGTTGTCCTTTAGTCCCTTCTGCAAAACTAATAAAAGACATGCAAAGGAGTTATTTAACAGATAAAAATTTGGCCACCATATACTAAGTCTTCCTTCAAAGTTTCTTTTTTAGACTCACATCCAAACTTACTATAAAAAAGAGGGATGGGCAGGGGTTGTGGCACATACCTTTAATTTCAGTACTAGGGAGGTAAAGGCAGGTGGATCTGAGTTCAAGACCAGCCTGATCTACAGAGTGAGCTTCTGGACAGCCAGGGCTACACAAAGAAACTCTGTCATGAAAAAACAAAAAAGCAAACAAACAAACAAACAAAAGAGGATGGACCCCAGGGCTTCCACACAAAGCACATAGTTTACCACTAATCTGCACCACCAACCACCAAGGAGTGGCCTTACTGATGAATGAAATTAGATTTTGACATGGTCAAGGATATAATGTACTATTCTATGACATATAAATATCCATAATTACTAACCTTATTTCGTTGTTTTATAGACAAATGCTCCCCATAGGTGCATATATTTGAATGCTTAGTTACCAGGGAGTAGACCTGTTTGAGAAGGATTAGAAGGTGTGGCCTTGTTGAGGAGGTGTGACACAGGGAGCGGGCTTTGACGTTTCAAAAGCCCTTGCTTGTCAGGCTCTGTCTATCTGCCTCTGCCTGTTGATCAGGATGTAAAGCTCTTAGCTACTGCCCTGGCACCACGCCTGTCTGCTTCCCACCGTGATGATCAAAGAACTGTAAAACTTTTTTCCATTGTATAAATTTAGCTTCTTTATCAAAAATCAGGTGTTTGTAGGTGTGTGGGTTAATATCAGGGTTTTCAATTCGATTCCATTGGTCTGTCTGTCTACTCTTGTGCCAATACCAAGCTGTTTTCATAACTATGGCTCTATAATAGAGCTTGAAGTCAGGAATGGTGATGTCTCCAGAAGTTCCTTTATTGTACAGAGTTGTTTTGACTATCCTGGGTCTTATGTTTTTTCATATAAAGATGAGTATTGTTCTTTTAAGGTCTGTGAAGAACTGTGTTGGGATTTTGATGGGGATCGAGTTGAATCTGTAGATTGCTTTTGGCAAGATTGCCATTTTTACTATGTTGATCCTACCTATCCAAGAGCATGGGAGATCTTTCCATTTTCTGGTATCTTCTTTAATTTCTTTCTTTAAAGACTCAGAGTTCTTACTGTACAGGTGTTTCACTTTTTTGGTTAGCGTTACCTCAAGATATTTTATGTTGTTTGTGGATGTTGTGAAGCATGATGTTTCTCTGAGATTTCTTTCTCATTGTGTTTATCATCTGTATATAGTAGGGCTACTGATTTTTTTTTAGTTAATTTTGTATCCTGCCACTTTGCTGAAGGTGATTATCAGCTGTAGGAGTTCCCTGGTAGGAGTTTTTTGGGTCCCTGATGTAGACGATCATATCTGTGAACAGTGAGAGTTTGACTTCTTTCTTTCCAATTTGTATTCCCTTGATCTCCTTTTGTTGTATCATTACTCTAGATAGAACTTCAAATACAATATTGAAGAGATATGGAGAGAGTGGACAGCCTTGTCTTGTTCTCAATTTTAGAGGAATTACTTTGAGTTTCTCTCCATTTATTTTGATGTTGGCTTGGTTTATATTGCTTTTATCATGTTTAGGTATGTTCCTGTTATTTCTGTTCTCTCCAAGATCTTTATCATGAAGGGATGTTGGATTTTGTCAAAGTTTTTCAGCATCTAGTGAGATGATCATGTGGTTTTTCTTTTTCAGTTTGTTTATATGGTGGATTACATTGATGGATTTTCATATGTTGAACCATCCTTGCATCCCTGGGATGAAGCCTACTTGATCATGGTGGATGATTTTTCTGATGTGTTCTTGGATTCGATTTGCCAGTATTTTGTTGAGTATTTTTGCATCGATGTTCATGAGGGATATTGGTCTCTTGTTCTCTTTTTTAGTTGTGCTTTGTGTGGCTTGGGTATCAAGGTAATTGTAGCCTCAGAAAAGAGTTTGGCATTGTCCCTTATGCTTCTATTGTGTAGAACAATTTGAGGAGTACTGGTATTAGCTCTTGTTTGAATTTCTGGTAGAATTCTGCAATGAAGCCATCTGGCCCTGGGCTTTTTTTCGTTGGTAGACTTTTAATGACTGCTTCTATTTCATTAGGGGTTATAGGTCGATTTCAATTGCTTATCTGTTCTTGATTTAATTTTGGTAGT
The DNA here is from genome assembly GCF_003668045.3 of Cricetulus griseus. Classification (NCBI taxonomy): domain Eukaryota; kingdom Metazoa; phylum Chordata; class Mammalia; order Rodentia; family Cricetidae; genus Cricetulus; species Cricetulus griseus. Next base: position 128,804,720 of record NC_048597.1, read on the forward strand.
GATATCTATCCAGAAAATTGTTCATTTCCTCTTCAACAAATGGTGCTGGCATAACTGGATTTGGACATATAGAAGATTGCAGATAGATCTATCACCATGTACAAAACTTAAGTCCAAATGGATCAAAGACCTCAACATTAATCTAGCCACACTGAACCTCTTAGAAGAGAAAGTGGGGGAGATCCTTACAAATTGGTACAGGAGACCACTTCCTGAACATAACACTAGTAGCACAGACATTGAGATCAACAATTAATAAATGGGATCTCCTGAAACTGAGAAGCTTCTGTAAGGCAAAGGATACAGTCAGTAAGACAAAATGTCAGCCCACGGATTGGGAAAAGAACTTCACCAACCCCACATCGGACAGAAGGTTGGTATCCAGAATATACAATGAACTCAAGAAGTTAGCCACCAAAACACCAAACAATGAAATTTAAAAGTGGTGTGCAGAACTAAATAGAGAATTCTCAACAGTGGAATCTAAAATGGCTGAAAGACACTTAAGAAAGTGCTCAAAATCCTTAGCCATCAGGGAAATGCAACTCAAAACAACTCTGAGATACCATCTTACACTGGCCAGAATGGCTAAAATAAAAAACACCAATGACAGTCTATGCTGGAAAGGATGTGGAGAAAAAGGAACACTCCTCCATTGCTGTTGGGAATGCAAACTCGTAAGACCACTTTTGAAATCAGTATGGCGGTTTCTCAGGAAAATGGGAATCAGTCTACCTCAAGAGCCAGCAATTCCTTTCTTGTGCATATACCCAAAGAATGCACATTCATACAACAAGGACATATGTTCATAGAAGCATTATTTGTAATAACAAGAACCTGGAAGCAACCTAGATGCCCCTCAACTGAAGAATGTTGAGATACAGAAAATGTGGTACATTTACACAATGGAGTACTACTCATTGGAAAAAAGCAATGGAATCTTGAAATTCACAGGCAAATGGATAGAACTAGAAGAAACCATCCTGAGTGAGGTAACCCAGTCACAAAAAGACAAACATGGTATGTACTCACTCATATATGAATTTCAGACATAGAGCAAAGGATTACCAGCCTACAAACTACATCACCAAAGGAACTAGGAAACAAGGAGGACTCTAAGAGAAGAATGCATGGACCCTGGAGAAGGGGAAGGGACAGGTTCTCCTGAGCTAATTGGGAGCATGAGGGTAGGGGAGAGGGAGCTGGGAGAATGAGAGGGGGAGAAGAATAGGGGAGAGGAGAAATGGGGGAGCAGGAAGGTTGAGTTGGGGGAAGAATAGAGGAGAGTAGGATGAGAGATACCATAACAGAGGGAGCCATTATATGTTCGAAGGAGAGATCTGGCACTAGAGAGATTTCCAGAGATCTACAAGGACAATCTAAGCAATAGTAGAGGCTACCCTAAATACCCTTCCCCTATAATGAGACTGATGACTACCTTATATGTGATCCTAGAGCCCTCCTGCAGTGGCTGATGGAAACAGAGGCAGACACCCACAGCTAAACACTGAACTGAATTCTGGAACTCAGTTGCAGAGAGGGAGGAGTAAAGAGCAAAAAGGTCAAGACCGGGCTGGTGAAACCCACAGAAATAGCTGACCTGAACAAAGGGGAGTCCATGGACCCCAGACTGATGTCTGGGAGGCCAGCATGGAAATGATCCAGATCCTTGAATATGGATGTCAATGAGGAGGCCTCGGCACTCTATGGGGCCTCTAGTAGTAGATCAGTATTTATCCCTGGTGTAAGAAAGGACTTTGGGAGCCCATTCCACATGGTGGGCTGCTCTCTCAGCCTGGACACATGGGGGAGGGTCTAGGCCCTGCCCAGGATGATATGACAGATTTTGGGGATCCCCCATTGTGGGGGTTACCCTCCCTGGTGAGCAGAGGGGGAATAGGGTGGGGGACTGGTAGGGATGGGGGAGGAGGGGAGGGAGAAGGAGAGGGAGAGGGAGAGGGAGAGGGAGAAGGGATTGACATGTGAAACAGGCTTGTTTCTAATATGAACTAATAAAAAAATAATTTCTTGTTAAAAAAATTGTAAAACTGGGGCTGGAGAGATGGCTCAGAGGTTAAGAGCACCGACTGCTCTTCCAAAGGTCCTGAGTTCAATTCCCAGCAACCACATGGTGGCTCACAACCATCCGTTATGAGATCTGGGGCCCTCTTCTGGTGTGCAGATATACATGGAAGCAGAATGATGTATACATAATAAATAAATAGAATCTAAAAAAAAAATTGTAAAACTGTAAGCAAGCCCCAGTTAAATGCCTTCTTTTATATGAGTTGCCTTGGTGCCTTCACTAAGCCCTGGGCATGTCCCTCTTTTTTTATAAGGTGAAGGACAGTTTGTCATTTGTTGTCATGGTGTCTCGTCACAGCAACAGAGCAGTAGCTAAGATGTGAAGAAAGGAAATGAACTGCATACAGGTAAAGGCTAGCTTTCCTCAAGGAATTTTTTTAAAAAAAAACTAATGAAAGGAATTTCAAGCCATATATTTAGTGGAGGTTACAGACAAGTGTTGCAGGATATTTGACTACATTATAACCCCCAAATTGTGATATTTAAAGAAAATTGACCATAGGTCAAGAGGCAGAACAAGCAACCAGTTGACTGAAAGTAACCATTGAGAGTAAGGGGAAGTCAGTGGGCGGGGGGGGGGGGCACACAGGAAGTAGAAGGCAGGAACAACTGGTTGGAGGAGTTTTTGTTTCAGACATGACAGGAGAAAAGTCTCTTTCTGTGAAGCTGGTGGAGGAGGAAGGTCAGGAATGTCAACTGGATGCTTTCTCTGCAGCTCTGAGCTAGCAGGCTTTCACTCCCGCATCTGGCTCCAGAGTCTTTATTGGTAAAATAGAAGATAGAGCCCTAGTTAAAACAATATTTGCCTCTCTATGTGGAGGTGGCTGAGATGGCAGCAGCGGGATGTGAAGTCTCCCTAGGCTACCTTCTCAGCAGGGAGGCAGCAGCAGCCATGGAGGCACAATCAGCAGCTGAGATCAGGTGCAGCCACTATGCTGCAGATAAAAAACAACACAGGAGACCTCAAGCCACACCAGCCAGACACAAGAGGAGAGACTGCATGACTTCACTTTAAGTGTGTCAAATGCAGGTATCAAAGGTGATGGATAATGGTTACCTCTGGGGATAGAAAGGCTGACTGGAAGCCCATGAGGGAGCCTACTAGGGTGCTGGATATATATTTTGATCTGAATGGCAGTTACATAGTTAGGGTTTTATTTCTGTGAAGACATACCATGACCATGGCAATTCTTATAAAGGAAAACATTTAATTGGGCTGGCTTACAGTTTCAAAGATTTGGTCCATTACTGTCACAGAAGGAAGCATGGTGGCATGGAGGCAGACATGCTGCTGGAGAAGGAGCTGAAAGTTCTACATATGAATCCACAGGCACCAGGCAGAGAACTAGCTTAAGCTTCTGAGACCTCAAAGCCCACCCCAATAGTGACACACTTTCTCCAGCAAGGCCACACCTCCTAACAGTGGCACTCCCTATGGGCCAAGCATTCAAAACACATGCATCTCTGGGGGCCATAACTATTCAAACCACCATACATAAGTACAGGTGCTCACATTCTTCAAATGTTATACTTTATTGTAGGTACATTGTGCCATACTACAAATATAGAGCTCTTAGCATTCTAGAGCTTTTTTTTCTGCTAGAACTTTATTTTACTTGGTTTTTTGAGACAGGGGTCTCACTATGTAGCCTTGGCTGTCCTGGAACTCATTATATAGACCAGGCTGGCCTCAAACTCAGAGATCTTCCTGACTCTGTTCAAGAGACATTTTAATACTAATTTATAAAAGTATGTACAATAACCTGGCATCCCACTGCTCCTTACCAGTGAAGAATGATACCTGTGAAAGTCAGAATCTGATACCAATTAAGAGAGTGACAGCTTGGCCAACAAGAGCAGGATCTTCTATGGCTAGGAAGAGAGACTGCTACAGTGCAGATCTATTTAACAGAAATACATGTATTTCATTTATTTATAGGCTGTGCACACACACATGCATACACACACACTCACTCATGCATGCACACACGAATGACAACTAGCGGGACTTCTCTTCTTTCATTAAGTTGGTCTGAGGGATGGAATTCAGGTTGTCATGCTTGTGCTGCAAGCACCTAAATTTGTCCACTGAGCTAGTTCATCAGCCCTATGAGCATTATATTGTTTTTTTTTTCTCAAAGATTTTATTTATTCATTATGTATACAGTTACCTGCATGCATGCTTGCACACCAGAAGAGGGCACCAGATCTCATTACAGATGGTTGTGAGCCACCACGTGGTTGCTGGGAATTGACCTTGGGTCCTCTGGAAGAGCAGCCAGTGGTGCTCTTAACCTCTGAGCCATCTCTCCAGCCCTGACCATAATATTGTTAAGGATCAAAAAAGATATTATAAGGAGAATGCAAAAAAAAAAAAAAGCAGGTACATGTTTGATTCAGTCTCTTCAAGAACACGTTAACTACCAGACAGCATTCTGTGAGAAGTAAGGGACATTTATAGAGACAGAAGTTACCCCAGAATGGAACCTAGCCACATCAAGGACAAGGCAGATCTCTGAGACATCAAAGGTTTGAGTGCATACCTTCTAGGCTTCATTTTGTGCACTCATCCATCTTTTTTCTTCTCTACTTTAGATTGGGGGAACTTCCTTAAATTCTTGTTTGAACAAGGTAAACAAAACATAAGAAATATCCACAAATTTAAGTGAATTGACAATCTGTAAATTAGGAGGCAGGGCAAAGTATATTTGGAACCATGATCAATAGTAGACTATATATCTTACTTTTATTATTTATTTATCTATCTGTCTGTCTGTCTGTCTGTCTGTCTGTCTGTCTATCTATCTATCTTTAATGTGTGAGTGTTTTGCCTACATGTATGTCTGGCACCATCTATGTGTCTGGTGTTGAAGGAGGCCAGAAGAGGGCACTGAATCCCCTAAAATTGACAATTACAGACAACTGTGAGCTGCCATGTGCATTCTGGGGACAGAACTAGGATCACCTGAGTTCAACCAGTGCTCTTAACCACTGACCTATCTCTCCAGCCCCAGCAAACTATATATTTAAAGAATATTGTTAATATTGCACTATTCTGTGTGTTCCTCTGCTAATTTTCATTGCATAAAGGTGGTAGTAACAAGATCACAATAAATGTTATATGATGGTTACTTCTAGGAGAATAAGCAGAGAAGGAACCAGCTGGGAACAAAATGAATTTTGAATTTATCTATAATCACCTTTCAAAAAATTTAAAACTATGCATACACGTGTCAATATGTATGCAAAATCCAGCGAAGACTGGATTTTGTTTTGTTTTGTTTCTTTTCGAGACAGTTTAAGCATGACATAAAACTACATAAAATACCTTAAAATCCCAGCACTCGGCTGGGTGTTGGTGGTGCACGCCTTTAATCCCAGCACTCGGGAGGCAGAGGCAGGTGGATTTCTTTGAGTTCAAGGCCAGCCTGGTCTCCAGAGCAAGTGCCAGGATAGGCTCCAAATATACACAAAGAAACCCTGTCTTGAAAAACCGAAAAGAAAAAAAAATATAATAAATTTAGGGGCTGGAGAGATGGCTCAGAGGTTAAGAGCACTGGCTGTTCTTCCAGAGGTCCTGAGTTCAATTCCCAGCAACCATGTGGTGGCTCACAACCATCCGTTATGAGATCTGGTGCCCTCTTCTGGTGTGCAAATATACATGGAAGCAGAATGTTGTATACATAATAAATAAATAAAATCTTATAAAAAAATAAAAGCTTCTTTTATTTTTTGAGATAAGAATTTTGAATTTTTTTAAAAATAAAAATACTGAACAGATATGAAATGGAAATTTCTGTATCAAAAGTACCATTTCAATAAGATCCAGATAGGTAATTAGTTACATAAGTATCTCAGGGATCTTTTGTTTTTGTTTTTTTTTTCCTGACAGCCCTTAAAATCCAAGGCTAAACCGGGCATTGGTGGCACACACCTTTAATCCCAGCACTCAGGAGGCAGAGGCAGTCGGATCTCTATGAATTCGAGGCCACCCTGATCTCCAGAGTGAGTTCCAGGACAGCCTCCAAAGCAATACAGAGAAAACCTGTCTTGAAACCCCCCCCCAAAAAAAACCAACAAAACAAAACAAAACAAAAAAACCCAACAATAACAACAACAAAAATCCCAAGGAGAGATGGCTCAGAGGTAGCACTGGCTACTCTTCCAGAGGAATCTGACATCCTCACGCAAACAAACATATATACATGCAGGCAAAACACCAATACACATAAAAATAAATAAGTAAAAATTAAAAAAAAAAATTCCAAGAGGGAGCCTCTGATGGTGGATTAGTATTTTCCCCTGGTGCAAGAAGGGACTTTGAGAGCCCATTCCACGTGAAGGGTTACACTCTGGCCCTGGACACATGGGGAAGGGCCCAGGACCAGCACAGGAAGATTTGGTGGACTTTGCAGAGCCCCCTTTGAGGGCCCTACCCTGCCTGGGGAGTGGTGGGTGGATGGAGGGGGGGTGGGGGTAAGGGGAGGGAGAGGGAGAAGGGACTCGAAACAAGCTTGTTCCCTAACTAGAACTAATAAATAAATTTAAAAAAAAATTCCAAGGCTAATATTTTTACCTTCAGCAAGCTCCTCCAGACTTGGCACATGGAAAGAAAATTCAATACAAGCCATTTTCTTTCTTCCCAGCAAGGCTGCTCACACACAGCTGTTGGCTGACTATCACAGATAGTTAGCTGTTGGCTAACTATCACTAGAGTTCACAGGACACCAGCACAAATAGTCCTTGGGGGAATCTGGAAATGCACAGTAAAGTTCAGTTACTTGATGAAGGCAAAGGTCATCGAGGTTCCATATCCTCAGAGTTCACTTATGTAAGGAGGGCAAAGTGCCCGAAGCCTCCCTTAGAGCCCCAAACACAACACCATGTCCATTCCACGTGATAGGTGAGGGACCTCATTCCTACTGTTCTTTCTCTCTTCCTTTTAGTCTGTTTTCTCCTCTCCCTCCTCCCTTCCTGGGAGTGTTGTATGTAGAACTCAGGGCCTCAGCTAAGTCTTTTTCATTTCTGTTTATTCAGTACTGAGATGGAACCAGGGCCTCAGGTAGGCCAGGAAAGCAATCTCCTGCTGAGTGCTATACTCAGATTGAACCTGGGCTTTTCTAATAGAGGATTAGAATATGGCCTTGAAACAAAAGATATGTACTAAGAATTACAAACAAGTGGTTTACTACATGTGTGCATGTGTGTATGTATGTACAATTTATAGGAGTTTATACAGTTCTATGTATATACAAAGACATAGGATACATCATTTGTTTCCTACTCTCTATTTGACATTTAAAGTACAAGTTAGTTGTCTTAGGTGAAATAAGTTGTTTTTCGTATTACATTTATTTATTTGTGTGCATGTGCACACCACAGCACACCTGTGCAGGTCAGAGGCTAACTTACAGGAGTTGGTTCTCTCTCCATCATGTGGTTGCTGGGGACTGAACTCAGACAGTCTGTTGTGATGGTAAGTACCTTTACCCACCAAGCCATCTTGCTGGCCTGACTACCTTTATTATTATTTTAAGATTTATTTATTTATTATGTATACAAGGATCACTGTATGGCCCAGGCTAGTCTGAAATAGTGCTCCTCCTGATTGAACCTCTTGAGCGCTGGGATTTTATGTGCGTGCACCACACCTGGCTTTAATGTAATTCAGTATTTATGGAGAAAAATGAAAGCACATTTGATAATTATGCCCACAGCAGAAATAAGAATTCAAATTAGATCCAAAGACATCCCTAATTTTATACTCCTTACCTTCTTAAAAGAAGGCGTTTGTTTTATATCTCTACCAAAATAGAAACAAAGGTGCAACTATGGGAGCTTCGGCCTGAACAACTGGTTTAGAGATGTAGAGTTGTGGCAGGCTGACGGCAGTGGAGAATATGTGATAGAAAGTGTGGTGTGGAGAAGGGCATTGGTGGTGCACGCCTTTAATCCCAGCACTTGGGAGGCAGAGGCAGGCGGATCTCTGTGAATTCGAGGCCAGCCTGGTCTCCAGAGCAAGTGCCAGGATAGGCTCCAAAGCTACACAGAGAAACCCTGTCTCCAAAAACCAAAAAAAAAAAAAAAAAAAAAAAAAAAAAGTGTGTGTGTGTGGAGGGTGGAACTGGGTTAGGACCAAAAGGCAAAGGCTTCCTCATAAAGTCAGAGTGGCTCCAGAATGGCCTCTAGCTAATATTCACTCTTCCGATTGAGTGGTAGGGTATTGGTGGCTCAGAAACAGGGGTGCACAAACAGGAAGCTAAGTGTAGTGGGAGCAACAACGCAGAAAGCAATGGGCCAACTTTGGCAACAACACTGAGTGCCATTATTGAAGGCATATGTCAGAAACTGTCAGGCCCTTTAAAGCTTCTCAAAATTCCCAAATCCATGACAGACTTGCAGCACACTTCTTATTATACAGAAGAGGAAACAGATCAGAGAGAATGTGGAAGTTACCCAAGATCACCCAGCTGTTAAATAGCAGAAACAGAATTCAAAAGCAGATCCAAACCAGTGGTGATGGTGCACATGTTTAGTTCCAGCAGGGGCAGGGGGCAGGGGGCAGGGGGGCAGGGGCAGGAGGTAAATCAGGGCCAGCCTGATTTACATATTGAGTTATAGGACAGTCAAACAACAGCAACCACAACAAACTCAAAAGCAGCCCTGTAAAGCCAGTGTGCACCCCTCTCCCATGCTGAATCAGCAGCATCTGACAAAAGGAGGTGTTCAGGGTGACCCTGCAGCACCTAACAGAACTGGTAATGCTTAAGCTTCATCTTCTCTGTTCCAAGTATACTGCACACAATGGGTGCTCTATTAGTTAACCATTAAGCATTTATGATGTACCAGACTGGTAAGGTTCAAGCACATGTCTGGCTTCACAGATGTGCAAATTGTACAGTCACATAGGACCCCGAATTCATATAAATCTACATGTACCAAACTACACGGACAGGTTGGGGTTTTTTGTTTGTTTTTTCTGTCCTGCTTTTCTTTTCTTCCTTCCTTCCTTTATTATTATTATTATTATTATTATTATTATTATTATTATTATTATTATTATTTTTGGTGATGCCAGGGATTGAACTCAAGGCCATGCATACTAGCAAGCTCTCTATAATTGAGCTGTATCTCTAGGCCAACAACTTTCCATTTGAACTGTGTTTGAAAACTCACAGGATATTGAAGCATAAGCAGGGCCAAGGTATAGCCTCCATCATACCTGGTCACCCACTGAATAAGGTGGGTTTTTTGTTTGTTTGTTTTTGCTCTTTTGAGATAGTGTTTTTCTGTGTAACTCTGGTTAGCCTGGAACTCAGAGGTTGGCCTGCCCCTGCCTCTTGAGTGCTGGGAATGAAGGTGTGCACCACCACCAGGCCTAAAGTGTTTTTAATGTCCCATTAGAACTTAATCCTGGTAGACTTGCCATATTTGGGAGTCCACAGATAGTCAGTACTGCAGAATTCCAGATTACAGGCAAAATGTGCAAAGATCAGGAAGTAAAAGGAAAGCAAGTAAGTTAATTTGGTACATTGTTTCAGATACAGTAACAAATACATAACTTATACAAGTTAGTAAGCAGAAATCCAAACTGCAGTGATTCTGCAACTGGGCCTTATGATCTTAGTAGGCCCTAAGACCTTAGTACAACTGACTGACTCCACGATGGAAGTGCCATTAAGGCTGTAAAACTCCACCTGCCAAAACTAAAACAAAAGCCTAATCCAAATCCATAGCTCTGAGGCAGTTTCTAAATGTACTAACCTTGCTTTTTAGCTTTTATAGTTCTGCTTGGTTAGATGTTATGTTAACTGGAGTGGGTCAAATCATGACAGGATTTTTGTGCTTATAAGCTCACCCTGAGAAAGGCTTAGGGCTACACTGGGATCCCGAACACTCAGTTGGTTGCTGGCTGGCTAATAAAGTTTTTCTATTGGCTTTTAACCTATGTCTGAACACTCTTCTCTGGTGAACGCCCCACAACAATTCTGCTCATTAAGTTCTTTTCTTTTTTCAAGACAGTTTCCTGGAACTCACTCTGTAGACCAGATTGGCCTTGACTCATTGATATCTGCCTGCCTCTGCCTCCCAAGTGCTGGGATTAAAGGCCTAGAAGCTCATTAAGGTTTTTTTATTTTTTTATTTTTGGTTTTTTGAGACAGGGTTTCTCTGTGTAGCTTGTGCTGGCCTCCAACTCACAGAGATTCGCCTGCCTCTGCCTCCAGAGTGTTAGGATAAAGAGTGAGGTGAACCTTGGCAGGTTTCATGGCGGGCGAGGTTGACCGAGGCCAAGGGACAAACATTCCAGGCAGACAGCTTAAATGAAGTTTTATTAGGAAGAGGCAGGCCAGCATAATGCCTGATCCTTACACCCAGTGCTGGGATTAAGGGCATGAGTCACCACCGCCTGGCAGTACACAACATAAAGATGGTAAAACTTGTATTAATAATTCTAAATTTTCCTTACTTATGGGGAAAACATAGTCTAGGCTGGCCTGGCAATCCTCCTTCAGACTCTCCAGTTCTGCGATTTGCCACAGTTCTCAGCTATTTGTCACTTTCGTTTTGAACAGGACCCTGCAATTTAAGTTTGCACTGGTCCTGAATGTGACAGTCTGAGATGCCTGTCTTAGAGCTTACAGCGAATGCACTGGCTGCTTGCAAGTACAGCAAGACCTTACTTTTAAGGCGTGTCCAATCATAAATGATAACAACTGTTGACTAAGGGCAAGCAGATCTGCTGGCTTGCTTGTCATACAATACAAAGGTGCAGCATGGAAAATAACTCAAAGCAGCTCACTACTGAAAAGAAAGTACTGTAGGGCTAAAAACTGTTTAGCCCTACACTGTTGAGTCAACTCAGGATCTGAAGGAGGAAGCCCATGCCTGCTGGAAGCTAACTCCTGAAGGGTGGGGTGCCCAAAGCACCTGGCACCCTTCCTCTGAGGGGGAACTCCGCACACAGTGGGCTCGGCCCCACAACATGCGGACGCTCACCTGACCCGCAGTGTCTTCACGCCTGCAGGAATGCCTTCTTCCCTTCACCTACCCAAGTTCAACGTCCTGCTCCCTTCCGCCAGCTCAAAGCCTAGGGGCGAGCCCGGTACCGCCTCTCGCGGAGGCCCCGCCCACTCCACAGTCCACGCACATAGCCACGCCTAGCACGTAGCCGCGCTCTCGTACCCACCCGCCGCTAAGAGCTCACGCGAGATCTCGGCCTGCCCTAGTCGGCTGCTGCGAGCTGGAACGTTCTTTTGGTCGCGGTGGAGGAGGGAGACGGGTGTGTTTGCGTTGGGCGCTCGGGTCTGGCGCGATCGGTCGGTGCGGGACTCGGAGACCGCGCGCGGGCCCGGGCTCTTTGGGCGGCTGTCCGCGCGCAGTCGGCGCTGTTGTCGGGTGAGGCGCAGCGGGCCACGCGTGGCTCCCGGTCGCTATCGGTCGCTGCCGGAAGGTTTTAGAGTGTCCCGTCGGGGCATTGTGCTGGTGCTGCCTTCCTAGGTCGAGAAGACCGCACAGGTAGGACTGATTTCTAGATAGGTTCCTCGTGTGTACTTGGCCATTACCCTTAGAATTTTCTCCGCTCTATCGTTGGTGCAAACGGGCCAAGTATGTTACGTTGCAATTTTGATGGGCTAATACTAAAAAACAATGGGGAATGGAGAAATGGCTCTACAGCTAAGAGCACCAGCTGCTCTATCAGGGGACGTGGGTTCAATTCCTAGCAGCCACGTGGTAGTTCACAACCATTTGTAATGGGCTCTGGTTCCTATTTCTGGTATGGGTGAAACCAATGCACTATCCGTAAAATAAGTCCCCTTTTAAAGGAAAAAAGTTAATAACCCGGGAGGTGGTGGTGCATTTCTTTAATTACAGCACTCAGGAGGAAGGCGGATCTTGAGTTCGAGGCCCCGCCTGCCTCTACCTCCTGGGGTTAAAGGCGCGCACCACCACCTGGCCAGTTGCGGCCCCTTTAAAGCTGCCTTGTGGGTGCTGGGAATTTAATCTGTCCACTCAAGAGCAGTCAGTATTCTTAAAGCTAAGCCATCTCTTCAGCTGACTCACCCTAGAGGTTCTATTGTTGGGATTACAGGCCCATTGGCCATTCGGGAAATTGAGGCATACACACTGAGTGGCTAAAAATTCAGCCTTCCTAGGGTAAACATCCGAATTAATGCTGTTTCACTGTGTGGCTGGCTGGTAGTAAAGCCACTCAGGTACTTTTGTTAAGTAGAATTAGAAAACACTGATTTGGAAAGTGGTCTCTCCTTTGCTTTCACTTGTAGATTAGAATTGAATGTGTGGGTATCCAGGAAGCCAGAAACATGCCATGTTGAAGTTGTGAGCTACCCAATGTGAGTGCTGGGAACTGAACTGTGGAAGGTTACACTTTAACTGCTGTGCTCCTCACGTGGATATTTTTTTTTTTAAGACAAGGTTTTTCTATATTGAATTAGAGCCTGTCCTGAAACTAACCTGGAACTCACAGGTCTGCCTGCCTCTGCCTCCCAAATGGCTGGGATTAAAGGCGTGCACCACCAACAGCTGGCTCACTTGGATGTTTTTAAAGATCTAAAGTGGACTATCCTTAGGTCGATTTTACCTAAAGTCACATGGTGGTATGGTGTATGTTGAACTTTTCATTAGAATGCTAGGTGCATCACACTGAAATTGTAATTGCAGAGATCGAGTAATGGCTCAATCAGAAGTGACTTCTGTTGACTGCATGACACCTGATAGAGCTGCAGACATTGGACATCAAAGGTAAGGCAGCTTTTGTGACTAAACACCCTAGAGTTGAGTCTAACTGTTCAGATTGACAGGTCTCAGTAGGTGGCCTCATTCAAAGATGATCCTGCCTATTTCTCCCAAGAGCTGGAATTAAAGGCTTATCACCACACCCATTTGAAAATGTTGGGTATGATTTTGGGGGAGCTGGCTTTGGAAGAAATGTACACTTAAATTTTTAATGTCTTCTCTTATGTGACTTATGAGTGAGTGCTTTGCCTACAGTCAGTATCATGTGTTCAGAAGAGGGTGTTGAACTCCATGAAACTTGAGTTACTAATGACCATGCTGCCTGAGGGTACAGCCTTGCCACTCGTGAATTGGATTGTTTCTAGTAACGACTCAGTGATGCAGTTTATTTTATTTTATTTTTTTAGCGATGACTCATCTGATAGCTTATTTAAAACACAGTACGTTCTTTCACCTACACGAAAGCAAAGAAACCCTACGACAAAACGTGTCACTTTACCTGCAAATGTTGACACTGACACATCAAGTGACTCCTCTATAGAACCAAGGCTTTTGACTTTAAAGGCTATTTTTGAAAGATTTAAGAAAAAGAAACGGAAAAAAAGGAAATACAAGCCAAAATTAAGACCAAGAGGAAGACCACCTGGAATAAAAAATGCTAGAAACCCTAGAAGGTCACAGATAGGTGTGAAGCAAATTAAAAACAAAGGAGCTGTGTTTCCATTCTTAGAATCTGAAAATGGAAGAAAACCCTTACCTTGGAAGAAAATTTTAACATATGAGGTGAGTCATTCTCATGTAAGTGAATACACTAGGAAATTGGAATGATTGTTGCCCCCATCTTTTCTTCCTGGTTTTTCCAGACATAGTTTCTCTGGGTTTGGGTGTTGTTGGCCATTTTTAATTTGAGGTCCACCTGGGACACATTTTGTTACTTTGACAATAAACAATGTGTTCTGTGTAAAGTCTGCTCAGGTTCCAGTGTTTCTGAGTGCACTGTTTTTAGTGTGTATACAAACTTAGAGAATAATGGTCCAAGTCTGTAAATGTACAAAATACCCTCATCTTAGTCTCTAAACTACTCTCAAGCATATCTTACCCAACTTTAAATTAAGTAGCCCATCAAACCAGTCATTTCAAAGTAAGCAGATGTTATTTCGTTCTTTTTATTTTTTATGTCATTTACTTTTTTGGGGGGGTGTTTCGATACAGGGTTTTCTGTGTAGCTTTGGAGCCTATCCTGGCACTCCTTTGGAGACCAGGGTGGCCTCGAACTCGCAGAAATCTGCCTGCCTCTGCCTCCCAAGTGCTGGGACTAAAGGCGTGCTCCACCAACGCCTGCCGCAGATATTTCTAAGGCCATTTTTAGAAGTACCCAGAACAGGCTGGAGAAAGCAACATAAAGGGTGCTGCTTGTTAGCTGGTCATGTGCATTGTTAACCCAGTTGCTCTTGACCCACAATCTAGGATACACAATAGTTATCAGTCCTGTTAGTTGATACCTTCTGGTAATCCAAATGAATTTAACCTGACTAAGGACAAGGACTGGAGCGATAGATACACAGCTCAACACTTAGCTGTTCTTCCAGAGTACCCAGGTTCAATGCCCAGCATCCTACATGGTCACTCAAAGCCATCTGTAACCCCAATGTTGCTGTCTCTTCTGGTCTCTGAGGTAACCTGGCACGAAGTAGTGCATTGGTATGCAAAACACCCATACATGGGAAAACCCAAGTACCCTGACACAGGTTTTTCAAATATTTGGGCATTAAATATTGCAGGGATATAAGTGGTCCTTGTTTGGAATTTGCAATCAGGATTAATGTCATTCTTTAAATGTGTGTGCATGTGCAGACCTAGCAGGGCTTGCCAATTCAGGTGGTCTTCCTAGTTAGCTTGTTGGGTTACTATCTTTCCAAGTCTGGAACCACCATGTACGTACACTCAGTATTTACATGGTTTCTGTGCTTCCAAATCTGGTCCACCTGATACACAGTAAACATTTATCCAGCCAGGCCCTTGTAGAATCTCAGGCTTGATTACAATTAATATTTGATGCTCTGAGATTTAAGGAATTGTGTTTTGTAACTTGCAGCAAGCTGTTGCAAGAGGATTTTTCCACCACATTGAAAAACTCAAATATGAGCACCATCTTAAGGAATGCTTGAAGCAAATGCACGCTGGGGAAGATTTAGAAAAGGAAGACTTTGAGAGCAGGAGACACAAGTACATTGATGATGAAGGTGGTCCTCTTTCTCCTATTGAAGAGCCACTGTAAGTTGGATCTTGGGGAGTAATTTGTTCCTGGGTTTGTGTGTGGTTTTTAGAAACAATCTTAAATATGTGTTACTTCACATTTAACTATTTTCAAGACAGTGTCTCACAACTGTGGCTTTGACTGGACTTGAACTCAAGATTTATCTATCTCCCAAGTGTTAGGATTAAAGACATGTGCCACCTTGCTGGACTAACCATCCACTGATAAATGCTTAAAAACTAGCAACATATTCAGGATCGCTTATGCTTAATATTAGGTATATGTACAGGACATGAATTTGGAGATGGCTGGCAGTATATCAATTCTTTAGAGCATAGGTTTTAGTAGTTTTAGAATACAAGCTAAGATTTATGATATGTTACTTAATGTTACAGAACAGAAGATGAGGCAACAAATCCTGAGTCTGAATGTGATATCAAATTGGTTGTAAGTGGCTGATTTTTATTTATGGAATGTAGAAGTTGTATGTAGTGGGTCCTATTAATTCCATTTAAATTTAATGTAGGAAACATAAGAATGGAAATACTCTAGAATATTTTAAACTCAACTTTTCTTTTTTGCTGCTTTTCTGCCTATCCCCCATGTTGAGAGTAACAGTTCATGACCTTGTCTATGCATTTACATTTAGGACAAGGCACCCTACAACCCCAGCTTTGATGTGTGGAGGTTAGAAGTTTGTCATTTCCCTATTTTTGTCAGAGATTATATCAGTGAACCCTGAAACCACAGACCAGTGGATTATCCTGTGAGCACATTGCTCCTACTGCTTATGTATGGCTCCATTCCTAAGACTTTAAAATTTTAGTATTGTGCATATAGGTTCCCTATAGGTATGTCTATGCCATGTGCATGCTTGATGTCTGGGGAGGCCAGAAGGAGGGTATAAGTCACTTGGAACTGGAGTTATATATACACGTGTGAGTGTTGGAAATGAATCTTAGTCTTCCTCTACAAGAGAGGTCAGTGATCTTAAGCACTGAGCTATTTACGTCCCATTAAAATGTTTTGTAGTGAATATTCAACTATTGTGATGTGATGCAGAGGCTGTCAAATGAGAAAGTAATGTAGGTGTTAATTTGGGTTTAGAGGAATAGATGTAGCACTGTAGTTCCTCACAGTGATTTTTCTATTAAATACAGGAAGACACTTGCTTCATAATAAGCTCAGAATTTTCAAAGAGAAATTTAGAACAAGGGACGAGTAAGAAAGACTCTGCATTCTCTAAAAAAGCTAAAGCCAAAGATAATGCACACAGAGAGCATGGCACACAGAGAGCATGGAATGGAAGGGCCTGGAAAGGAGATCTACATGTGAACATCAAAGAAGGTAAAGAAAACTCAGAAAAAGGGACTTAATAGGAAGACATGACTACAGTTAACTTCTGTACACCAACTAGATGAAGAAACAAAAAACCAAATCAGCCTGGGAAAGAAGCTACAAATTACCAGGGAAAATACTTGTAATTTCTTTTTAAAGCTTGATTCCTGGAGCATGAGTGTGATTTTTGATCCTGGAAGGAAAGTGCTAATAGAAAACCCCACAAAGGCCTCTCCAGGAACCCCAGACTCTTAAGTGCTTGGTACCAAGCAAACCTTTTTTTAAAAAAAAATTATGTCTGAATGAGGGTTTCGATTACATGTATGTGTGTACACTGCATCCTGACACCCAACGTATTGGGGTTAGAAGATGGTTAATCATTTTGTGAGTGGTGGGAACCAAAACACAATCCTGTAAGAGTGACTGAACTTCCTCTTCACACCCCTTCTCCCAAACAATGCTACAGTCCCTGTGTGCCAGCTACTGTCTTACCCTGTCAGTGGGGAACGTAGCTCCTAACAGTGATTTTTCTATTAAATACAGTCTGAATTTTGGCATTGTTCATACTGTGGTCACAATTGTAAAGCAGGCTTTTGTGTCAGATTTTTATGGCTATATTTGGTAGCACTTGCATATGTTTTTGTTCAGCTGGTGGACAAAGGCACATTAGACAGGTGCAAAAATAAATCCTCTTTTGCAACCCAGAACTCATTGTCAAGTATGAGTTTTGATACATATAAGAAGGAATAGAAGACGGCATAAAACAATTAAGGAATTGATGAGCTTTGTTCTATCCTATAATTTGAAGGCATAGGTAATAAAAAACTAAAAACTTTCTTTTTTTAAAGGTTTGTCTTGATTATGAAGCCAGAATTGAAGATACTTGTACATGGGTGTTTGTTTCAATATAGTAAGTAGCAGATTGTCCATTTTTATCTTCAGTGAGTGATGCCAATTTTATTCTGTGAAGTTTTAGAAGCCTTCATTAAGTTCTAAACCATGTTCATGCATATTTAGAAACAATTTGAAATGACTTTAGCAGGATGATGCAAGAATAAGCACTGAAAGCTATTGTTAAAGCAAAACTTGTAACATTAATATCTCATTAATGTCAATACGGTTCTAAGAAATAATCAGACTACCCATTTAACCTCTTGATGAAAATTTACTTAGTAGACTATGTACTTACTGTGCTTAGAACACCTTGCTAAGAATTTTTAACATGTGATAAATGAGTATCTGAGAGTCTGGCTCTATAAGAATCTAACCCTGATTGCTTTTTGAGGTCTATCCCGATGGGGCTTCTGTAATAGCCACACATCGTTGGAAACGCCTCATATAGTAACTTGTGTTTTGCCTGACTCACAGGACTGCTTATAGGTCTGTGGAAAGGAGGAACTACTACAAGACATCTAACAAAAGTATAAAAAACTAATGTCAGGGTTTTTTTTGTTGTTGGTTTTTAGACTTCAGTCACTGGCATATCCTTCATAAAGACTAGCATTGTGAGTATTAGGTAAGTTTGGCAGTGTGTCTTGGGAAAATATGGTTACAGTTCAGATGATGAGTTAAAACTGTTCAACTGCTGTATGATACAGACATGAACTAAAACTTAATTCTGATAGAACTGGCACAGCTATTAAATCTGGACAGTAAGGCTAGTTTTTATGACTGGAAGTACTGTCATCCTTTTCTTAAGTTCTGTCTACTATTTATTCTCTAGGAATGAATATGAGCAGAACTCCTCATACATGTTGGTAAGTGAAACATTTGCCATTCATATGGCCAGATCAAAGCGCCGAGAAATGGGAATATTAAGTTCTTGAGGGATGCATGTCCCACTCCTGTTATCCTAGGAGTTGGGAGCTTGAAATCAGAAGGATCCAAGTTAGAGGTCCCCTGGGAAACAGGAACTTGCTGGGTAGATGGCTCAGTGGATGAAATGTCCCAGAGCATTGCAGTTCAGAGCCCTACCTAGCAGCCAGGCAGGTGTGTAGCCAAATCAGGGAACTATGGCTTTAGTGAGAAACCCCCAGTAAATGGTGTTAGATGACCAGGGAGGGAACCCAACAGTGAGTGTAAATGTGTGTACCCAAAGAAAAGAATAATCAGACAAGTTAACAGTTTGATTTGGGCAATTTTCCAGTGGGGATTGAATGAAGGATCAAATGGAATTTGGAATCTCTTGCATAAACAGAAAAGCCCAAAGCCCATCTAGCACACTTAACATGTGGACACCGATTAGGACCATATCATTAATTAGCTTCTTTAAAGGAACACCATGCTGAGGGTTTTAAGAAATTGGCACTGCATGGTATCTGCACTCAGCAGTTCTTTCCTGTTGGTGTGTTCAAAAGACAGTGCAATAGAAATTCACTATCTGGCATCGTTGGTTTCTTGGCTTTGTGCATGTTAAACCTGGTATTTCTAATGATACAGTTATTATTTTATACTGGATGTATTTATTGTGGGTATGTGTCCCCTGTGGAAGTCAGAACAACTTGTCATGTTGATTGTAGTCTGGGGAATAACTGGCAAGCATTGTCACCTTCTGAATGAACCAACCACTCACTCATTTTCTCAGGGTGTTGTCAAGTGAGAGGCCAACCTTAAAATGGTAAGGCATTGTTTGTTTACTAATGGCTGGTTTTACTGGATGTATAGTGCATGAGACTGAGTAATTTTTACAGAGCCTCATTCTATATAAGAATGGGCACTGTCAGTGTCCAGAACTGGTGAATGTGGCGAAATTGAGACACAGGCCATGCTTCCATCACAGTACATATGTTACAGTGGTGACAATGAGACCTGTAACATTTGTCTGTTATACTGTTGAGTTTGAAGACATGTTTGAAGACATTCATTTCACAATATTTCTATAATCAATCTTTTAGGTTCCTAAAGTAAATTGAAGAAGTCCCAGAAACCTTCCGGTAAGGCGGTAACTTTAAATGTGCAGCATTTAGATAGGCAGCCAAGATGGAAAGACACTACTAGTAACATGATGTTGTGATGATGGGCAAAATGTTCAACTGCTCTGAATGGGCTGATTGAAATTACCCTTTCTGAACATCTACATTTGGTAGGTCTCTCCAGATTCCAAATACGCAAATATAAATCCAAGGGATGTTCAATGATGGAGTTAATTTATTGCAAGGAACAATTTAAGACCAGAATTTTCAACACTTCATTTTGGGAGGTGGATTTGTCCACATAAATTTAAAACACATTTTTCCACAGGTAGAAAACTTTGAATTTGACTATTTGACTTTAATCCAAGGAGAGAGAAAAGAACAAAGGCAAGTAGTTATGTTTTTGGTTTTTCAACAAAGGGTTTCTCTGTGTAGCTTTGTAAACTCACAGCATGTCACAAGTAGTAGTAATTTTTAAAATGGTCATTACCAAGGCTTTGAGGAATTCAGTTTCTCATTTGCTGTGGACATGACCATAAAAAAAATTTCCCATTAGGTTTTCTATGTGCTACTTGGCTAGCTATTAACCTGTTGGGCACATGTTGCTGATCTCTTTCTCATTAGCTAATAATGATTGTTTCTGAAGTAGATGGTTCCAGAATGCTCAGTTACTCACTTCTCCAATGTTCTTGTCATGCAGGCCTGATAATAATTACAACCAGACTGGAAAAGGTATGTATGTTTACAACAAAGACAGTGAAGGTCATTTCAAAGAGGGCTTGTTGGGCTGAAACCAAAAGCTCTTAACGCTGTGACCAAAGATAGATGTTCTCCACAGAATAAAACAGGCACTTGATAGTGCTATGTTTTTCTGAGAAGATACATGCATTTATTTCCCTGAGTCACAAATTTCAAGACTGTAACATAATTCTTAACTCTCTCTTCAGAAATCTTGGACCCATGTGACCTGGATGGAAAACAACAGAATCAAACCCCTTTAAATAAAATTTTATTAATAAATAAATCTGTCTAGTTTTATACATTAAACTAAAAAGAAAACCCACTTTGACACAGTTTGTAGGAAGTCAGCGTGTATTTTTGGCTCGAAGTTTCTGTAGAAGGAATGAGAATTAGATTTAGCTATTTGAAAATAGTACCTTTGAGGGTGAAAAACTGGTTATTGCTCACCTTATGAAATTTTGCACAGAGCTTTGCTTTCTCTTCTCTGCTGTTTTACCTCAGACAACTGTTTATATAATCTGTGTAAGAAATGTAAGAATTAAATGTGGCTATTAACTGTCAAACACTAAAAGCAAATTAACAACAAAACCCATACTTTAGTGCCCTTTGGTGCATGAGGGCTTGTGTGGTCTTTCTGTCTTCTGGGAGAGATACACCCTTCAGGCAGCTCAGCGATGAACCTGAGATGAAGTGACTAAGTGATTAAGGGATCACTTAATAATATCTGTTGCTAGAGATTAAGGAAACATACCTGTTTGAGGGAGTTGTTGAGTTTTATTTCGCATCTCTCTCTGTCTTTGGTAGGATCGTTCCACAAATGCCTTTTTCCTTTTCATGAGTGTGGCTGTAAATTTTTAAAGAAGGTCTTTACAACCTCATTTCATTTAAACATTTGGGGGCTGATATGAAACTAGACTTACCTAAAGGTGCCACTTGAGGTGATACAGCTTCATACCCAGAGGTTTCTGGTAGAGGAGGCAGAGAAGCACCTGCCTAATTTTGAGAAAGTCACTTTATTTTGCTGTGCCTTTGTATGCAAGGCATACAAAGCACCCCCATCTCTTTTGAAGATCGGACTGGCTTTCTGGCTCCTGGTAGCTTGTGTCCCTTATTACCGTAATGAAAGTTATTGCCAACCTCTGTATAAGTATTACGGCAGCACAAAAAACCACTGTGCTTGATTAATGGATTTACCTGGAAACTGCTCTGTGCTTCACTGTCTTTTTCTTCAAGAGTTAAGTTTGCAAGGTCTGTTTCAGTGGTGCTGATATCGCTGGTGCTTAGAGTGAGATCTGGTTCTTCCATTATACCATAGCCAGATTCTGTTTCCTGCGGAACAATTCAAAGTTAGGGAAATTTGCTTAATCTGAATATGGGAATAATGAGGTTTTGTGTATGTTTGCAGGGCAGAGGTCCACCTTGTCCTGGCTTTGAACCTGGATTAGATTCAGGGTACCATAGTACCCTAGTACCAAGTACCATAGTACTTGGTACCATAGTACCAAGCTGTTTTTTAGGGGGGGGGCGGGGCCTGCCAGCAATTAGACGTCTGGCCATCTCTGTCTTCCCAACCATTAGATGTAGCTCCAGCCACAGTATGCATGTACAAAGCTGAGCCAAACCTCAGTAGCATTTAGAGTTGGATTTTTGTAATTAAGTGCTGTAATTAAGTGCCCACTTACCCAGACTGGAATAGAGCTCTGAAATGAAAATGACTTAGAATTCATGATGTGCTGTGCTTGTGGTAGCTGAGACAGTTGTCTTACAACTTTGGTAGTTTCGGTTTTAATTATGTCCTGAACAGACTTTTCATTTTCAATGCTTAATGAATGAGACCCCTGAACTGAGTTGGTTTCTTCCACATTTTCATCTTCAGCAAGTCTTTGGCTTTGTGACCCTGTAACCACTTTTCTTGACAGCTCTTCAAAGCCCAGCATTTCTTTTCGGCTTCCTAATGGTTTTACTGAGCACTCACTAGAGGTAGAACCACATGGAATGCTGTGGGGCAGTTGTGGCTGATCAGATGAATTGTAGACTGAACTCAAATTCTCTGTCGAAGACTGAAAATGAACACTTTTTTTCTTACTTTGTAGTGTTTCAGTCTGCTCAGAATAGCTGGAGTTTTCCATGCTCTGGGAAGTACCTCTTGCTTCAATGCTATAAATACTTGGTAAATCAGCATGTTGGCTTTCCTGTGAAGAGAATTCTGGTAGAAGCTGTTGAAAAGATTGTTCAGATCCTGCATCAACAAAATATCACAAAGTCAGCATGAACACTGGATAAAAACATTCTCAACAATATTTGATTGCACGTGTATGATACAAGGGACTACAGGTGGTTGGGTGGGAACAAAAGTTCTAGGAAAATTTGAGACTCCATATTCAAGAAACAGAATAATCTCTTAAAATTATACTTACCCTCAGCAGCAAAACTCTGAGCAGGGTTACCAGCAGGTTGCAAACTTGCCTTCAGTTCTGTGAAACTAGCTGTGCTTACAGGGAATGCCTTAACATGGTGTTTTCTAGATGGAGATTCGGAGCTCTGCTGAGAACAGAAATTCTGTCAAATCACCCACCTCAACAGTGTCATGGTGGCTCAAGAAACTGTTCTATCCTATCCTTAGCCATTCAATGCAGAATGGTGTAACTGCTGTGAGATAAGCCTGTTTGTTAATAACAGTTTGGTTTCTCTCTAAAAGCCCCCTAATCCCTTCAGTGCAGCGCACTTTCCATCTGGTTTTAAAACAGTATTAATAAATCTACTTATAATTTGGTAATTTTGATTGAGTCGGTTGTCTTTTCCCTCCTTCCTTGGACTTAGGTCACTTAGTAGAAATGTCAGGGTTGGTGAGATGGCTCAGCATACAAAGGCAATTTCAGCTAAACCCACTGGTAGCTGGGGGCTGGAGAGATGGCTCAGAGGTTAAGAGCACCGACTGTTCTTCCAGAGGTCCTGAGTTCAATTCCCAGCAACCACATGATGGCTCACAACCATCTGTTATTGAGATCTGGTGCCCTCTTCTGGTGTGCAGAAGCAGAATACATGGAAGCAGAATGTTGTATACATAATAAATAAAATCTTTAAAAAACAAAAAAGAACAAAATAAATCACCTGTCAATACTTACTGCAATAAATTTTAACTTACCTCATAAAAGTCTCTGTTGTCTTGAGAAATCCCAGAGGATAACGATAAGTCAAAATCCAGATATGGTTCTAAGGGTTTAAAGAGCTGACGGTGCAAGTGTGGAAATACATGTTCCAATTCTGGAAAATCAAGGTCCACAGCTGGAACTGGGGGGGGAGGGGGAGAAAGATGTTTAAGATCCTGAAAAAGGAGTCCTGAGAACATGCTCATTAGAGTGTTTAAACATTTCTAATATAGCAGATTACTTCCATTTGTTTTCCATGCTGACCAGATACATTCAAAGTAAGTTCAATCATGATTGTTCCTCAGTTGTAAAAAATGGAATCTTCTAGTGACCAAAATGAAAATATAAATCTCCATTTTAAGTGCTTCAAAGGCTTTTATGGTTAAGAATGGCAAGACATATAAGACCACATGGAAAAGCTTAACTGTAAGCTTTGAGCTCTTATTTTGCTAACTTTATGATAAATGATTTACAATGAGAGGTTCATTGTCTTGTTACTGGGGTGCATGGACTGAATGTACACACCTCATTTATTTCAATTTATTTTATGGGAGAAAAGTCTCATTGTCAGCAAATGCTCTAAACATCACTCAAATCCCTGCCTTAGTTGTAGGGAAGTGTCCTCATTAGTCTTTTCTTTATAGGCTCTTCAAGCTGTTTTTTTTCTTTTAATATAAAAAGTTACATTCATTTGTGTTTGTATGTGCATGTACATGCCACAGTGCACCTGCCATGTAGATTGGTGAAAACTTACAGAAGTCAGTTCTCTCCTTCTACCATGTGGATTCTGGGGACTGAACTCATGTATAGGTCATGGGTTGTGATAGCAAGTACCTTTAATGCCAAGCCCCTTCTATTTTTCAGTTAGAGTGCTCCCAGATGCCCTATCTCATAAACGTCTATCAATATTATCTGTGGTGTGTAGGCCATAAAAAATATAAAGCTCGGGGCTGGAGAGATGGCTCAGAGGTTAAGAGCACTGACTGTTCTTCCAGAAGTCCTGAGTTCAATTCCCAGCAACCACATGGTGGCTCACAACCATCTATAATGAGATCTGGTGCACGTTTCTGGTGTGCAGATATATATGGAAACTGAATGTCGTGTACATAATAAATAAAATCTTAAAAAAAAGAATTAAAAAAAATATAAAGCTCAAACAATACTTAAAACTAAAAATGATGAAAGTAAAAAGCTAGAAAAATATTCTTTTAAAATAATTTTTACCCTGCAAGTCTCTTTTTTCAGGTATCAAATTTGCTTTATTTATATCCTTGTCTATGATCTGCTGAGCATGTGTGTGATCAGATGCCCTTTCTTCCTCCATGGGCAACAGAGATTCATTAGCACCTAAGGAGTGCAGCTGCTGATAAGTAACAGGTGTTGAAGGAATTACACAACTGAAAGAAGTCTCTTCTTGTTTTCTAGTAGATTGCTGTTCCTGATGGTCCGTCTGATCCGAAAATGACTCTAAAATCAAGTTTAGTGAAAACAACATTTGTAATACTTTCAGAATATCAACACGGATGTTTTCCTTTGTAGGCCTGAGACAGCTTCTCCCCCAAACACAGCATCTGGACACAACATGAAAAAGCAATGTTTCGGCTGGGCGGTGATGGCACACGCCTTTAATCGAAGCACTTGGGAGGCAGAGGCAGGTGGATCTCTCTGAGTTCAAGGCCAGCCTTGGTCTACAGAGTGAGTTCCAGAACAGCCAGGACTGTTAAACAGAAAAATCCTGTCTCGGAAAACAAACACAAACACACACACACACACACACACACACACACACACACACACACACACACACAAAAAAAAGCAGCAGCAGCAATGTTTTCCTTACTACATTGCAGTTCAGCCAGTGCTGCTCCTTCAGTATGTTCACAAAGTTTGATAGTACCTGGATCTGTAAGGCTCAAATCGGTGATTTCATAACTTAAGCTTCCAGTAGAAACAGTTACTGAAGATAATGGCTCCTGAGAAATCTCTTGTGTTTCAGCCTAAAATTTCAAAGGTAAATATTAGATCATGATGTATCCTGACATTATCTAGAAAAACCATAAACCATCAACATTACTGTCAATTCTGAGCTCAGGTCAAGTGTAGAAACCTTCATAGAAACAAAGTTCAGTACTATAAAGCCTTTTTCATCATTGCTCAGAAATGGTCACACACACACCCCTTCTCTCAACATTCACACACACACAGACCCGCCCACACACACCTCTCACCATACACAGATCCCAATTGTTTTAAGCTATTTTGTAGTTTTGCTTCTCAGAACTATAGAGATCATGCACCAAGCTGACCGAAAGGTCTTCTGATGCTCAGATTTGGCTATTTTCATCATTGATCCACCTCAGTAGATCTCAGAATAAACTTATCTAAAGGAAACCAAACAGCTCTAGTACACAAGGTAGCATCACTGACCTTATCATCTGGCTTCACAATTGGACCCAGAGATGTACACGCTTCTGAGACGGCATGACTCAATATCGCATGATCCTCAACATCAGATTCCTCAACTTCAACTAAAATGTGGATTGGAGGGTTCAAAATAGGGGTAGGGGAAATGAGGACAAAGTAACCTTATAGCACAAGATGGTGTCATTCCCTTCATTTCTATACCTTATTTTTATATTTTGCTTCTTAAAAATCGCCTTATGTCAGACCAAAGGAAAAAAAACACCACTTTACTTATTTATAATATTCCCTAGGTATTCATTACTCTTACCATCTATAATACTCACTAGGGCAATATTCATTATTTTAAAAACAATGTAGTTGGTTCAGTGGCTGAGAGCACTGGCTGCACTTTCAGAGGTCCTGAGTTCAATTCCCAGCAACCACATGGCATATGGTGGCTCACAATCATCTATAATGAGATCTGGTACCCTCTTCTGGTGTGTAGGCATACATGTAGACAGAACACTGTATACATAATAATGAATCTTTAAAAAAAAAAACTTTGTAAAACCTTGCTCAATTATTGGGAATGTTCTAGAAATTATGTACTCTAAAGAAAAAAAAATGTAGTCACTGCTAGTCCAGGGGTGAAACTCTTTTAAAATATTTAAATATTAATTATAAAGTTGGGAGAGTAAAAGGAAACATATATCAAAATATTAAAAATGACAATGTCCTATATGATTGTTTCATCTGTACTACAAAAAGTAGGTGGAGTCAATCCCTCTCTTATGAACTCTCCAGAAGGAAGTCTCTCACGTTCCATGTTTTGCTTTAGCTACAACTCACAAATCAATTATCTGTGTTTAAATAAAGCTAACATAAAAAGAAATCCTAGAAAGATAACTACTTACAGATAAAGTTACAACTAATAAAATGGTATTGGAGCTCTATTTTATAGGACAGCAAGCAATATTACAGTTTCGTATCTATAAATTCAAAAGCAAGAAAATTAACTTTGGTTGCCACTGGATGGTGGAATTGACTGACTTAAAATTCTCCATAATGTTTACAGGTATCATGCAGCACTCTCTTGGAATGTCACAGTTCTCAGATGATAGCATTTCCTAGCACTGGATCCACAATGTGGCCTGCAAAGCCACCAACTCATTATATCTCACATAATCCTAATAGTAGTCACTTAATGAGACAGTTTTACAATACAAAGATTTTCTAGCACTTGGGAAACAGAGGCAGAGGATCTCTATGAGTCCTGGGACACCTGGTCTACACACATCCCAGTCTTACCCTCATGACTGTTAATGAGTGCATAAATCAAGAGAGCATGGGTTATGATCTGATTATCAACAGTCATCAAAGCTACTTACCACTATTACACAGAACCTAACAACCTCCCTTTGCCCACATGTCCTGTGTGCAATACTTTAACTTACCTGCTTCATCATAGTCATGGCTGCTGCTGTTCTGGGCAGGTGGTTGGTGACAACCAAATGGATCACGTGCCAATGGACTCCCCAGAAAACTTTGTTCTCTGCTTACTGAGACCCTTAAGGGGTCTCGGTCTTGATAAAAATCTGATTTACCTGGGTTAAAAAAAAAACAAAAACAACAAAACAAAACCCCTAAGTTCCAGTTGTTAAAACTAAAATGGCCATTTATCTTTAGATATATTTATTTTATGTGTTTGAGTGTTTTGACTGTATACAGACACACACACACACACACACACACACACACACACACACACACACACACACACACACATATATATAGAGAGAGAGAGTCATTCACAATATGTGTGTGCAATGCCCTAGGAGGCTGGAAGGGGCATTGGATCCCATGGAGCTGGAGTTAAAATGGTTGTATGCTGGGAACTGGAAGAGCAGTAAGTACCCAACCTCTCAACTGCATAAATAACTTTTATCATCTAAAATGGCTATTTAGATAGTAGTTTTTAAAAATATGAACTCTATTTTTTTTTAAAGATTTATTTATTTATCTTGTATACAGTGTTCTGCCTACATATATGCCTGTATTCCAGAAGAGGGAACCAGATCTCATTATAGATGGTTGTGAGCCACCATGTGGTTGCTGGGAATTGAACTCAGGACCTCTGGAAGAGCAGCCAGTGCTCTTAACCTCTGAGCCATCTCTCCAGCCCCAAAAATATGAACTCTTAAATGCTTGATTTATATAGTAAGAAAATAAATGCTGGTTGTTTAGTCAGGTATTTAAATTCTTTTACTCCTATATTGTGGTATACCCATGCTCTCTTGATTTATGCACTCATTAACAGTCATGAGGGTAAGGCTGGGATGTGTGTAGACCAGGTGTCCCAGGACTCAATAAGAGGCAATAGCCAGGTTGGGTTGGTATCAAAGACTTTCCTAATGAGAGTCCTTGATGAAAATGCCCCACCTTTTCCATGAAATCCAACAGTAAATAAAATTTTGGACCAACTTAAAATACAGAACCAAACCAAAAACTAACTTTTTGCGTAACTCCTATTTTGTATTCATGAAACAAAAATAGGATGTTACCAAGGGGGTGTGTAGGAGGAACCAGAGAATAGGACTTTCCGTTAACGGCAACTGGATTATCGAAATAAAAATTTAGAAACAGTGGAATAAAAAAAAAAGAATACAAGCCAGGCAGTGGTGGTGCACACCTTTTAGTCCCAGCACTCGGGAGGCAAAGGCAGGCAGATCTCTGTGAGTTCCAGGCCAGCAAGGACTACAAAGTAAGACCCTATTTAGAAACAAAACAAACAAACAAACAAAAAACTCCATGAAGAAGTAGAAGAGTAGTGAGAACAAAAAGCAGAAGGAAAAAGAGTTCCATCTTTGATGAAACATGTCTAGATGGCAGACATGAAAGGAAGCACTGTGTCAGAATGTGGGTCAGCAAGACTTTATCACAGCACACTGCTTTTTCCCATGTGTGAGAGGAGCTGGTTAGTGCACATTGCCTTCTTCCCCATGTGAGACAGAAGCTAGTTACAGTAGACACTGCCTTCCTCATATGAGACAGAAGCTAGTTTTTCTGGGTAAAAAGGGCCAGTGAAGGAACACCCTGAAGAGTCATTAAAACACAACCTTCCCCTGACCAACTCAGGAATTGAAATCCAACCAATCCCTGGGCACAAAAGCTAACCAATCCCAGAGCACTAAAACCAACCAATCCCTGAGCACAAAATCCAACCAATCTCTTAGCTTTGTCCCAAGGTCAGGAATTAATATCCTACCAATCCCCACCATGAAATTCTTTCCTCTCGGAAAGAAAGCTAAAAAACCCTATGTAAGCCCTGTTCAGGGACTGCCCTTTTCCTTTCCCTTCCTCCCTTTTCCTTGGCAGAGGCAGCCACTCTCCTGGGTTCCTCCCTCCCAATAAATCTCTTGAGTGAAGCTTGTGGTAATGACTTTCTTTCTCGGGAGCAGAACACAGCTGTAATGGCCCTGGCTGGAGTGAAGCACAACTGCTACATTTCTGTGGGGAAAGCCCCTTAGCAGAGCAGAGCTGTAACTGTAAGCCCCTTGAGCCACACAAGTAGCCAGGCCTCTCTCCTGAGGACCTCCAACTGCCAAGTTCCACCCACAGAACACTATAACTGCCCTAATTGCTGGACTCTGTCCCCACCCTATTTCTGGACATGAAGTACCACCCATTTCCACCCTGAAAAGTTCTACCCCCTTCCCAAGAAACTTTATATAAGCCCTGCATCCTGTTCAGTTTGCTGTTGCTTCTTGTCCAAGAAGAGGCAGCCAACCTCCTGTTCTCCCCCTCCCCCCGCAATAAATCTCTTGTGTGAGGTTTGTTGTGTGGTGTGACTTGAGTGGTATTCCTTGAGTGAATACCTTTCCATCTGGGCTGTAACGCTTACAGCAACAACTGTTACTAGAGCAGAGCAGAGCTGTAACAGCTCTGGCGTGAGAAGAGCAGGAACAGGGCAGAATTTGGGCTGGGGAAACTTTCCCTTGCTAGAGCAGAAGTGTTACATTCGGAAAATTTGAGCAGAGCGGCAACATTTCTCTGCAGCACAGCTGTAACAACTTTGCTGGGAAAACCCTCCCCTGCTGAAGCAGCATTGTTACACTTGCATTAGGGAAATATTTCCTAGGGAAAAGATTTCCACCTTTGGTGGGAAAACCATCCCCCATCAAAACAGAACTATAACACTTTTGTTGGGATACCTTTCCTTTTAGAACTGTAGGTATTTCTTGGCTTCCAATTACCTGGACACTTTTCCTTTCAGAGATGTAACACAGTTACAGTGTGAGACAAAGAAGCTAGAGTGCTTGCTATGTTTATGTCAACAATTTGAGTACTTCAGTAAATTTTATTTTATTATTATTAGATGTATATGTGATATGTGAGTATTGGTGTTGGGCTGTTGGTGTGTGTGTGTGTGTGTGTGTGTGTGTGTGTGTGTGTGTGTGATGGCATCTGTGTAAAGGTCAGAGGACTACTTTTGGGAGTTGTCCTGGGATCTAGAGACTCAACTCTGGCTGTCAGGTTTATACAGTGAGCAGGAGAATAATTTCTACCTGGTAAACCATCTCTCTAATTCCAAATTTTAAATTATTTTTATGTAAACCAGTTTCACTTTTTACAAGAACTCAAAGACTAGCTCTTGGATACATTATAGCATACTGTAAAAGGTAGGAAGCTAGCAACCTAGTAAAATGTTGAATTTCACCACACGGTTTACCTGGCATGGAAGTCCTGCCACTTGCTGGTGACTCCACCTCCTGTATAGTACTAAGCTCATGCTGGTTTAAGTCCAAACCACACTTCACTTTGGAGACAGGTGGTTTAGAGGCTCTACCACTCAGTTCTTTGCCCAGACTCTCACCTATCAGGTCAAAGACAAGGTCAAACAAATGAAACATTGTGAACACACAAGAAGCTTTTCTTCAGTCATCAAGCTTCAGGGATGATGGCAAAGAGGCATGGTCACAAGACAACAGGGATTATTTCACCACTGTGCTCATCATGGACATCTGCTGAATGTAACTACTCACCAGTAGAGCTCTCCTGATCAGAGTTTCCCCAGGCAGGGCCTTGCATTTTCAAGTCATTCTCACCTGTGGACATCCTTGCCTGAAAAAGTGAATAGGGAGCTGGGGATGATGTGTGTTAAGTGATCATATGAAGAATCCAAGAGATTTACATCTCACTTAAATCAGAACCTTAACTGAATCACTAGCTCCATCACTATAGCAGTTTTCCTTGCATCTCTGCAAATCGCCTCATGCGCCCAACAAAGTACTTGGAAAACACCATGAATTCATGTATTTCTCTGTTCTGTGACTATAACTGTAACTGTTTCCACAGTGGAGCACGTTACTCAGGAAAACCTGAACCCATATCCCCAGGAACAGCTCAGAATAAACTGTGTTTTATGTTAATAGATCAAAACTGAGACATACTTCCAACACTGAAAGGGTGATACTCCCAGTGTAAAATACAGCCACACACCTAAGTCCTAGCTCTGCCCATGTTGACAGATTAGACGCGAATGCTTCCCTCTGTGTTCTTCCCTTTACTTTTCCTTTACAACTCTAAGACTTTTAACTTCTGGACTCAAGTGCTTCCTGAACATCTAGGTACTGCAGAATTCTGTTTATACTAAGAAACTTAAGAAATGGCCTAAAATAGAATAGACCCATTCATATTCATGAGAATATAGGGTAATGACTAAATGACCATACCAGTCTTCTCAGCAACTCAAATGTAAGCAGCCATCATCAGTGGATCTGGTCTCTATCAGCCTACAACCTGGCTAGCTATACCATATGCAAGGTGGGGAAAAAGGGCATAGATTGTGATTCACATACAAATGAAGTCATTAGAGAGCAGGATCTACCACATCTTAATAAAAATTCTGTTAACTAGTTCTTTTTACTAGCTTTATCTGTGTCAGGTGAGAAACCACTGCAACAAAACTCATAAATGAAGATGGATATGCTTTAATTGTGACTATTTAATATGACCTTATGAAGTAGACAGATTTTGTTTCAATTTCTGTACTCCCAATAACTAAAGGAAGATAGTTTAGGATTAAAATGGAATCAGGTTTAAACATCTTTGTGTAATGCTGAAGTTTTAAATTTAGAACATACCTGACTAACATTCAAGAAATCTTTCACAGTCTCTCTGTGTTTTTCGATTTGCTGCTGCAAGGCTGTCTGTCTCTGAACAAGTAATTCTTCTTGGGCTCTTTGCCTAAAATGCAGAGCTTCTCTTTGTAGATTCAACTGCTTCTGAAGACTCATGTTGTCTTGCTGGGTTAAGACAGACTGTGAGTAATTCAAAAGTCTGTCCTGCAATCTTGGGATCCCAGCATCACTAGAAGGAGCTTCATGCTCCTTTTTAGGCAAGTACAAATCACAAATGCTTTTAGATTTAGCTTCTGCAAAAGGTAATGGAATGAATGGATGTTCTGTTTCCTTGGAGAGAAACAAAGCAGGGGTAGCATGCTCAAGAGAGTCACTTTTGTTCTGGCTGTTTTGTTTGTGTAAAAGCAGTTCTTTATGAAATACCATTTCTAAGTCCATCTGCATTGCCAGCTTATCCTGCTGAGATAGAAGGGGCTGTGAAAAGCTCAGATACTCACCACGGGAGTTGGGTATCTGTGTATCATCACTTTGGGTTGGGAAAGACTGTTGGGTCCCTTCAGAGTTGGCAACAGGTAGTGCTACCTGTGGTGAGAATGAAGAGGAAGATACCCTTTGCTCCAATTTAGTTAACCTTTGCAAAAGTAGTTCCTCTTGTACTTCCTGGCCAGATCTAAGGGCTTTCCTTTGTACATCTAACTGCTGCTTAAGTGTCTTCAGGTCACCATGATAAGGTTGGATAAAAAGTTCACATGGTCTAGGAAACACCATCTCTTCCTGTGGTTTCTCAGTAGAATGAAAGGAAGTTGTTTGTGCATGGAGGTGTTCTGGATGTGCAGCCAGATTATTCTGCTGAAATAAAGCAGTATGTGATAAACCCAATGCCCTGTCAGGCAAACCCAGCATCTCAGAACCTGAAGATACTGCATCATCACTGATGGTTGAACAGAGTTCTTGTGTTCTTTCAGAGTCAGAAAGAGGGAATGAAGCAAGTGAATGCTGAGGTGTCAGGGGAGAAGATGAACTAGGCTGCTTTGGAAATACTGTTTTCTTCCATTCTCTTAGTGTTTGTTCATGAGCTTCTTGTCTAGACTGGATGATGGCTTCCCTTTGAACAGCCAATTGTTTTTGAAGGGTCTTCAAACTGTCTTGCTGAGGCTGGATAAGTTGAGATATCTTTAAAAGTCTATCCTGCAATTCTGGCATCTGAAGATGGATTGATTTTACTTTACTATTGCTCTCTGTTGTTGTGCCTGAGTCAGCAGAAGGCAAGGACACACACGATGACGGTCCTAATGAGGGTATGAAGGAAGAAAAGCCTGTCTGTTGAGAAGATGAATTTTCCTGAGTTTGAGGACTAAGCTGAAAACTCTCTTTTTCTGTATTTACCCATTCTTGGTGTTCCTGCAAATTATTTTGCAGAGGGAATGTATGTTGTGAAAATCTAACCAGCCTTTCCCGAAATCCTGGAATCTTAAGGCTTAAGGGCCCTGTATTATCACTCTTAACTGATAAGAACTCCTGGCATCTTTCCCATTCAGCTACCTGGGATGAAGAAGATAAGGTACCAGTTTGTTGAGAACTAAGTCCTTTTTCTAATTCGTTTTCTTTGTGTGCATATTCCATAGTTTCTTTTCTGGCACCAAGTATAACCCTCTGAATGTGTGCCTGTTCCTGGGGTGTTATAAAATGTTCTTGTCTTGGCAAGTTGTGCTGTGGAAAGCCAAGGGACTCCTCCTCCAGTGCTGGGGTGATCAAATGACTAGAGGGAACTATATTCTCCTCAAATGAATGCAGTTCCCAGGACTTCTTAGGCCCAGGTTCTGAAACTGCACAAGAAGCATCTGAATGCTGAGGAACCACTGAGGAAAGTGAATTTACTGGCTCAGACATCCTGTCTCCAAAACTTCTTTCTTTATGTAAAAGCGATTCCTCTTGAGCTTCATCTCTAGTCTGAATTGCATCCCTCTGTGTAGCCAGCCGTTCTTGCAGCAACTTTAAACTATTGTGTAGAGGTAGGATCTGCTGTAGAGAACTTGAAGACCCATCCTGAGATCTTGAGATTTCAGACTGGCTTGGGAGAAGCCCTTTCTTGTTTGTAGGTAAAGGCTGTTCCTGGATTTTTCTAAATAGTCTATCAGTCACTATTAATGGACTAAATGACTGCTGAGCCACCTGATGTGGCCAAGAGTGCCTAGCCTGCTCAGAATGTACAATGTCATCCAGTTTACTCTGTTTATGTGCCAACAAGACTTCCTGGGCTTCCCGCCTAGCCTGAAGGTTGTCCTTCTGAACACTCATCTGTTCTTGGGGAAATTCTAAATTAGTTTGCTGTGATAAGACAGGTTGTGAAAAACCCCAAAGTTTGTCCATATTGCCTGAGGAAACAGTGGCATCACTTTCTGTTGAAAATGTCTGGATTTTTCCTGTTTCAGATGGCAGTGAAGTAAATAAATCTCCATCCGATGATGGGATGAATACTGGAAGACCAGCCTGTTTTTTCAGTTCTTTTTGTGTGCAAAAAGCCAGCTTTTCCTGAGCCTCTTGTCTTGCTTGAAGAGCTTCCTTCTGCAGTTCTAAATGTTTTTGGAGAAACTTTAAGTTATCCTGCTGGGCGGTGATTGTATCTGAGGATGACAAAGGCTGATCATGCATCTGACTGATTACAGACTGGTTTATGGAAACTCTACTTTTGCTTATGGTTGTAAAGGGTTCCTGAACTTTTCCAGATTCAAGTTGAACTGGGAGAGTAGTAAAAGAACGTTCAGGCACGAGTGGGAGAAATGAAGAAGACTCAGTTGGTTTAGAAGATATAGCTTCACTATCTTCTGATGATATCTGTTGGGATTCTAAAGTCTGATAAGTTATTGTCGTCAGTGGTTTAGATACTTCTCCAGCATCCTGTAATGTTTGTGGCCTATCATAAGACACAGTTCTTGAAAGTGCATGAGAATATTTAGGGACAAATTCATAGTCTCTCTGATGTGCTTCCACATGAGAGAATTTCTGTAGATGTTCCTGTGACCCCACAGACTGCTTGGTTAGAATCTCTGATGCTCCCGTTTCTCCTTGCCTCTGTGGAAAGTGACCCTGTCTTAGTGCCTGAATATGACTTTGATCTAATTCAGGTATCTGTGAGGATTGCACAGGTTGATATTTGTTAGGACTCAGCTTCAGTCTCTGACATAGATCCCAATGCTCTGATGCAGCAGCAGGCTTTTGTGATTTCTGTGGTGGTCCTGATATAATAGAATCAGGTATCAGTGATATGGATGACATGGATGGGTATCTTTCCTTTAATACAGTTTGGTATTCGAGTAATCGTTTCCTGGCAGTTTCAACAGACTGCTTGTTTAACCTATCAAAAACAAATATAAAAACAAATATTACTAATCTGTAATAAAAAAACCCTCAAATTCTCAAATATTTACACATTAAACACTGTAAGCAACAATCCAAAGTTGCTGTATTTACTACAGAAAAGTTACATTCCCACTGCCATCGAAGAAAGCATTATGGCAATTTCCAAGGGAATCCCAATTAGATCATTATATAAAACAAATAATAAATCACAAAGATGTAACACAGTCTCACAGAAATCATACCAGTCTCACAGAAATCCCAGTCAATACCTGTTTTGTTGTAAAAGCTGATGTTGATAGTTACGTATCATCTGCCTGTGACTGTCTTCACCAGAAATCAGAGTATGTGATACTGGAGCAGGGCAAACCTAAAAATGAAGAAATGAAGTAATTTACTGTTTTCTACGATGACAGGTAGATCCAAAAAGCTCAGCACACACCATATCAGTAAACCCGGTCACATCTACACTGTACAGCACAAACACTGATGAGGAAATCTATCAGGTGGGTGAAGCATAAACAGCATGACTGCTATTTTCTGGCCTCCCAATAGCATCCTACCTCAAACTGTTGCGTTTTCTTTCTTTCTTCTTCTTCTTCCATTTCAGCCCGAAAACAATCAGTTTCTAACCTTAACTTCTGTTGCTCAATTTGTTCAAGTAATTCCAACTGCTTCTTCTTCTGCTTTTCTATCTCCATTATCTAGATAATAAGAACAATAGTGTTCTAACAACAGACTCTCAAGAGAAAAGTTCACATACATTGCATTAAGAAGAAATACATGCCAGGTGTTGGTGGCACATGCCTTTAATCCCAGCACTTGGAAGGCAGAGGCAGGCTGATCTCTGTGAGTTGGAGGCCAGCCTGGTCTCCAGAGCCAGTGCCAGGATAGGCTCCAATGCTACACAGAGAAACCCTGTCTCGAAACCCATCCCCCTCCCCCCCAAAAAGAAGAAGAAATACATGTCATCACCAAAAGGACCTCTTATTCATGAAGTACGAAATCTTAAATCTGTCATTAGTATTGCCATGGGGATTATGGGGGAACCAAAAGGGGAAAGAAGCACACAGCAGACACTTAGGGGGGAATATGAGTGTATGCAGAGACCAAATGCATCCTGTCAGCCAAATATCTATGTAAGATAAACATGTAAGAATCATGTAAGAGGGCTGGAGAGATGGCTCAGCGGTTAACAGCACTGACTGTTCTTCCAGAGGTCCTGAGTTCAATTCCCAGCAACCACATGGTGGCTCACAACCATCCTTTATGAGATCTGGTGCCCTCTGCTGGCAGGCAGGAGACTGTATACATAATAAATAAATAAAAGTAAAAAAAAAAAAATCATGTAAGAATTGCATAGGTCAAACAAACAAAACTGTAGCTGCAGGGCCTGCTTACCTGTTTGTGTCTTGCTGACACTCGAATTCTGACTGCTTCTTCCTGAGGATGAAGCAGTACTGAACTCTGAGCCACATCTGTGATGGGTGGAAATGCAACAACTGCTACAAGAATCACCAGACAAAAATTAGTTTCAATAATTCAGAAAGATGAACCCACCATAGTACCCTAATTTACTAAGGAAACAATATGAAGAACCAAGCAAGTTTAATTTGAGAATATGACAGAAATACCTTGTTCCTTTCCAGCATCTCCTTGGCAGAAAAATGGCTTATCTTCACTACTCAGTGGTTCAGATTCAATCGTCAGTCTATCACTGTCCATGACTGTAACAGATACCACTATTAGTATGATAATGTCAAGCTTAAAGGGAGCAAAATAACAGGAACCTGCATTAGATCAGATCAACTGTTCTCTCTTGGTCAACAGGAAGAGGACCCTCAGTGAAGGCTCAGTCATCATCTTGGTAGCTACATACATTAACCACCCAATCGAAGGCAAATATAAGAAAAATCAAAGACTAAAGAGGTGCCAAACAAATAATGTGCTTTTACTAGAATAACATTCTAGTAAATAAGATTCTAGGGATTTTATGATACGAATCCCATCATACCAGGGTAGCCAGTAATTTTGCACAAAGCTCTGATTCAACCATTTACCATGGCACGGTAGATGATAAGGGATACTGTGTTGAATGATAAGAGGCCTCAAGAAGGTTTAAAGATTGAAAGAGGGACAGAAACACCATAACACCTCATAAAAATTTGGAGAATTAAAAACAAATACTATGTAAAGAAAACGGGCTATATTATGAAACATAATAAAGATATTAGTGAATCAGGTTTTAAGCAGTCACTGAAAGGTAAGGAAGGAGGTCAGGTGAGGGGGGCAAATAGACCTATCCAAAACAGTATGAAAACCCTGTGAGAGGAACAAAGGGAAACAAAACACCACACACACCCCTTGGGTCACTCAAGAAACTGAAAGACTCACAGGAAAGGAGCACAGTCAGCTGAAAGAGAAGAATGAAGCAAGATCAAAGTGAAGAGCGACTACTCATGTGGTGGCATTTTTTTCAAAATGTGATTACAGATTCACAGCAGATTTCCTTTTATTTGGAATCCAATACTGTATTCTCAATACTTGACTGGCCTCCTGCAGCTTTTACAGCTGGAATCCCTCAGGTGGTCGTATGTAAGCTCCCTTCTCACTGAATTCTTTCCTTTAAAAGAAACTTCTATTCTCATGGTTTTAAATATCTGACTTCCCAATTTATCTCTCTTGCTTTAAGTTATTCAACTAATTCAACAACTAATTCAGCTATATGACTAATTCAACTTTTTATCCACAGAGCCTCTGGGGACAGAGCAATGAATAAAATTTTCAAGTTCCTCTCTCACAAATGGATTAGATATGAAGAAAATAAACAAGAAAGTAAGTCTACTGCCTGTTGGTAAGAGCTATCAAGAGAAAGCAGGGTGAGAGATTATGAAGTGATGGGAAGGAACATTACTCGGAAGGCAGAAGGTGGCATTTTATATAAAGTGAGAAGAGAAAGCCTCACTGAGAAATAGACTCAGGTAGGAGGGGAGGGAGACAGCCACAAAAACAACTACAGAAGAATGCTGGCCAAAACATGAATAGTTAAGAAGAATATATGAGCTGCAATTTGGCTGTCTGAGGATTGGGGAGGAAGCCAGCATCTACAGCACAGTGATTGCAAGAGACGTGGAAGGGAACAAAGTCACAGAGCATGGTATGACGCTATTGTCAATAGTCTGATTCTCACTGAGTGAAACAAGTAGTCACTGTAGGGCTTGATGCAGAAGAACAAATGTGCTGACCTGAGTTTTCACAGGGTCACTTGATGAAGAGATTTTAGTGGAAGCTATAAAAGTTGAAGATGGAACCATGACAAGAACCTACGCTAGAAACAAATGCAGCTGAGACTAGGACTGGTGGTGAGAAACTGTTGAACTTTGGATATATTTTAAGTGGGACCGGCTAAAGTTGCTGAGGGCTTGGATGTAGGTAATGAAAAAAAAGAATCAGAATAATAAAACCTTTTTTTCTCCAGCAAATAACTGGGAGCTGGGGGACGAAAAGCAGCTGTAGATTGGGAGTTATCTAGAATTCAATTTGGGGCAAATTTAAGAGGGTAATAGATCTGAAAGTGAAGGTATCAAATAATTCGTTGAATCCAAGGAGGCCAACTTGGCAAATACACACTTTGGTGACATCAGTAAATACATAATATTGTACAGTGTGAGTCAGAGGTACATTAGGGAGTTTTAAGTGCAGGAAAACAGATCTGAGGAATGGGCTCTGGGGGCAATGATCAATAGGTGCAGCAAAAGATAACACAAAAAAGAAAAACAAGAGAGAAGCGTTAGAAGGCCTAGTAAAGGATGCAGGCCAAGGCTTCTTGTGAACAGCATAAAACCCAACTAGCTTTCCTTTCAAAGTGTGGTAGCAAAATATCTCCACACATACACAAACATACCTTCCAAAAGGGGGGGGGGTGTGCAAAAGATAAACCTCTAAGAAATACAACTGAAATCAGAATATACCTTCACAATTCTCAGTTGCTCATATTTATAATTCAAGGAGATCTTATTAGTATGAGTCTAGTAACTTCTGGGTATATATTTAAGACTCACTCCCCCATTCTTTAAAATTAACAAATAAGGAAAGGATCTCTGGTTGGAATGTAAAGAGATATAACACACTCAAAATCCACTAACATGCATTAAAAACTAAAGATGTGGAAGGCTAGATAGTTAGCTGTTTAAGAGTGCCTACCACTTTTATAGAGGACATGGGTTTGGTTCCCAACACCCATATGATTGCTCACAACCAACTGTAACTCCAGTTCCACGGGATCTTCTGATGTCTTCTGACTTACCTCCACATGCACAAGGTATACACAATCACAATCACACACACACCCCAAAGGAATAAAAAAAAGATGTGAGTGAATCACCAGGCAATGGCATACCATACATATAAAACACACACACATTCGAGTGCATAGACTAACACAAAAACAACAAGAAAGCAATAGCCTAAACATGACAAGTAACTAACATGTGGTTCAGTGACTTCCAGGAGTTCATACAATGAGCAACAGCAGTGGTTCAGGAGAAACACTAATGTGCTTCACATTCTCCTGCGGCCTTTACATAGCAGAGCTCTTTCTTAACTTTAAATATATATATATATATATATATATATATATATATATATATTTTTTTTTTTTTTTTTTTTTTTTTTGAGACAGGGTTTTTCTGTACTGTTTTGGAGGCTGTCCTGGAACTCGCTCTTGTAGACCAGGCTGGCCTCGAACTCAGAGATCCGCCTGCCTCTGCCTCCTGAGTGCTGGGATTAAAGGCGTGCGCCACCAATGCCCGGCTAACTTTAAATCTTCTGATTTTTCATGTATGAATGTTTTGCCTGCTGTATGCTTGTGTACCATTTGCCTGCCGAGTACCTTCCCTCAGAGGCCAGAAGAGAGGGTCTGATCCCCTAGGACTGGAGTTACAGAAGACTATGAGCCACCATGTGGGTGCTGGAGTAGCAGAAAGTACTCTTCGCCATCCCTCCAGCCTATTTTTCTTTCTTTCTTTTTTAGAATTTATTTATTTTTATTTTATGTACATTGGTGTTTTGCCTACATGTATGTCTGTGTGAGGGTGCCAGGTCCCCTAGAATTGAAATTATAGACAATTGTGAGCTGCCATGTGGGTGCTGGGAATTGAACCCAGGTCCCCTGGAAGGGCAGTCAGCACATTTAACCTCTGAGCCATCTCTCCAGCCCCCTAGGCCATTGCTTAACTTCTGTTCTCTATTCTTTGTTTTCTCATGCATGACTCAACCACCATGCCCCCGACCCCGTCTCTTCCAGTGATGCAGTCTGAAACTAGGGCCTTGAATATCTACTGTGGTACTAAACCCTAAACTCAGATATGAACATTTTTAAACAATCTGAACATGTTTATGTGCCGTCACATAGGCTGATGGAGAAAGCACCTTGTTCCTGCTCGGAGGACAGTGTTCCTTCCTCAAGGACCATGGCTCCCGATTCCATGGTTGGTGCTTTACTCTCAACCTCACTGATGGTCGTAGTTATTTCACTTTCATCCTCAGACACAGATTTAATTGTCCAGAGAGATTTTTGGCTTCGAATCTTATTTAACAATCTTTTAAAAAGAATTCTTGAGGGGATTTGTTGGGTCTTCCTTCCAAAGGGTACTAAAAAAATAGAAAGAAAAAAAAAATCATTACATTTAGGCAATTATTCTGTCTTTATACCCAGGTACTGTTATAATTACTTAAAACAAAAGCATAACTTTATTTTCAATATTTAAAGGCTAGTGTATTCAACAACACTAACTTGTCTTAGTTTAACAATCAAGTATAATTTTTTAAATTTAAATTCAAATTTAGACCATTTTACAATACCATAATATATATAAACTAATTTCAAACTTTAACTCTTAGAAGGACATTCACTCTACTGGCTAGGTGATGACAGATTGACTCCTAACCAGCTTGTGACTAAGGTTAATGTTTGAGTCATGCACTGTAAGGTTTCATAGTGCTAGGGAATGGCCAAAACAATTCTTAGATGGCTACTAGAAAAACAATTTTACAGCCCTGAAGTAAAGCACCTGCTTTCAAATCATTCTTGCTAATATGTGGGGAAAATTTTTCCATCTCTGGTTGTAAGTAAACCCTTTCATTTATCAAAAATCAGAAACAAGGTATTTCTTCAAGCATCCTTCCACAGAGATGGCACAAGCTGACTAAGAATAGAACTAAAATTTCTCAGTGGGGACCAAATTGTGTTTTAGCTTAATCAAAGAAAAAACTAACAATACCAAAGAGGTTGAAAACTGGCAAAGTAGTACATTTTAATACGTATTTTAAAAAAAAAGTTCTAATAGAATTAAAAATGTAACAAACGGCTCAGAACACAAAGCGAATTTCACAGAAGTGTCTATCAATATCACCATTGTGCGACATTTCTAGCACCAACGAGGCTCTGTCCTTCCAGTCAGTATACACAAAAGGTGACTTCACTGCACTCCATCTCACAACCACACTCTAGTTTACTCTCTTCTTTAGTTCTATATGAACACAGAGCCATGTACTGAGGTAACACTTTCTGGTTGCTTCAGTCAGTTACCCATTAGCCTGTGACCTGCCTATTTTTAAGGCAGATTAATTTTCTCCATCCATCCATCCATCCATCCATCCATCCATCCATCCATCCATCCATCCATCCATCCACCCACCCACCCATCCATCATTTTGTGTACACAGTAGGTATGGGATCTAGGGCCTTCCACATGGTAGGCAAACACTCTACCACTGAGCTACATTGCCAACTTTTATTTGTAATTATTTGTCAACAAGGATTTAGTTTTAAAGGAGGGTAATGGAAGTTCTTAGCCCTTTGTTGTTGATGTCTTCAAGAGACAAAGTATTGTTATTTTGCTCAGACCTGTCCCAAATACCTGGTTATCCTCTTGGCTCAGCCTCCTGTACAGTGAAATTACAGGCTGTGCCACAATACTCAGCTTCCTAGCTTTCTATGAAAAGTTGGAAGACTGAGTATTAGGCCAGCAGGAAATAGAGTAATGTGAGGCTTTAATTTTGGCTAACTAGAAATATGAATAAAAGGTTCCATTAAAACAACTAAAACCCTGGATGAAATGGGGGGAAAAAAAGGTCTTCTTAAAGACACTATTAACCTAGCAAGAAAATAAGAAGATATCATTTCTGGGGAAACTCTGAAAACAGGATGGGTAATCACCGACCTGAGTCTTAGAGTTGTGAGGAGAGACACGTGTGCAGGAAAGAAAGGGAGAAGGCCTTGAGCCCCCACCATCAAGTTAGCCATAAAGAGCCACTTCCACAGTGTAGGGTACAGGTGGCGAGATGTAACCCTGAGTAGCATGACATAAAGGCAATACAGGTAGAAACAAAGAGGAAAAATGAGTTCAGTTCAGTGGTGTGGAGTTGGTCTTTAAGGAGATACAGAAGTGAAAGAGAAAAATGTTTGATCTGTCTCAGGTAACCATGATATCATCATTCACTTAATTGCATTTATTTATTTACTGGGGAAGGGAATGTGAAGGTCAGAGGACAACTTGCAGGAGTCAGTTCCCTCCTTCCACCATGGAGATGCCAAAGTCATCAGGCTTGGAGGCAAGTGCCTTTACCTACAGAGACATCCCACTGGCCCCATTATTCACTTAAGTTAGAAAGCGAAGGCTTCAGTAAGCAAGAGATGACTAAGTGCTGGATATGAGTGTTAAGTACCTATGGCACAACCAGGTGAGAAAGTTCAATGTTGAAGCCCGTGTGAAGGATAGGAAATCGAAGTCTGTACAATGCATCACGATACACAATAGGATTTCTAATAATCTGGTCAAGTGTAAAAGTTGCTGACCCTTCAAATGAATCCAGAACTAAGCATCTAACTCACATAACCTAAAGATCTCCACATGGTATCATGTGTGAATGGCTCCCTCTAACAAGTATGGAACTGATCTCTAACGGCAGAAATATGCAGACACTTCCTGTCATTGCTTACATTAGTGTCATTATCGGCACTTAAATTGAATGGATTTTCCTAACTCTTAGCTAATGATTAAAATTCTTTTCTATGAGTTTCAACATTCAGTTTAGGGGCTTTTACCACCTCTTCCACTAGAATGTATTATTTCAGTGTCTGGCACTTGAGAGTTCTTCTTTTCACCTCGA
This sequence comes from Cricetulus griseus, assembly GCF_003668045.3. Taxonomy (NCBI): domain Eukaryota; kingdom Metazoa; phylum Chordata; class Mammalia; order Rodentia; family Cricetidae; genus Cricetulus; species Cricetulus griseus. The sequence continues at coordinate 128,848,029 of NC_048597.1, forward strand.
TTTTCTAGTTCCATTGAAAGGTCCAGTTCTTCATCCCGGAGCTGATCAGACATGGCAGGAAAAGGCTCTGGCTTAAGATGCAAAATCAGGTTTCCTTTCACCTCTGAATAAAGAAACACAAGAGACCCGTTTTCCTTCTAATATGACTGAAAATAATTAAAAAAAAGGGGGGGGAACTTAACTATAAAAATCTTCTAAAATATTTATTTATTTATTTATTTATTTATTTATTTATTTATTTATGTGTGCAGTGTTCGACTTGCATGTATGCCTGCAGGCCAGAAGAGGGCACAAAATCTCATTACAGATGGTCTTAAGCCACCATGTGGTTGCTGGTAATCGAACTTTGGAAGAGCAGGCAGTGCTCTTAACTGCTGAGCCATCTCTGCAGCCCTAACCATAAAAATCTTAGGGTTATCAGTTTTAAGTCTAACGCATGAAGGCCCTTTTTACACAATAACTCATTTCAAAATAAACACTGCTTATTACTACAAATATGATTTCCCACCCAAACATTTAAAAGCTCTGTTGAAAGTCCCTTACTCCTGTCTGCATTGTACATATCTTCAAAAGCGAACTCCAGCTCTCGATGCCAGTCTTCTTTCACCTCGCCGCGTCTGTATGGCAGTTCAACTAGTTGTGGGGGCATTTGTGCCACTGTCTGTCTCCTACGTGCCAGGTCCTCTTTTTGCAGCTGTTTGAGTTCTTCCAATAGTCTCTCTTGGGTCTTCAAGAACAAACAGATAATTGACAGCTGAGTCAAACTTCAGATGGTTACATTGACTGGCAAGAGGAAAGTATGAAGAATAGGGTCTAAAATTGCCCCCTCCTCTTCCATTTGTTCTGATATAAGATATACTACACTAATTTATCTATTCCACAAATATCTGCTGGATAACATACTGAGAATATCAGGAGGAAATGTCAACCCTAAACTAGTAATGGGACAAAGAAGGTAGAAGTGAGAGAGGATACTGCCTACACCATAAAGTCTGAAAACTGCCTGCCTCTGATGTTCTGCAGAAGAAAACCACTTGGTCACTTTCTATTTAACTGCCAGGGCTACTAAAAGGTGCTGAGTTCAGCTCTCTCTGCACTTCTCAGGTCCTGAGTAATGGAGACCTAACCAATGATACTTCCATCACTTCAAACTCCGATTTCCACGGTTAGAGGGGATTTGTGTATCTCTTTATGTGTAGAGTACTACTAACATGAAAGTTTAATCAACATGTCTTAATAAAGTTATCTAATTTAATTTTGATGATAAAAGGCAAAGAAGTCCAGTCAGAGTAACCTCCTCAGTTTCTGGGTAAGCATTTAGTCACACAGAAGAGGATGTAGTAGTAGAAGAAAAAAATAGGGACAACACATAGGTATGGCTATGAAAGCAATCAGAGAACAGCACACCCTTTGTATAGATAGGGCACAGAGAGCAAAGGGATTTACCCAACCACCCCCCCCCCCACACACAAAATATAAAACCAGAGGAGGACAGAATCTAAATGCCAATTACAACAGACCCAGCAATAAATACATTCCTAGACCAAAAGGTCTTAGGGAAAAGGTTCAGACAGGGAAATGGAATCTATTAACACTAAGATACCACAGTTTTGGATGACTTTTCCTATGTGAGAAATACTAGTCTAGAATAAAGAGAAGTGGCACAAACAGCAGTTTTTTGTTTGTTTGTTTGTTTTATGATAGCATATGTATTACTTGCTATTTGAATAAATGCATTATTGTGGCTCACTTAAACCACTGTAAGGACTCTGGCATTATGTTGGCCTGCCTGTCACCTGGCAGAATGAACTCAGGCAGTACCCTGTTCAACATACAGGTGCAAAGGACCCCTTTAAAAGAAAGACCCCACCCACTTACACTCTCTTTCCTGCTGTTCTCCTGGGGCACACAGGACTTTTCCTCTTCTCATCTGTCCTCTCTGTCTCTGTACCTTCTTTTCTTTTCTTTTTTTTTTTTTTTAAAAAGATTTATTTATTATATATACAGTGTTCTGCCTGCATGTTTGCCTGCAGGCCAGAAGAAGGCACCAGATATCATTACAGATGGTTGTGAGCCACCATGTGGTTGCTGGGAATTGAAATCAGGACCTTTGGAAGAGCAGGCAGTGCTCTTAACCACTGAGCATCTCTCCAGGCCCTGTCTCTGTACCTTATTTTCTTACCTCTCCCTCAATAAAGCTTTCATTATGAGTGACGTCTACAGGTCTCTGTTTCCCCATTCACTCGCCATCCATCACCCACCTCGGGACTGTGATCCTTGTGCGGTCCCAACCCACTATTCTTTACTCCTAACAAGCATGGTATGTCAACCTATTAGCATTTTTCCTAAGAACAGGGAATTTTAAACTCCATTAATGTTCCTATGAAGTTCATGTAGTCCTCAGGAAACAGATGATGAAAGTGAGCTAAGGAGAGCTAAGAGCCAAATAATACAGAGGTGAGCTAAGTTCAGGCAAGCTGTGGCAAGTTCAAGCTAAGTTCAGTGGCATTTCTGTAGCCACTCAATACTGCTGCTTTTAGCCAGGCTTGGTGGCGCACGCCTTTAATCCCAGCACTTGGGAGGCAGAGGCAGGCGGATCTCTGTGAGTTCGAGGCCAGCCTGGTCTCCAGAGCAAGTGCCAGGATAGGCTCCAAAGCTACACAGAGAAACCCTGTCTCGAAAAACCAAAAAAAAAAAAAAAAAAAAAACAAAAAAAAAACCCAAAAAAACAAAACAAAACACTGTTGCTTTTATGGAAGGATGTGTTCAACTTATAACCGTTTCTCAGTTTCTGTAGTTATTTTTTTTTTCGAGACAGGGTTTTTCTGTATTGTTTTTGAGCCAGTCCTGGAACTCGCTTTGTAGACCAGGCTGGTCTTAAATTCACCTGCTTCTGCCTCCCAAGTGCAATACCAACGCCCAGCTTCTGCTGTTATTTCTTAGATGGGAATGATTAATAATTCAGACAGTTAACTAAGCCATAATTCATTTCCTATTTATGAAAATTTCAAGGGAGGAGGTCATAATCTACCCTACTATCAAAGTAGACTTCCTTAGGGTAAACATTTAATGTCCAATGAGGCACTTAAAAAACCCTCTCCTAGCCGGGGTTGGTGGCGCACGCCTTTAATCCCAGCACTCAGGAGGCAGAGGCAAGTGGATCTCTGTGAATTTGAGGCCAGCCTGGTCTCCAGAGCAAGTGCCAGGATAGGCTCCAAAGCTACACAGAGAAACCCTGTCTTGAAAAACCAAAAACGAAAAAAAAAAAACCCCTCTCCTAAGGTGCTAGGCGTTTAATATACACAAATGTAGTCAACCTCAGAAGTTAAGGTGAAACAGGAAGATGAATCTTTTATGCTGTGTTTCAAGAATAAGCAAGGACATGAGTCTACCTTTGAATCAAAACTCAAAGCAGCCAATAAGTGCTTTGTTCAGAAAATACTTAATGAATCAATTATACAAGTTTATACAACACACAAATGCAATCAAAATTACTACATCAAAAAAGTGATTCATTTTCTTAGGCTCTTTTTGGATTGAATAAATGTAAATGTATTGGCAAACATGTAAAACCAACATACACTGTGAGAATAGCTTTATTCAACCTGATCTTAAAAGAAGAAGGAAAAGGATTTTGGAAAATTGTAATGAAATTGTATGAATCAGAGACTTTGGATGATGTTTAATGCTGTCAACATGACAGGATCTAGAATGCCCTGGGGGATGGGTCTTTGGCATGCTTACTGGGAAACTGTCTTGATTGCACTGAGGTGGTGGAAAGTCCTGTGGGTGCTGCACTGTATGAGAAAGAAAGCGAAACAGCTGCAGCCATTGTGTTGTGTTCCTGACTATGGTATGATGTGACTACGCACTTCAAACTCCTGCTTCCTTGACTTGCCCTCCATGATGGACTATACCTTGAATCATGAGTAAACTTGTCCTTCCTTAAGTTGACAATAAAAACACTGTATTCATACTCTAGGACAGAACTCACTCACTGAGCAGTTCAACAATGCCACCAACCAGCCTAGCAGCAGCAGTCACAGACCACAGGGAGATGCCAGGTCTTACTTGGGTCAGGTGGATCTTCTTCATGGCTTGGGATCCCCGCGCATGCGCCCTTTCAAGCTGCTCCCTTCTCTCCTGTGCCGCCTGCTTCCGAAGTCCTTCCAATCGTCTAGCTTCTTCTTCAGCAGCCAAATGAGCATCTGGCTGGCAGTCAATCAACACAAGTTTAGATCTTTTTTTAAAATGTGAAACAAAGAAATAGCTTTAAAAAGCAATGTTACTAATATAATTTTTCTACTTATATAAAATTAAATAGTAAAAAAGTTTTTAATATCTGCAATTATAACAATTGGCTATAAAATGATCAAATTATTAGAATAATGTAAATACATTTTAAAACATCAGGCTTTGTGCATTCAAATCCATGATTTTTAAGAATTAGCTCTATAGCTGGAGAGATGGCTCAGCAGTTGAGAGCATTGGCTGCTCTTCCAGAGGTACTGAGTTCAATTCCCAACACCTCCTCACAACCATCTGTAGCCGTAGTCTCATGGGATCCAATACCCTCTTCTGGTGTACAAATGATCATGAAGACAAAACAACCATATACATGAAGTACATAAATGTCTAAATCTTAAAACACACACACACACACACACACACACACACACACACACACACACACAGAAAGAAAATCCTCTAAACAGCAATGATGACTCTGCTAAGAAGGCCAGAATAATGACTTGAATATAACCCTGGCTTCCTAGAACTCATGAAAAAACAGTGACTATACCAGTTTTACCTCTTGTTACTCTTTGTTATTTGAACATCTCCTTTCAAATATACACTTTATTTAACATTTTTTTAATTATGTATATAGGCAGGGATGAGTGCAAGTGCCCTGGGAGTCCAGAAGAGACTGGAGTTAAAGCTGGTTATCAAGGGGTGCAGGTCTTCTACAAGCACAGTAACACTAGTTAACTACCGAGCCATGTCTTCAGCCACATAGGCAGCATTGCTAATATAACCAGGAGGAAAGAGCTTTGTTGCTCATATGATCAATAAATTGAAGCAATAATAATGAAAACAAAAGTTACTAATTTATACACAAGATTAAACCCTCCCAGAGTGGGTATGGTGGCTCACTCTTGCAGTCTTGAGAGACTGAGTTTAAGGCTGAAGTGAAACATTTTCTCAAAGAAAGATGAAAAGTCCTCAAATAGTGAGATAAGTAGATGAAGATATTGACAGTAAGAAAGACTGCACTAGCTAAATAAGCCTATTAAAAATAGTTACCTTTCAGCTTGGCAGTGGAGGCACACACCTTTAATCCCAGCACTTGGGAAGCAGAAGCAGGCAGATCTCTGAGTTCAAGGCCAACCTGGTCTACACAGAGAGTTCTGGGATGGCCAAGATTACACAGAAACACTCTGTCTTCAAACACCCCCTCCCCTCAAAATTACCTTTTTTGAGCCCCCCCAAATACTTATGCAAATCTAAATAATGCCAGCAGAACAAAATAGGTTAAATAAAAATTATAATGGGCACAGAACATTAAACAATACTTCACTCCATTCAGGCCATGAAGTTTTAATGAAAAAAGTTGCTATGGAATTCTCCCCCTCTCTTGAGGATGTATTTAAAGCAGAATGTCAATTCTGATAAAATCTTGAGATGGAAAACTTCAAAACAACACACAACAGAATGATAGTTATATCTAATCTAGAGATAATGAAGTGTGTGACATGAAGAATAAAAAGAGGTTTGGGGATGTAGGATGTAGCTCAGCTAGAACTCTTGCCTAGCATGAGAGAAGGAAAACTTTAATAATTAATTTATTTTTGGCTTTTCAAGACAGGATTTCTCTGCATAGCTGTGGCTGTCCTAGAACTTGTTCTGTAGACCAGGCTGGCCTTGGACTCACAGGCTGGCCTCTCTTGTGCTGGAGTTAAAGGTGCCTGACAGAAAACTTCATTTTAAGCAACAAGTATTTAATATTTCACAAATTTCAGAGTAACTAAATGTAAGCTAGTGACAAACTAAAGTTAGTCTGATTTCTTAATGTTGGAATTATATTATTGTACAAGTTTATTTTTATCTTTCATGGTATATGTGTGCATGTGTGTTTATGTGGTGTAATATGTACATATCTGTTGAGGCCAGAGTTTCTCTACCTGAGTTTTTGAAATAGGCTCTCAGGGAGCTGGAAGCTCATAGATTCAGCTATGCTGGTCAGTCAGCTATGAGTACCAGGGGTCTCACTGTTTTGCTGCAACAGTGCTATGGCTACAAATGTGTGCTACCATACCTAGTTTTAATGTGGGTGCTGGGGAATCAAGCCTAGGTCTTCCTGCTTACAATGTGGCAGGCACTTGGGAAATGAGCCATCTCCTCAACTCCTATAATTTTAAACAAATTTTCAATTTAGTTTTGAATCCTACAGGCTCATTATATGACACTCATCTTATATATTAGTGTATGCTGCCTTTAGCACCCCTTCTAAGCAGTCAACTAAAATTTTGTTGTATTTAAAAGTCCACATTAATGCTGTATTGGTAGCTTATTTATCTAGTAGCCAAATATATACAATATGGAAAAATATTAAAGCCTGCAGTTACTCTGGGAGTAGAGTACATGCCTTTAATCCCAGTGTAGAGGCTGAGGCAGGTAGATCTGTGAGTTCCAAAAACATTTAAACAAGAAAAAAACACACAAATTTACTGTTGCAGAGTAAAAGCAATTATTATAAGGAAATATCAGTCATTCACTCTTAACACCAGGAAGGACTTTTTAGTCATAATATCTATGAAGACAAAGGAATGGGAAGACAGCCATTCTGATGTTTTTAGTACTTTTCAAAAGGCTGTTCAATGTGAGCTTTATCAAATGTTCTGCAGTTTGGAAGCAGTAATTTTTTCTCTAGGAATAAACTCTTAATATAAAATCAGATATAGACATAAATGTACAAGATTAAGTTTCTATTATTTAGTGAAGCATGAATTGTGAGGAGTTGTTTAAAATCCTGTTTTTAGGGGCTGTAGAGATGGCTCACCAGTTAAGAGCAGTGGCTATGCTTCTGGAGACCCAAGCTTAACTCCCAGTACCCACATGGCAGCTCTCAATAACTGCAGCCCTAGGGGATCAGACACCCTCTTCTGGCTTCTGCAGGTATCAGGCATATAATATGGTACAGACACACATGCAAAGCAAAACACCCACAAACATTAAAAAACAAATCCTGTTTTAAATCTTTGTGTGAATGTCTCTACATAAAGACAGACTCTAACTCATATGACAATAACCATGTTGCCTTCTGGCGGTGGGATCATTGATGTTTCTCTTAGTTTACCTTCTATATAAAGTTCTATTTCTGCAAAAGTTCTATTATTTTATGATCAAACGTTTTAAAACCTACTTTATGTTATAATAAAACATATTTTGTACAATGAGTGATAAAATATATTTACCATTTTAAACGACAGTCACAAATAGTCATGTATTTTCTTCTATTCACATGAGACAATCATATATCTGACATGAAAATTCAAAACACATTTGCAAGGCTTTTTGTTCTTTTTTACCCAAGAATAGTTAGTAGGATTGCTCAAATTTTGAACTGGCTATGCCAGACCTAGACTCAAGATAAAACTGAATTGAGTGCACACAGAAAGACTCAAGTGAAGCTATGAACAAACAGTAAGTCAATCACCTGCTTTGTGCCCATCTGTCTATTCACAAAAGTAGAAATGTGATGATAGGTGCAACTATTGGTTTTCAAGGAAGGAATTCTGTTTATTTCAATGTTCTGGAAAATAGGACATAAAATAAGAGTTTAGGTTAAAAGCACACATTTTCAATAAATCTAGATCCAATGCAGAAAGTAAAATTTCTTAATTTTTGAAACAATATTTTGCTATGTAGCCTGGCTGGCTTGGAACTTATGCCAATCCTCCTGCCTCAACCTGAGAGCTGGGATCACAAGCGTGCATTGTCACAAAATTGTATTAATCCATGCTATGGTTTATTCTCAAATCTGTTCAAATTTAATCCCTACTAGGAGAGGTTAGGAGGGAAAAGGGTAGAAATTTTTGAGGTTATTAGGGAAGCTCTTCTAATGAATAGATTAGTCCTTTCAACTGATCAATGAATTCCAAGGCTAACTGTTTCTAAAGTGAGTCTCCTACAAAAGCCACTTGCCTAGATCTCCTTGTTTATGGCTTTAATGCTCTCCAACAACTCATGATTGCCAGTAAGAAGACCACCATGAGATGCAACCCATCAGTCTTGGACCATGAGCCAGTCTTTTCTCTATGAATTACCTTGCCTATTGCATTGTATTATTAGAAACAAAAAATGCACTGAAACAAAACCAATGCTAAAATCTGCTTAATAATGCAATAAATCTTTTCATCCAGAGTTAAATTACTTCAAGTTTTAATAAAGTACTAGATTGTTTAATATTTGAAATATCTTCTAGATATGTGTATTATAGTCAATGTTTTTTTATTTCAGTTTAGAAGTTCACTCTAACTTCTAAGTTATTTAAAGAGACATTTATTTTTACTATGGTGTCTCCTACATCCTACCCTTTACTGGGGACTGTACCGACCGAGGTGCTCTTCCACTGAGGTCCATCTCCAGAACTGAGAGCACTTTCAAATCTCCTGAATAAAAATGTGCTTACAAGACACACGTAGTCAAGATAGAGGCACAACTAATCACAAAAATCCCACTAGAGTTCACATTAATCTCACTCCTCAATGTTTAATCACGTATTAAGTTCTGGTGTGGAAACACTAGCTAATTTAAGAACACTAACTCCACAAGTCTCAAAAAGATGAAATAAGCTAGTTTCCTGCTTCCAATACTTTGGCATAAAAGTAGATTTAGCCCATTACAACTTATTATGTCCTGATATGTAATTAAACAAGGGATTTCTGAGTGTCCACTCTGTGCAAGTTAAGCACTATAAACAGAAAATAAAGTAACAGTACAATTTCCTGAGATTCTTCTGCACCTGGTGCTGACTCTGTCCCTCAGCTTTCTTATGAAAAGAAGGTACATCTCTGTGTCACATAGTTATGGTGCCAATTATCGTGGGACTCACAATGTCTGAGAAAGCACGTGTTAAACCACAGAGGTAACACTGACAAGCTCAAAGGGAGAAGTATAATTGAGAAATGATCAGACACAACTTTAACATAAACAAGTAGGAAAAAACAAACAGAACTCAAACAAAAAAACAAAAAAGAGGAAAACATAAAAGGCAAGAAGACAGGATTAAGAACCAAGTAACATGGATGGGCTAACTAAGAGAATTACCTAAATAGCTTTTGAAAACTAGACATCTTGATCCTTCACCAAACCAACTATAATCAGAACTTTGTCGGTAATGTCTAGCACTAGTATTAATTTTTTAAACTCCCTCCCAGGTGGCAAATATTCAGTTCAAATTGAGAACTATTTAAACAAGTTAGAAGATGTTGATGGGAACCTAGAAACACAAGGAGCAAAGGGTGGGAACAGGGAGATCCCATTCAAAGTTTTAACGGAGGCCAAAAAAAGAAACTATAAACAAACAACATTTTTCCACTGATGAAAACATTAGCTGATTATTTTATTTTTGTGACAGGGTCTTATGTATTATAGGCTGGACTCAAACCTGCTATAGTGATGGCCTTATACTCCTGATGCTCCTGCCTCCACTTCCTAGGTACTGGGATTACAAATATGTGCCAGCAGTTAATTTGTGAACTAAAGTACAATCATACAACACAATGGGCAGTGGTGGTGCATACCTTTAATCCCAGCACTCGTAAGGCAGAGGCAGGTAGATCTCTGAATTCAAGGCCACAGCCTGGTCTATAGAGAGAGTTCCAGGACAGCCAGAGCTACACAGAGAAACCCTATCTTGAAAAACCAAAACCAAACCAAACCAAAGGAAAATTAAAAACACGCAAACAAACAAAACATACTTCTTCACAAGGATATTAAAACATGATTCAATTAACAAGCAACTTCTTAGAACCAGTACTCCCAAAATCAAGGTAGCCATACATATACACTGAAATTGGGACTCTCTGCTGAGATTTTAACTACCACCAACTGTTCGTTGAAACACAATTTCCAGTGAGCTAGACTTTAGAGTTTCATCAGATAAATCCATGGACTGTCAGCACTGTTACAATGACTTATAAGTGATTTAAAATTGCTGTCAATATCTAGCTTCCAGCCTGAGTTCCGCTCTCACTGGAATTAAACCACCAGGGGGTAAGCTAACATGGATACAGAGCCAGCTTGAAGAGCCTTCTCTTTAATTATGAGGATATGAAAGAATAATGACAGCCAGGTGGTGGTGATGCACACCTTTAATCCCAGCACTTGAGAGGCAGAGGCAGAGGCAGGCGGATCTCTATGAGTTCGACAGCAGCGTGGTCTACAGAGCGAGTTCCAGGACAGGTCACAAAGCTAGAGAAACCCTGTCTTGAAAAACCAAAAGGAAAGAAAACAAAACAAAACAATAACTGTGTGTTGAACAATAAAACTCAATACCTCTAGAATGACATTCACAAAAATGAAAGACAACCCCCCCCCAAAAAAAAAAAGAAAAAAAAAAAAAGCAACAACAAATGTGCTACCCTGGAACTGAGATTACTCTACCCATCCTGAACTCTGAAAAAGCATTCTACTTCAAGAAGCTATTTTGGCTTATGAATATTGGCGATTATAAGAAAACTATCAAAAGGCTTTATGGGTTAAAATACTGCCTGCCTTCCTAGTATCTTGCATGGTCCTGGGGCAGTGGCTGAAAGAGAACATTTTCACCTGGGCCTCACTGGATCACGTTACCTAGCAGGTGGTCCAGTGAGAGCAGGGAAGCCGACAGAAGGGAAGACTCCAGAGCCTGACACTCATGCTGATCTCACACACACACACAAATACAGGATAGACACACTCGTGCAGTATTAAGTTTCAAGATCTTTTAAAAAGCCTCTAACTTTTCACATAAAGTAACTGCAATTTTCAGTTATCTATATAGCTACTCCAATAACTACAAAATGCTAATACAAATAAAAGAACTGATTCTCTTTTTCCCTCTTTCTTTTTTCTTTTGAAACAATGTCTAATTTAGTCACTAGCCATCTCCTGCCTCCGCTTCACAAGTTCTGAGAATATAGGTATAAGCCAGCGTGTCCATTCTAGTACTCATAAGATTGAACTATTCTGAGTCTAATCAGAAAGCACACACCTTACTCCTGTAAATAAACTACTCATGACCTTATGATTGTAAACAATTTATACATGCATCTGAGTGCTACTTCTTTGACTGTGAGCCAAATCCAGAATACGGGCTGTCTGTAAGACAACTAATAAAAGCTATAAAAAGAAAAATAAAAAGGCAGAATGATTGGTAGGACTATAAAAACCAATTCCTACCAGGGAAAACTCAAAACATAGTAGGCATTAGGTAATACTGAGAAAATGTCAGTACTGTTTTTTTTTTTACATTTATATATAAAACAATATCTAGAATTTTAAAATACTTCATATATACTTCTATATTATTATGCAATTAAAACCTGTTTAAACAAAGCTCTAGGCAATTCACCTCAAAAGGGGCTGGAACAGGAGGTGGCAGCCTGGCCACTTTAGCTGATCTCTCTTTTTCCACAAGCAAAGCTTCCTTTCGGGTTTTTATGTGCCTTAAAAGACAAGAGATGCCACCAATTAGTCTCTCAGGTAATACCTGCTGTCACCAAGAGGAACAGAAAGGCATCTACGTGGTATTAGTACACAGAGTTAAAAATATAAAAGGCAGAGACTCATCTTCTAGCTGAGTCCATACCCAATTTGCTGTTTGACCCAGCATACGTGTAACTTCAGGAGTTATCCAAAGATAGGAGAGTCAAGTGAATAACCATAGAGAGCAGTGGTTCTCAATCTTCCTCATGCTGCGACCCCTTCATACAGTTCCTCATATTGTGGTGACCACAACCATAAAATTATTTCATTGCTACTTCATAAATGTAGTTTTGATACTGTATGAATCATAATGAAAATATCTGATATGCAGATGGTCTTAGGTAACCCGTGGAAGGGCTGTCTGACCCCACTTACAGGTTGAGAACCAGTGGTCTAGAGTTCTTTATAGTAAGAGCAGAACCAGAAATGTTTAAGATAGACTATTGTGTAAATTGGCCAGTGCAGACCAGTAGCAGCATGCAAAAATTGCTAATGAGTAAAGATTTATAGTCCATAACCTTGTGTGTTTGTGTGTTGTGTGTTTTCAGACATAGTCTCACTGTTCTGTCTCAAAATACTCTGTCCTTCGCTGGCCTAAAACTAGATATGTAGACCAGGCTGGCCTTGAACTTATAAAGATCTGACCGTCTCTGCCTCCCAAGTGCTGGAACTAAAGGTGTGCGCCACCATGTCCTGTCCCAAGATCCCTTTAATGCTCTTAATCACATAGATTTTTTACTTTTTTTTTTTTACAGCAGGGACAGTTTTTGGTTGATATTGAGTCTGAGCTGTCCATACATGTCTTCAGAAACTTAGCAACTGCCACTGAACTCAGAATGTTAGCTCACCCATTAGTTAGCTTACTACTGCATTAGTAAGCACAGTTCAAGGTGCAATGGATACACACCTTTTATTTAGTATGTCCTTTCACAGCCTCCTACATGCCCTGTTTTCTACCCATACTGGTTTCAGCTGAAAATATGGTAAAAGTTATAATGTTACCTGGTTTTCTGTTTCATTAACATTTCTTTTTGATTTTTCTGCACTTTAAGGGCTTCTTTATGCCTCATTTCAGCTTTTCTTTTTCTTTCTGCTGTCCGCTGAGCCAGAGCATCCAAATCAGGTTCCTAGAAGTATATAATACTTAAAAAGTCATGTTAAACAAGATGAACAGAAATGTATCTATTTGACATCATCAACAAAGAAGTCACCTTTTTTTTTTTTTTTTAAAAGATTTATTTTACGTATATGAGTGCTCTAGCTACATGTACAACTTTATGCCAGAAGAGGGCATCAGATTTCATTATAGATGGTTGAGTCACCATGTGGTTGCTAGAAATTGAACTCAAGACCTCTGGAAGAGCCAGTGCTCTTAACCACTGAGCCACCTCTCCAGCCTAGAAGTTACCTTTCAATTCCATCATCCCTCAACATAGTAAACAGATACTTTCCAAAGAACGAAAATGATACCACCTCCATGCCATAGTAATAATCATTTATCTTACTATGAAAACATAAAATATCAAGCTACTTTGGACAAGGGTTAAATTAAGCAACAAAGTATTTTATTTAAACTAAAACACCAAATTTATAATAATATAGGAGGTTCTCCAGTCTGTAAAAATCATATGCATGTCATTCAAATGAGTTAGGCTTGGGAGAATGTTTAAACACAAGGCCAATAGTGATCTGAAAAAAGGCAAATAAATAAATAAAATAATATTAGAAATTAGTCTACTGGTAAAAACACACAAAAATCAGCTGCTACATTACTTCAAAGTATTCCTTTCCTCAAAAATTGTCATTAAAGATTTGTCTTTTTTGGAGCCAGGCTGTTTATTGTGAGACTACTCTGGGATGACAAACTAGCATTTCTTTCCTTCATCTCCCCCTCCCTCTCTCCCCTTTGTTTTTTATTTAGCTCTGTTATATAGCCTTGACTGACTACTGACCTGTAACTTACTATGTTGACCAGGCTGGCTCAGAGCTTAAGGAAGTCCTTCTGTCTTGCTTTTCTTGAGTATTGGGATTACAAATATCCATGTATACCACACCTGACCAAACTACTATTTTCTAGTCATAAATCACAATAAGCAACAAATGAACTCAAGGACCCATTGAAACACTGAACTTTACTTTGACTTTAAGTTACCAACGAAATACAATGTATCTGAATTCACTAATGTATTTAAAGGGTTAGGAATGAATCTGAATTTGGAAATCTGGATTTAGTTCCCTGAATCTATTCAAACTACCTGAGACAGACAATTTCTGATTTCATAGGTTACAATCTTTTATATAGGCAAGAACTGGAAGAAATAACATTAACTTGAACACCAGAGGAAGAAAGGTGTTCGTGGCATGATTTACAAGGAAACAAATAACACCATTATTCTCACAGCAGATTAAACTGATTAAGAAAATAAAGGTCAGCTTGTCTCCCCCACTTCCTTATCAGAACATGTTTATCTTGTCAGAACTCAATAAATGCGATTTCACATAACCACATTGCCTCCATCAGTGACAAGATGAGCTCACTCACATTTTCTTTCGCCTGTCGATGTCCCTCTCCCATATGTCTTAAACTTGCCAAATACAATTTTTCCAAGTTCTGTATTTTCTGGATTTGTGCTTTTTCCCATTCTGCTTTTAGCTCCTCAGCCAAACGCGAAAACTGCTGACTTTTCCTCTGTTTTATGTCTTCTCTTTTCTGGAAGGCAATACCCTTTTCTTGTTCTCGAACCTGAAAGATGAGTATTTCATACAAAATATATGAAGGGGGTTTAAACATTTTTAAATATCTAATTGTGAGTAGGAATTTAAATGAATTCTCTTCAGATGTATCAATTCTAAATACTCATTAGATAGGGACTATGGTTAGCAGAAAATCCAACTGACAGAGGAAAAATAAGAGGGGGTTACTTAGAAATACTTACCGCATTCCTTTATTTGTATATGTGTATGTTGTAGCATAGGAGTCAGAGGTCAACCTGCACGAGTTCCAGCATAAGGGTCCCTGGGATAGGACCTGGTTTGCCAAGCTTGGCAGTAAAGTATATTTACCTACTCGGCTATCTCAGCAACCTCCAACACTATTTCTAAAGTCCCTTAATTGATTTGTTTCAACTGTTCTCTCTACCCCTAATAACATACACAATGCTAAAATGGTAAGGTGATTTCACAGCCAAGGAGGTCAGATGAGAGTTCCCTCTCTAGGAATGTGGCCCAAAGGTAAGTTGCCCATGCTCCAGTGGATGATGGTACACACATACAGGTGCAGGGAAAATTAAATGGACTCAGTGGGTTATTGGGGAAGAAAAAAAAAGTAAAAGAAAAAGATGGAATGAAGTAGGGAGAATGTGAGAGAAAGTTGGGGAGGAAATGGACGGAGAAGAAAGTGGTGGATATGATCTAAATACATTGCATCCATATATGTAATTACCAAAGAATAAAATATCAGGGCTCTTTCAAGGACAGGAAAAAGCTTGTAAATGCTTTTACAATCATCTAACCCAAAAAATTCCAAGGACTTGAGAAAGACAAAAAATTAAAACTCCAAGTAAATGATACCTGAAGTAATCTTAGTTTCCGTCTTCTTTCATAATCTTCCTTCAAAATGAAGGCTTCCTCATTAGGACTCAATCTCAGCTTCCCAGTGTTCATTACCTTTCTTTTCATTTCTGTGTATTTTAAATTCAAAGGATCTGAATTGAAGAGAAATAAATATATGAATGTCTATAAAATATATTACAGAAATAGGGCAACAATTAAAATAATTACAAAACTTCAATGTATTTATATACATATACACCCACATGTAAAATCACACAGGTAAACAAAGTCCAACTTATTTACAAATAGTTATAAATCTGGTCTTTAGATCACTGGTTGTCAGATGGATGAGAAAGAAAATGAAGAATGGGTAGAATTGCTCAGAAGTTTGTCCCCACCTATAGCGACTGACAAGATTTCAGACCTTACTTTTTCCCTGTTTTGGCATTTCCAAAGTTTATGAAGCACTTAAAAGATGTGTTGGCACCGAATAAATGTTTTCTCAAGAACAATTTAACCTGGTAACCTATATGTAAACAAAAAGAAAAAGGGTCCTTGTTTGCTGTATATAATTTAATCACCTAGCACCACTAAATTTATTGCATTTTATCAATTCCATGGGCTTAGTCTAAAAGATTCCTCAACAATTACCATGACCAAAAGTAACTTGGGAATAAAGGGCTTATTTCAGCTTACAGTTCTACATCATAGTCCATCATTGAGGAAAGTCAGGACAGGAACTCAAACGGCAGGAACACAGAAGCAGGAGCTGATGCAGAGGCCATGAGGTGTTCTGCTCACTGGCTTGCTCAACCTGCTTATATCATTCAGCATGAACAGCCCAATGATGGCACAGTACACAGTGGGTCAGGCCCCATCAATTATTAATCAAGAAAATGTATTACAGATGTGCCTACAGGTAGATTTTATGTGAGCATTTTCTCAGTTGAAATTCCTCTTCCCAAACCACTCTAGCTTGTGTCATGGTGACATAAAACTAATCAGGATATATGTTATCCTTTTTTAAAAATGACCACTTTAAAATAAAACAAAACTAAGAATAATCCTAATTGTATATGTGAAGTACTTAAGATTCCCAGGTATATTCTTCTATTGCTATTTTTGGGTGTCCCTGATGTCCACTCTACACTTCTTTTCTGTGTCTATGGTTCTGAGATGGAACTCAGGGCTTTGTACATGTACATACTTCCACTGTGCTACAGTCCCACTCCTCTTCTCTAAAATTTTTAACATGCTCTTAACTAGAAGAATTTGGTATGGGAGACTAGAATGTGATAATCTATAGCTGATCTAATTTGAAAACTCTTTCCAAGTAATTCTGCTACCAACCTGTTCCCATGATCACTTAGCGTCACCACACCATTGTGATTTTATATGAGATGAGTGCACATCTCTCTGGTCTCTTCATAGTGATGAGCAGGCAACTGTATTACTGGGTATTTGCAGCTCTGTGAAGCTAGTTTAAGCTTAGCCCCTTCTACTTTACTCACTCATCTTACCTAGAATATAGACTATCTATATGCATTTTCATAAAGGGATGGCTTGTCCTTTACTTTTCACTAATTACTATTTGTCTTTTGTAGCTATAGTTTTGTTTAAATTCTCAATACTCAAGTAAATATAATAACTTAAAAATACTGTTTTGATGAAGTGCTTGGGTAACCTGGTAGGAACCAATACTTTTTTCATCAAATTCTCCATCACAAGTGTGGCCAGGACAAGGGTGGTTGTATTCATCACCTTATGTTTCTGTCTAAAAAAGCTGTCTTGCACTTTATAGATAATTTAGGGTGGACTGAATTAGACAGTGACTTAGTACAGTACTACATGGGCAGACCAAGTCATGGTTATATACAAGAGGGCTCTGATGTCAAACAGGAGTAATTGCTTGAGTTGAAAACCTTTTCCAATACATCCCATTGATATTCTTAAAAAAAAAAAAAAAGCAAACTCTAAAGGATGGCTGGGGATCCAAGGGAGGAATATTGCAAATTGTTTCCCATAGGAGAAAATTATTCCTTCTACAGTTATCAAGTAGAATCCTGTTGTCTGGTTTATTCACAAGTCATTTCTATCCGTGTGGATTTCCAAGTTCTATGCTTTGTAACTGTGCAATAATAGATACAATAGGACTTACCCTGATATATTTCATTGCGATAATTAAGCAGTAGTATCTGACACGCAGTAATCACAACATTAACACTAGACTTAACCGACGTGGATGCAAAAGCCAACACTGCCATTCACTAGCAGAAGGCAGTAGCCAAGTCTGAAATCCCTTGGGTCCCGTTTCTTTACTCCTTGTAACGGTAGTAATACCCACCACACGGGGTTGTACTAAGTGTGGCTTAATTGCTGCGAAACCGCCGAACACATTATAATAATAATAATAATAATAATAATAATAATAATAATAATAATAGACTAACAAGCATTCGGTACCGTAGTTTCTTGTCGCATAGGTTAGCCTTGAACTCGAGGCACTAATACCTCCCGAAAGAGTGCTGGGATCTCTGGGTGAACCAACACTCCCGGCTGAGACTGCCATTTTTTCAAAGCCCACTGTGACAGGAGTCTCCGGGGGTCGGATTGCACAGAAGCGCCACGCTCTCTGCAGGACCCGCCTCGGGAGGTTTAAAGGGCCGGAAGGCTCGCCCGCCTGCTCGCGGCCTGCGGGGAGAACCCCGGCGGGCCTCCGTCACTCACCTGGCAGCGTGTGCAGTTGGACCTCACGGCACACGGGCGTCCACAGGCGGCCTGCTACCCAGCAGCCGTTTGGGCCCCTGCGGGACGACCATCGCCAGGTTCTCGTCACTTCCGCCATTCAAACGGCCCGCCAATGGCGGGAGCGGACGGCGGGAAGCACCTTGCTCCCGCCTCCGCCGGGGCCGCCGGGTAGGCCTCGCCGTGCCGAGACCCCGCCCACGTGTGGTCCCGCGCACGCGTAGCCCTGCCTACATGCGCGCACGCGCAGTTTTGCGCCGTGGCCCATTATTTCTCACAACTACGGTCTGGCGCTGTGTCACAGACCCGAAAGCAGAGATGTGGGAAAGGGAAGCTCTCTGGCGGGCCATGAAAGGGGACATCAGTCCTTCTTGTTCTTGAGGCGCGTTTGGTTCAGTTGCCTGGCACTGTTGACCTGCTGATTGGACAAATGTTGTGCTTTACCAGGCTGACGTCTTGGAAAGAACATTTCCCAAGTGGAAACTGGGGATTGAGACGTGCTCCGTTTTTAATGGGAAACCAGGAGGAATCAGAGCAAGCGCAGTAGGCTGAGAGAGCGTCAGGCTGCACATCGCGACTCTTACTTATTACATGCTAGCCTGGACCCTAAACCCCTGGAGTCGTAGTTTACTTTAGACCTTTATTGTTGTAGACCAAGCCACCCTGGAATGTCCAAAGTGGCGTGTTCTTTTCACCTGGCATCTGTTTCCTAAGCGAAGGGTTCTGCTGGAAGTGTTCAGTGGAGTGCCTGGCTCCCTGTTCCTTTGCCATGGGGACCAGACATCTGTCTCACTGCTTGTTCCCTGTGTTTTCACAGGGAATGTCCTAAGAGAGCATTCTCCGGGGAAAGAGTGAGGCTGCTGAGTGCTTTTGCAGGGAAGCTGAGGAATTGTAAAATTTGCCGCATTTTACTGGCTAAGTGTCAGGGCCAGCCCAAATGCAAGTTAGGAGGAAATTCTTTGTGGGCATCTTAATCCTTAGTAATACTTGACTTGCCCTCGTCCCTGAGTCCACGGGACACTCAAAGTTAATAATCATGTGAAGGCACTTTGCACATTCTCAAAAACTATAAGGTCTTCTGTTAGAGTGTTTTCTTTCTTGTTTAAAACTTTGCCCTTTGATATAGATCCAGCCCCTCAGGTCACAGAAGTATGATCAAGAAAGGACAATTGCCATCCTCTCTCTTGCCTATGTGACTGGCCCATGCATGGGTACATGTCCTAAACTGGGCCAACGGTATTTTGTAGTAATTGTTCTTACTGGAACCAGCAAAAATGAACACATTCCTAAGTTTATGCTGGGGTATGAATCTGGAGCCTCGCTGTGTAAATTCTTCATCAAGTGACTCTACACAAGCTGATCTGAAAGCACAAGTCTGACACACAATGGGGAGCACAAAGAGGGAATTCCAACAATGTCCAAACTCCTGGATGCAGCTATCTCTTAGGTCAGCAGCACCTCTGGTCATTCTCTATTTTTATGACAGAAGCCCTGGATTTAAGATATTTTCAATATGGGGTTTTGTGTTTTGTAAATTGAAAGAGGCTACAATTTTGTTTGTGAGGCATCATCTTACTGAATGCTCTGGAACTCGATGTAGAGACCAGGCTGGCCTTGAACTCACAGAGATCCTCTGCCTCTAACTCCCTAATGCTGGGATTAAAGGACTGTGCCACCACAACTTGCCAGGTTACAGGTTTATACTCTGTAGATATAATATCTGCCATCTTAGGGGCTAAAACAGAATAATGATTGACTCTGGGATCCAGAGTCCAATTTCATGGCTATAGATACCTAGCGTACCAACTCTGACCCATTTCCCAGTCCTTGAAGAAAACAAACACTGCTGATGAAGAATTGTGGCATCAGTGTGGCTCGTTTCTCTGTAACGTCTCCCTTCAGAATACAGCTGAAGCCTGCTAGGTTTGGAGCATTGGTCACTGTAGCATCATATGACCACAGTACCTGGCAGGCCCAACTTAATAGAGAAAAGATTTATTCCGGCTTCAGTTTAAGAGGTTTCCAGTCCATCATGGCTGGGAAGGAAGGGGAAGTTCATATCTTGGATGTGGACAGGAAGTAGAGAGAGTGAAATGGGAACAAATTGGGGAGGATATGCCCTCAAGTACTCACCGTCAATGATTTACACCTTCAAATTAGGCTCCACTTTCTAAAGTTTCCATGGCTTCCTCAGGTGGAGAGAAAACATTGCACTTGTGATACCATGAGAGACAATGCATTCAAATAACAGCAGAATAGTTTAAGATGGTTTTATAATTCTTAGTTCACTTTAATCTCTAACTACATTTTGGATTTTAAAAAACTGACATTTAAGTGTGAGGAGTTCCTCAGTGTCTTATATATAAAGTCCAAAAGAATGTTGGCTGGAGTGCACTCCTATAATATCAGCACTAGGGAGACAGAGGCAGGGGAGTCACAAGTGTGAAGCCAGTCTAGTATACATAGCAAGTTCCTGGCCAACCAGGAATGTGTGGTGAGACCCCTATTCAACAAACAGTGCAAAAGAAAGGGGATGTTGTGCTGAGGAATAGAATATTTAACTGTGTAAAGTTAGGTTGCATTTATTTGTATTGCAGAGTATTTGTTTGACTATGTAAAGGCGTGTTGCATTTGTTTATGCTGCATTTGTTTAACTATGTAAAGATGTGTTGCCTGCCTAAGGTATCTGATTGGTCTAATAAAAAAGCTTAACAGCTAATAGCTAGGCAGAAGAGTGCTAGGTGGGGCAGGTGGCCAGAGAGAAAAGGGGAGCCAGCTAGCCAGCAGGAGGCCAGCTATCCAGGGCCAGCCAGGCGACACAGAGGAAGCAGGAGACAAGGATGGACAGAGTGTAGATGAGGTAAATGAGCCTTGGGGCAGAACATTGATTAATAGAAATGGGTTAATTTAAGTAAAAAAAAAAAACTAGTAGAATCAAGCCTAAGCTAAGACCAAGAATTCATAATTAATAAGTTTCCATACCATTATTTGGGAGCTTATTGGTGGACCAAATAAAATTCCAACTACAATCTTTCAAGAACAGAAGTAATCTAAAAGGTTCCATCTGACAGTCTGCTATTTGGGTTCACCTGATATTAGCACCACAAGGGTGGAACAAATGGCAGTGGCTCAATAGGACTGAGATCAAGAGTATGGCAAGAATAGATGGGCCAAGACACTTCAAAACCCAAGTACTACCTGAAAGTCATGGAGCAAGGACTGAGCCATTTACTTGAGTAAGAAAGGAGAAGATTTCTTGGCACTTTCAGCTGTATTTTTAGCTGAAGAAAAAGAAGATAAAGAGGAAGAGAAGGAAAAGGAAGAAAAGGAATCCAACGACAAGCCAGAAATAGAAGATGTGGGTTCTGATGAAGAAGAGGAGGAAAAGAAGGATGGCAGCAAGAAGAAAAAGAAGAAGATAAAGGAGAAGTACATTGACCAAGAAGAGCTCAACAAGACAAAGCCTATTTGGACTAGGAATCCTCATGACATTACTAATGAAGAGTATGGAGAGTTCTACAAGAGCTTAACCAACGATTGGGAAGAACATTTGGCAGTGAAGCATTTTTCTGTTGAAGGACAATTGGAATTCCGGGCCCTTCTCTTTGTCCCAAGACATGCTCCATTTGATCTGTTTGAAACAGAAAGAAAACTTGAACAACGTCAAGTTGTATGTGCGCAGAGTTTTCATCATGGATAACTGTGAGGAGTTAATTCCTGAGTATCTAAATTTCATTAGAGGAGTGGTGGATTCTGAGGATCTTCCTCTAAATATTTCCCGTGAAATGTTGCAGCAAAGCAAAATTTTGAAAGTTATCAGAAAGAATTTGGTCAAGAAATGCTTAGAACTATTTACTGAACTGGCAGAAGACAAAGAAAAATACAAAAAGTTTTATGAGCAATTCTCAAAAAATATCAAGCTTGGAATTCATGAAGACTCTCAAAATCAGAAGAAGCTTTCAGAGCTGTTGCGATACTATACATCTGCTTCTGGAGATGAGATGGTTTCTGTCAAGGACTGTTGCACCAGAATGAAGGGAAACCAGAAGCACATCTACTTCATCACAGGTGAGACCAAGGACCAAGTTGCTAACTCAGCCTTCGTGGAGCGTCTGCGAAAGCATGGCTTAGAAGTAATCTATATGATTGAGCCCATTGATGAGTACTGTGTGCAACAGCTGAAGGAGTTTGAGGGCAAGACCTTGGTGTCTGTTACCAAAGAAGGACTGGAACTTCCAGAAGATGAAGAGGAGAAAAAGAAACAGGAAGAGAAAAAGACCAAATTTTAAAACCTCTGCAAGATTATGAAAGATATTTTGGAGAAAAAAGTTGGGAAGGTGGTCGTATCAAACCAATTGGTGATGTCCCCTTGCTGTATTGTCACAAGTACATACGGGTGGACAGCAAACATGGAGAGAATCATGAAAGCTCAAGCTCTTAGAGACAATGCAACGATGGGTTACATGACAGCAAAGAAACCTGGAGATAAACCCTGACCACTCCATTATTGAAACCCTACGACAAAAGGCAGAGGCTGACAAGAATGACAAGTCTGTGAAGGATCTGGTGATCTTGCTGTATGAAACTGCACTCCTGTCTTCTGGTTTCAGTCTGGAAGATCCCCAGACACATGCTAACAGGATCTACAGGATGATCAAGCTTGGTCTAGGTATTGATGAAGATGACCCTACTGTGGATGATACCAGTGCTGCTGTAACTGAAGAAATGCCACCCCTGGAAGGAGATGATGACACATCACGCATGGAAGAAGTTGACTAAGCTTCACCAGAGCTATATGTTTGATGCTTACTTTCATTCCTTCTGATAATATTTTTCAAGGATTTTTGTTTATTTTTGTTAACATTAAAACATCTGTGTGACATGAAAACTAAGGGGAAGAAAAATTTCTTTCTACTTGTGATACTGTGATACTCTAGGCTTGACTCAACTGGTTGGTAGAACATTTGTTGTAAGGCAAAATGTAACCTATTAACTTTGTGGTCTGCAGTATTTAGCTGTTGAGCTGGATTCCTTAGTAGACCAAATAATTTGTCACTTTGGAAGTGTTCTAAGATAGCTTCATGTTTAAAAGGAAAAAGATTAAGATGGCCTAAGTTTCATCTTAAAATTTTCATCCCCTGTAGTTAATTCTGCATGTACTAGTCTTAGAAGTAAATACACAAGCTAAAACAACTGAGGAATTCCCCATGTGGCTTGTTTTCAAAGTACTGAGAACAAAACTAAGCTTCCCTAGGTCTTGTAACTCAGCAAGGCTTGTGAATGGAAATATAGTGCCCAATCACATTCTGCTTTAAAAGGTAAATACAGATGAGATAAAAAGGTAGAGAAAAAAAGAAAGGAGAAGAATAGGCTGAAAAGTTGGCTCAATCGTTAAGAGCACTTGCTGCCTTTGTAGGGGACCCCAGTTCAGCTCTGAGGACCCACATGATGGTTCACAACCACCCCTAACTCCAGTTCCAGATTTGTTTCCCCTTCTGACCTCTGCAGGCACCATGGACACACATGACACACATACATGCATATTTATGCTCACATAAATTTAAAAAGAACAAGAAGAAAGGGGAATCCATTGTTTCATCATTTAAATCTTGTAGACATATTGTTTCTATGAGATGCAACAAAACTGTTGGTACTAAGCTGCAAGTATGTAGGCTGTTAATTGCATGCTTAGAAAGACAGAAAGGACTAGACAAAAAGGAAAACCAAGGTAATTTATAACCCAGAAAAGTATACGGTCAAGTGGGGCTATGTAGAAACAGCATTAGTTCTGACATTGGATTCAGATGAGGGTCTGAGTACCTGCTTTACCAGAAGTTAGCCTCTCTGAAGCTCTTGGGTATAAAAGTATCTATTTTCATTGAATGCTGTCTGTGCCAGAAATTCCCATTCCATCCAACAGCATTGTAAAGACAACATTTAAAAAGCTGTGAAGCTGAAGAGATGGCTCAGTGGTTTTGATTGCTTGTTCACACAGAGGGTCAGGGATCCATTTCCAGCACTCAAAAGCTAGCTCCCAACCATCTGTAACTCTAGTTCCAGGCTATCCAACACCCTCTTCTAGCCTCTGTGGACATACACACTTACAAGCAAAACACCCATAAAATAAATGAATAAATAAAACCCCATCAAACTGTAAAAACTAAGTAGATTGTAATGGTCTTACTGAGAAGAATACTAATTGTAAACGATCACAGTATGATTTGCCCACCATTATTGAGCTAGAGCAGGTGACATCTCTCTTAGCGTTTCTATTACTGTCAACTGACCTGCTTTAATTCGTCTCATGAGAACCCCTCCTGTTTGCATAGCATTCCTTTCAGATAAAATTATTTCCAAAGTAAGGCTAGATGACATAATGTGAAATCATAGTACTTGGGAGGCAGAGGCAGGAAAATAGCAATTTGAAACCAGTTTGGGCTGTGCCACCACCCTCTTCTACATAGTGAGATCATGCTTCAAAAAAAAAAAAAAAACCCAAAAACAACAACAACCAAAACCCTGCAAAATACAGCAGCAGCAAAATTATTTCTCCTTACCTGTGAGCATATAGCATTAATTTATACACATTTAAACACTTGATGTTCAAAGTGTAGCCCAAGGCCAGCAGCAGCAGGGGCACTAGGAGATGGCTAGAAATTCAGTCTCTCAGGACCTGCTTTGACCTGCTGGATCACAATCTGAATTTTATTCATTCACATTTTTTTAAGTACTAGGAATTGAGCTCAGACCTTCATGCATGCTAGAAAAAGTCCTCTACCACTGAGTTATTCCCCAAGCCCTCAGAATCTATATTTCAAATAGACGTGCCCATTGTTTACAAGCACCTTAATGTTTGAGAAGCCCTGGCACACACAAAACCCCATGGCAGGAGATAAAGCTCTGTGCTATGCTATATATTTTTGAAATCAATAGATGAAAATATGAAAATTTGGTTGTGGAGATAGAATCGCATTTAGGCAAGACAAGGCAAGGTTCCCCAGCCATGGTGTTAATTCTTTGGGTTATGGCAGATCTCCCAGGACCCATTTCCTTTCTCCATATCTTATCTCTTGAAGTCAGTGGGAAGCCCTTCCAACCTCACAGTGGTGTCACTCACACACCTGCCTCACTCTGTCTGATGGGATAAAGCTTTGGCTCTAAGAGTAACTCTGGCGAATCCTCTTTGACTTGACTTGTTCCTAAATGAATGAAACATGGTGATGCTATTTGCAAGTTAAGAATGGTCTGACCACCATTATTGTCCTGTACCACCATCATAAAATGACGTCTCCTAACTCAAAGGGTGAGTCTTGAACCTGAATTCTTGCTTGCACCAAGAGCCTTAGGTTTGGAGGCCTAGAAGATAAAGATTGAACTGCTCTTTTGTTAACACAGGATGTACATCCAGAAAACCTTTTGGACTTTTTGAGCATGTGTTTTCTCATCTATAGAATGGGCTTGATAGTGATAATTCAGCCCTCAGGGCAAGAAATTGGGGAAATAGTAGGCTGTGATGGTTTTGTTTAATTTTGTGCATACGCTAGAATCATGTATGGACTGCCATTAATGGGGAAATGCACTGAAAAGAAATGCTTGTCTTCTGACCTGGGTCTGGTGGTCCAGTGACATTAAGGTAAGGTATGATATCCTTAACTCTTCAGTAGAGTATGCAGACTGAGTAGATCCCCGCTACAGGACTTGGGATGTCCTTCTGGTATGCTGCGAATATACTTTTATTGGTTGATGAATAAAGCTGTTTTGGCCAATGGACAGACAGGAATATAGCTAGGCAGGAAATCTAAACAAGGAGACAGAGAGAAGGAAGACAGAGTGAGGAGACACCATGTAGCCGCCAGGGAGACAAGATGCTTCGGCATTACCGATAAGCAGCCACGTGGTGATACACAGATTAGTAGAAATGAGTTAATTTATAAGAGAGCTAGTAATAAGTCTAAGCCATTGGAAAACCAATTATAAATACTTATTAACTCTGTGATTATTTTATAAGCCGCTGCAGGGACCTGGTGGGTGGAGAAAAAAATTGGTCAAGTGGGACTGGACTAGACAGAGAAAAGCCTTCCTTCCATTTACACTGTTAGCATTTTGTGTACTTTCTCCTCCTCAGCCTGTGAACAGCCAGGGGCTCCTGACTTGCTGACTTTCTGAAGGCTTTCCTGACCCTCCCATGGTGATGTAATCTACATGGTCTTATTCTTGAGCTTGGTGTAATTCATCTTCAAGGATTCACACGCAACTCTTCCTAGGTCATGTTTGCACCTTAAGAAGGATCTTTTAAGCTCTGAAAGTGGAAAACGAGAGGATCCAGTCTCAGGTGTTGTCTTGCCTGTGCAGTGGAGGAGGATCAACATTAAGAAGTGCCATCAGGTCTTAACAACTCTAGTTTCCCACATATTTGCCCTGAAGATTAAAATATCCACCACTAGAGGGCAGGCTAAACAAACTTTGGACTCTTGGCTTGGATTTTTTTTTTTTTTTTTTTTTTTTTTTTTTTTTTTTTCGAGACAGGGTTTCTCTGTGTAGTTTTGGAGCCTATCCTGGCACTCGCTCTGGAGACCAGGCTGGCCTCGAACTCACAGAGATCCGCCTGCCTTTGCCTCCCCAGTGCTGGGATTAAAGGCGTGCGCCACCAATGCCCAGCAGGCTTGGAATTTTTTATTTCAATTTATTTGTGTATCTAGGGAATCCAACCTGGGATGTCACACATAAGAGACAAGTGCTCTGCCCTTGAGCTACATCCCATCCCAAGATTTCTTTCTCTGCTTTCACAAATTCCCCTGTTTACGAAGAATGACTTAAGGTCACTGGTATCAGGGAGACATGAAAACTTCCATGACATTGACATCATTGTCTTCTCTGTGTCTAGAATGCTAGTTCTGCCACAGAGGAACACACAGGCACACAAATCATGATACAAGACTAGCATTGAATACCTGTTATGTGGCAGGCACTGCACTGGGCATTCCATTTGCTCTTTTTCCTTTGATCCTCACCTGTCTGAGGCAGATTTTTAACTTGGAAATTTCATGTAAACTATTAACAAAAGAAATTATTTAACAGATGAAGAAACCTACTTATAAAAGTTAAATGTATTAATATCTTTTTTAAAAGCAAGCAGCTAATAAGTAGTACAGTTAGGCTGTTTGTTGAAAGGGTTGAAATTAAATGATGCCTCATGTACAGTCTCTCATGGGCATTTGGGGGCCACTATCTGACAGCAGTAACCTTAAGTGGAGAAAGTAGTTCTAAGCAACTTTTGCTTGTTGTAAAATGTAACCAATAATAACAAATAATAGCATTTTATGAGTGTTTAAAGTGTGTGTGTGTATGTGTGTGTGTGTGTTTATGTGCATATGAATGCAGATTTTCATGGAGTCCAGAGCGGATGTTAGATCCCCTGGAGCTGGAGTTATCATTGGTTGTGATCCATCTAATGTGGGCACTGGGAATTAAACCTGGGTCCTCTGGAAGATCAGTCAGTGCTCTTAATTGTTGAACCATTTCTCCAGCTCCCTACATTGTTAATTTTTTAGAAAGCAAAGAACAGGATGAAACATGGTGGCTTGAATGAGAAGTCCTCCATAGGCTCATGTGATTAAACTCTAGTCTCCCACTTGGTGGAACTGTTTGGAAAGGATTAGGAGGTGTGGCCTCACTGGAGGAGATGTGTCACTGGGGGTGAGCTTTGAGGTTTCAAAGGACTCGCGCCATTCCCAGTGTGCCCTTTCTCTGCTTCCTGCTTGTGGATTAAAATGTGAACTCTCAGCTGTCCCTGCCACTATGCCTTCAATCCACCATCATGGACTCTGACCCTCTGGAACTTAAGCTCAATTAAACACCTTCTTCTATAAATTGCCTTGGTCATGGTGCTTTATCACAGCAATAGAACAGTAACTAAGACACCCATTAACACTACAGCCCTGCCGGCTGTCAAAGCCACCAAAGCTCTTCACGATGATAAAGGTACCATTTTTCATCCTCCCCTAGCCATAGCAACCATCACTTTATCCCCTACTCACTCTGTTCCCACCCCACAGCTCTCATTGCTGGACTTAGGCATATTAACATGCTCATGCATTGCACCTGTCCTCTTAAGTTTGGCACCATCTTTCCTTCCACATCAATTAAGTGCTCAGCTGTGTCCTCACTGGTGTGGGTTTTCCTAATCTCTCTTCAAGAGTAGTGTACCCCATCTTCACTACCCTCACCTGCTTTACTTTTTCTTACAACTGTTACCCCACATGGATGCACACATGTACTTTCACACACTATGTGCCATGCATCTAATTGAAACATAATATATGCTTTTTTCCCCCCAAGACAGGGTTTCCCTGTGTGGCTTTGGAGCCTGCCCTGGAATTCTATCTGTAGACAAGTCAGGTCTTGAGCTCACAGAGATCTGCCTGCCTTTGCCACCTGAGTGCTGAGACTAAAGGCGAGCACCACCACTGCCCAGCTTCCAACACTGAAATCTTAAAGGTATGTTTAACACATGTGGCCCATTTAAAGTCCCACCAACAGTACACATAATAGGCCTATCTGTCCATACCTCACTCAAATAGCTTTTGTTAATGTTGCTTGTCTTTTTAACCTGGTACAAAAACAATTTTATTTGCATTTTGAAGTTATTTGCATTGTTTCGTGTGTATTCATCCACCACTTTTAACGATATTGTGCGTGAGTTCCCAGATGGTGTCCTTTGGCTACTTTTCTGCTGTGATTATCTCCCTTGTGGCATAGCTCTTTGTATATTAAGTCTGTATTTAAATCTTCAGTACCTTTTCTAGTTCTCCATTTGTCTTTCAACTTTGTTTTTATTGTTTGCCAATAAGTAAACATTTTTAGGCAGTCAAGTTGATTCATTTTCCTTCTTTTTAAAGTTCCCAGTAAGAATATAGTAACACAAATAAGCATTTGGGTGTTGAGCCTGCTCAGGCTTTATTGGTAATGTTTATTAAGCACAATCTTTCCTTGTAGATAGATGTCTCGCTAAAATATATATCATAAGTCCAGGTAAACAGGGGTGGTATAACGTTCCTGGCCCATCAAACAGTCCTATGAATCTGTAGAGCACTGCTATAGAGTCAGTTACCTGGGGAATTTCATGGAAGGGTGAGCTGACACCAGTTGTTAAATATCTACACATAAAAAAAGAGTCTTGTATACCTCCAGGAAGCTGGCACTCATATTGTCCTGCTCCAAGATGGGACCTGTAGGTGAACACAAGTGTGCAGATCTGGAAAAGTTGGAGGGGTTATACTGATGGGTTCCTCATCTCACAGAGCAGCATATCTATCACCGCTCTATCTCCTCTCCCTCCTCATAGTCCTCACTGATGGAAGGATCTCACAGTACTGCTCTGCACATGTGCAGCTGTGGCTTGACCCCTTGTCCTCTCTCTGTGTGCTCTTAAGCTCTGACACTTTCTGGGCTGCAGAAACAATGCTTCTGGATGGGAAGAATTAGGGTCACCTGTTGTGGCAGAGATAGATAAAGTATGCTGAGATATCGCTTTCTCCCTGGTCCCCAAGAGTGCTGGTATAGGGCCTGGGTAGCCTGAATCACCAAGTCTAATGCCTCAGAGCCCAGCGCATGGTCTAGAAGAATGGCTGTCTTCTGGGAACATTTAGGGATGCAGAATGCTGGAATCTGCATTTTGTTTATTTATTTTTACAGAATACACAGATGACTATCTGGTTACATTCCAGAAGCTGTGCCCAAGGCAATGGCCCCCTGATCTCAGTTGTGTTTTTTTATGGTGCTCTGATGAGTGAGTATTGCTACTCAAGACTGTGAACACACTTGGAAAGCTTTACTGGCTGTGATTCGGAGCTGGGGTCCAACAGTCTGCTTGTGGCCATTGCTTTTGTTTATTTTTAGATTTTTTTTATTATTTTATTTTATGTATGTGAGTGCTTTGCCTGCACCTGTGTCTGTGTACCACACATGCATATCTCGTGCCCACAAAGGCCAAAAGAGATATCAGATCCCCTGAAATGGAGTTACAGATGACTTTGAGCTGCCATGTGGAACTGGGAATCTAAGGAGGACCTATGGAAGAGCAGCCAGTGTTTTTAGCTGCTGAGTTATCTTTCTAGCCCCACTGCTTTTGTTTTTGAGACAGGTTCTACCATAGCTCTGACTGGTCTGAAACTGGCTATGTAGACCAGGATGGCCTTGAACTCATAGCAATCCACCTCTGTCTCCTGACTCCTGGGATTAAAGTGTGTACCACCACACCTAGCATGGCATTGCTTTTTATTTTATTTTATTTATGTATTTTATGTGTCGGTGTTCTATTGCATGTATGCTTGCAGGCCAGAAGAGGGCATCAGACCCCATTATAGATGGCTGTGAGCTGCCATATGGTTGCTGGACACTGAACTCAGCACCTCCGGAATTGAACCCCCGAGCCATCTCTCCAGCCCATAATATTCTTTTTAATAAGCCTGGTTTGCAGAAAAGTATGGGCACTGTTTAGCACTCTGTTTTGTTGCCTTTGTACCCATCTTTCTCTGCTCATGTGTAATATAAGGTTTGTTCCTTTTCTTTCTTTCTTTTTTTTTTTTGGCACATATTAGGTATTTAATGATGTCTAAAAATTACCATTATAATAGATTATAGGTTAATTTGAAACACTTGTGTTAGTATTCTATTGATCTCTAACAAATTGAAATTGTTTTACATTGCTTCTCTACATTAGACTGGGATTCTTTTTTTTTCTTTTTTTCATTCATTTATTTAGCTCATAAATAAAGTCATCCACAATTATGATACAGAATACAGTATGTTCACAATGGCATGACTAAATTAAACCAATTAACATGTTATATCACACATATTCATCATTTTTGTTTTGAGAACACTTAAAGTATATTATCTCACAACTTTTAAAATATAGCATATTGTTATCAACCATATTTATCATGCTCTCAGTAGACTCAAGACTTCACAGAGTCCATGCCTCTTGTCCAACTGCAGTTTTATATCCTTAAACCAATCGTTTCCCCATTGTTAAAAGACCCACATTGAAGCCTAATAGCCACAATTCTGCTCTCTGTTCCCATAAGTTCATCATTTCTAGGTTACACATAAAATTGAAATTGTGTGACATTTGTCTTCCAGTGTGTCACTTATTTTTTTTTTTTTGGCAAGCATATAACTTTACTACTTACTAAAGATGAAATCAAATTTGCATGTACAGGTGAGCACTCACTGAAACACCTTGGATTCATCACATATTTGAGTTTCAATTAGTGTATATATATGTATATTTACATAAAAAGAGCAATAATGGCAATATGTTATGCATCAATAGCAGCAACAGCTTTTCCAGGTTCTGCAATCCTTTGAACAAAATTGTAGAGACATCCAGGACACTCCATTTAAAAAAAACAAAAAACAAACAAAAACAAACAAACAAACAAACAACAACAACAACAAAAAGTAAAAAACAAAATCCCAGAAAACAGCACAGTTCTGTTACTCTTGTGGTACTTGGCATCATTTTTTTAAAAATTAGTTTCTCAGTCATCATCTGGGAGGAAACCATTCTGAGCAACATCATTAAAAACAGCTCTGATAAAGCATGGTCACTACTATGTATCATAAAGCAGGTCCACATATGAGTGAGTACATATCATGTTTGTCTTTTTGTGATTGGGTTACCTCGCTCAGAATGGTTTCTTCGAGTTCCATCCATTTTCCTGCAAATTTCAAGATTCCATTGTTTTTTTCTGCTGAGTAGTACTCCATTGTGTAAATGTACCACAATTTCTCTATCCATTCTTCAGTTGAGGGGCATCTAGGCTGCTTCCAGTTTCTGGCTATTACAAATAATGCTGCTATGAACATGGTTGAACCATATGTCCTTGTTATATGAATGTGCTTCTTTTGGGTATATGCCTGGGAGTGGAATTGCTGGATCTTGTGGTAGACTAGTTCCCATTTTCTTGAGGAGTCGCCATACTGATTTCCATAGTGGCTGTACAAGTTGTCACTCCCACCAGCAGTGGAGGAGTGTTCCTCTTTCTCCGCATCCTCTCCAGCATAAACTGTTATTGGTATTTTTGATTTTAGCCATTCTGACAGGAGTAAGATGGTATCTCAGAGTTGTTTTGATTTGCATTTCCCCGATGACTAAGGATGTTGAACACTTTCTCATGTGTCTTTCAGCCATTTTAGATTCCTCTATGGAGAACTGTCTATTTAGTTCTGTACCCCACTTTTTAATTGGGTTGTTTGGTGTTTGGGGGACTAGCTTCTTGAGTTCTTTGTATATTTTGGAGATCAGCCCTCTGTCAGATGTGGGGTTGGTGAATATCTTTTCCCAGTCTGTGGGCTGTCGTTTTGTCTTGCTGACTGTCTCCTTTGCCTTACAGAAGCTTCTCAGTTTCAGGAGGTCCCATTTATCAATTGTTGACCTCAGTGTCTGTGCTACTGGTGTAATGTTCAGGAAGCAGTCTGTACCGATTAATTCAAGGGTATTTCCCACTTTGTCTTCTAATAGGTTCAGTGTAGCTGGATTTATGTTGAGATCTTTGATCCATTTTGACTTAAGTTTTGTGCAAGGCGATAGGCTTGGGTCTAACTGCAGTCTTCTACATGTCTGCACCCAGTTATGCCAGCACCATTTGTTGAAGATGTTCTCTTTGTTCCATCGTATAAATTTGGATCGTTTGTCAAAAATCAGGTGTTCATAGGTGTGTAGGGTAATATCAGGGTTTTCAATTCTATTCCATTGGTCTACCAGTCTATTTTTGTGCCAATACCAAGCTGTAGCTCTGTAATAGAGCTTGAAGTCAGGGATGGTGATGCCTCGAGAAGTTCCTTTATTGTATAGGGATGATTTGGCTATCCTGGGTCTTTTGTTTCTCCATATAAAGTTGAGAATTGTTCTTTCAAGGTCTGTGAAGAATTGTGTTGGGATTTTGATGGGGATTGCATTGAATTTGTAGATTGCTTTTGGCAAGATTGCCATTTTTATTATGTTGATCTTACCTATCCAAGAGCATGGGAGATCTTTCCATTTTCTGGTATCTTCTTTAATTTCTTTCTTTAGAGACTCAAAATTCTTACGGTACAGGTCTTTCACTTTTTTGGTTAGTGTTACTCCAAGGTATTTTATGTTGTTTGTGGCAACTGTAAAGAGTGATGCTTCTCTGATTTCTTTCTCCACCAATGTGTCATCCGTATATAGTAGGGCTACAGGTTTTTTTTTTTTTGAGTTAATCTTGTATCCTGCCATGTTGCTGAAGGTGTTTATCAGCTGTAGGAGTTCCCTGGTTGAGTTTTTCGGGTCACTTATGTAGACTATCATATCATCTGCAAATAGTGAGAGTTTGACTTCTTCCTTTCCGATTTGTATTCCCTTGATCTCCTTTTGTTGTCTTATTGCTCTAGCTAGAACTTCAAGGACAATATTGAAGAGGTATGGAGAGAGTGGACAGCCTTGTCTTGTACCTGATTTTAGAGGAATTGCATTGAGTTTCTCCCCATTTAATTTGATGTTGGCTGCTGGCTTGCTGTATATTGCTTTTATTATGTTGAGGTATGTTCCTGTTATCCCTGATTTCTCCAGGACCTTTATCATGAAGGGATGTTGGATTTTGTCAAAGGCTTTTTCGGCATCTAGTGAGATGATCATGTGATTTTTTTCCTCAGTCTGTTTATATGGTGGATTACATTGATGGATTTTCGTATGTTGAACCATCCTTGCATCCCTGGGATGAAGCCTACTTGATTGGGATGGATGATTTCTCTGATGTGTTCTTGGATTCGATTTGCCAATATTTTATTGAGAATTTTTGCATCAATGTTCATGAGGGATATTGGTCTGTAGTTCTCTTTCTTAGTTGTGTCTTTGTGTGGCTTGGGTATCAAATTTATTGTGGCCTCATAAAAAGAGTTTGGCAATGACCCTTCTGCTTCTATTGTGTGGAATACTTTGAGGAGAATTGGTATTAGCTGTACTTTGAATTTTTGGTAGAATTCTGCATTGAAGCCATCTGGCCCTGGGCTTTTTTTGGTTGGGAGACTTCTAATGACTGCTTCAATTTCATTAGAGGTTATAGGTCTATTTAAGTTGCTTATCTGTTCTTGATTTAATTTTGGAAAGTGAAATCTGTCCAGAAAAAATTGTCCATTTTCTTTAGATTTTCAAATTTTGAGGAATATAGGTTTTCAAAGTATGACCTGATGATTCTCTGGATTTCCACTGTGTCTGTTGTTATGTCCCCCTTTTCATTCCTGATTTTATTAATTTGCATGTTCACTCTTTGTTGTTTGGTAAGTTTGGATAAAGGTTTGTCTATCTTGTTGATTTTCTCGAAGAACCAACTTTTTGTTATATTGATTCTTTGTATTGTTCTCCTAGTTTCCATTTTATTGATTTCAGCCCTCAATTTGATTATTTCCTGGCATCTGCTCCTCCAGGGTGTATTGGCTTCTTTGTTTTCTAAAGCTTTCAGTTGTGCTGTTAGTTCTCTAGTGTGATTATTCTCCTGTTTTTTCATGTGGGCATTTAGCACTATGAACTTTCCTCTTAGCCCTGCTTTCAGAGTATCCCATAGGTTTGGATATGTTGTGTCCACATTCTCATTGAATTCTAGGAAATCTTTAATTTCTTTTTTTATTTCTTCCTGGACCCATGAATTGTGCAATTGGGTGTTACTTAATTTCCATGAGTTTGTAGGATTTTTGTAGTTCTTGTTGTTGTTGAATTCTAATTTTAAAGCATGGTGGTCTGATAAAATACAGGATGTTATTTCAATTTTTTTGTACTTGTTGAGGTTTGCTATGTTGCCAAGTATGTGGTCGATTTTAGAGAAGGTTCCATGTGGCGCTGAGAAGAAGGTAAATTGTTTTGTATTTGGGTGGAATGTTCTATAGATATTTGTTAAGTCCAATTGCGCCGTAACTTCTATTAGTTCTTTTGTTTCTTTGTTAAGTTTCTGTCTGGTGTTCCTGTCCAGTGGTGAGAGTGGGGTGTTGAAATCTCCCACTATAAGTGTGTACGGTTTTATGTGTGATTTGAGTTTTAGTAATGTTTCTTTTACAAATGTGGATGCCTTTATATTTGGGGCATAAATGTTCAGAATTGAGACTTCATCCTGATGGATTTCTCCTGTGATGAGTAGGAAATGACCTTCTTCATCTCTTTTGACTGATTTTAGTTTAAAGTCCAATTTGTTGGATATTAGGATTGCTACCCCTGCTTGTTTCTTGGGTCCATTTGATTGGAAGATCTTTCCCCAACCTTTAATTCTTAGGTACCGTCTGTCTTTGAGGTTGAGGTGAGTTTCTTGTAAGCAGCAGAAGGAAGGATTCTGTCTTCTTATCCATTCTGCTAATCTGTGTCTTTTTATAGGGGAGTTAAGACCATTAATGTTGATGGATATTAATGACCATTGATTATTGTTCATTCTTGTTTGTTTTTGATTTGGTGATGGTGGCAAGATTATGTGTGGGATTCTATCCCTTTTTTCTTTTGACTGTTGGAAAATTGGGATTATCTATTGTCTGTGTTTTTCTGGTTGTAGTTAACTTCCCTGGGTTGCAGTTTACCTTCCAGAACTTTCTGTAAGGCTGGATTGGTGGATATGTATTGTTTGAATCTGGTTTTATCATGGAATATCTTGTTTTCTCCATCTATAATGATTGAAAGCTTTGCTGGGTATAGTAGTCTGGGCTGGCATCCATGGTCTCCTAGTAGTTTAGGTAGAATATCGATCCAGGACCTTCTGGCTTTCAGAGTTTCCAAGGAAAAGTCAGGGGTGATTCTGATAGGTTTGCCTTTATAGGTTACTTGACCTTTTTCCTTTGCTGCTCTTAATATTTTCTCTTTGTTGTGTGTGCTTGGTGTTTTGATTATTATGTGGCGAGGTGACCTTTTTTTTGGTCCAGTCTATTTGGTGTTCTGTAGGCTTCTTGTATTTTCATTGGCATGTCTTTCTTTAGGTTGGGAAATTTTTCTTCTATGATTTTGTTGAATATGTTTTCTGCACCTTTGAGTTGGATTTCTTCACCTTCTTCTATACCTATTATTCTTGGGTTTGGTCTTTTCACAGTATCCCATATTTCCTGGATATTTTGTGTTAGGGATTTGTTGGACTTAAGAATTTCTTTGGTTGATGAATCTATTTCCACTAGTGTGTCTTCAACTCCTGAGATTCTCTCTTCCATTTCTTGTATTCTGTTGTTTATGCTTACATCTGTAGTTCCTGATCGTTTACCCAGCTTTTCTATTTCCAGCACTGCCTCAGATTGTGCTTTCTTTATTGTCTCTATTTTAGTTTTTAGGTCTTGAACTGTTTCTTGTATTTTTTGGTTTGTTTTTCCTTCAATTTCTTTAAGGAATTTTCTCATGTCCTCTTTGAGGTCCTCTATCATTTTCCTGAAGATGTTTTTAAGGTCATTCTCTTCTGGTTCATCTGCATTGTGATGTTGAGGTCATACTGGTGTATGGTTCCTAGTCTCCGGTGGTGTCATATTGGGTTTTCTGTTGTTGGATGTGCTTTTACCTTGTCCTCTTCTCATCCTTTCTTCTGGTGGGTGTAGCAAGTGTTTCTTGTTCTCCTGGTAGTTGTGGGACTACGGATCCCTTCTGGTAGATGCAAACAGATCCAATACTCTGATGTCAGTTCTCTTCTCGTGGGTGGAGGTGTCACTGTTACCCGGGTGTGGGCAATGTCCGGGCGTGCCGGGTCCCGCTGGGAGGGCAGTTGGAGGCAGAGCTGTCACTGGGCCTCGGGGTGTGGGATCCTGCTGCGAACTCCCTATGGTCACTTGTGTCAGATGACTCTGAGCATCAATGACGAACTGGAACCGGAAACAGTTCCTGGCCTACCTGGGCCTGCGGATGGAGGCCGGGCTGCCTCTGGGTGTTCGGTGTTCGGAACCCACCGCTGCCCCCGAACTGGGTCTGGTAGCAGGTCACTTGCCTCAGATGACTCTGAGCAGCAATGACGAACCAGAACTGGAAACAGTTCCTGGCCTACCTGGGCGGGTGGATGGATGCCGGTCTGCCTCTGGGGGCTGCCTCTGGGTGATCGGTGTTCGGAATCCACTGCCACTGCTGAACTGGGTCCAGCAAGCAGGTCGCTTGCCTCAGATGTTTCTGAGCAGCGATGACTAACCGGAACCGGAAACAGTTCCTGGCCTACCTGGGCCTGCGGATGGAGGCCGGGCTGCCTCTGGGTGTTCGGTGTTCGGAACCCACCGCTGCCCCCGAACTGAATCTGGCAGGCAGGTCGCTTGCCTCAGATGACTCTCGGTTTGTTCCTTTTCTAATCAGATCTAGGATCCTAAAGCACCAGGACAATTTAATCGATAACAACATGCTTGTGAGTGAACAGACTGGATGTTTTCCCTGTGTTGTAAATGGGGCATCTGAGGCACAGGGAGTGCAGATGTCATGTCCCAGACCCTACAGCCAGCAAACAATGGAACTGGGGGATGCTTGATGCTGGCCTCTTGTAACTTCCTTTTCCTTTGTGTGGCAAAGGATCATAGGGCTATGGGGGCTGGCTATGCGGTTGCCAGGGGCCCAAAGCAGTCTGAGATCTACAGGCAAAATTTTTTCTCCTTTGTGATGTGGTGACTCAGGCAGGAACCATGCGGACTGGCACCATGGTGAATAACGGGTTTTGGTAGGGAGACTCTGGGCTATCTCTCGCTGGCTGTAAAACTATATTCACACGACATGCTGATTACTACAGGGCCTCTGGATGTCCATCCTGGTTACAGTGTAAGAACATAGATTCCTGTGCTCTGCTTCTAAGTAAGAGCCAAAGTATCTGCATTTTTAAAAAAGCCCCCTTCTCCCCCCCCCAAAAAAAAACAGTACCAACACTCTTTCCATCTTCTCCCAGATGAATAATGAAAGGGATAACCATCGTCAGGATCTTGTAATGTATCTGGTAACTAATTAAAGTGCAAGTGGAGGACCGCAGCATTGGTTTTACCAGAGACTAACTAGAAAAAGTTCATCTCAGAAGCAGACTCATATCCACTGACTCCAAATTTGCATTTTAACAAGATCCCTGAGATTGGTATGCCAGACAGAGAATCATGCTTTCCTTGCCCAATCCTGGCTTCATTTTATCTTCAATGCATGAGGTAGTTTTTCAGCTGTATGGATGGGAGGCTAAGGTCAAGGGAAGGTTAGACACTTGCCAGAGGTCAGGAAGAAAGCAAACCAGACTTCATGCAACTCTGGACCCATGTTTCTCATCAATACACTAGAGATTCTCACAATTTAGTATCTAGAAGTTTAACCTGGGGAGCTTCTCTCTGAGCTTATGTCCCATCCCTCTGTGGCAGAGCCTAAAATCAGCTTGTTTGTTTGTTTTACCTATTTACCCAGGGACTTCTGAGGCAGGCTGCCACAGAACACTTTTGCCATTGCAAAATCCTGCCTTGTATTATACTCAAAGAATACACATGTGGGGAAAGAACTACTTTGTATTTCTGGAGAACTGCAGAGTGAAGTCTTGGCTGATAAAGATTTCATCAAGTGCTGGACCCTGATGATCCTAGAAATCTCTGAATCCAGTCTCAAGCTTTGGGAGAAATGTGGGTCTCACTGTAGTATAATAGAAACATCAAAGCAGGGGTTTTATTTATTTATTTATTTATTTATTTATTTATTTATTTATTTGAATTAGAAGCAAGATTGTTTTACATGACAATCCCAGTTCCCTTCTCCCTCCCATCCTCCCCTACCACCATCCCCCAACTAAAACCCTACCTATCATATATCCTATCTGTTCCCCCTGGATGGTGAAGCCTTTCATAGGGTGTCATCAGAGTCTATCATATCCTTTGGATAGGGCCTAGGCCCACCCCCGTGTGTCTTGGCTCGGGGAGTATTCCTTTATGTGGAATGGGTTCCCAAAGTTCACACCTGTGCTAGGGATAAGTACCAAAGCAGGGGTTTTATTGGACACTGCACAGATATGGGGTCCAGGTAGGGAAAGATCTGACATCTATTCAAC
Source organism: Cricetulus griseus (assembly GCF_003668045.3). Lineage (NCBI taxonomy): Eukaryota > Metazoa > Chordata > Mammalia > Rodentia > Cricetidae > Cricetulus > Cricetulus griseus. Next base: position 128,887,091 of record NC_048597.1, read on the forward strand.
AGCAAATCCCAAACTTTGTTATTTTTCACATGCTATAAAATTAAATACAAATAGCAGTGTTGGTTATCTTTTAAAACTTTTATTATGATTTCATGTATAATTTAAACCACTGGATGGCTGTAACTTTTGCTAGTTAACTGTGTACTCCTGACAAACAATCTATAGCAGCTAGCAGAGCAGAAAAGACCTGCTTATTGCTAACCCCCTTGGGTATTGACCAGTAAAGAAGATGAACACTAATGGCCACATGGGTGCAGATGTACAGCTCAACAGGGTGTGTTGGAAAGCATATTTTGTTTGATGTGACAATCATTTTCTGAACAGCTTGGGGAACTATGTGTGTCTCCATTATAACACACACACACACACACACACACACACACACACACACTTTCTGTCATCGGATGGTTGCCACAAGCGAGCCCAGGAGAAAATAGAAAGAATAACTTGTGAATTGTTTGAGCAACCTCACTCAAAATGCTTTTCTTCATTATTTTGTTTATCACTTGTATTGAACATTTATTATGTTCCAGGCTATTTGGTAACCACTTAAGTGGCAAATATGGATTTATCAGTTCAAGGTATCATAGTCTCCTAGAGTGGGGTAATAGGGGAGCAGGAATGCATACCATTTTAATCCATTAGGCTCCATTGTCTACAGGAGGGGGCCCAGGGCTTGGTAAATGTGGTAATGAGGTATAACTCTCATCTGTGGGATGTTCCCTTGGAGTAAGACACCTCAAGACACCTATCGATTGCTAGCAGGCTCTGGGTGGTTATTTCAGACTTACAGATGAGGTGAAGTCCCAAGAGAGTAAAGACATCCCCACAGTTACACAGGGATGCTGTTTACCAGCGCCTGTCTTTCTCCGAATCCACAGCAGCATTCTTTTTACCTTGCCACCTTATTTCCATGGTTGAAAGAGTGAAAAGGAGAAGAAATGAAAATTCAAACCTGAAGAAAACCTGACATAGCCAGTAACACCTCTAATGATTGCTGCTGAGTTATGAGAATTCAATCTTTATTCTTGGGTAAGTGTCTGGTAATTTTCTAGACAAGTAGGTGGCCTCAGCAAGGCTGAATAGATGATTTCATTTCATAAAGTCTAAAAGAGAGCCATATATAGAGATTGTTCCACAGCCTTCTCCCATGGTGCTTCAGTTTGTTCAGAGGGGTCTCTGTTGTGAATGAAGAAGGGTGCCAGGATGGAGGTCAGATTGTGTTAAGAGAGATGGAACAAAGGGACTCAGAACACAGTAATACACGTGGTCTGAAATCATCAAAGATCATGTAACCTTTTCCTGACTGGTGAGAGATTATGGTGCTCTGGGGCTGGGGTCAAATCTGCCACCTGTGTCTGTATGTCCATGAGCCTGTCTTTCTGAATTTGGTCAGCAAGCACTTGCAACCACTAAACCATTTCTCCGGCCTCCATCACGGACTTTTCTCATGGTAAATTATAACTAATGTTATAGTTGTTAGGACTGGGGGTGGTGGTGAGAACAAACACTTGAGGCCCAGATTTCCACTATCACATGGAAAGTGCAGCACTTGACACGCACAAATACAAAACAACAGGTGGCAGAGCCAGTAAGACAAGCATGCCAGAGTAACAAACGAGACTCCCAACTCTCTCTCTAGGTTTATATTAATATATAGGCTCATTTCTGAGCTCTATTTCTAACATGGACCCACAGCTAGATGCAAGCTGATGCACCCACCTCTTCCTGGAATGTTTTCTGCCATTGAGAAAAGGGAAAGAGAAACGAGAAACCCCTTTCTAGCTCTTGGCGTCGCTTCTGCTTCGTTTTCATTGGGTAGAGGAGCCCACAACTTCTCAAGAGTTTAGTGGGCAGGTTTCAAAATTTTCTCATAGGAGGATATTTGCTTCAGAATAGTACTTGAATACTCTGAGGATAGACTCATTCAGACTAAAGTTAAGTGGTAAATAGTCAATACATTACCTTTCCCAAGAAATGTTTCACAGGTTTCCTAGAACTATGCTTCAACTAAGAACACACTCTCTTGCTAGTGAGGTATGGGGTGCTTCTCTAGTGGTTGGGTCATTTTGTCAGGGAGCCTCCTAAGTCTATTCCTTGTCTTTTCCACACACACAAACTATTTGTGTGTGTCCAGTCTGAAACACAGTAGAGGAAGCCCAGCAGCCAATGACTCCTGTCAAATTCTGCACTTTCAGTGTGATAGTGGAAATCTGGGCCTCAAGTGTTTGTTCTCACCCCCAAATCCTAATAATTATAATATTTGCTATAATTTATCATGAGAAAAGTCCATGATGGAGGCTGGAGAAATGGTTCAGTGGTTATGAGTACTTGCTGGGCAATAAATACTAACAAATATTTATTCAAAACACCACAAAATTCAGTGGTACCTTTCCCCATCAGCCTATAAACAAGTTAAGGTCAGCATCAAGTCTGCTCCATTTTATATTCCTAGCACCTAGTACTGCCTTGTAAGTAGTAGATATTAGCAAATTGGGCACTGGGGTCAAAAGAGTGCTTGCTCATTTTACACAGACACATACACACAACTAAAAAATAATAAAAACAAATCTAAAGGAAACCCATGACAGAGACAGGTCTCACTGCTTCCCATGTTATGGATATGGAAATTGAGGTTCAAAGAGGGCAAGTGACTAATGTAAGTGAGGGGACTCTGGCCAGCTCAAGCATGCCTGGTATGGCTCTGGCAGATCTGTCCTTCTCCCCATTCCCTCTGCTTCGCTAAAAATTGTTAGATTACATTCCTAAAGCTAGCCACCAAGGTCTGTTTTCATATCTGGCCACTTCATCCTCCTGAGGCTGACTACCAAGGTCCAGCTCTCAAAGTATCAAAATCTAGCAATCAAAAGCTCCCATTGGCTCACCTAATCAACATGCCCGATTAAAATTAAGCACCTCATCCTAACGGGGGTTTTCCCATTTTACCTTTATAAACTGCCATTTACCTATGTGCCATGTCTGTCTCACCTCTATCCAGAGGTGCCCCACCCCTACCCCCATGGGGACAAATATCCCTGCTCACTTTCCCTCCCCCTTCTCCCTCCTCCTCAGTGTCCTGTGTCTTTTAATCCCTGCTCCCTGGGGCAAACAAATCCCCTTCGAGCAGAGAACCTGGCCTTGGAGGTCCTGAGCCATACATTTCCTTTCATTAAGGTCACACTAAGTTTATCCAAACTCCTTTCAGGGCTCTCCCTCTGCATGATTCTTTCAGTCTCTGTCACAGCCTGGACTGTGCTGCTGGTACCCGGAATAAGTGTTTAATGTGTGCGTGTGTGTGTGTGTGTGTGTGTGTGTGTGTGTGTGTGTGTGTGTGAGAGAGAGAGAGAGAGAGAGAGAGAGAGAGAGAGAGAACACACATTTATTAGAGTGGTCATTTATTAGAGTGGTTATAGGCTATGGTCCAAGCTGGTCCAACAATGGCTGTTGATCAATGGAAAGTCCAAGAATCCAACAGTTTTCAGTCCATGAGGCTGAACGTTTCAGCTGGTCTTCAGTATATGCCAGAATCCTGAGGAAGTAGACTCTAATGCCAGTAAAGGATGGATTTACCTGTGAGAGTGAGAGCAAACAGGCAGAAAGAATAAGCTTCCTTCTTCCATGTCCTTTATATAGGCTTGTAGCAGAAAGTATGGCCTGTATAAAAGATGGATCTTTCCACCTCAAAAGATCCAGATTAAAAGTTGGCTTCCCACTTCAAATGATTTAATTAAGAAAAAATCCTTCATGTGTGTGCCCAGCTGCTTGGGTTTTAGTTAATTCCAGATGTAGTCAAGTCAATAACCAAGAATAGCCATCACACCACTCTACCCATTAGGACTGTTACTAAAGACATGGGGTCTATAATTTATTTTGCATCTTCCTGGTACTCTTCTTAACAGATTCCATATAGACAGACCAAAGAGGGGAGTGTTGTAAGAGAACAGGAGATGAAGATGGTGGTAGTCAAGACCATCAGACAAAGACCATTACTCAGAACTCAGAGAAAGATTTCAGCTACAGGTTTCTGGTAACCCTGGAAACCTGCTCCCACAGTGAGGTCTACAGGTTCCCAAAGGACAGGGTGAAGATTAGAAACTACAGAGAGGGTGAATGGAGTCTTTGAGGAAGAAATCCACCCTTGCAGATCTATGAACCCTCCTCTGCCAGGCAAAATACTACAGCCAGGTCAGCTAAACATCTGGGTGATGGGTGGCTAGCATTGCCTCCAGATCTTGCATTCTTGTCCTGCCTGATCAGAAGAGCCCTGGAAGGAGTTTGGATAAAATACTTATCTGTGTGATCTAAGATTAATTACTTAAGCTCTTTGAACCTCAATTTCCATATACATAACATGGGAGGTAGTAAGAACTTTAGATTTGTTTTTTATTATTTTTCAGTTATGTGTATATGTCTGTGTGTTTGTGCAAGATCAGCAAACACTCCCCCCACCCCCACACATAACTAATTTACTGATACCTACTATTTACAAGGCAGTACTAAGAACATAAAATGAAGCAGACTTGATGCTACCTTCAATATATATATATATATATATATAATATATATATATACATATACATATATGTAAGACAGATTCATTTAAGTTCTATTTCTCTAGATCAGTTGTTCTCAACCTGTGGGTAATGACCTCTTGGGGGGGTCAAATGACCCTTTCATAGGGGTTACATATCATATATCTACATTATGATTCATGGCAACAGCAAATTTACAGTTATGAAGTAGCAACAAAAATAATTTTATGGTGGGGAGTCACCACAACACAAAGATTGAGAACCACTGCTCTTAGAGTAATGCAGGTGGGAAGTGCTTCACTCCTGGTATCAGCAGAGCTGGGTGGGTCTCTGCCCAGCTGCGTGGTTCTGACCTGGTCACAGCACTGATGCCACCTTAGTCTGTCTCAGTTGATTGGTTTGTGAGATGGAGAACATCAAGTTCTGTTCAGGGTGCTTTTGTTTCGAGGGTGCTATCGAGTGGGATGCTCAACCCTGGTATGCCAGGGAGGACCCGTGTGAGCACGTAAGTTAAACAGGCGTGTATGTGTGTTCCTGTACTGTGGACCAGAGACAAGTGTCATCCTCAGAAATGCCAATTACCTTCTTTGAGATAGGGGATCTCCTTGGCTAGGAACTCATCATTTAGGCTGGCTGGCTGGGAAGCAAACCCCAGGGATCCTTCCATGTAAACCTCCCCAACTTTGGGATTCTAAGTATATACCATCAGGCCAACATTTTTACATGGGTTCTGTAAATCCAACTCTGGTCCTCAAACTTCTGAGGCAAAAACTTTATCAACTGAGCCATCCCCTGAAGTGTCAATATATAGATTCTGAATCAGGCTTGAGGTGCTGGTTTCTCCCAAACCCCCAAATGATATGACAAGGCCAAGAACCACTGACTAAAGACACATTAGAACATTGTGGAGCTACAGTATACAATGAGCACCTGAACACCAAGGGAAGTAGGGAGGAGAAGCATTTCTGAAACTGCCCAATTCATGCTTTCTGATATTTAAAATGTATCACAAAGGTGAGTCTAAATGCAACATTTATTGTTCCCCACTTTATTACAGAAGTAATGATTTGTATTTGCGGACATAAGGCTAGTTCACATCTCAATCCTTTTCTTGGCTGACGTTCAGGCTGATTTACCATGCCAAGGGCTAAAGGCTTGAAAATATCCCAGCATCCTACTGCTCTGGCAGCTAAATTAAACCTGATGCCCAGAACCTGCGTGAGCAGAATAATGAACTGTTCCACGCTCCCTCCAAGCTTGCCTGTTGGGGTAGGACAGGAGGAAGCCACCAGGGAAGGTGAAACCTTGTTGCAGAAGTAAGTCCCAGCAACAGTTCACCATCAGGCAGATTGTTGTTTGTGACAGAGAAATTCACCATTTTTTCAATTTTCCTAAAATTTCATGAATTCTTAACACAGAACAAGTAAACAAGGTCTTGTCACATTCAACTCATGTTCTTGGGTGTGTCCCTTTGTCCAGATCCTCCATCCTTCTCCAAGTACTAGAGAGTCTTAGGAAGGCTGTGTCCCATTATACAGCTAACCTAAAAGACTCATCTTCAAAATGATAAAAGCTAAATTCACCCAGGGCTTTGTGGTTTTAAAAGCTTCTAACTTACATTATTGTTTTATCCATATGACTGTAAGCCAAATGACATCTCCATTTTCAGTCTTGGGGTATTTGTGTGCTGTGTCTAAGGTCATGTTGTAAGAGGCAGAGCTGGAAGATAAATGTATCTTTGGACTGTTGGATTGATTCTTTAACTTACTTTAGAAACTTCTTTAAAAATACTAACATCCAGGGCCTGGGGAGGTAGCTTAGCCTTGCAAACTCATTGGCCTGAGTTCAATCCATAGAGCTGCAGAAAAAAAAAATCATGATAGTCTGTGTTTTAAATCATGGCACCAGAGAAGCATATAGGTAGATCCCTAGGATTTTATAGCCAGCCAGCCTAGCTGTTGTGTGACAAAATTTTTCCTGGGGAGATGCATCCTACCTACTCACCCCAGATGGAGAACCCACAACAGACCAAAGTACAGATGCCATCAAAGTCCAACTGGGTGAACCAATGACCTTTATTGGGATCACTTACAGGCATATGGATGAGGGGTTACTTACAGGAGCAGAAATGACTCCAAGACAGCTGTATCAGAAAAGCCCATCCCAGCATGGGTGACAGCTCACAAAGCTGGGAACCTGGAGCACACTGCACAGCCTGCAGGCAGCTGCACTGGGTGGAGAGCATCCTTTCCAGGTGCCTCCATTGGTCTAAACCTCTTCCAGGCAGCTTAGCTGCATTCTGCTTCTTCCAGGCAACTGGTCTGGTCTGAGAGGTTATTTTGTTTTTGTTTTTTTTTTTAAAGATTTATTTATTATGTATATAGTATTCTGCCTGCACATATGCTTGTACACCAGAAGAAGGCACTGGATCTTGATATAGGTGATTGTGAGCCACCACATGGTTGCTGGGAATTGAACTCAGGACCGCTAGAAGAGCAGCCAGTGCTCTTAACCTCTGAGCCATCTTTCCAGCTCCGTTTGTTTGTTTTTTATAGTTTTGCTTGTCTGAGAGTCTTCTTTGCAGCTCAGCTTTCTTCTGTTAGTTTTTTTATTGCTTACTCTGGCAGGGAGGGGCCTAGTGACTGGTCAGTTTCAGAAACTCCCTGAAGCTATTTGACTGGTTTACCTTCCTGTTTAAGGAACTTCCAGCAAGATGGAATTTGGGGGAGTGGGGGTGGTGGTGGTGGTGTGGTTTGGTTTTTCGGAGACTGGGTCACTCTGTGTAGCTCTCGTTGTCCTGGAATTTGCTCAGTAGACCAGGGTGGCCTCAAACCCACAGAAATCTGACTTCCTTTGCCTCTTGAGTGCTGGGATTAAAGGTGTGCGTCGACACTGCCCCACCCAGATGTGATGTTGTAATCTCAGAAGAAACTGTTACTTGGTGAACTCCAAATTCAGTGAGACTCTGTCCCACAATAAGGCGGGTGGCTCTCAATTATCTTCTGATTTCCACATGCATGTGCATGCACACCTGTGTGCTCATGTGTACACACACACTCATGTACACACCAATCACCAGGTCTTACCCTGGCAATCTTTGGGGTAAGGCTAAGAGTTGTACTTAAGGTATGAGGGGGGCTTGGAGTTGAGAGGAGTTGTTCTGGGAGGTTCAAAGATTGTCAAAGGGATCCTTTTCCTTCAAAAAGAAAAGTATTTGTTGTTTACACAGAGCCAAACATGGTACTTGGTTCTTGTAATGTTTAATTTCTGGCTTAGATTCCTGACAGACTAGGAGGAAGTGAAGGGAACACTAGCCCACTGGAGCATGTGGCTCTGGCAGGCCTTGTCTTCAGCCCATTCCTTCTGCCTTTGCTAAAAACTGTTAGATTACATCCCTAAAGCTAGCCACCAAAGCCTATTCCTTATTTGACCACTTCTTCCTCCTGAGACTGACTACCAAAGTTCAGCAATCAAAAACCCTGTTTGGTTCACCTAGTTGACATTCCCATTTAAATTAAACATTCTAACACCGGGAGTATAACACTGTACCTCATCTAAAACCTTTACCTTTATAAACCACCATTTGCCCATGTGCCGTATCTGTCGCCCCTCTATCCAGAGGCAGTCCTTTGTCCCTCTGGGACAAATACCTCTTCCTTCTTTCCCTTGTTCCCTTCCCCTCCTTCCTGGCCCCTATCTCCTTTCCCACAGCATTCACATCCTAGCCCATTCTAACACAGAAGAATGACACCTGCAAGGTCATTTGCTCCTGTTTTTCTGCCTGAGTCAGAAAACAGCCGCTTTAACTTTTCTTCCCTGCTTCATAAAGTGTGCAAACAGATGTTTGGGTGTGGTTTGTGCCTATTCCGGGGTTGGGGAGGAAGGCTGGACCTGTACCGGGGTCTCCTTCAGGAAGGAACCAATGTTACCGAGCCTCTTCTATGGGCAGATGCCTTGCTGGCCAAGCATGTGGTGTTAAGATTGGAATTGCCATTTCCCTTTAGGAAAAAGATACTAGAACATGACAAAGACAAGTTCTTCATTCAGAATTGTGCCACACCTGCCAATGCCAGAGTCCCAAATGTTCTGCAATGCCAGCTGCTGCTGGAGAGTCTGATTGCCTAGGCTGGAGTAAGTCCCAGACACTGGCACGGTTCAAACACTTTGCAGGTGTAATCGAATGTGTAATCAAGGCTGCACACCACTGCCATGCAATTCTCCTCCTGCAAGAGATTTAGAACTCATTTGTTGTATATCAAGGGAACTAAATGAATCCTTCCACAGACTCAGATATAAACACATACACATGATTTATCATACCCCACTCCCTACCCCTGCCCCTCATTTTCATCCTTTGAGAACACCCTTACCTTTGTTGTGATACTAGAGGATGAACTCAGGGGCTCATGCATGCTAGGCAAATGCTCCACCACACACTCAACTCAAGAACATTTTTAAGAACATGAAATCTAATCACTCACATCCATGTGTCAAGCTTGTTTGGTGAGCAGAGAAAGGAGGAGGCCCACCTGCAGGTCTGGAGGTCCAAGGGGTTTTGACAAGAGGGAGATGGTGCAGAGGATGCAGGGGAAGTGCAGAGTGATGGGCTGAGTCACATGGACAATCTTGGGTATATTTCCAGTTTTTGTCTCAGTCATTCAGCCCTGGCAAGTAGATGTGATGATACTGACTTGCCATCTGTAAGTGACTTGTCAGTTCCTGTTCCTGGGATAATCTGTGGGACACCGGGCTGGCACTGGGAGAAAGTGGAACAGATCTCCTTTTAGACTGGGTGCTGACTCCACTAATCTGCAGCAGGTCCTATGAGCAGTCTGAGGTAGTAAGAATGTGGAGTACATGCCTTCTGTCTCACATGGGAATTTGTATACCCAGTCATGTATCTGAGGCATCATTGTGGTTTGTAAGCAAAATGCCTCTCAGACACTCAAATGTCTAGATGCCATGTCTGTTAGGATTCAGGCATTGTGCTGGCCGGCCTCTGTCACCTAGCAGGAGGCACTCAGGCAGTACCCTTGCCAGCCCAGGGTCTTATGGCTGCTATATCACTACTTAGTCTGTACACAGTTGCAAGACTCCTTTAAGAAAAAAGCTTCCATGTCTTGAAAAACAGAGAGAGAGAGAGAGAGAGAGAGAGAGAGAGAGAGAGAGAGAGAGAGAAGCTTGGCCCATTCACACTTGCTCTTTCTGCCCTCCTTGAAGAGGCAGGCAGATGTTTGCCTGTCTCTCTCTCTCCCTTCCCTCCCCTGTCCTCTCCTCCCCTGTTCTCCCCTCTCCTCCCCTCCCCTCTCCTCCCCTGTTCTCCCCTCCCCTCCCCTCTCTCCCTTTCCCTTCCCTTCCCCTTTCCTCCACTCCCTTTCCCTTCCCTTCCCTTCCTCCTTCCCTTCCTCCAATAAAACCTCCCATGTAAGCTTGGTCTGCATGACATGTTTGTCCCTCACCTGTTGTGGGGCTTCCCACCAGGGTCCCTCTGAAGCCATATTATAACAATGTCACCAGCCATTTCTCCATTTTAGAAGATTGTGAAAACTTTAGAAGGTACAGGTTATCAGAGGAATGATGTCTTTGAGGGTTTTTAATACAGTCCCATTTCCACTCTGTTCTCTACTTCTGTCAGGTTTTGAGGACACAAGGAGTCCCAGCTGCTCATGCCTTCCTACCACCATGTGCTCCCCCCTCCATTATGGGCTGTTTCTCCTCAAACTATTGGCCAAAATAGGCTCCTTCCTTCCTAAGTGCTTCTTGTCAAAGGAAAAAGCAACCAAATACAGTTATTATTCAAGATTCCAATGAAGTGCCTCAGAATTACTGCTGGTTGGAAGATACAATTTCTTGTCCATGTTAGAAGAAAATAATCTAATTTTTAGAAGACTATTTGAGATTTATTCAAATGAAAATTCATAGTCAATTGCATCCAATTGGTTGCTCTCATCCTTAGTTGGATCTTGGACTCTGCCTTCTAAACAACAAACTAATAATGTCTAAGTGGGATGGACCAGTGACGTCAGCCTTAAAAAAGGAGCTTTGTCATTCAGTTTGATTGGCCCTAAATTAAGGGGTTCTGGGCAAAGATTGTGTGTTGTCTAAAGAAAACCAAATCATTACAAAGTTTTCAAATTTTAAAAATTACTTTAAAAATTTAAGGTCCCTCTAGCCTTCGTTAATGATAATTGCGTTCAAATGATGTCAATGGAAGGGGTACTTAATTGGGAGAGCCATCGTAGAGTTGCACACAGTTGCTTATTTTTACCAAAAATAAATGAAGCTGTTGCTCCATGCCTTTCGACATGAAGACTAGTGAGATGTTCTTACCATCCTCAAGGCATCTAATCCAGCAGGGAGACCCCAGAAAGTCCCCTCAAAGTGGGAGAATTCTTTGATGGGGAGTGTAACTGGCCTGGACTGTCCCCCTTGTTAGCTCTCCATTGGTCCTTCCTCAGCTGACTCAAACCACACAAGGAATCAGATCTTAATGAAGCCATGGGCTGGTGCTACTGGATGCCCAGGTTTAGCTGCAGTACTTTTTGGAGCCCTTGGTAGTGAAAATACTTGCTGACTTCTTGTGTACTTAATAATTAATTTGATAAGCAGGAAGAGACTGGGCTCACTCAGATATGCTGACTCCTTGGATGGTCTTTTCTAGATGTATTTCTGGATTCTAAGCCTCACAGGGACAGATTGGGATGACATATAATGAGCAAAATTCTACAATTCTTCCATTAATAGAATGTAACTCATTGGAATGAGGCAGGAATGTACCCACCCAACAAACCACATATAAGGACTCCTTGAAGCCAAATGGACAGCAAAGTAGAACTTGTTTGAGTCTGGACATTGGCTAGCTAGGCCACTAGGTAGGGTGAGCCAAAGACCCATAGAATACAGTACCAGTGGATAGTATCAGACCCCAAATGTTTAGGCAGGGGCCAAGGAGAGAACAGCAACTCTGACCAGATATTGGCTAAAACTAGGAACATAGGGGACTACCACGGACCTAAGGATGCTGATTGTCAGTTCAGGAGCAGGCCTATAGTTCCAAGAGCTGGAGACTCCATCACATAGTTGTCTTGGCGGGACAATAGCAGTCTTGGAGAGCCAGTGCTTAGATGGGAGCTGAGGGGTGAGAGTTGCATCTTGCTGTGAGGTCCACAGACTTTGGAGGCTGCAGGTTGTGAGAACACTGTTTCCATTCAACAAGGAATAAGGTCTTCCACATAAACTCTTAACGTCATGTGGAATTTATCTCCGTATGTGTTTTTTGTTTTTGTTTTTTTTCTCTCTTGATGTTACTGTCCTAGATGACTTGCCAGCTTGCTCAACACAGTTTCAACATTAAGTATTAGCCTGACTCCCCTTGAGGTTTCCATATAGATGCCTCATCCTGTAGAAACTACATCTCTAAAGCATATCCAGGTTCTTTATGCCACTGTTGCTTCCTACCTGAGTCACGATGGTTTACAAAACCAGTGACAGAACATTTGAGGCCTTGCTACAACCTCTTGTCATGTCAGATTCCTGAGGCAGTGTTTACTGAGGGCTGCTGCAGACCTGACTGAGTGCTTATGGTACCGTTGACAGTATGAGCCTTGGCTGTCTGTCCCTATTAATGCAGCCAAGCAGGTGTCTCTCCTGAAAGACAGGAGTGTCAGCCCTGTCTCCTGGGCACAAGGCATTTTCTCTGGATGCTGCAGTTCTGCTATTGTTTCTTGTTCAGTTTTTCCCTAGCTCCCTGACTTCTGTGTATGACATATATTTTTTTTCTAATTTCTCAAGCTCTGAGATTCCCTTAAAGAAATGTCATTTACAGCTTTGTCCAGTCGTGTGTGTGTGTGTGTGTGTGTGTGTGTGTGTGTGTGTGTGTGTGTGTGTGTGAGTGCGTGCGTGTGAGTGTGTTGTTTAGTTGTAGTTTGCTTTCTGTTGCCTTAATAAAACACTGACCAAAAACAACTTAGAGAGGAAAGAGTTTATTTCATCATATACTTTACTGTCCATCATCAAAGGAAGCCAGGACAGGAGCTCAAGCCAAGAACTGAAACAGAGACCATGGAGGAGTGCTGCTTATTGGTTTTCTTCCTCTGGCTTGCTCAGCTACCTTCCTTATACAACTGAGTTATCTGCCCAGTGTTGGCACCACCCACAGTGGGGCTGGACTAGCAATTAAGCAATTAATCAATTAGCAATTAAGAAAACACCCAGCAGATATGCTCACAATCCATCAAGGTTCCCTCTTCTAGAGTGTGTCTCATTGACAACTGACACACATTTGTGTGCCTGTGCGTCCTTGTGATGATAATTCCACACTTGTCTCTGCAGATCAGAGACATTTTGATTTTGTCACCCTCTTAGATATAGTAATTAAAACTTAAAATGTAACTTTGGTGCTCACATTCCTCCTCCCACCCCCTTGGGTTGTATCTTGAGTCAGATTCTTGATTCTGTGATGGGTACCTGTTTATATGGGGATCTAATAAACATCAGCTTAATGGTACCCAGACAGGAACTATCATTTAGTTAAAGCAATGATTCAAGAGCCAACAGAAATTAGCAGAAACATAAGGGCCAAAGGCCCTGTGATGGCTGGTATTAGAGTTACTATCTAGAAGGAGCCTGAAAATTAGAATGGGAATCAATTATTTACTGAATCTCAGGTCCCATTTTTTGTCATTTTTTTTTCAAGTGCAAATAGGTTATTTCTAATGATTCCTGAATGATCAATATAGAAACAACAATTTTCTCTTAAAGCTATATAATAACCTCTATGTTTTACATAGAGCAGGTTGAATGCCCTATCATACTATAGAACTATTTCAGGTAATGAATCTACCTGTTGGTAGATCTGGGTCTATGTAGTTTTAACAGGTACCTTTTTGGTACACCAATAGGCACAACAGGTAGCTATTTTGTCCCCTATGCTGGGGAGTTTCCTTTTGACCTAACATTCCACACTGTTAGGGGACAAAGTGCAACATACTCTCTTCTGTGAATACTTCCTGCTGAAGCTAGGATGTTATTGTCAGGGTCCAGGAAAGGTGTAATGCTAGTCAAAGTCAAGGATGAAATTCAGGCAATGGGGAATTCATCAGAAGCATCTGGTTCACTGAAGATACAGGGAGAATTCACATCAGTGGGACTGGTCCACATCAACTTTCAGCAAGACTGGGGTTCACAGTCATTTGGAGCATGTTATAGTCATAGTCAGCAGCTGATGCTTGGATGGTGTCTGTTAGTCAAGTGGAAATCTTCTGAGACAGATATGGATTAAGGACAGAAGTTAAAATTTAGGAACTTAAAAGGAAATCTTACATTTGGAACTTTCAGGCCCATAGTTCTAGTAATTTGGGAAGGGGAGTAGTCCCAAGACCAGAGGAGGGAGGGAGGGAGGGAGGGAGGCAGAGAGAGAGAGAGAGAGAGAGAGAGAGAGAGAGAGAGAGAGAGAGAGAGAGAGAGAGAATCCACAGGAATAGACAGGTAGGGACACTTAGGCACTTAGGCTGTACTTATCTGGAGTCCTTTTGACCTGTGAGAAGTAGACCCAAGTCTTATGACTTCCTTAATTCTCTGAAGCTTACAGGAATTTTTTAGTTAGCAAAAAGACGTAGAAGTTTTAGATATTATTAATATTACCAATCTGTACTGAAATGCATATTATAGAAAAATCAGGTAACCAGTGTCTGGAAAACAGCTAGACTAGACTCACACCTTTGAGCCCTAGCACAGCCTATAGATTTGGGTTAAAAATCATGAACATTTTTCCTCTGTCCAGAGATCCAGATACGGATTGGACTGAATTGTCTTTATCTCAATGAGAAATATTTTAAAGTCTATACTAGAAAACAACCAAAACAAATCTAAAATCTTGAGCTTTTGACTAAAAAGTGAATAGTCAGTGCTCTACCAGCTTATCAGAACTCCATTGATCAATGTTAAAACTCTGAACTTTTTAAATCTTAGTGCAACAATAATATAGAAGGGGAAAGAAATCCACCACATTTTCCATTTTCACATACCTTAAATCATTTACTTACGCCTTTACATCTTGCATTTACGTCGTAAATCACTTTCTGAGACTCTCAGAGCTTATTTAAGCTTTCACATCCTCAGACCCTTATATGTCTTAGACCGTCAGAACTTACATAGACTCTCATCCCTCAGACCTTTATATAGCTTAGAATGTGTTCTTAGACCCTCAGAATTGTATAGACTTTTTCTTTCCATCTAATCATTTACCAAAGACACAAGCAGTTATTAGTGAAAGCAGTCATTGCAAATCACGTTCCTTTAGTGGAAAGTTACATCTGAAACTTGTTTATCCTTTAATATGAAGCCTGTGAGCAAGGCAACCCTGTCTGCCTTTTCTCTACAGGAGATCTAGTAGCTCTAGAAAAAGCAAGGCCTGACTTTTATATATGAAATAAGTTAACAAGGTGGCTGAAGCCTTGTGGAAGAAACTGGTTGCCTTATGCTGCTAAGCTGACAAAGTCATCAACAACATCAGAGTTCTGAGAAGGATAAATTATAGCAGAAAATGTAACACACAACCTATGTACAAATTAAAATAGCAGAAAATAGTCCATTACCTAGATAGTGATCCTAGGCTCCCGTGGTCTCCATGGTGTTGGGGAAAGAAGTAACAGGACAACATCAGTCTTCAGCTTCCGGACCCAGACGGTGAGAAGCTTTCCTGTGGAGGGGAAACATGGGGGAGACTGGCCTTACTTTGTTTATGCAAAGTGGGGCATGTAACAGGAGTTCTAATAGGTCTTAATAATAAAAACCCAGTGTCAGATATAGGGGGAAATGCTGAGAGATTAGAGAGACAAAGGAGCAAAACCACAGCCACCTTACGTACTCAACTTTCCAGCCAAAAAGAGGCTGAGCTCCTGTCTCTCCCACCTTATCACTTCCTCTATTGGCCCAGCCATATCCCTTCTTATCTGTTTGTACAGATCTCCAGACCTCTATGGTTAGTTAGTGGCTAGCTCTTGAAAGACCCCTGCCCATTAGCTCTCTCTCTCTCGCTCTCGCACACTCGGTGACACGCCCGCACGCGCGCGCACCCACACGCCCGGCCGCCGGCGCCCTCCCAAGCTGGTCCGCCCCGGCGGGGCCCGCGCCCCCGGCCCGCCCGCCTGGCACCGCGCCCAGGGGCTGGGGCCCCCGCCCCGCCCCCCCCCGCCCCGCCCCCGCCCCCCGCGCCCCCGCCCGATGGGGAACGCTCAGTCCCAAGGATATCTATGGTCAGCCATCTGGATGCGGAGGGAGGAACTGCCGGGTCTGTTGTAGCCACTGTGTACCCAAGATAAGATAGAGCCAAGGCAGCTTCGCCTGATTACCAGACCTTGAGAACATGCTGACTTGAAATAACTCTGTGCCTCATTTAAATTGTCCAATAGAATCCCTGTAACTATGCTTTTCGCTTCTGTACTGTGCTTTTTGCTATATAAGGACCCCTCTCCCTTGGCTTGGCGCGCTTGGCCTCACAGAAGCTAAGTCTCCCCGGGTACCCGTGTATCCAATAAAGCCTCTTGCTGTTTGCATCCAAGTTCCTGGTCTCGCTGATTCCTGGGTACGGGTCTCCTTCTATGAAAGTACCTCTTCTGGGGTCTTTCACTCTGACCTGATCTTCAGGCAAGCTTTATTTGTTAGCGTATAAACAAGATATCACTACAGGGGCAATCAACTCTTTAGTGTCCTGACTGTCCACAGTTTGGGTAGGGTCTTGGTGGCAGGTGCATCATTGGGGCAGTGGTTAGCATTATCACAATCCAGGTGGAGTTGCTGTGATGCCCTGTCATCTTCTTTGGAGACCTTAGGGTCACAGCTAGGAGCTATCATAGTAAGCTTTTCCCACCAAACCTTTTAAATGCTTTCTTCATCAGATCTCAGACAAGTTTGAGGACCATTGTCTACTAAGTATGTTTGAGCTAAACAAACCTAGGCTTGGCCATGAAAACATATCTAACATGACTACAAGTTTGATTATTATAGATGACAAACTACAAACCTGTATTTCTTAATTATACATTGCATTTTTAAATGAGCTACATAGGTACAATACCTTAGACAGGAGTAGAAACATATATACAGTACAACAAAAATAACCTTAAATTTGTCTCAATATACAAAAATGCATACCAATGTATAATATTTGAGACTAGTAATTGTTTTTGTTGTTGTTGTTTAAAAATAGATTCAATAATCTACCCTTTACTACTCCCTCCTTTTTTTTTGTTTTTTTGTTTTGGAAAAAGATCCCTGAATCTGACCTACTTTGTTTAGTTTCTTCCATGACTATGACCAATAACAACTTGCAACCAACCCTCCTAAACAATGACAAATATCCACAGAATGACCAGAAACCATCCATCTCACCTGTTGGGAATGTGGATGCTGTGTTCTCTAGACTGCTTCCTGTTGTTTGGGGGTGATGGCATATCTAGGGAACCTTTAGAAAGTTTGGATAATGGTCAAGTCCTGGACGAGCTAGCTGTATTATTTTTTGTTTAATCTCTGTGTGATGGGAAAGTGTAGAGCTTCTCTGAAGTCTTGGCTGGAATAGTTTGTGAAGCTGGACCATCTCAGCTAAGAGCTTTGAAGTTCTGGATATAGATTTTTGAGAGGAAACTATAATTGAGGTATTATGAGAGGCTGGAACATTTGGGCTACTTATCTTTATTCATGTCTGGTCCTTTTGTTCTGAAAACATAAAAAATTTTAAAGGTAACATACATATCTATATTAACACAAGTATGGAATGTATAGTATGTACAAGTCAGCTAAAAATGATTTGTTTCATGTTTGAGCAGGTAAAAATACATCTGTCAACTTTATAAGTTCATTTGGTCTGCATAACCAAACTGTTATGAGGACTCTGAAGCCAACAAGATTTATCATGTCTCATTTAGTCTCAGAGCTGTTCCCATGTAGAGGGACAGGCACATGTGCCACCTATCCTATAGTCTTTCCTGGCTTCCTCCCTCATGTCTGCAGTTGAGATCCTCAGGAGGTCTCCCTTGGTCAAATCGTTATTAATTTTGAAGCAATCCATAGCTTTTTTTTCCTGTGGAAGCAAAAGCACAACCTCTCCCCCAATGCAACACATTTCCCCACTTCCATTCTGAAGCCAGGACATCTTTAAAGTATAAAGGCTGCTTTAATTCATCAGTTCCTTCTAAAATTCAATGTCTAACAGAAGATGTCAGTTTCTGTTCATTATTAGCATTGAAATGATTCGAAGTCAACAAAGCACTATACAGACACCCTGTGCATTTCCCATCTTTGCATGGCTTTTTCCTTTTATATTATTTTACTCTCTTTAAAGACCTTATCATTTTTTTATTTATTTTTCAACAATTTTTGCTATTTTTGGAAAGATTTATTTATTTATTATGTATGCATGTATGCCAGAAGAGGACACCAGAGCTCATTAAAGATGGTTGTGAGCCATCACATGGTTGCTGGTAATTGAATTCAGGGCTTCTGGAAGAGCAGCCAGTACTTTTAACTGCTGAGCCATCTCTCCAGTCCCTAAAGACTTTATTTTTTTTAAACTATTTATTTAAATATTTATTTTTATGACTACTTATTTTTTTTTCTTTAGCACCTAAGCACATTGTAACTTGTTCAGAGGTTTTTTTGGCCTAGACCTGGCTTCTTTTTTTTTTTTTCCTCCTACAAGTCTGTAGCATTCTCTAACCACCTCCCCCCATTCCTTGAGAGCCTAGCCCCATTTACCACTCCAACTCTGAGAAGTTGTTGAGCCTGTTGTGCCCAAATTCTGAATCCCAAAATCACCAAGAGACCTGATCCGATGCAAAAGCAAAGAGTCTTTAATTAATTAATGAGTTAACACAGTGCTCGGAGCAAGAAGAACCCAGAAGGACCATGGGGAATGGAATTTATTGGGGTAGAGCAAGAGGTGTATCTGGGGTCTGCACCAGACTCAGGATTGGTCCACTTCTGACCTGTCCTGGTTGATTGGTCAACTGCAGCTATAGCCTGGTTGCTATGGCCTGGAGGCCCTCCAGGGGTGGTCACTACACTCTGCATTCCACTGTTAACAAAAGCATATCCAGAGCCAGCCAGCTAACTTCTGATTGGTTCCTTGCCACATGGAGGGTATCTGACTTCCTAGTGACTGGGGGAAGATCAGGCAAGTTCAGAAGCTCAGCACATATTTCTGAGTCAGAGACCTACCTCCTGCTGGGAGCTGGGAGCTGGGAGCAGAGAGCTGGGTGAGGGTCTGTTCCCTTCAGAGTCCACTTTCCAGAGTCCCCCAAAGCAGCATCCCACTGTTGTGAGTGCTTGCAAAGAGGCCCAGGTGGAGAATGCAGCAGCACTGACTGTTGTGAATCTGTGTAGTAGTGCCACACAGGGGTTGCCAAATATAGTCAGATTTTTCTTAATTTTCCTTAACAGCTTACAATAACTTAGTAGTTTTCTTAAGACTAGGACTTGCTGGGGTAGGGCTTGTGAGTAGGGACTGGGGGAGCCTACAGGCTAGTAGATAAATTACTGAGTACCAGAGCCATATGTTAATGAAGGACCACAAATTTCCTTTGCCAGAGATAAGGAGATTGATGCCATTTTTAGCAAGCAGGAACCTTCTTCAAGCCCCTGAGGGAATGGGGGCTTTTGTTTAATGCCTAACCTTGGAAAAAGGACTCTGTAGCTTCATCTCTGTTAAGTCTGAGCTTAAAAAAACAATTTCTCACCTGAAGCCCCTTTAGCATTAAAAAAAAAAAAAAAAAAACCTTCAAATTCATAAACCCAGTCCACAGAGAGACTGGGAAGTTTCCTGATCCTTGTATAGTACACTGTGACATTACAGAATATAACAGTTTCTTATGTGACTCAGTTTATCAAAATAGCTTGAGTTTAACAAAGCTGGCAAAGACAGAGGCTAAATATACATTCTTAAGCAGGAATAGACTTTAAGTAAGGAGAGACATTCTGTAGGCCATTGTTTCTCAACCTTCCTGTGATTTGGTTCCTCAATACAGTTCTGTTGTACCCAAATTCTGAATCCCCAAATCACCAAGAGGCCCATTTCGATGCAAAAGCAATGAGTCTTTTATTGCAGTTGTTTAACGAGCTAACCCCATGTTAGCTTGGGCCTTTCATCCATACACCACGGCGGATGGGGGGGGGGTGTCCCAGAAACCACTGCATAGAGATCTTATAGGGCAGTGTAAGGGGAGTGTCTAGGGGTACGCACAGGCTCAAGATTGGTGTGCCTCCATGCTTGGAGGGTTTGCCCTGTGTTGATTGGTCAATTGGTTGTTATGGCCCATAGGCCCTCCCAGGGTGGTTGCTATGCTCTGCGCATCATTGCTGTGCACTTGTCCGTAAAGCACACCCAGAGCCATAAAGCATAGCACCACCAGCTAACTTCTGATTGGTTCCTTGCCATGAGGCAGGCATCTGACCTCCTAGTGACCAAGGTAAGGTCAGGCAAGCACATGTTCGGCTGTTATGGCTGCTGAAATGGGGAGCTGGTCCCTTCAGTTCCCCATGTTGTGGTGACCCCCAACCACAAAATCATTTCATTTCCATTGCTATTTCACAACTGCAATTTTGCCAGTGTTGTCTCAGTGCAAACATCCAACAGGCAGGTGATCCTAGGCTACCCCTGTAAAAAGGTCTTTCAACCCTCAAAGGGTTGATACTTAAAGATTGAGAAGGTGCTTCAAGATTTTTTGCCAGACTGCTTGGATTATTGTCTTGCTGCATCATAAGATAGGAACATCCCAATTTCTGGTGTTTAGTATTTGGTGCTCAAAGCTATGGCCTTAATTTTCAACCTTTTCTTTCTTTCTTCCTTTTTTTCTTTGTTCCTTCCTTTCTTCCTTCCTTCCTTTTTTTTGGGGTGGGGGTGGAGTTTTTGAGACAGGGTTTCTCTGTGGCTTTGGAGGCTGTCCTGGAATTCCTGGAATTAGCTCATGTAGACCAGGCTGGTCTGGAACTCACAGAAATCCACCTGCCTCTGCCTCCTGAGTGCAGGGATTAAAGGCATGCACCACCACCACCCAGTCAGCCTTTAATTTCTTTTTAAGTGCAAACATTAATAATATAAAACATTTTGTAAACTTAAAATGTTCCACAGTCTTATAAGTTTAAATATTCTAAAAACTGTTCCTTTAAAGAAAATCCAGGTTTTAAATTTTATGCAAAACTCTAAAATTTCGGGCTGGAGAGATGGCTCAGAGGTTAGGAGCACTGCTTGCTCTTCCAGAGGTCCTGAGTTCAATTCCCAGCAACCACATGGTGGCTCACAACCATCTGTAATGAGATCTTGTGCCCCCTTCTGGCCTGCAGGGTTACATGCAGGCAGAAGACTGTCCTCATAATAAATAGATACATCTTTAAAAAAAACCTCTAAAATTTCCTCTTAGAAAAAGATTAATGATGGGGAATGTACTGTGTATGTTCATCTAATTGATTAATGAATAAAGTACTGTTTGGCCAATGAGACAGCATGTTAGGCAGGACTAGGAGTCAAAGAGGATTCTGAGAAATGTAGTAGAGAAGTGGTGATCCAGGCAGGAAGTGACATAGCAAGGAGACTCATATTTAAAGAAGGAGAAACAGGAAGTGTCCCTTTTCCCCTCTGCTGTTCCTCTAGCGGCACAATGTGATCCACTGACAATGAGGGACACCAATGGAAGATGTCCAATAAGTCTTATAAAATATATAGATTTATGATAATTAAGACTGAGATAGGGGCTAGAGAGATGGCTTAGATAGGTTAAGAGCACTGACTGCTCTTCCAGAGGTCTTGAGTTCAATTCCCAGCAACCACATGGTGGCTCACAACCATCTACAATTCAATCTGGTGCCCTCTTCTGGCATGCAGGTAGAACAGTGTATATGTAATAAATAAATAAATCTTAAAAAAAAAAAACTGAGATAACAGATGAGAATCCTACATTAGCCAAGCAGCATTTGTACCTAATACAAGTTTCTGTGTGTTAATTTGGGCTCTAACTCAGGCTGGCGGCTGGCGTAAAGTGCACACATGGCAGTGGGGGTCAGCGGCTTTTGGTGGAAATATTTATCACAACAGTTTAAAATCTCTCAACTGTATATTCCTGCAATATCAAAAATAAAGCACTTTTTTTTACTTCAAGAGGGAGAAAACAGGGCATAACCCACAATTTGTGTAAGTTATAACCCAGCTCCAACAGTGTGAACAATTCAAAGCCCAATATCTGGGATTCATTCATAATCCTTTTGGTTTTCTTGAGGGGCTTGGATCACCTATTTAGTCCCACCTTGGACAACATATACATAACCTGCCTTGTAGTACCAGCCTTCTCCATTTCATTGTGGCTGGGTGCTTCTGGAGACTATCACATGGCACAAACATTTCCAAACTGCTAATGTTCCTTATTGCAACTGGGCTCTCTTTAGGAACTCTAGCCCTGCCATATATTTGCAAACTTCAGCTGTTCCACATGACCCCTTCATGTCCTTAAAACCATTATCTCCTGGGTGACTCTTATGCTACACACTTTGGCTGCCAGCACACGGTATATATATTCTTGCATATGGATGCATGGAGATGCAGCTTTAATACCTTATTAAGCAAGCATTGTTTTAAAAATCCTATCTTTCATAAACCTTGTTTTCAACACAAGACAGGAATTATCTTACAAAAATCCATCCTAATTCAAAACATCTTTAAGACCTGTTGTTGCCTCCTTGGTAGGCCCAGTCCATGTGAAGATGTCAAGGTGTGAAGTCACATGACATTCACCCTTTTCAACCCTAGCAAAGATGGCTGCCAGCCATGTGACTGCCTAAAGATAGTGGCAATCTAAAATGGAATCATGCCACATGGTTCCTTTGAAATTACCCATGCATGGATTTTTAACTATCAACTCCTGGTGTTACTAGTTTTAACTTAACTTTTTTTCATAGATTTTACAGATTTTTAACCATACCCAACAAGATGAACTTATAAATTTGAGGTACAGAATGTTCACATAAACCAAGTCTAATTTTTTGGCTGTTCTGCTTTGTTTTTTTTCCCTATTACTGTGCCAGACAGATAACTGACACAGTGACATAGAGGAAACTTTTAAATACGCCTGGGTCTAGTGAAGGGAGAGCCATAATCCAACTCTAGAGCCAGCTTTCCAATAAATAAAAACAGCATAAAACAACTTTAATGTTATCCACACCTAAAAGACATCTGAACTCCTACTAACCTGAGAACAGTGACCAGAGTTAAATTCTGAGCCCCGGCCATAAATGCAGTCATGGAAGTGGTGGTGACTGGCTGCTGGCAGCAGAGACAGAAAAAATATCTGGCCCATTTCTGTCTCAGCTCCACACTTGGAACAAAACTTATGGAGAGATTAGAAAACACAGAGAGACAAGACTTTCCAACAGAAAAAGCACAACATAAAATTTCTCAAGAAATAGACTGACAAAACTTTCCAACAAGACCAACAAAACTTTCTGCAGAAAACAAAACTTTCTAACCAGAACCAGAACCAGAACCAAATGGGCAGGTGATGTCTTGCTATATGCTCTGGATGGGAGAATATTGGGGTCCTGTTGAATCCCCTCCATGTCCCAGATAGGGATTCCACAAACCATAACCAGACTATGACTTACCAGGAGATCTCCGTAGATGCTTGCTGCTTTTCTTAGTATGGCAGTTCACTCCAATAGTCTGAGAACTGAAGGCAGCCTCAGAACCTTGGAACATCTCAAGTCATATGCCTCCTATAGTGGCCCCTCAGCCCTGGAGTTCTGCAGTGAAGGTCTGGCTTTAGAATTTGGGTGGGTGATCTGAATCTTGCTGGGGCCTCCAGAAAATGTTAATCCCACCAATTGAGAACAAGGCCACTACCACAGTTAAAGCCAAATTTGGAGCAAACTTTAATAAATATTGGCCAGGTGGATGGACTCTGTCCAGGTCCATCCCTGGTTCCCCAGAATAATGCTCCTGGATCAGCATTTCCCATCTGGTCCAATCAAGGGAAAGCATGCATCCTGATGTACCACCAGCCTACATCCAATCAGAAACAAGTGTATGTCCTGACATATTTCCTGCCCACATGTGATCAAGCACATCCAGTGCAGATGGATCAAACAAACTTGTTTAGGGGAGTGGAAACATGTTTGTTGTCTCCCATAAAAAATAGCCTCCAGCATTTCAGGAACTATCTGTCCTTGGGCAAGGGGCATTTTTGTTTCATGGATCCCTAAGGCATAGTAATTAAAGCTTAAAATGTAACTTTGACTCTCACACTTGTACACAATTACCAGCATGGCTATGGCAAACAATTTGAAAACCAATGTCAGGCTCTATGTTTTCTTCCAGCACATGGGCACTGCTTATAGTTTGTGTTTTCACTGTGGCATGGCTTATTGGGATGGCTGAGAAGAGGACAATAATTTCATCTATTTCTAGGCCATTGGTTAGTGAGGGGTAAGAGGAGGGAGGTGATTAGCTCCCTTGTTCCTGTGATTGCTTTGTAAAAGTTGAAGGGAAAACAAAGACTCCTAATGGCCACCTGTGTTTCTGCCACTCTCAAATTCACAGATGGAAATCTGAACTCCTAACATGCTCAGCCAGGACATAGACATTCCAGATCCAAATAGTTTGGTGCACTGGGACACCTTTAAGAGGCTGGGCCTCATGGTGGGGGTCTGAGATGACTGGGTGTGTGTGTGCCCTCAGCAGGATACCTCCCCTTCCTCCTCCTTTCTTCACTGGGTATGGCTGCTGGGAGGTGAGCAGTTTCCCTGCCACTTTCTCTGGCTGTTCAGTCTCCAGAGTCCCAGAGAAACAGGGCCATTCCAGGGCCTGGCCTGGAACTTTCAGAATCCCCACTTTCCTCTGCCCTTGGAAGCTGGCTCATCTTGGGTATTTCAATAAGGAAGTACTGACTAGCACGCACTCTGAGTGCACTAAGACATTTCCTCCCCAGAGCTCCACGTGGGGCCTTCTCTTCTCCCTGCGCCAGCCTTTGTTTGCCAGCCCCTGGTTTGCTCCACTCTGCAACACCCACTCCACCCCACACAGCCCCCTGTAGGCAAGAGCACTCTCTTTTGTTCATGTAGAAGGCCTTCCTAGAGAAGCTCCTTATTCTTTTCATGATGCTCCTAACAAAAGACCAAAGGACAAAACCAAGTCACAGGGTCTGGAACAAGACTTTCAACAATGGAACTACAGTGGTTGAAGCTTTAACATGTGTTTTTGTTTACGAGGTGTGTGTGTGTGTGTGTGTGTGTGTGTGTGTGTGTGTGTGTGTGTGTGTGTGGTGTACATAGGTGGATGCTGTGAGGTCATGTGTTTACATGGAAGGCGGTCCTCTAGACATGGACATCTCCACAGCACACAACAACATACCTTTGCAGGTTTCCTTTTATACTACTTGTGAATGTTGGTGGCTGTGACAGCTAATCCAAGTGTGACCCTGAAAACTATTCTTGATATATTGCGCTCTAGGAAACATCTTACAGAGGGTGTGGAGTAGATAGGAATAGGCAGTTTGGGAAAGTGGGGCCTGCCGCCTACAGGTCAGTGTTCCTTGTCACCTGCTCTCCTGCTGTAGACATTTGCTTTCTGCTTTTGTCTCCCAGACTGCAATGAACAGGTAACTCTGCAGTAGGCATGACTAATGGGATCATAAGTGGAGACATGCGCCTTGGGATTGTTGGGCAGGGGAGTGAATTTTCCTTCCGTCTGGAGAACAGTCCTGTGGAGCCCCAGGGAGGAAGGGCTCAACTTTTGCAGTTGCAGAGCAAGTGCAGGGACAGAGGTGATTGCAAACTGAAAATTCTTTCTTCTCCTTTCCCTCAAAAATGAGCCAGTTTTACATTCTTGTCAAAGGAAGCTTAGTAACTTTTGCTGTATCCTGTGTCCCTGTCCTCATCATGGGGTTCTCTGAGAAGCCCTCACAGGGCTGCTTACCTTCTATGTTTCCAGCATGGTCTGAGTTCTTCAATTTTATAAGGCCAATGTATTAGAGCCATCCACTCAAAAATGACAATAATGGAGATGCTGATAGACATGACATCTGCACTGTGGTTCAGGAGGGCAGTTAGCAAGCTGCTCTGATGTGACTTTCGAGTGGTTTTCTTTAACAGAGCTCTTGCCTGTTATCAGACTTGACTCAGTACAGTCTGCCATTCCTTGCTATGTTGTCAGATATAAAAAATCCCCTCAACTCAGTTCCATATACAAGGCTGAGAGATAGACTTCAGACTTTACCATTGGCTGTCATTCTTTGCATGCTTTGGGGTGGAAGTTATCACTGGGTTAAACTGTAAAATATAAATTACTTTAAACAAATGACAACTTTTATTAATCTAAAATCCATTTCTGAGCCAGAACTACCTGGTTTGGTGATTTGGATAACTACTTAATTGTAACTGATGTTCATTCAGATCTATATTCTGCTCTTTAGACATTACTTATTGAGCAGCCAAGTTCTTAAAACACAGATTGGACTAGGTAATCAAAAGGTTTTATTCAACCTTTAGCCCATCTCCTCCTCTGTTTAATGGGAACAAAAATCTGTGTTGTGTACAATACATTTGTGTATGTGTGTATTCATGGAATCCTATACATTTGAGTACATTGCCTATGTAAATTTAAGTAACTACCACACACCCACAGCACAGTGCTGACTGATACAACTGCCATTGTAGTTATAATGCAATGGTTCCAGTGAGATTTCTCCAGAGTCCCTTATTTAGCTATGTGGTTGATTTGTACTTACTGAGTCTTGTGTTTGGCATCTATGGTGGTTTGACTTAGAAATGCCAACCCCCCACTTAGGCATTTGCATACTTGGTCCCTAGTTCTTGGCACTATTTGGGAAGGTTATGGAATCTTTTTACAAGGTGGAGCCTTGCTGTAAGAACTATGTCCCTGGGGGTGGTTTGAGAATGATAGCTACACCCTAGTTCTAGTTCACTTTCTCTATTTAGTGTTTGTGGTTGAATATGTGATCTCTTGGCTTTTTCCTCTGGTCACCCACTGCCATTCCTCCCCACCATATAGACTCTCCCTCTGGCAGCATAAGCCAAAACAAACCTTTTCTTCCCTAAGCTGCTCTTGGTCATGGTATTTATCAGAGCAACAGAAAAGAAACTAACTCAACATCTATTTTGTGTGGTTCTCGAGGTACACACAGATTCTGAAAGTGGGAGATAGTGGGATTTCTACCACCAAGTGCTATTCCTCCAAAGTTGTGTATTTATTGTCTCTCAGCTCTGCCTTCTTATCTATGCTGGAGGATATGAGCCTTTGCTGTAAACACTTTTAGGTAGGGAATGGAGTGTCCTGTCTACGATGCTGATGAGGAAGCCTCCTTTATTTAAATCTTATTGAAAATATTGCCAAGTAAATAATCCGATTTTCCTGCCATCAGACAGTTCCATGAAGTTCACGTCCACTTTCCTATGAGAACAAGAAGAGCTCATGAATACTCTGAATACTCACTTGGTGTTACACAGTAAATAAAATCTGTTGTCAACCTTTAGCTAAGTGAGTATCAAGGCTGCATTTTCACTAGGCTTTTTGGGATGGTGTTTGCTGTAGGTAGTTTTGTATGATAGGCACTTACCAAATGAATGCTTGTTTAAAAATGATACTTGCTTCTTTGTTTCCCAACATCCTTAGCTCTTCCTATCCACCCTCATTGCTTATGTGGTTTGTTATTCAATTTTTTCATTGCTGTGTCAAAATACCTGGGAAAAATCAATTTAAGGAAGTAAATACTTATTTTGAATCATAGATGATCCATGGTTACTTCAATATGCTGTTTTAAGGCAGAGCTCCACACAGAGTGTGAGGGGAGGCAGAACTGCTCCCCTCATGGAAGACAGGAAGCAAGGAGGGTGGCCCTGGGGACAAAGCATCTTTGTTAAATACATACCTACAGTGACTTTCTTCTCCAAATTAGACCCTACCTCCTGAGGTGTCTATCATCTTCCCATAGTCTGCAAGGTCATGATAGAAAATAGGCTAACCCATTAGTGAGCTAGCGCCCTCATTATGAAGCACTTCCTAAAAGCTGCATGCACCTCTAAATACTGTCACACAGAACCAACCTTCACATACATTTGTTTATAGGGAAGATTAAAGATGCACCCTGTAACTCAAGAATGCATAATATAGAGTGATTATAGGATGACTGGGGAGGTCCTTCTGTGTATGTTTATCTTATTGGTTGTTGAATAAAGCACTGTTGGCCAATAGGGGAGCAAGATAGATGGGACTAGGAGTCGAGGAAAATTCTGGGAAATGTAGTAAAGAGAAGTCTTGTGATCCAGGCAGGAAATGACATAACAGGCAGACTCAGAATATAAGCAGGGACAAGCAGGAAATTGTTCTCTTCCTCCTCCTCTCTTCTCTGTAGTCACTATGTGATCGCCAGCAAGAGAGGGCACATACGGCCGGTGTCCTCAATAAGATAAGTTCTTATAAACTATATAGATTAGTAGTTATGGTTGATAATTAAGACTGAGCTAGCAGATAAGAAATCCTAGTCATTGGCCAGCAGCATTGTACCTAATATTAATCTCTGTGTGCTATTTTGTGTGCTCACGTGGTGGCAGGGTTCGGGCAGCTTGGTGGAAAGATTTATCGTTACAATAGGAGACACAACTTATGTGTACAACAGTCTTGGTCAGTTCTTACCTTCACCTCTGCTGTAGGGCCAAGGGGAACTGGACTCTGCTTTCACTACAGGCTGCATTAGGAACTGGTGAGGTTGTGAGGGTAAAGCATCAATGAAACAGAAGTTGTTTCCTGAAGGCTGGGGACAGAGCTCAGCAGAAAGGTACTCGCTTAGTGTGCACATGATGGTTAATATTATTGACTTGACAGGATCTAGACTCACCAAAAGACAGACTGCTGGCCACATCTGTGAGATATTTACTAGATTAGGTTAAACAAGGTAGGAACGCCCATCTTCAACGTTCTGTGGGGTGGGGTCCTGGATTGCTTACAAAGAGAAGAGTGAGCTGAGAACCAGCATTCATCTCTCCCTGCTTCCTGACAATGACATAATGTGATCAGCTGTGCCATGACCCTACCACAAAAGACAACCTCCTGCTGTGATGGACTATATCCTAGGACCATGAGCTGAGTAAATACTTCCTTCTCTAAATTGCTTTTGTCAGGTCTTTTGTCATAGAAAGCTCTAGGTTCAACACCACCCTGACCCAGGACTCAGGCAAACAAAGAAGAAAAAAGAAAGAAGCGAAAAGAAAGTAAAAGCTTGAGGAGTTTTCTGAAAAAGGACAGTGGCCAATGTCCCTTTCAGAAATCAACGTGACTGGAATCAGGATCCAATTTGACTCTGCTTTCTATAGGATATCCCAAGTTTGGAAACCTGTATAGCTTAACATTGTTATGTAACAGGTTAGCTACATTTTCAAACAATACATTCAATCTCTAGATGGTTTTTCATATAAACTACTTCTAAATTTTAAGCAGTGGCTACAAGTGTATATATGTACACCCCCACCCCCAAAGATCTCATAGGCTTTTTCTCACACATGCTTTGTTTCATTATACATGGCTGGTGGAGATGGAGGTGAATATGATGGTGGAGATGCCAAAGGTAGAGGTTGAAGAGAGGGAAGAGGTACTAGAGGAGGAGGTGGAGGGGGGGAGATGGAGGAGGAGCTAAGGAGCTTTGTGAGGACCATTCCTATTTCTTCAAATTATATCGATCACTCCCCCATGCCCTCCTGTCACACAGGAGGTGACTGGTGCCTACAGACAGCTGGTGCATTCTTCGCAAAGCCTTGTCTCACCAGCAACATGGCTCAAAATGCCTACTCAACGAGAATGCCAGAAGACTCCTGTGACCTCTAACATTAATTTAAACTCAGATAATGAGTTTTTCTTTCTGATGACACAATGCTCTGCATACAAGGTCTCCTTAATACAAAGTCTCGAAGGGCAGCTATTGTGATTCAACTGGAGCACAATAGAATTACTGACACAGTATCTGTGCCCTCTACTGACTGTACACTTTACTCCATTCATTCTACACACATGACTAAGCACAGAGCCCATGCTAGATACTGTGCTCAGTATCATCAGGTTCCTCCCATCAGGAGTCTGGTGGAGGCAACAGGAAATTTAGTAACCAGCCAAAGTGGGTATTAGGGTACTGATATCAGTGGATTTAGGGGTTTGCACGGATTGTCTTGGGGCTGTAATGTAGATCCTTGGTATCTGAACAGTTAGCATCCACACAGGCTTCTTTCTGCCCTACCTCCCAGCCCACCAGAGTAAATGAGGGAAGGAGGCAAAGGGAAGGATGAAGAGAGTGGTTACTGAGGAGTGCAGGCTTTTGGGGGGGGGGAGAGAGAAAGCATTCCAGTTCCTTTGAGGCTATCTGTCCTTCCTTGGCAGCTCTGCACAGGGCAGTGCAGAGCTACACAGTGCACCTTAGTGCATGAGGGTTTGTGTGTGTGTGTGTGTGTGTGCGCGTGCGTGCGTGCGTGCGTGCGTGCGTGCGTGGTCTGTCTGTGTGTGTGTGTGTGTGTGTGTGTGTGTGTGTGTGTGTGTGTGTTTGTGTGTATGTGTCTGTGTGTAGACAGTAGAGCTAATTTATTTTTAAAAAATAATTTATTTGCATTTTATTTACTTTGATGTTTTACTTTCATGTATGTTTGTGTGAGGGTTTCAGATCCCCTAGAACTGGAGTTATAGACAACTGTGAGCTGCCATGTGGGTGCTGGGAATTGAACCTGAGTCCTCTGGAAGAAGAGCCAGTGCTCTTAACCACTGAGCCATTTCTCCAGCCCTAGAGCTAATTTCTAACCTTAGCTCATGATTACATTGTCCTGTCATAGGAGTCTCAAGTGGTGGGTGTCATAATGGCTCTTAGCTGCCTGACCTGTGTTTGCAATTTGGAAAGGCTCCTCTCAGGTGCACTTGGAAGGAGTAGCATGCTTAAGAGATTTAGGAACTGATTAGGATCTCCTGGGTAGCTCACCTGCTTATATCTTCAGGTTCTGGAGTTTACCAGGTACACATTGGGGTGTTCAGGTTCTTGTGTCTCAGAACAAGGGATGAGATGGAGCAAATGGATAGCAAGAGAAGTGAGAGGTGGAGAAATAAGTCAGAGCAGAGACAAAGTTTAGAAATTTAGAGGTGCAGGTATCTTGAAAGATGCAACCCTTAAAGAAAAGGAAAACATGAGTGTAAACAGTGATCAGACTGTAATATCTGATTCTTCTTTACAATTGAAATAAATTGTAATATTAATTTATAAAAAAATTTAGAGGTGTTATACAAAGGATAGGCACTTCTTTGTCACATAGGAGGGAGTGAAGCTTTGGGGGGGCATTTGCATAGCATGGACTTTCTGGCTTATTTCCGTGTATAGGCTTTCTTGTGCACTGTCACATGTAGTTGACAAGTTACAGGCTCCCCGGAGACAGTGGAGTCTATCTGCACCTGAGCCAGTGGCTCCAGCCACTTCTATTTGGTCTCAGCCCAGGAAGTTCCAGGCTTCCTTTCTTCCAACAAGTTTTTCCTTTGTGCTAATTTCACAACTTTTGTGAAAGATCTTCTGGACCCCACTCCCTTCCCTTCTTTAGTAATGAAGGTTAATTTTGAGTGTTAGCTAGATTAGACTAAGAAGCACCTAGGGCATAGTGGAGCTTAGCTCTGTGAGGGAGTTTCCAGATGAGGCTCACCATGGATGTGAACAACTCTGATGTGGGATGTCCTTCTGTATGTTGCCAATATGTGTTGCTTTTATTAATAAAGCTGATTTGGTCAATGGCCAGAGAGACTGTAGCTAGATGGGAAATCCAAACAAAGATGCAGAGAAAAAGTAGGTGGAGTCAGAGAGATGCCATGTAGCTGCCTAAGGAGTAACATGCCAGAGCATCACCAGTAAACCACAGCCTCATGGCAATACAGATTAATAGAAATAGTTTACCTTGTGAGAGCTAGTCAGTAATATGCCTGAGCCACTGGACAAACAATTTTAATTGATATTAAGTCTCAGAGTGTTATTTCATAAGCAGCAGGACAGAAAATTTCCAACTACACAACACCATCTCATGGACTGGGGTCCCAGGAAGAATAAAAGAGAAAAGGTAGAAGCTAACCAAGTCACAGCATTCATCTCTTAGCTTTCTGTTCCTGAGATATAAGGAGGTGAGAAGTCCCAGCCACACACTCCTGCCACTCTGGGGCCTTTTCCTTCCTGCCATGTTGGATGGATTGGTGGTTTAAACGAGAAATGTCTCTCATAGTCTTAGGCATTTGAATACTTGGCTCCTGGCTGGTGCCACTTGTTATGGGAGGTTTTGGAGGTGTGTCACTGGGGGTGGGCTTTGGTATTAAAAGTCTCATGTCACTTCTAGTTTGCTTTCTCTGCTTCATGTTTGTGGTTGAAGATGTGAACTCTCAGCTCTCTGATTCTGCTGCCTGCTGCCACCCCCACCCCCCACACGTCGTTATAGTCTCTAACTCTCTGGTACTGGCAAGCAAAAACAAATTCTTTCTTTTACAAATTCCCTTGGTCATTGTGTTTTATCACACCGACAGACAAATTACTAATACAAATAGTATACTTAATTTTTTTTCAGATGGTGTACTTTAAACTGTGAGCCCACCCCCCCAATCCTTTTAAGTAGCTCCTGTCAAGTATTTATTTGTCAAGACAATAAGAAAGCAACTGAGTCAGCATGTAATGACTGAATACTAAAGAAGAGCAAGAGGCCAGAGTTGTAATTTTAAAAAGTGGTGTGAGAGAGAAGGGTGCCATGCAACAGAGTGCAAATGGAGGGCTTTTTTTTTTTTAATTACAGGAAAATGATTGTAAAATGGGAAAGGGGAGCGGGGGAGATGAGGGTGCGAGAAACAGGAAGATGGGAGGTGGGCAGGGCTCTTATAAAAGGGAATGTAGTGAATGTGCACAGGTGGTGCTCTTAGTGGCTGCAGTTTAGGGCATACCCAGTCAGAACCCCAAGGGCAGGCCAGTACAGATGACTGGATACTAACAGTCAGTTAGGTCAGAGTGCTTGAGAAATTCACCATAACACGGGGATGGGGGATAGGACTGCTGTGGTAATGAAGGACAGAATGTACAGATGGTAAAAGCTGAACAAATGTAGTTCAGGGAGTCATCCGCGCCCCTCTTCTCCCATTATTCTCTTTCCCGGTTTCTTCTTTTTTGTCAAGACTGAGCTCTGGGTTAAGTCCTCCCTATGGTGAGCATAGTTTTAGGGTTTGTAAAGGTCGTCCTGTCTCCACCAGTTGTAAACTGTCCATATGCCGCACGTCCTCATGGCAGATGCTGCCAGAGGATTCTGCAGCTTGCTTCCCTTCCCACACAACACCGGCATGGGCATTTGAGCCCAGCAATGCTGATAAAAGCCTGCAGTGAAGGACGAGCGCAGTGGTGAGCAGGGCTGTTCTGTGTGTGCCACCTCTGCCTCTGCAATTAGACTGCAACTAAAATCACTAATATTTCATGATAACCCACAATTGGATTAAGGGCACAAAAGGGAAGTTTGGGGTGTGCTTGAGGAGGTGAGGACACCGGGAGCAGACATGTTGCTGCTGTGAAATTCTGTCATCCTTCAGGGCTGTCCCCAAATACACAGCCTTCTCCCATACAGAAATATCAAGGCAAAGGAGCAGTTCAGCAGTAGAGAAGAAGCACAAGGCCTGGCCATCATTGGGATGTTTACTTGTCCACTCTCCTTTTCTGGGAAGATTTTTTTATCTTCAGTTACATTGTCAGAAATGACTTAGTAAGACTGGAATTGAAATTGGATATTCAATTGGATATTCTACCCCATTGAACTTCGTGTAGACACGAAGCCACCTGCGTTCTGTTATACTCAGCTTTGTCAGAGCCCCCAGGAATCCAGGCTCTCCATCTGATGACTATGGCTCAGGCTGACCGAGCAGCAGTGGCCATGCATGGTGAGCAAATTCTAGCCAACGTGGGACAATGCTTCTGTGCATTCCGTGCTCAGGCTACCCGCTGTCCTCTGTGTCTGCCATATGTCACATACCAAGGTAGCCAGGAGAAGAAAACTATAGGAGAAATCTGAATTCCATTCTCACTCTTATGGGAGAAATTTTTTTCCTCTCCCTCCTGAGAAGGTCTGTGTCCAGTGAAAGTAAATTAGGTAGAAAATTACTTTCTGACAAACTTGAACGAAGCTGTGGAAGTCAGACTGCCTGGGTTTGAAGTGATTGAAACTGATGTCTCCCCTTCTTTTAAACAATGATTCCATGGTCTTGCTCTTCTTTCTCTTGAGACACAGACTGCCAGAGGGGGAAGAATAGCAATTGAGGTAGTAAGTGAGGCTTTCCCAGTTTGATCCTGAGAGGAACTTGTCATTTGCCTGTTGTTATTCACATCCTCTTATTTTTTTTAAGGTATTCTGGACCAGCAAGTAGAATATCTTCTTATTTCTCATTACAAATTTGCCATATCAAGGCTGCAGCAGGCTTTCCTGTCTAGGGAGAACACAGCCACCATAGTTAGGCGTTTATGCCAATGACTGTCTTTTATCCACTGGTGGGTAATAAAGCACCCCAAAATGTTGCCACTGAAAACAAGAATACTTTCTTATTGTTCTCCTCAATGTAGGTTAGCCCCTCCCCACCAGGAACATCATGTACTGCTAATGTCTAAACTCACACTACTGCACTCAGTTGTTTCGTGGCCTGTCTCTTCAGTTGGGCCCTGGTGCTGAAGACGTCTCTGAGTGTATATTCCTTCGGGCCGTCTGTTTCTCCATGGACCATTCCCTCAGGCAGTCTGTTTCTCCTTGTGGACATGTTTCTCAGGTCCTGTCCACCCCCAGAAGTCAGCCCAGGTTCATTTTAGCATGCATGCTGGTCCTAAGGCATGGACTTAGTGTGGTCACAGTGCCACTTCTGTCACACTCTGTTAGTCAAATCAAGTGACGAGGCCTCGCCAGATGCTATGGAGAAGTAAATGAACTGCACCTGCTGAGAGCAACAACGGCATGGCCAATGACATGAAGGGGCTTTTACCATGTTAGATGCATCTGAACCAGTGCTTTAAGTTACTGGGGGACTGAAGATGGCCCAGGCAGTGAATGAATCCCAGGTAAACTGATGATAATGAGTAGTGATAAAGAGCTGTAGTATGATGTGAACAAGCATGGGGGGGTGTTATCTCTTCCCTTTAGCCAGGAAGAGCTGAAAGAATCAGAAGGCTCTTGTTACATAGATACTAATACTTCTTGTAAAGCTACATTAATTCAATAATGTGTCTTAGTGATGAATAAACTGGATGGAACTTAGGGCTCAGGTTAGCCTTATGCTGACAGAAGAATACTGTCCCTGCAAGGAGGATCATGAATCAGTGGAGAAGGAATGGACTCATTCAAAGAATACTTCTGGACAGCTGTTCATATGAAAAAGCAGAGCATCAGACCTCTACTGTATGCTGTGAGCCACAGTTCCCCCTAAGAAGCTGTGCCTTCAAGCTAAGCCCCTCTATAGCTGAGACAGCTCTGCTCTGCTTTAGCCTGCCTACTTAATGTTTCCATCAATGTATTTGAAAAGTGTCTTGATTGATGAGTTTCTTTGTTCTGTTACTATAGAAACATTGTCAAACTGTTACCACACTGGAACACAGAATTTGGAGTAGCCTAAATCTGTGTTCCCAGACCATAGTCACTGACATTTAGCTCTAGAATATCTCCTATCCTGTGTAAGGTGAGAGTGTGTCTCTGTGTCAACAACACATTTAGAAAAATAATGTGCTGGGTGGGTGTTGATGTGCACCCCTTTAATCCTAGCACTCATGAGGCAGAGGCAGGCAGATCTCTGTGAGTTTAAAGCCAGCCTGGTCTATAGAGCGAGCTCCAGGACAGCCAGAACTGTTATACAGAGAAACCCTGTCTGAAAAAAGAAAACAAAACAAAACAAAAAAGAAAAAGAAAAGAAAAATAAAGCTGGATAAATGTAAACAGGTTAAGAAAAGAAAATCTAAGACTATGTTTAGGACTTTGAGTGGAAAATAGGGTTTCTTCAGAAAAAAAAAAAAAGCTTTTAGGATTTTCTTACCAGTGTGCATCAGCATGTATCTAATTTGTATACTTTTGGATTATATTGTGTTAAAAAGTTTAGTTTTTTAAAAAAGTTATTCATTCCTTCACAGCTCCATACATGTCCCCTCCCTGCTGCCTAACATCCTCCTTCCTCTTAAGATCCTCCCTCCCCTGTGGCCTCATGCATTAATTAGGGTTTCGTGCATGAACATGGGTGGTGCAATTTACCAATGGTTATACCACTGAGGGATGTGATTCCCTGTCTCCCAGAAACCACTCATTAGCCATCTATAGCTCTTCAGAGAAGGATGGGGCCTCATGAGCCCCTCCCCTATAAATGAAAGTTTGGTGATAGGCCTAATCTTATGCAGGTAACTACTGTAAGCATTGCAACTTGGAAGGAAAGGTATCCTGACAGTTGTAAACTAAGATTTACCACAAAGTCACCTTAAGCATAGCAACTTACAACCCTGCTCTAGGGAAAGGTTTCCCCAGTGCAAGTGTAGTAACTCTGCTCTGGCAGGGGAGGGTTTCCCCAGCAAAGTTGTTACAGCTCTGCTCTGCTAGGGGAAAGAGTCCCTGGTGAAAGTGTTACAGTTCTGCTGCTCCCCTCTGCTCCTGTGAAAGTTGTACAGCTGGGCTCTGCTCTGGTGAAAAGCATAAAGAGGTTGGGAAGAAGAAACCAAGAGGGTGGCTGCCCTGGGTGAGAAACAGCAGCAAACTGAATAGGGTGCGGATCTTACATAGGATTTCTTGGGGGTGCGGAACTTTCCAGGGTAGCTTGAGATTGTTGGCTTTTTGTGGTCTGATTCTGGGGCAAATTTGGGACTCTTGGGATTGGCAGCATTTTGTGCTCAGGGATTGGTGTGATTTCAAGCTCTGGTCCTGGGATCAAGTCAGGGTTAGATTGTTTTTCCTTGGCCCTTTCATCCTACAATTACAACTGCTGAGTTCAGGGGAACATCAGCCACATCACATCCAGAAGGCAATGTTTCACAGAGATGTTCCTCTGAGTCTTATATTCTTTCTGCCCCTCCTCTGGAAATTTTAAAAATAAAATGTCCATATTCAACCCTATTGAAATTGATGATTTCAGTTGATATTAAATCTTCAAACCTCTGTGAAGGTGATGATACCTGTACCCTGAAGCTCCATCATCTGGTATGTGCCATGTGTAACTCTAGAGAACTCTTGCACACAGTCATGAGGAAGAATGCATAAGTTACACCATTACCCTGTCTTCAGAGATGGGTCCATGTGTGGTTGTGTGGCTGAAGCTAAGCCAACTATGGTACCACCTCCCTGTAGGATCACTCTGCTAGAAGACTGACTCAGAGAAGTATTCTAGTTTCAGTAGAGATGGAATGCAGAAAGAAGCAGAGGAAACTTAGATGCAGACCTCTATCGTGTTTTGAGTATGAACTCTTCCCCACAGGTAGCATATTGAGTGCTTGGTCCCCCATAGAGTTGCTACTTGGGGATGGTCTGGAAACTTCAGGAGGTTTGGGTCTAGCTGGAAGAAGTAAGTTCTAATCCAGCATGTGCCTCTGAAGGTTATATGTAGGCAGAGTTTTCCCATCCCAGGAGACACTTCCAAATTATCACACAGAAGCTTATATTAATTGTCAATGCTCAACCAATAGCTGAGGCTTATTACTAACTAGCTCTTATGTTTTAAGTTAATCCATTTTTCTTATTTACACTCTGCCACATGGCAGTACCTTTATTAGCATGGCTTGTTTATCTCCTGTTCCCTCTGTGTCTGGCTGGTGACTAAATTGTATTTTTGATTGAATGTCCTCTCCAAGCAAACACACTAATAACTGCTCCCAACTATATTTCTGAGGGACCTTGGCATTGTGGCAGCATACAGATCTTTTGGAGGGCAGAGGAGTTGCCTTGCCAAAACAGAGAACCAGGCCCTGACAAGTCTATTTTCTCAAACAAGGTTTTGTTTGCCCTTTAGAGTTAATGAATTGTGTGATCTAATAATAACTAATTGTTCCTTCCCTCTGTTATACAGCTCTTAAAGCATTTCACAACCAATTAGCTAAGGAGTATGGTTATCTGTGGACATTCTGAAATATGAATGTATTCAGAGTTGGCTCAGAGGAGAAGCAATCAGGGGGAGGGCTTGCCAAGCAAGTAGGCTTTGAAGTCAGAAAGGAATGCTCTCGCCATCTTACCAGATCACTTAGTACCTTGCTCCTGTTTCCTCATTACTTATGCACTGTTCATTCAGTCCAGTGCTACAGTGGAGACTGCTGCTGCTACATTCCCAAGGTGCATTGCAGCATCCTGTGGTTGATAAGTTAAATATGTGTACCCAACCGAAGCAAAGTTCAATACTGAATTATTATCTAATGTATTTGGTTGGTACAGGCTATCAAGCTGGATGATTTAGAGCATAATGGATTTTGGGTTAAGTTCATGTTAGAAACCATTCAAGACTTATGGGTTAGACATAAGCATTCAAATGTAACTGACCTCTATTGTAACCCTTAAAGATGACCAAAGACATTTACAATTATTATCTAACAGCAACAAAAGACCAAAAGACAGTGAAATGATGTGGGGCTGTTGCCCCAGTATCTTTTAAACATACACTTTGCCTGTGACATTTTTGGTTGACATGGTGTGGATGTGCTCATTTGAAATAAATGTATGCAATCTACATTCCAATAGCTCTTTCTGGCTTCTTCAAAAAGGATTTTAAGGTAGTGTTAAAAGTTCTTTACAGCTTACTTGATTATCTGGAGGCTCTTAACCTGATTGGAGACTGAATGCTCTGTCTTATTTACTAATTTACATCAGGAAGGCAGCAGGAGCCTGGGATGCCCTATGAAACCAAGCTGGAATGATCTGTTTAACTCTCTTCTATCAACTAGCCCTGCCTTCAGGTGACAAGTGTGATGTGTTAATGATCACTATCAATAAGGTAGGCTGAATAATGTCCCCCACAAAGTGTTCTTGTCCTAATCCCTGGTGCTCATTAATGTCACTTTACATGGCCCCAAAATGCTTTGTGGATGAGATTAAGTTAAGAGCTGTGAAGTTTAGAGAATCATTCAGGTAGGCATTAAATGCAATCTCCTATATACTGAGGAGAGGAGGAGAGGAGGAGAGGCAGACTTGGTCTAGACAGAAAAGTGGACACGGTAACCAAGGAAGCAGACACAGAGGGCACACCAGTCAAGGAAGTCAGCATGACCAGCATCATGAAATATGGAATGGATTCTCCTATGTGTTCCCAGCTTTGCCAACACCCTGATGCTGAACTTCGAGCCTGATATGAGAGAGTGAATTTCTCTTGTGTTACAACACCAATTTATGGTAATTTTGTATAGCAGCCACGGGAAGTTCAGGTCAAGGCTGAAGGCAAAGATCCAAGGTTAACTGTGATGGCTAATCCTGGTAGTAGTTGACTACTTCTGGACTCAACTAATACTCAAGCATCTGGGCACACATGTGACTTTCTTTCTTTCTTTCTTTTTTTGTTTTTTTCGAGACAAGGTTTCTCTGTTTAACTTTGGAGACTATCCTGGCACTCGTTCTGTAGACCAGGAAGGCCTCAAACTCACAGAGATCTGCCTGCCTCTGCCTCCCAAGTGCTGGATTAAAGGGGTGCACCACCAATGCCCAGCTGTGACAGTCTTTCTTGATTGGATCATTTGAAGGAACACCAATCCTAACTCTAACACAATACCTTCTGGTGGCAGTCCACATAAAAGGACACGGAAGCCGTAAGCTTTTGCTATTGCCTGCTTCCCTCACTCTTGCTGGTGAGCTCATCTGTCCTGTTGCTGAGGTATTCTTTCACTAGTGTTAAACCTATTTATTTGGGATTCCAACATAGACTGAAGAATAGAAGCTCTCTAGGAATTCTCCAGGACTGTCACCATAGTGTGACTGCTGAGACTTCCAGTCTTGTTAGATCATTGGGCTTCTGTTAGGAATCAGTCATTGTAGGACCACCCAGACCACAGAGTATATGTCATTCTAATAATAAATAACCCTACCCAGTTCTGTTCCTTAGAGAACCCTGACCAATGTAGTGACCCATAACCATGAGTGAAAGAATGCTAGAAGCCACTGAGGTTGGGGGTTTGGAGCTATAAGTTGGGTTATAGTCCCAAGTGAACAGTGTACATTTGTTCCAGCAGGTGCTTTGGTACTTATAAAGCATTTGATGCTATCTTAGTTAACATTAACTGTCAACTTGACATAGTTTAGAGTTACCCAAGAGAGTTTCTATTGACAGTTGCCCAGATTAGATTGGCCTGTGGGCATATCTGTGGCTGGATTGTCTTCATTGTTAACTGATGTGGGAGGACTCAGGTCACTGTGGGCTATTGAAAAAATCCAGCTAAGCATGGGTTTGTGAATAAGCTGTCAAGCAGTGCTCCTCTGTGGCTTCTACTGTATTTTCTTAGCTGTAAACGAGTTATCTGGTTGTAGGTAATGCTGCATGGAATAGCACCTTCGGGCACATACTTTGAGGTCCTGCCCTGGCTTCCCTCAGTGGTGGACTGTGACCTGAAAGTGTTAGATGAAGTCACCCCTTTTCTCCCCCAAGTTGTTTTTGTCAGAGTTTTGGTGCTGCAGAATAATGAAACTAGAGCAAATGAAAACAGTGTTTGGGGACATGCATTGCTTTGGGTTTTCCTTGCCCTCCTTTAGTAGATTTTCATTATGAGAATTTATTCTCTATTTCACTTACTCTGTTTTTGGCAGGAGATTTGTTACAGGCTATATTCTCAATTTTCACAGCTGTTTGTATAGTTTAAATATGAAATGCATCCCAGATAATTCTGCTATTTTGGGAGACTATGGAATCTTTAGGGGATGGCACCTGGCTAGTGAAATAGGTCTCCAGGGGTGAAGCTTGTACCCACTTCTGATTTTAGTCTAGTGCTCTCTATTTCCTGGTTGACTATCAATGAGTCCTGCCCCTCCATACCTTTCCTGCCATGATGAATTGACATCTCTTTAAAACCGTGAGCCAAAAAGAAACTTTTCTTCCCTTAAGTGCTTCTGTCATTAATACAGAATGCTGGTACCCAGAAGTGTGTTGTTGCTGTGATGAACCTGATTATGTAGCTTTTAGATCTTTGTAATTGGTTTGTAGAAGATGTGAAGTGTATGGACCTTGGGCTAGAGATCCATGAGGATTCTGTAGGCAGATTTTAATACGCCATTCTGTTGACAGTGCCAAAGACAAGAATTCACATAGAAATGACAATGGTAAAGACCGCACTCATAAGATTTGTGATCAGAACAAGGACTTTACTGACAGTTGGGTTTGAGGCCATTAATGTTATATTCTGGCAAAGAATGTGGCTACAATCTGTTCATGTCATGGAAATTTGAGCAAGGTTGAAATAAAAAGTAATGGTCTAATTAATTTGGTTGAGGAAATTATAAGATGACATAATGCTCAGTCTGTGGCCCAGTTATTGTTGGATGGGTTCAGTCAGCTTTAAGTATGAATGAAGAGGAAGCAGAGCAGAATGATGTGGGAAATATATACTTGGATGAAGACAAGAAAAGTGTAGACAAATCACCTATAATCTTAGAGTTCTTAATTGGTCTGGATAATAAAAACCCAGAGTCAGATACAGAGGAAAATGTTGAGAGAGCAGAGAAGCAGCAAGCCACTGCCACACCTTGCTTCATTCACATCTCAGCAGACATGAGAGAGTTCCTGTTTCTCCCTGCTTATATCCTGTTTCCACCCAGCTACCTCCTTTCTGTCTGTCTGTACAGACCTCCAGACCTCTATGGTTAGCTAGTGGCAAGCTCCATTCTCTGGCCTTCAGACAGGCTTTTTTTGTACAAGCAAGAAATCACCATATATCCCCTTTTTGTCTAAAATTTTGAAAGGTTATAATATAAGAAAAACCATATACAATAAGTATATACAGTATATGCAGGCAGTAAGTACATTAACAATGTCTAGCCCATTACTATTAGACAAATACAGAGAAAATACCTACTATTTTCTATTATAATTTCTATAAGACATTATCTATTCTTTATTAGTCCAAAGTCTTGTGCCTAATTTACTCTCTATTCTAATTTGCATTATCCAATTATCTTTTAATATCTTTCAAACCTATTATATGTAGCACATCTTTACTGAGTTTTTTTTTCTGATTTTGGTAAACAAGAAAACTATAACTATACCATCTAGTCTTCAACTCCCTCAGAGACTCAAAAAGGAAATAATATTAACTGAGTAAAGAGGAAGTGTGAACAAGCAACCTCCAAAAAAATGTGAGAAATGACAGAAACAGCTGACTGCCTAGACAGCAACTCAAGATTGCTCTGCAACATTGGGGCATCCATCTTTGGCCTATAGGCCTAGCATATCTGACAGACATTTCTGTGAACCAGGATAATCTGAAGGACTGGACTGCCTTGTCTTGGCAAGATTTGCAGTCACTCTTTTTGGTGTCCTGTTTGTCCAATTTGGACAGCAAACTGTCAACAGTTGAGGCAAGCACACTTTCTTGCCCAGTGGCTTATCTTTGCTACAAAGAAAGTAAATTCCACATGGAGTTTCTTCAATGCCAATCGTCTTCTCTGACATAGTTTGGTGCTTCCAGGAGCAGACATGTCTCATTGTCATTAAAAAAAAACCTATGTTATTAAAACATGTTAAATGCCATATTCTGTAGATTTCTGAAGTGTTTGAAGATGACCTGTCATTCTAAAATCTTTTTGACCTTGTAAACATACCTAATATAACTACAAGTTTGATTGTAATAGTAGACTAATTACTAAACTACATTTCCTTATTGTCCTAATAGCTGATAATAATAACTTTAAAGGATGCAATACCTATAACAATATTAGAAACATATGTACAGTTTTAGCAAGTTAATCTCAAATTTGTATTAATACACAATATTTGTATATAATATATAGAAATCCAATCAATGTAAAATATTTAAAACTAGTAGTTGTTTTTCAAAAGTAGATTCAACAATCTACCTTTTCATCTTCTAATATCTATATTCTCTCTTTATTCATTTCAGAGTAGATTCAATAATCTACCTTTTTTATCCTATCATATCTGGATTTCTCTTTTTTTCAAAACAAAACCTTGACTATAATTCTCTTTATTCAACTTTCTTCCTGATTGTAAGAAACAACATTTTGCAATCAATCCTCCTAAACAATGACAAATATCCATAACCCAACGAGTGACCAAAAAACACCCACCCCACCTCTTGGGGATGTGGGTGTCATGTTCTTAAAGTTACTTCCTGTTGCCAAGGGGCAACAGCCTCTTTAGGGGATCCTGAAAAGAAAATTTTGGTTAATTGTCAAGCTGTATATTGTTGTCCAGTCTCTGAATAATGGGCAAGTGCAGAGCTTGTCTCAAGTCCTGGATAACGTAGTCTGGGAGGCTGGATCACCTTAGCTAGCCATCTTGAAATTGTTCTGAGCAGTGTCTATGAGGCTGGATCATCTCAGCAAGCCATTTCAAAATTGTTATGAGCAGTTTGTAGTCCAAAGATGATCTTTAGTTGGTGTTGTTTAGCATAATGGTATTGTCATAGTCCTAGTGAAATTGCCATTTTGGGGCCCCATCCTCCTTTTGGATATTTCAAAAGTCACTGTTAGCCATGGTCATGGTTCACTGTAGGAAACTCACAGAGACTCAAAGCAACGTCAGCTTTTAATCTTTAATTTTATTGAGACTACAAAAAGACCATTCAATTTCTGTAGGGAAAAAAAGAAGCAAACATTTGGGAAGATTTATTAAATTTTACCCTA
Organism: Cricetulus griseus; assembly: GCF_003668045.3. NCBI lineage: Eukaryota > Metazoa > Chordata > Mammalia > Rodentia > Cricetidae > Cricetulus > Cricetulus griseus. Next base: position 128,930,476 of record NC_048597.1, read on the forward strand.
TTGTAAATGTAATATACCAGTAGGCCAATTTACTCTTTTCTTGGGACAATTTTTCTAGATGATTTGTCCTTTTTCTTCAGATGTCTCATTTGTCCTGTGGTCTCTGAATTCCTTAGCTGGATACTTTTATTCTTCTGAAGAAACAAAAAATAAAACCTTTTCCCAATCCTAATTTTGAGGAAGTTCTCCTTGGAAAGTTATGTTTGATCAAATGAAAAACACTTGTTAGTTTTATAAGTTGGTAAGATTAAATGGCCATGCTACTTGATGAACAATCACCTCTTCTAAGTAAGAGGTGTCTTATTCAATATTGATGGTATCCATATTTTTTTCTTCACCTGTGGAAACAACAACAAAACCTTTTCCCCAACATAACACATGTCCTAGTTTCCATTCATAGGTCAAGACACCTTTGAAGTATACTGGTTGGTTTAATTCCGTAGTTTTTTCTATTATCCAGCGTCTCTCTGTAGCTGTATTCCTTTCTAATTTGCATTCAGAAAATTCCAAGTGAATAAAGCACAATGCAATCAATTTTCAGGGTTATTTATTATCCCTTTCTGTTTATTTAGCATATCCTTTAGAGTTCAATTTGATCTTTTATAACTGCCTGCCCTGTAGAATTGTGTGGTATACCCATAATGTGTTTTATATTATAATAAGCAAAAAACTGTTTCATTTTCTTAGAGACATATGCTGAAGCATTGTCTGTCTTTATTTGTGCAGGTATACCCTTGATGGCCATAACTTCTAGCAAATGTGTAATTACCGAATCAGCCTTTTCTAAACTCAAAGCAGATGCCCATTGAAAACCTGAATAGGTATCCATGGTGTGGCATACATATTTTAATTTTCTAAATTCTGCAAAATGGAACACATCTATCTGCCAGATTTCATTCCTTTGAGTGCCCTTTGGGTTACTTCCTGCGGGTAGTGGAGTTTGGTTGCATAAAGAATAAGTAAGACATTTCCTTATAATTTCCTTGGCTTGTTGCCTCTCCCCCTAAAAATTACTACAAGCACTTTGCCAGGGTTCACTTTCTACCCATAATTTTTCAATTTCATCATTAGTAAAAGGTACTATAATTTCTGCTGGATGGAAAAGTCTTTGCTGTTGACATGGTGTTTTTTGTTTGTTTGTTTTAATGGAATTCTGAGGCCTTTAGCACATTTCCTATCAATAGTTGATCAATTTCATCATTACCTTGCTGTAGAGGGCCTAGCAGACCCATATGGGATAGGATATGTGTTATAGATATGGGATGATTTCTGTCCCTGATTATGTCTTGTAACCAAATAATTAATAAAATCAATTCTGTATCATATTGTATAAATTCAGCAGTTTCAATATGTGGAAAACAACTCTTTCTGAATATTGTGAGTCAGTAACTATTATGAGAGGTTCTTTATTGATCCATTAACACCATGAGAATAGCATATAATTCTGACTTTTGGACAGAATTTATAAGGACTTAGATCCACTTTACTTAAATTTTCTGATTTGTAACCTGCCTTTCCTGACTTATTTGCATCAGTATAGAATATAGGGGCTCCAGTTATTGGTGTTTCCCTTACAATGCAAGGAAGTATCCAGTTAGTTCTATTTATAAGTTTAATCCTTTTGCTTTTGGGATAATTATTGACCTCTCCAAAAAAATTACTACAAGTACTTTGTCAGGGTTCACTTTCTACCCATATTTTTTCAATTTCATCATTAGTAAAAGATGCTATAATTTCTGCTGGGTCTATTCCTGTTAATTGATGCAGTATCAATTTTCCTTTTAAAATCAACTTAGATCTTTTCCACATAAATTTTTAATTTCTTACTTGGTTTCTGTGGTAAAAAGATCTATTCTAAGATAATATCTTCCCTGTGCACGAAAACTCCTGTAGGGGATGCTTAGAGGGTAATATGACTAGAATGTACTTAAGCTTTGGATCCACATGATCCACATTTGCAATCTGTAATTCCTTTTCCACCAATGCCAATTCTTTCTCAGCTTCAGCTGTTAATTTCCTGGGACTATTTAAGTCCTTGCCCTCATCTAAGATTTTGTTGAAATGAATGTTAATCAGGTTTTATCCCAATAATGTGCCATAGATGGGAAATGTCTCCTAGAAATCCCTGAAAGTCATTAAGAGTATGCAATGGATCTCTCCTAAGTAGACCTTTTGGGGTCTAATTTTTTGTTTTTTTTTTTTTCAATTTTTTTATTAGTTCAAATTAGGAACAAGATTGTTTCACATGTCAATCCCTTCTCCCTCTCCCTCCCCTCCTCCCACCCCTCTCCTCTGCCCCCGACCTACTCCCCACCCCATCCACCCTCCACTCCCCAAGCAGGGTACGGCCCTCCACAGGGGCTACCCAAAGTCCACCACATTATCCTGGGCTGGGCCTAGGCCCTCCCCCATGTGTCCAGGCCAAGAGTGTATCCCTTCACGTGGGATGGGCTCTCAAAGTCCCTTCTTACACCAGGGAAAAATACTAATCCATTACCAGGGGCCCCCTAGAGTGCGGAGGCCTCCTCATTGACATCCATGTTCAGGGGTCTGGATCAGTCCTGTACCCATGTGCTCCCCCTTGCTTAGGCCAGCTGTTTCTGTGGTTTTCACCAGCCTGTTACCGACCCCTTTGATCTTACTCCCTCTCTGCAACTAAGTGCCAGAGTTCAGTTCAGTGTGTATCTGTGGGTGTCTGCCTCTGCTTCCATCAGCCACTAGTTGAGGGCTCTAGGATGACATAAAAAGTAGTCATCAGTCTCATTATAGGGGAAGGGCATTTAGGTTATCCTCTCCACTATTGCCTAGATTGTCAGTTCGTGTCATCCTTGTAGGTCTCTGGAAATCTCCCTAGTGCCAGGTCTCTTCTCGGACCTGTAATGGCTCCCTCTAATATGGTATCTCTCATCCTGCTCTCTCTCCTCTATTCTTCCCCCAACTCAATATTTCTGCTCCTCCATTTCTTCCTCTCCTCTCCTCTCCTCTCCTCTCCTCTCCTCTCCTCTCCTCTCCTCTCCTCTCCTCTCCTCTCCTCTCCTCTCCTCTCCTCTCTTCTCCTCTTCTCGCCTCTCCTCGCCTCTCCTCGCCTCTCCTTGCCTCTCCTTGCCTCTCCTTGCCTCTCCTTGCCTCTCCTCTTCTCCTCCTCTCATTCTGGCAGCTCCCCTAACCTCATGCTCCCAATTAGCTCAGGAGTTCTTGCCCCTTCCCATTCCTGGGTTCATGCACTTTTCCCTTAGAGGACTTCTTGTTTCCTAGTTTCTTTGGTGAAGAGGATTGTAGGCTGGTAATCCTTTGCTCTATGTCTAAAATTCATATATGAGTGAGTACATACCATGTTTGTCTTTTTGTGACTGGGTTACCTCACTCAGGATGGTTTCTTCTAGTTCCATCCATTTGCCTGTGAATTTCAAGATTTCATTGCTTTTTTCTGCTGAGTAGTACTCCATTGTATAAATGTACCACATTTTCTCTATCCATTCTTCAGTTGAGGGGCATCTAGGTTGCTTCCAGGTTCTGGCTATTACAAACAATGCTGCTATGAACATGGTTGAACATATGTCCTTGTTGTATGGATGTGCATTATTTGGGTATATGCCCAAGAGAGGAATTGCTGGATCTTGAGGTAGACTGATTCCCATTTTTCTGAGCAACCGCCATACTGATTTCCAAAGTGGTCTTACAAGTTTGCACTCCCACCAGCAATGGAGGAGTATTCCTTTTTCTCCACATCCTCTCCAGCATAGATTGTCATTGTGTTTTTGATTTTAGCCATCCTGACAGGTGTGAGGTAGTATCTCAGAGTTATTTTGAGTTGCATTTCTCTGATGGCCAAGGATTTTGAGCACTTTCTTAAGTGTCTTTCAGCCATTTCAGATTCCTCTGTTGAGAATTCTCTATTTAGTTCTGCACCCCACTTTTTAATTTCATTGTTTGGTGTTTTGGTGGCTAGCTTCTTGAGTTCATTTTATATTTTGGAAATCAGCCCTCTGTCAGACGGGTTGGTGAAGATCTTTTCCCATTCTGTGGGCTGTTGTTTTATCTTACTGTGTCCTTTGCCTTACAGAAGCTTCTCAGGGTCTAATTTTTTGTAAACCTGTTTTATAGCCTACATAATTCATAGAATCTCCTCCTTGTATTTTTCTCAGGAGTAACTTGTAATCCCAAACAAAGCAAAATTTTCTTTACTTCCTCAGATATTCTTTCTAACTTATTTATCTTTGAACCAGATAATAAAATGCCATCCATATAAGGGTAAATTATAGATAGAGGAAATTGCTTGCATATTATTTCCAATGGCTGCTTTACAAAATATTGACACAGGGTGAGGCTTTAACATTCCCTGTGGGAGAACCTTCCACTGATATCTTTTAGCAGGTTGAGAATTATTGTAAGTAGGCACCATGAAGTCAATTTTTTCTATATTTTTCTTGTAAATGTATAGTGAAGAAACAATCTTTTAAGTCAATAAGTGTAATAGGCCAATCTTTAGGTAATAAAGAAGCCAAAAGCATTCCAGGCTGTAGATAACCCATTGGCTGAATTACTTTATTAATGGCTCTCAGAACTGTAAGCATTGCCCATTTTCCTGATTTCTTTTTTAATAACAAATACAGGAGAATTCCAAAGGTTGGTGGATTCTTCAATATGTCCTGCATTTAGTTGTTCCTGAAACAGTTGTTCTAGAGACTCTAGCTTCTCTAAAGTCATAAGCCATTGCCCTACCCAGACAGGATTATCAGTTAACCATTTTAAGGGTAGGGATTTTAGTCCCTCTATGAGTTCAGCACTGTTTTATTCTGTTTTTGTACAGCCTGTATGGTCAGTGTCTATTTTATATAGTGCTTTGTAACATTTTTCCCACAAACATGAGTTGATTTGTGGGTCGTTTTTGATACTGGAGGAATCTTTTTTAAAATGAGTATTTGAATAAAACATTTATTAATACAGTGATGCAGATACAGCTTAGTTGATAGAGTGCTTATCTAGCATGTATCAAGCCCTGGGTTTGAGATACTGAAGGAATCTTAATCTGGGTATTCCATTGCTACAACAGATCATAAATTAATAAATAAATTAATTAATAAATAATAAATTAATGCTATATTAACCACATATGTTCTCAGTCTTCCTCTTTGTCCTTCTGGCCCTATACATTAAACCCATCTCATGCTTTGTTTTGTTTTACCTGAGATAGGGTTCCAATCTCTAAGAACTGAACATCTACCTCCTGAAGAGGCCAAGTAGGATGCCAAGATTCTGAAGTGATAATGGTGATGTCCAAACCTGTGTCCAGTAATCCTTCAAGTATAACATTATTGATTTGTACTCTTACTTTTGGTCTTTGGTCATTTATAGAAATCTGCCAAAATATACATTTTCTGTTTCCTGCTTGAATTTTTGATTTATCCTCCAAAGCTATTCTACCATCCAGAACAGTAGATTTTTTTTTTTACAATAGGCACTGGATTTCCTAATTGTTCTGGGGAGGATTGTCCCCCATAATGACTGGGAATTACTGGATCAATTTAGATATGGGGGCCTTCAAGAGGCTCCCCAAGGAGTTTCCCAATGGTAAAGAGTTGCCTTGTTTGTCTCTTGTTGGTCTACATTTGTTGGTCCATTGTTGGCCTTTGCCACATCTTCTATATAATCCAGAAGGTTGGGGCCTTCTACTTGGGTTATTCCCAGAAGAAACATTATTTATAGTAATGCCTTGTCTATAATTTCTTCTCAGATGGTCTATTCTACCACAAGTAAAGCATTTTTGTTGTTGTTGTTGTTGTATGTTTTTTTTTTTCAAGACAGAGTTTCTTTGTGTAGCTTTGCAGACCAGGCTGGCCTCGAAGTCACAGAGATCTCCTGCTGCTGCCTCCTGAGTGCTGGGATTAAAGGCATGTGCCACCACTGCCTGGTTGCATTTGGTATTTTGATGCCAATTCATACCTTTGGAGATCACTTTTCCCGGCCAAGCCTCCATGTTACAGTCAAAGGACTCAACACTGGCTATGTGCAGAATCTATTCATCCATTGGTGCTGATCTGATCTTTAAGGGCCCAAGCAACTTTTTGCATTCTAAATTAGCATTTCAAAAGCTAGAGGTTCAATGAGTACTTGCCTAGCTTCTCAATCTGCTACCCTTATTTGTACAGCTTTAGTCAATCTTTGCAAAAAGTCATTAAAGGGTTCTTTTGGGGCTTGTATAACCTTAGTATATGACTCAATTCTTTTCCCTGGTTTTTGAATCTTGTACCAAGCATTCAAGGCTGTTGTATGGCATAGGGACAAGATGTATTCATTGTATGTAGCTTGAGTATCTATATCAGCATAATGACCCTCACCAAGAATTTTATCTTGGGAAGCCTCATAACCTTTGATTCTGACTTGATGTTCAAGAGCCTTGGCCTCCTCCCTTCAATATGTCTTCCACTGCAGCTGTGGACCAAGTTCTAGAACAGCTGAGACTAATTGAAGCCAGTCATTTGGAGTTATTTTATTTCTTGTAGCCCATGCCTTTTTCTAAGTGCCTCACATATGGTGAATGCCTGCCATATTAAACTACATCTTCCTTAATATCTTTTAAATCTTTTATATGTATAGGCTCCCATTTGCATTCTGTATATCCTCTGGGTGTTCATCATTTGCTTGCTTTTGAGTATTAGTAACAGGATTGACCATAGCAGGGGATGATGATATGATTTTTGGTAAATCATCTCTGACTCTGAAAGGTACTGGTAGTGTTAAATCTTTTTTATTCTCTTTTGTTTGTGCCTTAGCTCCTGTTGTATCAGTTTTAAGGTTTTCTATGGCCTCTAATCTATTCACCATTGTTTCTAGGAGCGTTTGAACTTCTTGGACAGTAAAAACATCCAACAATTTCATAGAATCAGTCAGTTTTTTGTTGTCATCACTTACATATGATTCCAGAGGTTTAATATTCTCATCCTTAGGGATCATTTGTGCGACATGCATATTGCCTTCCAAAAACAATGTTCTATCTGCAAGCTTGTCATTACTCTTAGACATGGAATCAATTTTTTCTGATAAGAGTTCATTACCATGTTCCATTTTGTGAATTCTGTTTGTCAAATTATGATTGTCATTTTCAATTGGATGAATCCTTTTTGCTAAGATCTCATTGCCGATCTGTAAAGTCTGTATTGTTTCCATAAGTTCCTCATTCTTAGCACTAATTTCTGTAAGTTCCTCATTCTTAGCTCTATTATCCAACCATTTCTTTAAGGATATTATATGGATTAATAAGCTAATAGCAACAATGGCTAAGAGTGAATGTGTCCCTGGTAGGTCATATACCTCTTCTAAAATTCCATCCATAGTAGAAGCAAAAAGATTTTTAAATTCCTGGATAGTAATATTTTCTGTCATTGTAGCAATAGTTAACAAATTGTTAAAAAATTAATTAATTTTTTAAATTGTTAAAATCCAAAATATCCAGTAATTTACCTCAAATTAAATCCTCAGAAAGTCTTCTGTGCCTCTTATGATTTTTGCTTTAAGTTGCAATGATGATGTTTGGTCAGAGGTGTTGTAGGTGTACTGTCAAAGCAAGTCCAAGGATATTGAAGCTCCCATCTGACTTGTTCCAATGATCTCCAACCTTTGGATACTAAGCAAAAACTCAAACAAACCAAACCTAAGGGATTTTTGTTAAAGAGAAAGGGAAAAAAGGAGCAACCTGCATGTGCTGGTTTCCAGTCACCATTCAGAACTGGGGTGGGCTGGAACTGTGTCCAGTGGGTGTGCAGCAGCTGCTCCAGCTGGCTGTGCTGGCTCTGGGAGGTCTCCAGGTCTGGGAGTGTGTCCCTTAGTTTAAATAAAATCTGGGTCAAACCACCGAATTCAAAGAAAAAGGTTCTAGTTATGGTGTAAGCTGCTGGCGTTGGTGGAGGGGAGGAGCAGGGAGTCAAGGGCAGCCCCCTTGCCTGAGCAAGTCCATGGCAGCTGGCAGCTTTCTCAGGGCCAGACTGGGACCCTCGTGGGGTGATTTGCCTCTGTCCTGACATTAATGTTCTGTCCACATGTGTGTCAAAATGTAAATGGGGTTCTTAATTGGTCTAGATAATAAAAACCCAGAGTCAGATACAGAGGAAAATGCTGAGATCAGAGAGAAGGAGCAAGTCATAGCACATCTTACCTCTTTAGTGTCCCAGCATAGAAGAGAGAGAGTTCCTGTTTCTCCCTGCTTATATCCTGTTTCCACCCAGCTATTCACTTCCTGTCTGACTATACAGACCTCCAGACCTCTATGGTTAGCTAGTGGCAAGCTCCTTTCCCTAGCCTTCAGACAGGCTTTATTTGTTTTTTTGCATATTTTTTATTTGAATTAGAAACAAGATTGTTTTACATGACAATCCCAGTTCCCTCTTCCTTGCCTCCTCCCCTACCCCCCCAACTAAAACCCTACCTATCACATATCCTTTCTGCTCCCCCTGGAGGGTGAGGCCTTCCATAGGGTGTCATCAGAGTCTATCCTATCCTTTGAGATAGGGCCTAGGTCCACCCCCATGTGTCTTGGCTCAGGGAGTATTCCTCTATGTGGAATGGGTTCCCAAAGTCCACACCTATGCTAGAGATAAGTACTGAACTACTACAGGAGGTCCCATAGATTTCCAAGGTTTCCTCACTGAAACCCATGTTCCTGGGGTCTGGATCAGTCCCATGCTGGTATCCCAGCTATCAGTCTGGGGAGCAAGAGTTCCCCCAATGTTCAGGTCAGCTGTTTCTGTGGGTTTCTCCAGCCTGATCTGGACCCCTTTGCTCTTCATTCGTCCTTCTCTGAATCTGGATTCCAGTTCAGTTCAGTGATTAGTTGTGGATGTCTGCTTCTACTTCCACCAGCTGCTGGATGAGACAGGCTTTATTTGTACAAGCAAGATATCACCACAATAATCCTTAAAAGGACCATTAAAGACAAATCATGTCACTTTGGACTGGAACAGTAGAAAAAAATACACTGAGTGCAAGACTCCAATATTAAAGGCTCTAGGGTGCTGGGCTTTGGTGACCCACAACTTTAATCCCAGCACTTGGGAGGCAGAGGCAGGTGGATCTCTGTGAGTTTGAGGCCAGCCTGGTCTCCAGAGTGAGTGCCAGGATAGGCTCCAAAGCTACACAGAGAAACCCTGTCTTGAAAAAAATAAAGGCTCTAGGGTGTAAAACAAAAGAGCTTTGGGGATTGTGCTCCTATAGGTGTGCCCTGTTTGAACATGGCCACCCAGGGGGTTATTTTTCAGCAATATACACAACCCAGAAGCAACTATATTTGTGGTCCATCTGCACCCAGCTACATCTCAAGTTGCCAGCATTGTTCATGGAGTATTGGTTTGTAGATGCGAAGAATACAAGTCTACCAAGTCATAGAGGCTTATACCATGTTTCCAGAAGAAAATGCCTGTTAGTTCAGATAATCTGTAGCAAAAAGCTTACTGTATGGAGCTCCTGAATTAACTATGCAGGGAGTGGTGAAGTTACAATGAGATCCCAGAATGTTGTATAGAATGGGAACTTGGATGGTCTATAAGGAAAGCTTCAGGAATTGAGTGGAACCAACTAAGAGAGAGGACATGTGTGTGGCAGATGGCATGGTTGTAGGGATGGATTGGGCTGCCCAAGTGCTTCAGATCACAAATGATGTCACCATTTGTTCCAAGGGCTGAACAAAGAGCTATAGGCTGTGGTGTTGGCTCCTCTGAGATTTAGTCTTGCTTTGGTGGAGTATTTCCTTGCTGCCTTAAGCAGTGTTTTATTGATGTGAAAAGATACAATGACTAGGAAAACTCTTATAAGAGAAACTATTTAATTGGGGCTTTCTTACAGTTCAGAGATTTAGTCCATTATCATAAAGGTAGAAAGCATGGTGGCATACAAGAAGACATGGTGCTGGAGACGTGGCTGAGTTCTACATCCAGATCTGCAGGCAGCAGGAAGAGAGAGACTTGGGCTTGGCTTGGGATTATGAAACCTCAAATTCTACCCTCAGTGACACACTTCCTTCAACATGGCCACACCTCCTAAGCCTTCTCAAGTAGTGCCACTCTCTGCTGACTAAGAAGATGGGGGTCATTCTTACTTAAATCACCATACTTGCTAAACCCATTTTGCACATTTAGAATAAGAAGGTGAGAATGTTTGTGGGGTACCATTGTATATTGGAAATACATAACTTTCTCTTTGATTTTTCAGGGACTCACAACTGGGAGTTTACTGTCAGTCTCCGAGAGACTTTGGAGGTTGGTATTTTTCAATGTTGGAACTATTGAATTATGTAAACTCATGTCGTTTTTTCCTGGATGCATTTTGCAGTGCAAGATGACCAAGCAGAAACATGTACTGGTTTAAATATGAAATGCTCCCCACAGGCTGTGTGACTGAGTACTGTTCCCAGAGGTGATGCTGTTACAGGAGGCTGTGAAATCTCTAATGGTGGGTGTGGAAGGGCATATCTGCCTTTGGTTCCAGCCTAGCTCTCTCTGCTTCCTGACTGGCCATGACAAATGAGCTTCTGCCGGTGCTGCTATTGCCATGAAGGATTGAAATATCTGAAACCATGTGAGAGGCAAAAGAAGCCTTTTCTTCTCATTTTTTCTGTCATAGAGATGCAAACCAACTAACACCAACTTGACTGTGGGCATCTTCATGGAACCTAGCATCCTGCTAGCCAGCTTTTCCAGTGAAAGAGAAGTGTGGTATTGGGGGTATCTTCCTGCCTGGAGAGGGTACCTTTACAAGCCGGGTTCAAAAGGGGAAGCTGTAGGACTGCATGACAAGTGAGCCTGGAGCATGGCACAGAAGAGCTCTTGGCTATCCCTGGCTAGGTGGATTTTCCTTGATTATCTCTTGGTAGGTAGAGTTTGGGTATTGAATGACCTGTCTACTGCAAGGGCTCTAACTTCCCACAAGAAGCCTCTGAGGTGTGCTGTATGTTGCTCACTACTGGGGCCAGAGGAAATCTGGCCCAACAGAACAAAGTGATGCTGAAGACAAAATGGCTCAATCAAACAAAAGTGATTCCAGGCCTGCCGCCAGTCTAGTATCACTCACCGGGCTCTCATTATCTGCTTTTGAACCTCAGTAGGACTTGCCTACCTTTGATAGGGTATGCATAGAGCTTCAGCTAGAAGATTAAAGCAGTTTTCTGGATTGTTAGAAAGAAACCACAGCCAGAGATGGTAGCTCAGAAAGAAGCAACTCTGAGACCAGATTATTTCCCTGAACCAGGAATATAAAAATGCAGCTGATTAATTCTTTCCATTAGAACCAACATTTCCTGCACCTCTGGGTTTATGATTGAAACAATATATTCTGATTACCATTGTGTCCTGTGTAATTTAGATGCAAGGGGAAATGCGAAATGTAGCTTGGTTTTTTGCTTTTTTAAAAAATCTTGTCACTGCAGATGAGAATATATTTTAGAAGTAGAATTAAAAACAATGCAACAGTAATTAAAGGCCCATGTCTTTCCTGGCACTAAAACATCTCACGGTGCCAAGGATTTGATTGGCAGTACGCAATTAAAAGGTATTTCAAATGGTTATTAAACAGAACCAGCAAGGAAAACAAAACACAGAGGAACACTTTAAATACAGGGAAAAAATTTTAAAATTTACTCATTGTGAATATGTGTAGAACATTTGATTAAACATTTAAAATTAAATACTGAGGGTACACCTAAAGTGTTTTATGCCAAAGTTGTTTTTTTCCTTTTTGTTTATATTAAGCAGTAATTGAATGTATACTATATTTACAAAAAAGAAATACAGGCAAATGTACAAATCATTAGGAAGAGGGGGACATTTTGAGATCATAAAATATTGGTATTTTAGAGTTTAAATCCCAAATGTGCCTGGATTTGTCCCTCTTGCTATTGTATTCACTTAATACAATTGAAATAGTTTAAAAGCTCTCAGAGTGACAAAGGGGAAAATAGGAGATGGGGAATATAGTCAATGTACAACATACACTTGTATGAATGTGTCTGAAAGTTTTCCATTGTTGGTTTTATTTTGCATAAATTATACTTCATTCATAAATTTTAATGCCTAGCCAATTTGGTATGTGCTCTGTGTGTTGGGGGGTGTCAGTGAGGGAAGGGTGAGAGAGGAGGCCCCTCCTGCTGCAGAAGCAGCTCTCACTAAGACACATGTAAAGAAGTGCCCTCTTACAGTGTCTGTAGGTAGTTACCAAGAGGAAGAGAAAACATGTCTTAAAGGCTGGAAAAATAGTACGTGGACTTTATGCTGTATAGTAGGATGTGGTGGACACGCATCTGTAGTCTTGGCTACTCAGGAAATTGAGGAAGAATTGTTTGAGCCTAATAGTTTGAGGGCAGCCTGGGGAACATAACAAGACCCTGTCTCCTTCTTTTTAAATATGTAAAAATGTATCCATGTTTATGTTTTACAGTAGTTGACAAGTTTATAGTGTGAGTTTTGTTTTTGCTGGAAACACTACCCTCAGTGCTTGATCTAGAGGCTTAAAGATTGTCCGTCTCCTGGAGCTGATGGAAAGAGAGGCCTGTATTGAACTTGTGGTGCCCCACTCCTCATCCCCCACAATGTGGTGTTTGAGGCTTCTCTCACAACTGGGTGTTCAGTGCAGCCCCAGACTTTCTTCTTTGGTTCTTTTAAAACTTAAGGTATGGGGTTTGGCTTACACAAATCAAAGGACTACTGATCAGCATTATTAATTCTTCCCAAAGAGAGGTGCAGCTAGTTCTTTACAATTTCCAGGTTTCGAGCATTTGACAAATCTGAGCGGCCACAGTGAAATGACACAGGGTTTATGACTGGCTCTCCACATCACTCCCCTAGTGTCAACTGCTTCCATCACTAGCAAAAGGAGAGATCTTTTCCCACCCCACCAACATGGGCTCTCCAGAAGGCTTGGTTGCATTCTGACTTCAAGAATAACTATGACAGTTCAGGTTATTGTCCCCAAGGGTCCCACTGTCTCCTTCGGCATTAGCAAGGAGTTGTCTCATTCAGCAACCCATCCACCTTGGAGGAAGGTGCCTAGGGGCAAAAAAGGGGTAAAGCTCTGGGAGTGCTGGGTCCTCCTGGGGAGATTTGATTTAAACACAGAGATTGCCTGTCACAGGAGGAAAGGAGAGACTAGAGGCTTAGATGGAGGAAGGGAAGCAGAGAAGGTCAAAGAAGAATGTGAGGGAGGTGTTTCATCCCAGACCCTCCAGCTGTCTCTTTTGCAGAATTCAGACCATCTCAACCCTGCTACCACCCCTTCAGCTCTCTGTGGACAGTGCTGACAAGGAAGCCTCCATGGCCTCAGAACTCCTCCATTTTGTAGATGCAAGGTCAGCTCTCACCTGACACCCAGGCTCATGACAACCTTGAATTATAACTACTTTTATCTAGTTCCTTCCCAATTTGTGACTATTGGCACATAGCCAAGGTGACACCCCTTCCCCCACCAAAACTTTTAAGAGAAAGAAAGCCCTTTTGTCCTTTGGAGTTGAAGATTCTCTTCCTCTAACATCCCATCATGCTGCAACTCTGGGAACATTCCAGACCTCAGGAGAATTGAAGGCTTTTGCCCTTCAGGAGCCCCACCCTGCTATCCAAGATGGCTCTCTCTGATGTGAAGAGTATGATGAAGCTCTTCTGTTTAATTCCACTAATAAAGTTTGTCTGAGAGACAATTAGTTTCGACAACCTTTCCAAAACCTGCATTCTTATAAGTTACAACAGGAGATAAGGGAGGGAGGGAGGAAAAGAAGAAGGGAGGGAACAAGGGATAATTTTAAAAAACCCTTTAAAAATCATTTTATTTTATGGTTGTTTTGCCTGCATGTATGTCTGCACACCATGTGCATGCCTGGTGACCTAGGAGATTAAAAGAGGTCATTGGATCTGACCCTTGAGTTACAGCTGGTTGTAAAGCTGCCATGTGGCTGCTGGGAACTGAACCTGGGTCCTCTGAAAGAGCAAGTGCTCCTAGCGGCTGACTCATCTCTATAGCTCCCATTGTTTTAAAAATGAATTGATTAAGAATTTATTAGAGGTTCAATGTTATATTTTAAACCATGGAAATAGTAACACTTAAATGATATTTCATAACGGAAGTAACCACCAATGCCATAATACCTAAGTCTGATAATGAAACAAAAATCAGCCAGAAAGTGAAAACTCTGATTTTAATTGGTTTACATCATTTTTTTTTAACCACCATGGAAGTGAAGTAACATCCGAGTTCCAGAGGAGAGAAATGAAAAGGACAGGTTGCCCAAGACCCACAGGGTGGATCAGCAGTTAGCCAAGATGACACTAAGTTCTCAGTGTCCTGGAGGGTCCTCACTCACTTCTTCCCTGTTTTGCCTTTGACCTTTCTCTAGTTTATGGAATGTGAATGGGGCTGGGCTCTTTGCTGAAAAGCAGGAGCCGAGGGCTGTCTTAAACTTGATTAAACTAGAACTCCTTAATATTTCAAAAAAAAAAAAAAAGACTCCCAGGCTCCTTTATTCCCCAACCCTGATTCTCTGATATGGTATTAACATTTGGCCATTTGCCTTTCTTCCTGCTTCGTGGGTATGTACACTGATGAGAATGCACACACCTTTGGAATAAGCTGCAGATATGATGTCCTAAGAACTTTTATCCTGCATAACCACAGCTGTCTTCAGAATTGGAAATGTGGAGCTGAGAAGGTGGCTCAGAGGGTGAATTATTTGCCGCACAAGTGTGAGGACCAGAGCTGAGCTCCCAAGTAAATATTGGGTTGATGTAATTCTTTGTAATCCCAGCACTAGCAAGTTGGCTAGCTAAACTAGTCCAGAAGGTGAGTTCAGGGTTCAATTGTGAGACCCTGTCCCAATGAATGAGGTAGAGAGTGATCAAGGAAGACTCCTGATGTCAGTCTTGGGGCTCTACATGCATGTGCACATACATGCTTATATACTCCCACATACATGTGAGCCCACATACATGCAAACACACATACCACACACAGACTCATGCAAAAAATTTTTTTAAGTTGGAAAAGTAACACTGGTATATCTTATGATTTTGGTGTGTGTGTGTGTGTGTGTGTGTGTGTGTGTGTGTGTGTGTGTGTGTGTGTACAGGTTCAGTTTCCTCTGCAGGTGTGTGTAAATCTTTCTTAAATGATTTTCCACTTTTTTCCCCAAGACAAAGGTCTCTTACTGAATATGTTACTCTCCATTTTGGCTAGATTGGCTGGTCTGGAGTCCCTTGGGATCTACCTGCTTCTGACTCACCCCTGCACTGGGGTTGCAGGCATGCATCACCATTGCTAGCTTTTACATAGAGATCCAATCCCAGGTCCTCGTGTGCAAGCGAGCTCTGTACTTGCTGTCCCAAGGTTTCAGTCCCCTTTGGTTTCCAATACTGTATGTCATCTTCACTGCTCATCCAATATCTCTGATGAGCCCAGCAATGTCATTTATGGTTCAGCATCCAACACAGGTTCCTGGACCACTTGCTGCTGTATTGGCTTGGCTTCCTTCAGCTGGGACCTGCTGCTCCAACATAAGCTGCTACACTGCACAGTAGTGGGGGTGTGTGACTCAGAGGGCACCCCTGGCTTTATGGGGGTAGATATTCACACACTGACTGATTTAATTCATTGATTTTTTACATGTATTCATTCATTCATTCATTCATTCATTCATTCTACATGTAAGTGTATGTGCACAAGAGAGGAGGCCAGAGGATAACTCCTAGGAGTCAGTGCTCTTCCTGTACTGTGTGGGTTCCAGGGACTAAACTCAGGTTGTCAGGCTTGGCTGCAAACACTTTGCCCATTGAGCCATCTCATCAGCTCTCTGGCTGGCTTCTGCTTGCATTTTCATTTTACTGAGCTGCAGATCTGTGAAGCAGAGCACACCACTGATGTCCTTGAGTGAGGCCGCCTCTACCATACCAGGGCTGTCCTTCTGTCTGTCCTTGTATTTCATGGTTGTGGGGAGTAGGGTTGCTTTCGGAATGCCCTCCTGTTTGGGATATCTAATGTCCCCACCTGTTTGGGTTTAGCATGTGCCCTTTGTGTCAGGAATACCACAAAATGATGCTGTGGTTTCCTTGGTGTCTGGTGTAGAAAGGCACAGGCTGCTGATGGCCCTTTCACTGGGGATGGCAAATTTGATTACATGGTAAGATGCTGCCTCATGGAGCTTCCCTCCTGGAAAGGTAGCCACCTGTCTTTTTAAATAGGTAATCATTCTGTGAGGAGACAGTTTGAGGATATTGAGTCCCTCTGCTCTTCCTTGACATCTTATCGACTAGTTGTTGTGTCCAGTGATGATTCACCACAGTTACCAATGCTTTTTTTTTTTTCTGTTGTTGCTAAGTTTCACCAACCCTCTGTAATCATTGGCATCCTAAGATAATTTAGTCACCACCTCCAATTCTGTATGGTAGTGTGGCCTCGCACAGTTTATATAGTGAGCTATAACTCACTGGAACCAGTATTCCTTTATACTCAGATACCCAGAAGTCAGATAGTTGGCTGGATTGGAAAGACCCTCAAGGTGGCTCCAGCTCTGTTGTGTTATTTCTCATCAGGCTTGGATTAGTTCCTCACTTTTAAGCATGAAATCTATCTTCCTTCTCTGTGTGAATGCTGGAATTCCCTTGTTCCCCAGGGCCTTGGCTCCTCTACGTGGAAATCTAAGATCTGACCTCTAGAAATGCTTACTCTCCTGAGGTTTCATTTTTATTGGCCTTTATTGGAACTAGGAAGAGTGTGTGTGGTGTGTGTATGCGTGTGGTGTGTGTGCATGAGTTGTGCATGTATTGTGCATGTGTATGGTGTGTGTGTGTGGTGTGTGTATGGTGTGTGTGCATGTGTGGTGTGTGTGTATGTGTGTGGTGTGTGTGTGTGGTGTGTGTGGGGGGGTATGTGTGGTGTGTGGTGTGTGGTGTGTGTGTGTGGGCATGTGTGGTGTATGGTGTGTGTGTGGTGTGTGTGTGGGCATGTGTGGTGTGTGTTGTGTGGTGTGTGTGTGGGTATGTGTGGTGTGTGGGGTGCGTGTGTGGGCATGTGTGGTGTGTGTGGTGTGGTGTGGTGTGTGCGTGCGTGCATGCGTGTGTGTTGTGTGTATGCGTATGATGTGGTGTGTGTGTGGTGTGTGTGTGTGTGTATGGTATGTGTGTGTGATGCACATGTGTGTGGTGTGTGTTGTGTGGTGTGTGCGTGTGTGCATGTGTGTGTGTGTGTGTGTGTGTGTTGTGGTTGTGTGTGTGCGTATGATGTGGTGTGTATGTGTGTGGTGTATGTGTGGTACGTGTGTGGTGTGTGTGTGTGCGTGTGTGTATGCTTGTGTGTGTTGTGTGTGTTGTGTGCATGTGTGTTGTGTGTGTGTGTTGTGTGTGTGTGTGTGTTTGGTGTGTGTGTGTGCATGTGTGGTGGTGTGTGTGTGTGTGTGTGTGTGTATGTGTGTGTGTGTGAGTGTGTGTGTGTGTGTGTGTGTGTGTGTGTGTGTGTGTGTGTGTGTGTCCAAGTGCACATAAGGCTTGGTCATCATCATCCGGGCTGTGTTAGCTGATCAGGGGGAAGCAGATAGGCGAGTCCATTCATTTTATAGGATAGAGAGCTGTATAAGTTTATATTAAAATATATTTTATTTGATTTGAAAATACATTTTAACAACATATTTTCTCTTTTCCTTTCTTATTGGTGACTAAAGCCTGTTATGAATTAAATCCTGCTCTGTCCCACTTTATCCTGCATCAAAAGAGAAAGCATTCTACAAAGGAATACTCTGGCACATACACCAGACTAGACACACCAGGAAGAGGCTTTGGTTATATTAGAAAGCTCCTCAGGAAAGACTGTGACCATTGTAGCTGAGATAGGTCAGTCTGCAGAAGGGGGGTGTATATGAAGTGGCTTCTCATGGAGGAATTGGTTTTGAGTGACTGAACAGAAGCTGATCAGAGGAGAAAGATGAGTCAGGAGTAAGTACCATGAATGTATTAATTACTTTTCTCACTGCTGTGATGAAACTGACAAAAGCAACCTAACGAAGCAAAAGTTTATTTTGGCTCACAGTCTGAGAATCGAGTACATTATGGTGGAAGTCTGTGTATAGTACTTGGCTCCCATGAATGAAGCCCTAGGTTCGCCTCCAGCACTGCAAATAAAAAAATAACAAAGAATAAAATTCTGAAAGGGCCTGGAATAGGCAGAACCAGAGCTCCAGGGAAGGAGTGGTTAGGCCCAAGTGTTCTCTTCACAGGTATGTTCTGCCTCTGTACCCAGCACAACAGACCCTGATGCAGAAGTCCCGCCCATCATTCTCTGACCACAGACGTCAACATGCAGCAGTACTGCACATCCATTGTGCATTCAGATGCACAAGCCTTTTGCCTTTTTTTTTTTTTTTTAACACGGTCTTTGCTAACTAGCTGTACTAGAGAAATGAAAGAGAACTACCTTACAACTCACTGGCAAAGGCTGAGCCACAGATGCCAGGCAGGGATTTAGTATTTTATTCTTATATTAAATTTTACGAATTGGGGCTTGTTAAGCTGGCTTTTTATTTAGGGATTTGTGGCATTAGCATATTCTGAATGTCTTTGGCAAGACGATTTAGGCAAGAAAGTCTGGATATCTTTCGGCACAGGTGACAACATTCCAGTGAAGTATTTCACAGAGTGCAAGATGCAGCCGTTAACAAGGCAACATACTCAGCAGTCATACGTATTTCCCTTTTATAACAAGCATCTTGTTCGGTGACGGCAGGATGGCAGTGCAGAGAGCCTGTCACACTGAAATTCAAGAAGTACAATCTGTTCTATGAAACATAGGTCTAAAGGCTTTCTCACTCCTCTTCCTACGTCTCGGTGTCTATCCATAGGACTTGGGGATTTAGGAATGACTCACCGGATGCTGATCCTTTAAAATGCTTCTTCCTGCATTATACCCATTATGTTGATTGAACCACGTAAGAACATCTTAAAATACAGCCTGGTTTCTCTACCCACTTATAATTGTGTGAAGGAGACCATGCTTAAAACAGTGTAGGGCAAGGAGTTATGGCTGCACTGGGCATCACCCTGGGTCTTGGCAACTTTGCAGGAGAAGTTGGGAGCACGGGCTGCCAAAATACATTGGGCAAATCAAAAGATTTGAATTCTCCTTTTGTAATATGGAAGGGCGAATGAATGACAGGCTCTCATCCTTGGCATAGCCCTGGTTCAATTCCTTTCTATAAGTTGCTTGTGCCTGACCTTGACTCTTGAGGCTAACTGGGGAGAAAAAAAAAAGTGTCTGAATTATGGAATGTTTTCAAGGAAATGCAATTTAATTCACCTAGAAACAAATGTTTTCTCAGACCAGGTCCAAATGTTGTTGGGTATAAGCTATGTCAGCATGCAGAAGGTCTGTGGTTATTACACTTACTGTGCCTTCTGCTCTGAGTCTCTGAAGGGTCAGGTTCTGAAGCACTGGGAATTTGGGTGTGTGTTCTGTTTTAGATTACCTGATAGGGATGCTCAGCCTATAAAGTCTAGGCATATATCCCAGGATCTCCCAAACACCAAAAATACTTCTTTTCTAAGAAATTTGGGTAAGGGACACTTAGCCTACACTTCTAAATTGCCATCTTTGGCATTTGATTTGTTTTTTTTTTTAACTTTTCAGTCTTCAATGATCTTTTTTTACAGTTTAATTTACCTTAGTAACCATCTAGAGCTAAATTTGAATTGCATCCCATACTAGCCAGTGTTCTCTGGAGGAACAGTACTGGGGCATGCATTTTAACAGTCCCAATCTGGGTGTCAAAAGCCTGGGGAATTACTGGAAAGCCACTGGTCCTCAGTCCACATTGGAAGGCTGAAGACTGTAAGATCTGATGGCAGTAAAGGACATTACCAGTAGTAGCTGGTGGCAACAGCAACAGGGTAGATAAACAAGCCAGGGAGATGCCAACACAAACAGGCAAAAGGCAAGAACTTGTCATATGGACCTTCTTATATTTGGTATATTTGACCTTCTTATATTTGGACAGTTACAGGAAGGTGCCACCCCATGTTAGGGTGGATTTTTCCCACTTCAGTTACTGTGATCAAGAAAATCCTCCCAGTCATGCCCAGACCCCTGCCGTGTGTGTGTGTGTGTGTGTGTGTGTGTGTGTGTGTGTGTGTGTGTGTGTGTGTCGAGTGCTCACGCTCAATTTACTGGCTTAATTAAAACTGGAAGAGAAGGGTCTGCCAGGCCACCATACACTCTGTATCTGCCTTCCAGCTTCTTGGGAACTGCTGTGCAGACTGGCAGGCCTGGGAATACATAGAGGGGGGCTTTGAGAAGCTGCTTCCTGCCAGTGTCATTCTTCAGTGCCACCTGCCTTAATTAAAGTGTGTCCTTAGCCTGCACCAAGGGATCCCTGCCTGCACTGCCACACCATGCAGGCGTCCAGTGGGAGCCAACAGAGAACTGCTGACTGTGAGGCAGGCAGTGCCAGGAACCAAGCACCAGAGTATGTGTGGGGGAGAGCAGAAAATGAACCTGTGCTGGCTGCCAGCTAGATAGAGAATACAGTCCCCAGCTCTGGAGACTCAGATTGCCTCCCAAACCCACCCCTGCCATTCAAATAGCTAGTGGGCCTCAGGAAAGGAAGGTCCTGTCCTCTTACCTTCCCAGCTTGTCTTCCCCGCCTAAGGAGCTTGGTAACAGCTCCCCAGAGCTGCTATGAGTTACTGAGCTGAATAAATGTCAGGTATTTAGGAAAGTGCCAGCATTATTCCAGAAGTGCTTGATGAATACCATTATTACTGAAAGCTACACGCATAAACACTTGCCACAGAGATGTTTAAAGTAGATGGTTTTAATCCTATTTTAGTTTTGTTTGCCCCCCACCCTGAAACCATACATCCCAGGCTGCACTTTCACTCAAAGCAATCCTCCTGTCTTAGCCTCCTGAGTTCTGGGATTACAGGCATGAGCCATCAGTTTGGTTGAGTTTAATAGATGCATAGATGGAATATACCTGTCACACTATGAGGCTGAATAAATGTCCCATAAGTTAGACAAACAGAACTGAATCCATACGTATAAGACTGAGCTTTGCAAGAGTTTCTAGTACAGGTAAACATTAGCGTGGGACACAGTCCTGGATGGCCTCATAAGAGTGGAAGAATGTATCCTGAGCCTAGAGGTAGATAGGGTAAGCCCCCATCTTTCTCTAGAGACCTCGTGGCTTGCTTTGATCTGCTTCCTTCCTTTTCTCTCTTTTTTCTCCCTGTTCCCATTTCCTATTCTTCTTTTCCCTCTATAACCTTGCCTGTACAGTTTTCCCATTTCCACTCACAGGCTGGATGAATGTCAAGTTACATCCCTTCATTTACAATTACACTCTCCTCACAGGAGTCCCCTCAGCAGCTAATTTCTCCCGAATGCCTCATGGTCTTTCACTCTCATTTCTTGAGCGCCGAGTCCCCCTGGGTTGCCCTCTCATCCTATGTATGTGACTTAAGACCCACTTAAAATCTGCCATCTGAAACAGT
The DNA here is from genome assembly GCF_003668045.3 of Cricetulus griseus. Classification (NCBI taxonomy): domain Eukaryota; kingdom Metazoa; phylum Chordata; class Mammalia; order Rodentia; family Cricetidae; genus Cricetulus; species Cricetulus griseus. Next base: position 128,951,973 of record NC_048597.1, read on the forward strand.
AGTAGCTCCCGAGTGACTGGCTGTAGTGATCCTTCAGTCTTATGAAACATAATATTGCTAAAAATAATGAATCCGCACTCAGTTGAAGCACACCTGACAGGACTGTGAGTAGAGTCTGGGATTCTTGAGCTGGGGCAGCATGTGAAGAAGAGGACAGCTGTGGTTGACAGCAGTTAATTATGTATTTCCAAGGCTCTCATGGAGAGCATGGTGAACTGTCCCAGCATTAAGAACTGATAAATGTTTGGATGGATAAGTCAGTTACCTCGATCATTTATGCTGCACACAGGTATTGAAATGTCACACAGTACGCCATAAATGCATAAAATTATTAAGTGTTGATTAAAAATAAAAATATAGCTCTTTGTTCTCTTGGCAGACCCAATCGCAGGTTTGTCCCTAGCACTGCAACAGAACATCAGCTGCAGCCTCCAGTTTACTACTGTGTAGGCTGGGCCAGTCACTGACCTTACATATTTCTTCCCAGACAAGACCAAAGGGCTGGTGAATGAGGGGATGAAATATATGTAGTGCTCCTTGGTAAGCACTTGACTGCTTCGGTCACTAAAGTGATCGCTATACTGTCCTAGGGAAAGGTCAACCTACTGCAAGGGAAACACCTACAGACTTGTTAGGCCACTGACAGGAACATACCTGATGGACTGTCACCAAGTCGTTGAGGCCAGGCATTCAGATAGATGTTTCACTTGAGTAGCATTAAGCTTGGACCTACGCAAATGTCCCTTCACAGGTATTTTCCCCTTCTGGAAGTGTCCACTGCCCATGAGGAAGTGTTTCCAGTAGTAGGGCTAGGAACAGAACACCATATGTGGAATGCTTGCATAGCATGGGTGTAGTAGTTTGAATGTATTTGGTCCCCATAAGATCATTGGGAGTGTCACTATTAGGAGGTGTGACCTTTCTGAAGGAAGTGTGGTCTTGCTAGCAGGAGGAGGCTGGATGGCACACACCTTTAATCCAGACCTTGAGGCTGAAGGGCACACTTGTAATCTGGGCCACACCTTCTGTTGGAAGTGTGTCACTGTGGGGGTGGTCTTTGAGGTCTTTTTCTCAAGCTCACTTCTGTGTGACTGTCAGTTGACTTCCTGATGCCTTCTGGTCAAGATATAGCCAGTACCTTGTTTGCTTGCATGCTGCCATGATCCCTGTAATGAACACCTGAAACTATAAACCATCACCTCAATTAAATGTTTTCTTTGTAAGAGTAGTTGCAGTCATGGTGTCTCTTCACAGTAATAAAAACCCTAAGACAGTGGGCAAGGCCACGGGCTTGAACTCTAATACAGAAAGGAGGGAAAGAGGGGGCACAATAGAAGGAAAGGAGAAAGGGAGAAAGCAGAAAGGAAGGAGGACAGGGAGGTAGAAAGGAAGAAAGGGGAGGGGAGAGAGGAAGGAAAAGAAGGAAAGAAGAAGAAAGAAAGAAGAAAGAAAAGCGAGGCAGGAAGGGAGTAAAAAAGAGAGAGGGAGGGGAAAGGGAAGGGAAAAGGGAAGAGAAAGACAGGGAAAGAAATGAGAGAAAGAAACAAAGAAACAAAGCAACTGTCTGGAAAACCTGCTCTCCTCCTCCAACCTCCTTCCATTCTCCTAATTAACTCCTACTATGTGTGTGTTAAATATTAACATTAACATTAAATTAAGTTGCATGCAAGACTCATGTTTTGCCATCATACATGTAAACATGTAAAGCACACATACATCTATGCACACACATGTGAGCAGGAGACAGGAGGGGCCCAGACACGTTTAGGTAGCTTATTAAACAAGGTCGGCCTGACCTCCCTGGTGTGGGCTATTTACACAGCTATTTTAGTGTGTTTCAGCTCTACTCATGCGAGAGTGTACTGAATCACAGGACTGAACTTTCCCAAGACAACTTATTATCTAAAAGGGGAAAAAAAACCTCATAATAAAAAGGATGAAAACAAGATTGAGGTATAAGGTGAGGTGGTGGGGACACAGAAAGTGGACAAGCCATAGAAACGAACACACTACAGGGACACCGAGGTGGAGCTCTGCAGTCAGCACAGTTAACAGGGGCCCAATGCCGTGCTGTTCTCATACAACTAGGGAGGACAGAGGGGAGTAAATGCACGGATTCTTTGTCTTCTCTTATGGATAATGATAAATGAACTACAGAAACTCATGACTAAGAAGGGGAGAAGAAAAAAGAGGAGGCTCATTTTTTCATTTGATCATATACTTAGTCATTATTCAATTTTATCATGACCAGTTGACATCCCATAAGGTAGAAGGTATTCTCACCCCCATCCCCATCCTCACCCTCACCCCTACCCCCATGGGGTGTACCAGAGATTGAAATATGGCCTTTTACATGCTAGGCAAAGTGTTCTAGACCAAGTGGCATCTGCAGCCCTTCTTTTTTTCTTTGTATTTTGAAATAGGCTCTCATTATATTGCCCAGGCTGGCCTGAAACTTGCACTCCTCTGCCTCAGCTGTTTGGGTAGCTGTGATAATAGCCCTGAGCCACCCAGCCCAGAAGGTGGGAGACGTTTTGAAAACTATAAAAGCACTTCTATTGATAAAAAGGTCAAGAAATGGACTTTGATAAAGGGTAGAAGAAAGTTGGTTTTTGCTCAAGGAATAAACTGAAAATTTACCAAGTGATACTTTAAGTTATCAGAGACACTACTATAAACAACAGCAGTCAGTTATTTTTCTTTGCCAGGCAGAGAAAATACAAAGAAACAAACTCGAGTCACAGCCAGAGTTTAGAGGCTATAGTGCAACATCATTGGAGAATCATCGAGAGTCCACTTCATCCACAAAGGGCAGGGTCTGTCTGCAGTGAGGACCACTCTGCCTTCTGCAGAACTTCACACCCACCACACCCACTAGCTCTCCTCAGCACCAGTGGAGCTTCTGCTACCAGGAGCCTGGTCCCATTGCCTGAGTGGGACCTCACTCACTCACAGGGGCAAGTTCCCAGCCTCTGCAGCCTGGTGGGAAGTGCAGCAGGCATTGGGTTAGGGGTCCTGCTGTGCACGAAGCTTTCTTTCTTTGGACTCTGGAAGTGAAGTGAACAGAGTTGTTCTTCGTGCTAGTCACTCTCAGACTGCAATGTTTATGAGAAGCTTTTCAGTACTCTGAAGGGTGTACATTTAAAATCTGACTCCGTATTTCTTCCCACATACTTCCTGACTTCAGGAGGGGCATGGGACCCAAGGTTCAGGGTTAGAATTTGATTTGGGTGGTCTCAGGCTAGCGTTTCCTATGCTGGGGCTGCTTAAAAATAACCTTAACAGGTGTATACAACACAGATTAACTTCATTATGGTTTGGAGTCCAGAAGTCCAAGAGGAGGGTTTCTTCAAGTGCCATTCCTTCTGAAGCCTGGCTCTTTGGCTTGCAGATTAGCTTGGTGTGTCCTTCCATAGTCAGCTCTGTGCTGGGCACTCCGGGCGCCTCTCTCTGTCCCATATTCTCGTAACCAGTCAGCTTCCTTTTAAAGAATTTAGGGGATCCAATACTGACACCACAAAATCTCTAAAATTCTGACTAGTCAAGGCAAAACAAATGCTGTGCAGACTCAGGCTTTGTTCTGAGTCTCTTGAAGAACTCTTGTAGGGCAGCTGGGACCCTGTTCTGTTGTGCTTTCTCTCTTCTGGCCAAAGTCCCCAGTTCTAATCTGGCAACACTTGGCTTCAACCTGTCTTAATTAGGATCACCACCCTATCCAAAGTGCTTGCTTTGGAGGGGAGCCTTCACCTCACCCTGCCCTGACCTCAGTTCTCTCATGGTTTTAACTGCTAACTAGCTTCTTATCTGTGTCTTCTTTTAGACTATAAATTCACCCAACCCAGACAGAACAATTCGTTTCCAGCCGGGTAAACAGCAGGTGCTCTTTAACTATCAGTGTCTGGATGAACAATGAAGTGCATTGAGATGACCCCAGAATTCAATTTTTCTCCTCCTCCACTTCCTCCTCTCCTTCACCCCGGCTTCTTCCTTTTGTAGTGCTGGGTGCTGAACCCAGGGCCTCCCATGTGCTACCACTGAGCTGCAGCTTCCTCACACCTCTTCCTTACTGGCCTGTGTTTAAGGTGAATGTGAGCACCGTGTCATTATACACATATGTGGAAATGCCACAAAGAAAGCTGGTTTTTTTTTGTGTGTGTGTGTCAGTTTCTAAAGAAATGAAGGAAAGGCCTCTCTTCAGCCAGATGGGGCACCCTGAGTAAGAGCCATGTCTGCCTATGGTTCTGGGAAAAGAGAGGCCACTCCCACTGGTGACTTATGAGACAAATGCTACTAGGGAGTCCTGGACCTGGAGTGCCTGCACTGTGTCACTCAGAGGTCAGGGGACAGAGGGAAACAAGTAATCATCCACAAATATATGCTGCACACCACATGATGCTCACGGCTCTTCAGTGACTTCTGCCTCAGCCATAGCTGAGGCCAGCTGTGGCCATCATCTTGCTGTACCCCCAAAGCTCTTGTGTACAGACATTGGGTCTGAGGTTTTTTCTACACCCACAGAAGATGTTATACTTTCCAACTCATGTAATTCTTCCAGGGCAATGGAAAGATGCTGGAATGTGTCAATAAATAAAGAAAAATGGCAATGCAATAAAATAGTCATAATGAATAAAAAACAAAAAGTCGATATTTCATCCAGAGAAACTCTGAGGTGACTGGAGACAGATGAATGATGGTATTTGTGTTGAATCAGTGAGTAAAACATCTTCAGGCCACAGAAGACAATAATTTTAGGTAGCTGTCATGCACTCTTTCATCGAATGCCTCGATTCAGGCTGAGGTGACTGCTTTTTTCTTTACATTTATTCAATTTGAGGACAAATACATATTTCTATGTCCTCCTCCTCTGCTTTTTCAGTGTCTCCCTGGGAGTGATGAAATGCCTTGTTTATTTCTGTGTTTTCTGCACCTGCTACATGGGCTCAAAATTTGTTTGTTGGATGAATACCAAGCAAGGAGATTTAAATATTATTGACTAGCAAACAGTGCCCAAGTGCTTTACTGCTTGTTAGGTATAGTCATGCTAATATTTTCTTCCTCTAAATTATTTTCAGTCATCCAGGGATTATTTTTTTTTACAAGTGTGTGTGTGTGTGTGTGTGTGTGTGTGTGTGTGCCATGTGTGCCATGTGTGCCATGTGTGCATGTGTGTGCATGTGGAGGTCAAAGGTTGACATCAGATATCTTCCTTAATCACTCTCCATCCTACATATTGAGGCAGGGCCCCTCACTTGAACCCAGAGCTCACCATTCAACTTAGGTTGCTTGCCCCATGGATCTCCTGTTTTTGCTCCCAAAGTTCGAGAATTACAGGCTGGCCTCTGCACCCACACAGCATTTACCTGGGCACTGGGAATTGACCTCAGGTCTTCACAGTTATTTGCAAACACTTTACCAACTGAACCACTTCCACAATCCCAATTAGGGAATAAAAAAAAATAGTTCAGTAAAGCTGGGATCTTGCCTGTAATTCCAGCACCCAGAGACTGAGGATCACATGAGTTCAAGTCCAGCCCATTCGACATAGTGAGTTCCAGACATTGAAACCTTGTAGTAAGACTTGTATAGAAAAACCAACAAACTAACCAACCAACTAAACTAAGTTAACAGGTGGTGAATATAAGGTCGACTTTCATCAGACTGGGGGAATTGAAATGCTCTAAGAGAAGGCTGCATGCTTAGCTCACCTTTGAGAAGGTAAAGCAACTTTTAAATAATCCCAGGTCAGACATAATCAAGGAACTAAATGCATGGTAGGGGATCAAAAGCAGAGGAAACATTTATAAAATCACCCTGTGCTTCAGAATGTACACACTGCTGCTCCACTCGGTACCATAGTTAGTAGTAAATTGGCTCTAATTATTAATACCAATAACACCATTCATTCACTGTGAAATCAGTTTATAATAAAGAATTATTTAGCTCCCAAGTTCCTGGGGCCAAGCCAAATACTTGTTGGAGAGGGAGCAGGAGGGAGTATTATTATTAATTATCTGTTCAATTATCCCTGTTCTGCTAGGAACACTAACAATATGCATATCCCATCTGAGGAGGGGGGAGATGGCTGCCTGAGCCTTCTTATGGCTTAGGCTTATTCCAACAGTCTGGAGGCCCTTCAGCAGGTGGCCTAGTCCTGAAAAAGCTTTCAGAGCCTCTGAGAATGTGTGCCCCTGGGTGTGTGTGCGTGCATGTGCGCGTTCATGGCTATACATCCTGTGTATGGAGGGCACTCTTCCAGTCACTCCCTTCCATCTCCTTCCCTACAAAGCATGCCCATCTTGGACCATTCTCAGGAGTGTCTTCCCTCAGCTTTCTCACTTCTTGGGTCAATCTTTCTCATTCTACTCCCAAACTCTGCTTCTTTCTCTCCCCCCCCACCCCCGGCCTGTCTCTTCCCCTGTCTTAATTATCTGACAAAATCCATTTAAAGATGGAAGAATTTGTTTTGCCTCACAGTTGGAGGAACATACCATGGAGGAAGTCATGGCAGCAAAAGCTCAAGGCAGCTGGTCACATCTGCAGCCGGGAAGCAGAGAGAGACGAATGCCTGTGCTCAGTTAGCTTTCCTTTTTATTCACCAGGGTTTCAGCCATGGGGAGGGTGCCATGCACAATTCAAAGAGGGTAGGGAGAGTCTTCCCACTGCAGTTAACTTAAGCAAGATCATCCCTCACTGGAATGCTCAGAGGTTACCTTCTAGCTGATTTTAGATTCTGTCAAGTTGGCAATAATAACCATCACCTTCAGCCTTTCTCTCCTCTCCAGCTGTTAAAGGAAAGACCATAAACAATCTTAAAGTTGAATAGAGCTTTTGAAAAAAATCATAGTAAAATACACATAAAGTCTACCATTTAAAACCCTCAAAAACATAGGACTTAACATTTTCAAGGCACTCATAATGCCATGTGATCTTCACTACCATCTAGTTTCAGTATGTTTTTAATCACTGAGAAGCTGTTTCTCAGAGTTGGAAATCCTATCCCAACCCCATCCTTGGAAGTCAGTCTTACTGGGGGCCCAGTGGGCTTCCTCTTCTGAGTATTTCCTACTCAGCACAAACTCCTTTGTGGCTAGTTGCCTTTACTTGGGTTGGTCCATTCATTTTTATGGCATATATCAGTTCTCCATTCTTTTTAATGATCCAATTAAATTCCATTATATGGAGAGATCACTCTTTATCAATTAATGGGTTGCTTCTACAAACCAAGCTTTTTAAGGGGAGCACCTCATATCATGTCTGTTTTCTCAGTTAAGTGGGAGATGCTTTTTGTTCTGGGAAAAGTAATAAGCAGAAATGCAGCCAACCGGTGAGAACCTGAACTCAACACCACATAAAATATTTTCCAAGCAGAGTTTCCCTTAATCATCTGTTCATCTTCATTGTCAACTTGATGGGGTGTTGAATTATCACCAAAACAAGCTTCTGGATACATTTTCAGGGTCTCTAGTCAGGTTTAATAGAACCGGGGAAGGGGGCATCTTGAAGGTGGGTGGCACAATCTCATATTCTAGGTCCTGGCTGGATAAAAAGGAGAAAGTGATGTGGGCACCAGCATCCATTCCTCAGCATCCACCTTGAAGATGGAATGTGTCCTAGTTAGGTTTCTATCAGTGTGATAAAACAGCATGATCAAAATCAACTTGGAGATAAAGTTTATTTGGCTTTTTCTTTTTCACCAGGGAAGCCAAGGCAGGAACTCAAGTCAGGAACCTGAAGGCAGGAACTGAAGAGAGACCATGGACAAACACCAGCTTGTTCACCATACCTTGCTCAGTCTGCTTTCTTATATAAACTAGGACCATCTGCCCAGGGGTGGCCTTATAGTAGGCTGGAACCTCCCACATCAATCATCAATTAAAAAAAAGTACCACCAGACTTGCCTACAAGCCTATCTTATGAAGGCATTTTCTCAACTAAGGCTCCTTCTTCCAAGATGACCCTAGCTTGTGTCATGTTGACAAAAATGAAGCAGCACACAATGAGACCAGCTCCTCATGTTCTTGTCTCCATGTCTTCCCCAACGTGATAGGCTACACTCTCAACTGTGAGCCTGTCTCCCTTCCTTAAACTCTTCCTTCCAGAAGTTGCTTTTTCCCCTGCCATTTTGCCACTGTGGTGAGAGAAGTGGCTGATACATTTCCTTGTATGAAGCTAGTAGCTTTGATCATCATCTGGCTGCCCAATAGAGGAGCTGGGGTAGAATTCTAGCCCAGGCCCACCAGCTTAGCCAAGAGCCTTGCAAGGGTTGTTTCTGTCCTAAGAGACACACTGGGCCCTTGCACAGAAGCAGCCCTGTGCACAACCCTCTGCCCTAAATGCTGTCCCTGTGCCCAATCTACTCTTATGGGAAGGAAAAGTCAGCATCTCACGCAACTTTCTCAAGACCAAACAGCTAGTGAAGAGAAGCAGCCAGGAATGGAAGCCAGCTCCAACTGAGCCAGAATCCTTAGTAACTTACCTCTCCAGGTGACACTGTGAGTAGCCTTCTTTCTTCTTCCAATATTTCCTTGTACCAGAATTCAAGAAGAGATATACCCTCATGACCAGTATGGCATTTATATATACAACAAGAATCTTCATGGATATGTATTTAATCTTAGCACCTGAAATACAGCTTTCCATTCTATTATGTGGGTAAGTTTTAGTCTGCAGCCACTAAATTAATTTCTAACAGGTTGTTCACAGTTTAAAACTCACTACTTTTCATGACATTTAATACTTAGCTTGGCCTCCATGATGTATCTGAAGACACTCTCTCCGGCCCAGGGAACACCCACTGTCCTCAATCTGGCTGACAGCAGCCATTCAAGGCTTACTGTTTCTGCCTCCCTCCCTATGTACCATACAAACATCTCTGCTGCTTCCTATTTTAGTTAAATTCCTGCTTTGCCTCCCAATTTCTCAAGAGACATAAAGAACTCTTGAAACTCCCGAAAACAACCAAGGAAAAGAGTCTTGCTGTCATCAGTCATCAGATAAGTAAAGCCAAGAGCCTCAGTGAAATGTTATTATTACACAGTGCAATGGTGTCTAGAGTTATAACCCCAACAATACAAGTGTTGGCAAGAATATGGAGCAATTGAAAGGAGTAGAAAGAACTTCAGTCCTTGGAGAACAGTTTCTTGTTGTTGCTTAGCATGGGTTCCCAAAATTCCACTCCTATAATTTTTTTTTGTGCCCAGAAATCAAAACACATATGCACAAGGATCCTTGGACACAAATGCTCTTCACAGTTTTATTTCTTGTCCCAAACAGAAAGCAATTCAAACATCTACCAACTAAGAACGGAGTGAGAAGGGGAATAACTAGAGGGTAGGAAAGGGAGGTGGTATTCTCCTTTCATTTCTGTTGCTGGGACAAAACACTCGGACAACATGGGACTTAGGGGAGAAAGGGTCCTTTCAACTACTTCTGCCAGCTTGCAATCCACTATGATGGGGAAGGCACAGCAGCTGGATCTTTTATTTGTTTATTTATTTATTCTATGTGGCTTTTACATCACATGTCTTGATCCCATTCATTTCCCCATCCCTTGCATCAGCCCCCAGCCCATGCACCCCTCCCCCAAATAAAACAAAATTTAAGAGGAAAAAGGAAAGAAATTAGAAAGGGAAAAAATTAAAAATTTCGTTATGGAAGCTGCAGTGTGACAGTGTAAACCTCTTTGTTCATATATGTTTACTTCCAAGTGTTTATTGAAAGGAGTCATTGGTTTGGTTTGAGGTTTCTGGTTTCCACTACTCTATCAATGCTGGGCCCTCACTATGAATCTTCTTATGCTGTTGCCCAGTGTTGTGGAGATCCTGCAGCTTTGGGTCTGCAGGTCAGGTCCCTTCACATGCTCCAGCAGATCACAGATGGGATGGATGTTGGGACCGACCAAGCCATGAACTTGGGTCTGGGCCTCAGCAATTGCAGGATTCGTTTGCCAGATGAGAAATCGGGACAGCTCTCCCATGTTATAGCTTTGGGGCTGGCTTGTCCACACCTGCTCTGACAGGGTTGATTCTCCTGCTCTTATAACCACAGGGTCAGCTCTCCCATCTGCCCCAGGCATTGATTGGTGTGTGGTGGGGAGGGCAACTCTCCCTTGCCCATTCTGCCACAAGACTGTTGGGTAATGGGGACCACTCTCCCAGGGGCTGACTCACCCACACCTGCACTAACAGGGATGGCTCTATTTGCAGCAGCTGGATCTTCAGACAGCTGGTCACAACTGTGGTCAAGAGCAGAGAGAAACTAATGCATGCACAGTCATTTCTTGTTTGTTTGTGCTTATCTTGGTTTCTCCAGTCTTAAACTCTCTGCCTAGGAAGTGGTACTACCCACAATGGGCTGGGTCTTCCCACATGAATGCATATAAATAAGACATCCCCCCACTGACATGCCCACATTCCTATGCAACATACACAATCCCTCATTGAGACTCTCCTCTCAGGTGAATCTAGCCTGAGGTAACCAACACTGTAAGTGCTGATGGTCAAATGTATATGGAGACACTAGGGTGAAAGCTTTATAAAACCCAGCACTTAATTCAATAAATGTATAGCAATTAATATAGAGAAGATAGGCTGTGTATATACGGGAAATATGTTTTTGAGGTAATTTTCTATGAAACTAAGATACTTAAGAATTTTAGAAGTATATAAATAAAAATTAAGTATGGTATACATTCATGCAATGGAACACTGCTTTACTATATAAATGCATGAGCTGCTGATTTTGTTAACACAAATGGATGAATTGCAAATACATTACATTGAATTAATTCTAGGAAAGGAAAAACTGTAATGACAGAAAGCATATCTGTGGTTATCTGAGTTGGGCTGGGTAGGGGTGTTGTTTACTAACCAGAGAGGTCACAAGGTAACTTTCCAGATGAAGCAGAGATTCTGTTTTAGTTGTGGTTTCATGGGTGCATATAAAACTGTCAACATTTATCAAACTGTGTACTTAAATAGATCCATTTTAATTTATGTAAGGTGTATCTTTCTAAAAGTTGATTTAATAGGCCAGCTGAGGTTTAAAAGTACTTCTTCCACTTTCCCCACCTAGCAAAATCAATTATTAAATTCTGCTAACTTAACTTCAAACATTTACTTCACACGAGTCTCTCCACTTACACTCCACTGCACAGTTTAGAGCCTCACTTCCCCACTGTGTGTCTTCCTCCTCAGAGCTGCTCAATTCACCTACCATTCTCCACATTGCTCATCGTACCATGTCACCCCCATGAACTACCTGTTGCCATTAGCTGCCTTTGTCATAGCTCGTAGTGCAGAGTAGTCCTTCCCTCCCTTCCTTCTCCTTACTTTATACACCTCAACAAGTGGTTTTTGGGGGCATTTAGCACCCCATACAGAGCCACTTCATAAACCATTCCTTACCTTGATGTAGCTGTACCTGTTACCCTAATGTTCTCCTTTCTATTTGTTCAAGGTCTAGCTTGGACAATTCCACCATTGTAAACATATTTTTTTTCTGATTACCCAATACTCTTCCCACCAAATGTCTCAGAACCTTTCATTTAACTGACTGACTATATACATATGCATATACATGTAACAACAATAATCCCCAAAGAAAACAGGTGGCTGGAGAGACAGCTCAGCAGTTAGGAGCACTTATTGCTCCTGCAAAGGGCCGTTGCTCAGTTCTCAGCACCTACAAGGTGGCTCAAAACTCTAACTCCAATTCCACAGGATCTGACTCCCTCTTCTGACCTCCTCTGGTACTGAACACACATGGTGAACATGCATACATGCAGACAAAACACTTGCACATGAAATAAATACATCTGGATTTTTTTCTTTAAGATCGTGAATTTGAGGAGTCACGAGAGAAATTGGAGGCAGGGAGGGGTGAGAGTGGTATAGATGCAGTCCTTATATATAAAGTTAATAAAATAATAAAAGAAAAGAAATATAACACAGGTTTGTGATGGGGAATGTACTGTGTATGTTCATCTTATTGATTGTTGAATAAAGTACTGTTTGGCCAATGAGACAGCAAGTTAGATGGGACTAGGAGACAAAAAGGATTCTGGGAAATGTAGTAGAGAAGTGGTGATCCAGGCAGGAAGTGACATAGCAAGGAGACTAATATTTAAGCAAGGACAAACAGGAAGTGCCCTCTTTTCCCCTTGCATTCTCCAGCAGCACCATGTGATCCATCAGCAAGGGAGGACACCAATGGAAGGTGTCCAATAAGATAAGTCTTATAAAATATATAGATTTATGATAATTAAGACTGAGCTAACAGATGAGAAATCCTAGTCATTGGCCAAGCAGCATTTGTACCTAATATAAGTCTCTGTGTTATTTTGTCCTTCCACATGGCAGGCAGAACTCAGGCGGCTGGCCGAGACCACCCATGTGGCGGTAGGACTCGGGCAGCTTTTGGCAGAAAGATTTATTATAACAGGTTTGTGTTTGAAGCAAAGAGAAAGGCACTGGGATTTCCCACACACTCAACTACTCCTACCGTGCTCATGTTATTAGCAACCCCATCTGAGTCATGAATCAGCTTGTTCATCATGACCCCTGAGCAGGCTTACCTTAGGACTCACTCAATCTTAGTGCTGCCCATTCTGTGTTTTAAACAGTGGCTACTACCACAATTGTGTACTGCAGAGTCTCTCTGCTCTTAGGCCTCCTTTCTCCTCGTTTATCCCTGCTGACCCCATTCCTGCCAGCCTCTAGTGTTTTTACTGTCTTCAAATTTTCCCCATTTTAGGATGTCATGTAGTTCAGACCTCCTTTGTGATGGTTGGTATTGTCTGCTTGACACTTAGGAGGCGCCCTCCAGACACACCTTAATTGTGATCAGGATGATTTTCTGAGCAGGGGATTTTGGACTGTGTCACATGGAGGAGGCAAACCGAGCACTAGTGTGTGTGCATTAGGAAGTCACAGGTCTTCCAAGGTTTGGGAATTATAAACAGGAGGTTTATACATTCTTGCCTAGGCTTTCAGCTTCTTTAAATAAATACCAAGGAGCGTAATTGTTGGAGTGCATGGCAAGTCTGTGAAGTCTTTTTTAAGAAATTGCCAAACTGGTTTTCTAAGTGACCTCATGATTTTATATGCCCATCAGCAATGAATGATGCTATGTTCTTCCACACCATGGTGTGTGTGGTCAGTCCCCACAGCCTCCAACTCATTTGGTCTTCCTACACCTTCTCTAACTGCCTCATCCATACTTTATGCTCTCAGTGCTGCCATAGGCCATCCTTTTAAGGATGTTCCTGGTCACATTGTCCCTGGCTTAGAATATTCCAAAGGTACCTAGCATTTAGTTGTGGATTGAATCTTCAGTTAGGTTTACCTGCCCTAGCTGGGTGGCCCTGTTCTCTTTCAGCACCTTCTCTCGACACCACATCATCTCAGTACCTGCTGCAGCCCCTTTTACTCCTGGCCTGTCTAGTATAGGTGCCTTTGATTTTTGCTCTTAAGGGATCGTATTTCCTTCCTGTGTTTGTTTTATCCCCTACAGTGGTTTTTGTAAGAATGGACTCTATGGCTCTTGTATCTGAATGCTTAGTCACCAGGGAGTGGAGCTATTTGAAAGGATTAGAAGGAAAGAGGTGTGGCCTTGTTGAAGGAAGTGTGTCACTGAGAGTGGGCTCTGAGGTTTCAAAAGCCCACATCAGACCCAGTCTTTCTCTCTCTCTCTCTGCCTGGTGCCTACTAATCAGGATGTAGCTCTCAGCTACTGTTCCAGCATGATATGTACAGTTGTGCCCCATTATGATAATAGATTAAGCCTCTGAAAATGTAAGCAATCCTTCCCAATTAAATTCTTTCTTTTATAAGAGTTGTCTTGCTCATAGTCTCTTCACAGCAACAGAATGGTGAATATCTCTGTTCAATATTCTTCATTCACTTGTGAAATTGTGTTGTTGGATTGGTGTCTGTTTCTCATCTCAACTCTATTCTTTACCAACTCAGCTCTGCTTGTTTGTGGTTGATTTTCCATGTGTCTGAACCATACTGGAGCAAGTCCTCATAAACATTTGTTAAAGAGTTACTAGACCCCTAAGAAATGGATTAAGGAAAGCAATAGCCCCACAGTTTGATCCATGCCTGGTTTCTAAGCCAGGGATGAAGAATCATTTACTCTGAATGAACAAGAGTCAAGGACACTGTAAATTATAGGAACATGTGCCCTGCAAGGCCAGGAAACATTGCCCATCCCAAAGATCAGAACTTGGCAGTTGCTGACACCTTGTTGGAAGCCAGCTGGCTGACTGCATTTTGGAAAACACAGGATACATTAATTCTCAAAGGCAAAGTCCAAGGGCACAGCTCTGCTGAAGGGCTGTGTGCCTGACAGCAGCCAAAGAGCCCAATCTCCAAATGTGTCCCTTTGCCAGTGCCAGTCTCTTGTGCTGTGTGTGGCTGATTCAGGGCCACACTGCCATTAAGATAGAAGGATCTGGCCTGAAGACAGTGTACCTGCTGCCTGCTTGGGCACTGATCTGAAAATGTGACCTTTCTAGGGTTTTGTGTTACCTTTAAAAAATACTTTTGTATAATTTAACTTTACTAAATGTGTAATTTTTGCTGTTTTATTATTTATAAATTATTGAGCAAATATCTAAAATGCAGAGCTGAGGTTAGAGAATTGTACAGGAACAAGAACTTCTTAATTTGCTGTGCAAGAATCAAAAAAGGAGCAGTTAAAGATAGAAGAGAGTTTGCCATTTCAGGGCGTAACAGAGGCCACAAGACAGAAAGTGTTCTATTTGTGGCTACAAAAGATCATTTCAACTTTAAAAGCTAAAAAAAAAATGCCTCAAGATCCCACAAAATCCCAAATTCAATAATTAAAGAATGCAACTGCACCTTTAACATGTGGGCCTTGTGGGACAGTCACTGACCAGCGCAGCCTGAATGGGACATAAAAGTGTGGGGTTGGGTGTGGAAGTGACTTGGTTGGTGAAGTGCTTGCACCTGAGTTCAGATCCCTAGTGCTGATGTCAGCTGGGTGTGAAGGCAGTTCAGGTCTATAACCCCAGAACTGGAGAATGAGACAGGTAGATCCCTTGAGCTTGTTGGCCTGCCAGCCTTGCTGAATTAATGAGCTCTGGGTTCAGTGAGAGATCCTGTCCCAGAAAGGAATGTGGAGGTACACACAGGACCTCAACCTCTGGTCTCCATGTGCATGTACACAATAGCACAGACACATGAACATGTGTACACATACACAAAAGGTAGAAGGAGGGAACACACACACACACACACACACACACACACACACACACACACACACACACACACACGCCTTGGCCGAGACATAACACTTTGTTCCTGTCCTGTCCTAGGCATCAGCATTTCTGGTTCTTGGGGCTTTAAGCTGAAACTTGCATCTGAGTTTGAGCTGAGGCCTCTGAACTAAGTTACCCTGCTGGCTTTTGGGTGGCAGACCTCCTTAATTACATGAGCCAATTCCTGTACTACGTTTCCTCTTACTGTGCCTATGTCTTTACTGGTTCTCTTTCCCAGGGGAGCTCAGATTAATACAATAACCATCAATGAAAACACTTAAGCTTAACTGATGAGTGGAGGAAAGGCCTGCTGTGTTTGTGCTGTTGTGTAGCTGTTATCTGTGGCTGTGGTATCAGGGATGCTGCATAACTAGTGGGAGACCTACAAGACTCTGAGCCCCTCCTGTAGGCTTTAGAAGCAGTAATCAGTTGCTGGGAGAAGGAGACTCTGACCTGTCCAGCTGCCTGCAAGTCTGCAAGCCCTGTAGGCAGCTCCAGGGACACAGCTTGTCTGAGTCATCACCCAGTCTGCATGGACTTTTCACTGATGGACACCCGTGAGTATAACACTTCATGTGCATGATCTCATTAGCATGTCATAAAAGCATCCCTGACCCCACTCTTAGAGAGAAGGCAACTGAGGCACTGAGGAGTGACTTGCTCCAGACCACAGGTCAGTAAGTTGAGGCCAGTATTCCTACCAGGCCAACTCTATCATAGGCTTTAGTGTCTTTGGTTGCTGGAATCCCTATTGTAATGAAAACAAGGATAGTAGATTATAATTGAAATGTGTATATTCTGTAACTAGAGGGACAGAATCAACAATTAACTGAAGAGCAATAGCCCATGCCACTGAGCTAGGTTCTAGGCAGTGCAGGATGTGCTGGCCATCCCTGCTTTCCATTCACTTGTCAGGCTCTGGAACTGCCTCTGAGACCATTCAAGTGCAGCCAGAGTCTGATGTGTCTGAGGCTGCACCCTTTGCCTTATTTTCTGCTGGGCTTCTCAGTTGGGTTTTCTTGAATGTGACATGCCTTCGATAGTTTGGAATGGACCAGAGATCAAAATGAGGGAAAAGTAGGGCTTGTCTCCATTTAAGTGTCTTAAATCTGTGGTATTCCAAAGAGAAAGAGGCATGAGGGCACCGAGTTCCATGGGAATGGAAGTGAGAGGCTGGGTCACTCTGCCTGCTGTTGTATATCCTGGGCAGAGCCCAGGTTAGGGGGTCTGATTCCCACCAAGCAGGCATGGCTTTATTCATTGCTCTCTGAGGCCAAACGCCAGCTTTGGAGATGTCAATGGAGAACATACAATGCGAGGCCATGCTTTGCGGAGGCGGGCTGCCAACACGTGGCCAGTAACCAGCAGAAATTGGCAGCGGAAGCCACTCACTCATTCCTCCTCCAGCCAAAAACAGAATAACTGGCATCTTGGAGGAGGTTCAGCCACCACTATGGGTTGGATTGCTCCCAAATTGACTCTGTAACAGGGACCCACGGAACACCTAATATGAGTTGCTCTCTTGAAGACCAGAAACCTCTCTGCTGGAGTGAGTCTAAGCCTCAGAAGTTTGCAGGATGCCAGATCAGCCAGGCTTTCCATCTTCCTATTATTAATCTTGTCTCTTATTAACCCAGATAAATGCTTTATTCTTGACACCAGTACTACTCTACTACTCCGGGCAAAAGTTACTTTCTCTTCCGGGATTCAAATTGCCAGCATTTTCTTTGTTCCAGGCACCACTCTAAGCCCCTGGGTGGACTTCCTATCTGTCTCAATGGCCCTTTACAGAAAAGGAAAGCAGAGAGAAGAGAGTAACTCTTCAAAGGACACACAGAAGTGTGTCACCTAGGTCACCTCTGAAGTCTAAGAGCATTGGGCACATGCAGAACTTCTCTCTCAGGAGGGATTTGGGGAGGAATTGTTTGAGTATTTGTGTCTCTGTTTTCTTTCAAAATGCATTACAAATTTCTCAAGGGTGGGGTCATATCTAACCACAGGGTTTCTGTAGTACTCATTCAAGCATTTGGAGAATGCATATTGAACAGTTATGTGTGCTGGGGATCAGACTAAACATTTACCAATGTGAAGTCCAAAGTCATTGGCCTGCCCTGAGGAAGTGCTTAATCCCAGGGAGGTCAGTGGCTTATCACAGAATTACAAGGGCTGCCCCACATGACCTGTGGCATTCTTATCCTAACAGTTAATCACAGACAAGGAACATATGTTATATGTTCATATATCTGATTCTAAATGTAATTAACAAGCATGCTCTTCTCTGGGAAAAAAACCAAACTTAAATTAGTCCAGTCAAGGGTATGGTATGCCCTGTGCACAGAACATCTGTCCCTGGATCTTGGAGCAAAGTTCCTAAATACCTTGGGATTCTTAGAGTGATCAGAACATCTTTTATTGTAGAGGAAACTCTGGCAGGCCTCGAGATGGTGGTCATAGAATAAATATGGTGAGTCAGTAGAAAGTGCAAACCCTGCTTTGAAGCCCGAAACTATCAGCCTCTATCCATAACTCTGTGAAGGTGTGGGGACTGGAGATGGAGGGGTTAGGACTGGCTGATCCTATCATTCTATGATGTCATCATTCCATGGACACCCCTAGACATGGGGTCTGCAGAGCTCCAGGGTTAGTGAGTACACGGTGGTGTTGGGAGACCCATGTTGGCAGTGGGGCAGAGGACACAGGGGTATGAGTCAGGAGGCCTCTGTAATAGTCCAGGCAGAAACTCCTAATAGAAACCTTAAACATGCACCTCTTTGTTCTTAACAGTTTTCAAAAATGAAGTTGTAAAGAGCACCCCATGTCCTTACCATGAGCCTCTCTCATTTGCTGCTCTGGAGGTGCCTTCTCTTCTACAAGCAGATTGTTGTAAGTGGTGTCTTCCTGGGTTCTGTGTGTTGTTCTAGTTGATCATCAACTCCACTGGAGATATCATGGGAACCTGTGACTTAATAGCCAGTCAGTCAGAAGCATGGGGATCTTGGGACCTGTGACTGATGCCTGGCATGGGGCAGCTTTGTGGAGCTGAGTCTGAATTTCTTGGAGCTGATACTAACTGTATAACCTGTTTTGGGGACATGCAAGTACCATCTGGAGACTCGGAGAATTGGTCACGGATGTTGGACTCCTGACATATTACATCAGAAGGCATATAAACATATTCTGTCAAAAATGTACAGCAAACTGAAAAATACATACAACTTCATTTTTGAAAATTGTTAAGAACAAAGAGGTGCATGTTTAAGGTTTCTATTAGGAGTTTCTGCCTGGACTTTTACAGAGGCCTCCTGACTCATACTCCTGTGTCCTCTGCCCCATTGCCAATCTCTCAGTGCTAACTTTCTTTTATATATATATATATATATATATATATATATATATATATATATATGCGTGTGTGTGTGTGTGTGTGTGTGTGTGTGTGTGTGTGTGTTTTGCCTGTATGCATGCCTCTGTCCCATGTGTGTGCAGTGCCCAAAATGGACAGCCAGATCCTCTGGGACAGTTTCAAGCCACCATGTGGGTGCTGGGAATCAAACCCAGGTTCTCTGGGATAGCAACCTGTGCTTTTAACCACTGAGCCATCTCTCCAGCCCCAGCACTAAATTTCTTAACACAACAAAAGGGATAAAGCTGGCCAATGGCTTGCAATTGCTTTCCCACGAAGTCCTGAGTTTTTCAGCCGTCCTGTGATGATTGACAGGACCTGTCTCTGAGCTTACTGAACTGGTATGACAGTGGTGATGACGATAACGATGGAAATGATGGACAGGTGGCCTTTATTGGGCTTCCATGAGGCATGTCACATGTTTCCTGTCATTTAATCTTCATAACAGGCTGTGTCACCTCCTTTCTAGTTGACATAGTAGCACATGGAGCCCTTTCTCCACAGTGAGCTGGTTACAGATCCTTATGTTTAATCCCTCTGACAGCCAGACCCTACTCATCTCTCGGTAACAATGTCGTCACCTTTTTGGGTGTCTGTCCTTGACAGTCAATTATGAAATCCCTCACTGGGTTGACTTTCTGCCTCTGAGGCCTTTCATGACCAGGTTACACGGCCTTTCCCCTGATGCTTGTCTCTCTCCATCTAGAACATGTTGCAGGCTCTGTGACAGCAGCTCTCTTGACTTGCTTACTGTGATATCACCACCAGTCCTTTGTATACAGCATGAGTGCTCAATATGCAGCTGGTGAGACACATCCTAGGAATGTGTATGTTAACGTATACTATGTCTTTTAAAAGCTTTGACATTTAAATGATATCACCTCCATGAGCCAACATCTGTCACTTAACAGGTCTGAGTTCCAGGGGTTCACTAAGATGTGTGCAGCAGTGATAAAAGCAGGCCACAGACCTGTGTTCTGAAGAAGCTTGGTGTCATTGCTTACATATGGACAAACGGTGGGTACTTCCAGGAAACATTAGGACCATAGGGTTAACAGGAGGTGACCTTGGGCCTTATTCCTTACTGTTAACTTTGATGACCTCACTCTTCTGCCTGGCAGTTTCGAGGTTCCTGACTCTGGGATAGATGTTTGCTTCTCCTTCCTCCTATCCCTACCAGATGAAATTATTCTTATGCTCTTGTCTGAGATAGGACTCCCATTTGATGTTCCCCGTGACTTTGTTCAGATAAATTAGTGGTTCTAGCTCCTGAGTCCCAAGGTGTAGTATGTGAAGACATATGGAAATACAGTCTTGTGGTGTTAGTGGCATAGACTCTACAGGAAGCTGCGTAGGTCTGCTTATGACCAGCCATGTGTATTAATTATGTTTCTCATCTGCATCAAAATCCTGATGAGGGCAACTTCCTGGAGGAGGGATTTATGCTGGCTAGGTGATGGAGGGGACACTGTCACAGCAGCTAGTAGGACTAGACTCTGAACAGCAGGGATCTAGATGCCTGTTGTACTACAACAGCAGGTAACTGGAGTTGCTGGACACTTTGAGGTTTAGCATCTTCGTCTGTGAGTGAAGACAGTTGTGTTGCCTGTGACAATTCTGTTGGAGTCATATCTAGCTGCTCCAGTCAAATGCTATGCACAGAGTGGCTTCCAGCAGAAGTGGCTGTTTCTGTAGCAT
This sequence comes from Cricetulus griseus, assembly GCF_003668045.3. Classification (NCBI taxonomy): domain Eukaryota; kingdom Metazoa; phylum Chordata; class Mammalia; order Rodentia; family Cricetidae; genus Cricetulus; species Cricetulus griseus. Next base: position 128,972,360 of record NC_048597.1, read on the forward strand.
AGGAAAGCCCTCTCTCAGTTATGTGGGCTGATGGGAAGTTCAAGCTCAGGGCAGATTCTATGAATGCTGAGGACCTGCCTCTTCCTGGATGGCCATCTTCTCACTATAACCTGACAAGGCAGAAGGTAAAAGACACTCTGAAGTTTAGTCTTTTTTCTCTATTCTTGAAAATGTTTTTTTTTATTTCTGTCTATATTCACTTTTAATCAATTAATTAAAATTATTATTATTATTATTATTATTATTATTATTATTATTATTATTATCTTGGTTTTTTGAGACAGGGTTTCTCTGTGGCTTTGGAGGTTGTCCTGGAACTAGCTCTTGCAGACCAGGCTGGTCTCAAACTCACAGAGATCTACCTGCCTCTGCCTCCTGAGTGCTGGGAATTAAGACATGTGCCACCACGTCCTGGCTAAGTAGTGGTTCTCAACCTGCGGGTTTCAATCCCTTTGGCAAATCTCTATTTCCAAAAATATTTACATTATGATTTAGAACAGTAGCAAAATTACAGTTATGAAGTAGCAACAAAAATAATTTTATGGTTGGGGGTCACCACAACATGAGGAACTAAAGGATCAAAGCATTAGGAACCACTGCTCTAGAGAGTCCTGACTAATACTTGGCCAGCCCTTATCACCTTTCCAAAGCTCCACTTTCTTATGTCATCATCTGTGGATTAGGATTTAAACATGGATTTAGGAGAGCCACTAGTCTAGACTGTGTGCACTGGGTTTCCATGAAGGGTTGTTGGAAGGGTCTGATGAGCTGGTGCATGGTTCGGGATCAGTCTCTGGCATGCTGAGGAGTAAGTGTGCTGCTACTTTCTTGACACTCCATGTGCTTCTGACAGTGCAAGGTTCAGGTTCTATCATAACCCAGAGCCCTGTAGTGTTGTGCCAAAATTCTGAACCCCCAAATCGCCAAGAGACCGGATCCGATGCAAAAGCAAAGAGTCTTTTTTTGTTTAACGAGTTAACTGTATTTAACTTGGTTCCTCTGTCTGTCTCACACAGCAGATGGGGTGAGAAGGACCTGGAGGGACTGAGGGGCAGGGAATTTAGAGCGAGGGGACTGGCTGGGGTCTGCAACAGTCTCAGGATTGGTGCACTTTGTACTGAGTTGATTGGCCAGCTGCAGCAGGTAGGTTGCTATGGTCTAGAGGCCCTCCCAGGGTGGTTGCTATGCTCTGCATTCCACTGTTATCATAAAGCACATCCAGAGCCTGCCAGCTAACTTCCAATTGGCCACTTGCCACATGGAGGGTATCTGGCTTCCTAGTGAGGGGCAAGGTTGGAAGTTCAGCACATGTTGCTGAGTCAGGGGCCTTTGTCTCGCTGGGTCTGTTTTGCAGCTTGTCATGGCTGCCAAAGCAGGGGGCTGTGTGAGGGTCCCTTCAGTAGTGCCCATCCACCTTGGCTCACAGTGAATGCTGCTTGAAAGAAGGGATGTCACAGCTGAGGAAATCGAGGCTCAAAGAAGTTAGGGAGCATGGTTGCTGGAGTGTGCCATAAGTCCCTTGTGAGTGAGCCCTGGGGCCAGTATTCCTGGATTAGCTGTTGAATTATGGCATGAGCTGCTGTGCCCTTGTGTTTTTAGCAAGGAATTCAAATTGCTTTCCATGTAGCCTTTCATGGTACCTTAAAAAGGGACATTTTCAGCTACACAACATTAAAAATGTACATTTAAGAGCAAACTTTTGATGTTGTCAAGATTCAGGAGTGACAGGTGTTATTTTTTCACAAGTTTTGTATAATTTGAGTGTATGCCATGAAATAATTGGGACAAAATGGTAAATAAACTGGAAAAATCTTTATTTTTAAGATGGATCTTGAGGGTAAGGTATGCCTGTCTTTCCAGCATTTGCAGAATGTGTTGCATTTGTTTTCACATGAAATAACCCCTTAGTATTTATTGACCTAGTGAGAAACAGAGGTGAAGTTTCTTGTGAAGTAGGGAGAGTCCCAGCAAGACTGATAGGAAGAAGGATGAGGAGGGCGAGCTCATGTGTGCCTAAGCACTCTGGTTAGGGCTGTGTACCTCAAGGGATGAGTTCCAGGGTGTGGAGTGAGTTCCTGAGTGGGAAGGAAGACTTGCAGTGATCTCCCAGGCCCTATTTGAGGAAGCAAGACAAGATAGTGCTTCAGATCTCTTCCTAAAAAAGTCCTCCATGGCCATCACGTAGTAGGGCTTACAACCCAAATATTCAAACAGCTGTCTGGTGTCATACTTAGCCATAGGCAGGATGAAGAAAGAGCATCCAAAAGCCACAGTCTGGCCTGAAATGGGGATGAGTGACAAACACCACAGTTCTCTATCTTGGAATGACTCTCTACTCCAGCCTTCCCAAGGACAGAATAAAGGAGAGGTCTTGAAAGAAAGCTAAGGACTAAGGGACTTAACAATGTCTCCACTCCTGCAAGCTCCACTCCCTCCAGCTCACCACCCCTAGACACTAAACAGCAGGAGTGGACAGAAGTGAGAGACGCCTCCTGTTTCCTCATCAGTCTCCATGGCTGGCTCTTTTTCAATCCAGGAGAAATTTAGCAGGTGCATTAAAAATGCATCCTGGCACAATATAGCCTAGTTTGAAGATTAAAATATAGCTTGTCAGGTGAGTATTTAGTGGTGTGTTTTAATATGCTTAAGTGCAAACCAGAATTTAATGTGGAGGCTGAAGTACACATTAGCAATTTCATAAACAATCTGAAATGTCAGTAGGCACTAATGAGTTGGGGGAGGGTGGGCAGAGGGAAAAGAGAGACAAATGCCACTAAACCTTGAGTATTTTCCCTGTTTTTTTTCTAAGTGGGACCTCAAATAACTCACAATAGGTTTGGTTATGGAGTTTTCTTTTGTTTGTCTTATTATTGCATTTTATATCTTACTTGAATAGATAGAATTCTCACATTAAAACGAACTCTTTACATGGTACAATTGGGTGACATTTAGAATACATGCAGTGCTGTGTCATGATCACTTCTCACTAGTTGTGAAATAATCACCATCCCAAAGGAAGCCCGGTGCCCCAAAGAGATTAATCTCTCCATGTCTTCTCCCTCCAGCCATACTTATAACCACCAATCTGCTCTCTGTGGATATATTCACCCCATCTTTCCCTCCCTCCCTCCCTTCCTCCCTCCTTCCTCTCTGGCCCACTTTCTTCCTTCCTTTTTCCCTTCTCATTTTGTTTCTGTCCCATGGTTCATAGAAGTTCCTTACTTTGGACCCTAGTCAATGTGTGCTCTTTGGCTGAATTCAGAAGCTGAAATGCTGGGAGTCCAGTTGTTCAGCTGTTGTAGAATCAAGATGGGTAGGGGAAGGAGACTCTTATTGGGGATTTTTCCTAAAGAATCTTTTGACCTCTGTGTGCTGTGGGTGGAGCTCTTAGACCTCTTTTCAGGATAATAGGTTCAATAAAATAAAGCACATAGATTGCAAAGAAAGTCAATAATATTAAGATACAATTATAAAATGTTGATGACCAAGTAATACATATACTTCATTAACATGTTGAATAGCAACATCTACTATGGATTTAATAATGGTATAATTTTAAGGGTAGTGAGAGACATAAATTGTATTTCCAGATATCTGTAACACTATGATGTAAATATATCTGATTTCTATAGTGGCAAAGTCACATGGATAGCTCATGACACCATGGAGTATTGCCTACTTTCATATGGAAAGGAGCATGGTGAAAGTCAGCGCAAACAAAAACATTTCTAGGTTTCTAAGATGGGCTGAGGTGGGAAAGTCCACTGTAACTGTGGGCAGCAGTAATAGTAACTCTATATCAGTTTTGAACGTTAGTGTTTTTTCAGGTTAGCTTTGTAAGTCATAGAATGCTGCTAGGCTGTGTTGTGGCAGTGACTGTGACTTCCAGGAAGCTGCACAGTCAGGCTGACAGACTGTGCAGTAGACTCTGTGGCACATAGCAATATTGGGCAGTCTAGGTGTAGGCAATGCATTCTGACTTACAGTGTTTCCACTGACAACAGGTTTAAAGGGATGTATGTCAGAAGGCATCTTTTGTGTAGACACAGTGGCATCTTAAGTTACTGTGGTCTTAAATAAATCAAAGCCCTGTTTGCTGGGCTCCTTGGTTTCAAGGGAAGTTCTACATAGGTGTCCTTCCTGCCATTTCCTCATCATCTTTGCAGTTCTAAAGCACACCTGCTGTCTCTGACTTAGGTCTTACTCCACATCATATCAGACACAGGACACCAGCATGTGCTGAGATAAAATCCACCTTCATTAAACAAACAGGTGGTTACAACTCAAGCTGGCAAGGGCCTTGAGCATGAAAAGGGACTCTGAGGCAGCTGCTCCCTCTCCAGGAGCCAAAAGATTAGATGTGGAGGCTACAGGGTCACAAGAAGTAGAGCTGCAGTCTAGGCCATACCTGGTGCTGACACAGTGACACTGACCTGGGTGGGTGACACACCTGACACTCACCTGGGTGGTGACACACCTGACACTCACCTGGGTGCTGACACAGTGACACTCACCAGGGTGCTGACACAGTGACACTCACCAGGGTGCTAACCCATGTGCTGCTGCCTTGTAGAGTCAAGAGTTTCTGGAGTCCATTGTGGGTTGAACGGAGAAAGGGGTTGCTGTTGAGAGGTGTTTTAGAGGATGATGTTCCTGTGCTGCAACTGTCTGTGGGAAGGCAGGGCTAACTCCAGGTCTCTACTCTGATGCACTGGGAAGATGCCTTTCTTGTCCCATTCTTGTCTAAGATTTGTAGCGTTGAGTGAGGACCACATAGGAGCGGTTTCTTTACAGGGCCATTGCTTGTTCACTAGATAGCCACCCCCAGAGTTTCATGATCTGTCAGTTCCAACCCACTTTCTTTATTAAACTATGTCACAGAACTAGTTCTTTTCCTTGACAATGTATTTGTAAATTCATTTACTTAGCTTCCTCATTGGTGTATGAGCTTCTCCTAGGAGGAAAAGGACTACATAAATTAGGCTTACCCGAGTATCCACAAAACTCAATATCTTGTATGTGTTCTCTCAAAGGGCATGGAGAAATTAAGGAGGTAAGCATAGACTAGAAACTTTGTCACTGTTTTTGGATAAGAAAATTTACTTGGGGATAAGGACAGAAGTGACAGGAAACAGGTTTTGATGTTGGAATTTAGAGACCAAAAGGCACAGCTGGTAGATGAGTCACCGATGAAGCTCTTGAGGGTCATGGTAAATAAAGACAAATCAGAAGTGTTCTTTTTCTGTCTGGAATTTCAAAACCATAGTGGACTATTTTCAGCTTTTGGGAAACTCTACCCTCAGCACACTGACAGCTCCACTTTAAATGGGCTCTGGGAAGTAGTGGATTTAGTGTGGTCCTACTTTCCCAAAAGACCCCTGTGAAATCCTGAAAGGAGTAGAAAGAGCACAAAGACAGGGAAATTAATGAGGCCCTAGGAAGAAATTCAGTTTTGAGCTGGGCTTGGTTGGCACAGGCCTGTAATCCCAGCACTGAGGAGGTTAAGTCAGCAGACTGCAAACCAGGGGCAAGCCTGGGCCACCACACTTGGCTGTTAGTAGACAAGGGGTAGGGATTGCTTCTGTCTCAGTCGGTGATGTCAACTCCAGGAGGTTAGGGCCAGTGAGCTTGAAGGTATGTGTTGAACTCTTCATTTGGGCTCTAGTCCTTTGTACACACAAAAGCAGGGATCTTAAATTGTTTCCTTATAAGGGGTTCAACAGCTCTGTGAGAACAGCCAAGTGCACCCGTTGCTGTGAATAGAGTAGGTATAATTTTGTTCAAAGTCTTTGTGAAAAAAATATATATTACTGTGAGAAAAAAGAGGTTTTTATTACACTACATGATAGATATATTAGTTTTCTTTGTGGAACTCAGGTTCCAGGAAAATTCATGGAGGGAACAGACTAGCTCCTGGTAGAAAAGCAGACACATAGGGGTTTAAAGCATTATGACTTTTCCTTCTAACTGGTGCTTATCATTGTACACAGGCTGAGGTTCATAAAGACATTTTGATTAAGTATATGATGGACTTTTTGACCAAATTAAGTGGTCCCTTTCCTTTTCCCAGTCAGTCTCGTGCCTACATTCATACTATATCCACATCTAAATAGTTTTAGGTATACACATAAAACTTCAGAGCCACACAAGAGAAAGCACACACCACTTGTCTTTCTGAGTCTGGCTTAACTTGCTTACTGTGCCCCCCCACTTTTTCTAATATAGGAAGCTGGACCTTCCCCCCTTAGCTCAGGGAAGATACATCTCTATAAGAGCCTTTATTGGCTGAGGGAGGGCTCTTGAACATGTGAGGCCAAGCTGTTTTTCTTCTAGGGCTTGTGATGTAAAAGGCACAGAAGAAAACCAGTGGCTGTTTTAGTAGTTGAGCCTTGGTGAGGCCTCTGTTTGTCCCTAACAATACCTATGTGTCCTCAGCTCTTGGCCCATCTGAAATGTGGATGAAGAGGCTGCAGGCCACCTACCTGTCCACCACTGTGTGTGAGTGTGTGTGAGTATGATGCTGTCTACCCTCTCCCTTAGACTAACCAAAATATTGCCCAAGATCATTGGGTTTAAAGATTTATTTTGTTTTTAATTGTGTGTGTCTCTCTATGAATATGTGCTATATATATGTGGGTGCCCTAGGAGGCCAGAAAGGGGTCCAATCTGCATTTGGAATTACAAGTAGTTGTGAGTCACCTGATGTGGTTTCTGGGAACTGATCTTGGACCCTCTGCAAGAGCAGCAAGAACTGCTGAGCCACCTCTCCAGTCTCAGGAAGAATGTTTTACATGGCAACAGAACAGTTCAGAGAGCATAAAAGAGTCTGTGTTGAGACAGATCCCTGGGGATCCATTGGCTTCTTCCCAGCTCAGGTGTTTCTTCATGGCATAATGATCCTGCTTGTTCTTCTCTCCTCAGTGTTTCTGATCAGGTCTCATCATGACTTATGGGGTAAAGCACTTGCTGCACAAGCCATACCACCTGAGTTCTAGCCCTAGAACTCACATGAAGAGCCAGATGCAATAGTGCATGCATCTGCAATCCCAGCATGCCCCTCTTGGGAGATGGGAGGCAAAGGGAGAACCACTAGAAGTTTACAGGTTGGCTAGCCTGGTGTATGCAGCAGTGAACAAGAGGCTCCTCCTCACACTAGGCTGAAGGCACCCACCACCATTATTTGACCTTTAAATGCACCCTCCAACACATACACACACACACACACACACACACACACACACACACACACACAGAGACATATATATATATATATATATATATATATATATATATAGTCATTAAGGAGCTTACAATATAAAGGGAAGAAATAAACACACCCAACCTCCATGACACCTACTGTTGGCATTCCAGTCAGTTAGGCTTAAAGCTTGATAGCTTACAAGCTGACCTTGCCAGCCCCTTGTCATACTGGCAGCAAGAAGAATTTTAAACTGCCAGGCTTAGTGATGAACCAATTCAATGAAGAACTCTGGGAGAGGCATTTACATAAAATGTGATGCATGGCTAAGCTCAGACACAGGCTTCAACTGAATACTTCATGACCGAAAACACTACTAGCTGAAGACTGATTCTTGGGTGAATTTCACCAAGACCTTGTAAGTGTAGAAAGGCCTACCAGGAAGGCTGGGTGTCTCTATTATCTACTACTGTGTAAAAATCACTCTAGATGCCTAATGAATTAAACCAGGACCATTTTACGTTTTGAAATCCTGGGTTCCTTGTGGCTGGCTTTGCCCAAGTCTCACTCGGGTGAGGATGAGGCTGTGCTGCACAGTTCTTCTGTCCTTGGGGTCTTTCATATTTGTAGAGGTTAGACTAGGTTTCTTTGTGGCAATCTTAGGAGGACAGCACCTCAAAGAGAAGCAGTAAGGATCAAGCAATCAGCTGATAAGATCAGTGGGTCACATGGTCAGCACGGGAGGGGACCATGTCAGGATGAGCATGCTTCCTTCAAGTCAGGGGAGTGCTGGGTGAGCAGTGGCAACTCTAACACCTCAGTGAGAGCCCTTTCACTAGATGCAAAACAGGTGCTTACCAAACAAAGGGACTCTGGAGTATTCTCCTTAAGAGCAGTGGCCTCAGGAAGTTATATTCATCACATTTAGAGGAAAAAGTGCTTCAGACTGGACCTTGAAGCTTACTGACTTCATATAGAACTGCATGTCATTCCTTCTGTCCTAGATGGAGGCCTGCCAGAACCAAACTTGAGGACAAGAATTTTTTACCTCATACGATTGTTTCTCTGACCCACAACACTAAATAGATGCATCCAATATGCTTGTAGGGAAAAAGGGCCATCCAAAGAAACACACCTGAGCAGAGCCAAAAGAAACACACTTTGGCCCTACAACCAGAGCCAAAGAAATGCACCCTGACCCTGAAATTAGAGCCAACAGGTTAAAAAGACCCAGTGAAAGAAACACACTTTGGCCCTGAAACCAGAGCCAAATCTTACCCTGAATCTGAGCAGAAAACCAACCAGTCCTTGACACAAGGGACTCAGGGACTGAAATCTGACCAATCCCCACCCTGGAAATCTTCTCCCCAGAAAACTCTGCCCCTAAGAAGCCCTATAAAAGCTCTGTGCCTGTTTGGCGCTCTTTCCACCCTGGCAGAGTCAGCCACTCTCCTGGACTCTTTTCTCCCAATAGATCTCTCTGGAGCAGGGAGGGAGCCTGGGAGGAGCAGAGCAGGGCTGTAACACTTTTGGGGGTAAACCTTCCCCTAGCAAAGTGGCGCTTTTATGTTTCACTCCACACCTCACAGGACCTGCGCTGAACTGTAACAACTTCTACAGGGAAGCCCTCCCCTGCTGGAGCAGAGCTGTTACACTGGGGAAGCCTTTCCCTGGAGCAGGGCTGTAAGCTGCTATGCTTACTGTTTCCCGTCTCAGCTGTAACACCCAGTATTCTGTGGCTCCTGAGTGCCAGAATCCCTTCCTATCCTACCTGCTGTAATGCTTACAATGCTTGGTAACTACACTGATAACGTTTTTTATGAAACACCTGTGTGCTCTAGAGATTGACTTATAGACTGGTCATTCCTTCTTTTTTGTTTTTGTTTTTCAAGACAGGGTTTTTCTGTCATTCCTTCTTAAAGGACTGGTCATGGAAGCTCTGGAGAAATCTTGTGCAAGAGCCACAGCTCTTAATAAACTAATAAATGTGTTACCACATAAGAGTGGCCTTGCTCCCAGGGTTGTCTTTGCTAGTCAGGTGACAGAGCCACCGCCCTGGGCTTTAAGGAAGTCCTTAAAGTGGTGGTGACACACCTTTAATTCCAGCACCAAGGAGGCAGAGATAGTGACCCGCCTGGTCTACAGTGAGAGTCCCAGGACAGCTAAGGCTGCACAGAGAAACCCTGTTTTGGAAAAAAAAGAAAAAACAAACAAACAAACAAATAAACCAACAAAACAAAACAAACAACAATAACAAAACAATGCAAAGATGTTCTCAAAAGAAAAAAATATAGTCTTTTTAGGGGCTAAAGAGATAGCACAAAAGTTAAGAGCACTTGCTGTTCTCCAGGGGACTCAAGTTTTAGTTCCAGCACCTTCAAAATGGCTCAGAACCTCCTGTAACTGAAACTCCAGGGGATGATCTGGTGCCCTCTTCTGGCCTCCTCGGAGAACACATACATACATGTAAATAAAAATTAACCATAAAATGGCCTTTATTTTCTGCCTGTGTCCCTGTGTGTCTGCAAGTACATGTGGAGGTCAAAGGTCAACACCAGTGGTCTTTCCTCTATGGTTGAGACTTGCTTTTTGTGAAAGGGTCTCTCATGGAACCTAAGAGCTCAGCCTTTTAGGGGGAGAGAGAGAAAGAGAGAGAGAGAGAGAGAGAGAGAGAGAGGAGGGAGGGAGGGGGGAGGGAGGAGGGAGGGAGAGAGAGAGAGAGAGAGAGAGAGAGAGAGAGAGAGAGAGAGAGGAGAGAACACACACACACAGAGAGACAGAAAGAGAGGAGAGAACATTATCCCCAGCATTTATGGGGTGCAAGGACCAGAACTTGACCCTAATGCTTGGGTGGCTGGTACTTCACTGAATCACCTTAGACCCCAAAGTAGCTTTCTTATTCCTATGTGTGTCCATCCTTTGATAGACCAGTAATAGAACAAATAAGCACCACGGCTATACTAAGCGGGAGGCATGATCTCTGTGGATCTTCAAACCACAACACTAGAAAGTAGGTTTCATGATATAGATAAGTTCTTTTTTGGGAAAAGGAGATTAGCTTTCCTGAGATGGTTCAACTTTTAAGTGGTTGATTTAAACCACTGTGTGTTTGTCCACACGTCCTTAGTAACATTTAGCTTAGGGCCTTGTGGGGCTTTAATACTGATGAGATAAGGAGCAAGAAATCCCATTTTGTTTATAAGCTGAACATGTGGGCACATGTATAATTTACAAGAAACAAACGCTCATCGGAGCATCCCCTTGTGAAAATCTACTTGGATGGCAGGGGAAGATCTGTGTTTTTATTTTGCTTCCTCATAAACCCCAGGCACAAACACAGGACAAACTTCCGCCATCAGGCACTGACCTGCACCAGATATAAAACTGTGCAGCTTCTTGAATGTACCCAAGGACCACCTGAACACAGTTCCGCAAGGGTGGCCACGCGAGGAATCCAGCGCCTCTGTTCACAGACCGCTTGGCAGGACAAGCTCAACTCTCCATGTAGAACATACTCCCAACCCCCTAAACCTTCCCTTCTTCCTCAACAATGGCGGAGGTGCGTCTGGGTGTACCTGGCCTGTTGGCAGTTGACCATGCAATAAAGCACTTCGCTTTTGCAAGACAGACCCCCGCCTCCCCTTCACTGGTTCCTAGACTCAGGGTGCGTCAGGCTTGGCCGCCTCCGCTGGGCCTGCCAGCCAGCCACGCGTGCGTCTGCATCTGGCGGCGGGCCAGGCATTCAGGCCTGCGGGGCGCCCGCGGGGTGCAGGGTGCCGCGTGGCCCGGCCCGCGTTAGGGTTAGGGCGCAGGATTCGGCTTCCCGGCGGCAGAGGGCGCCTGGCGCCGCGGTCCCGCGCCCTGGAGCCGCCCGCGAGGCGCGAGCAGAGGCGAGGCGGGCGAGCGGCGGCCCCTGCCACGTACCCGGCCGTGCGCGGCGGCGGCAGGTGGGCGCGGGGGCTGCGGGGACCGCGCGGCTCCGAGCGGGGCTTCGGTGCGCGGTGCGGGAGGCCGGGGCGCCGCGGGTGGCGCGCGCTGGCGGGCGGGACGGCTCTGCGCTCCCCGCCGCGCCTTCCAGGCCGGGCCGGGAAAAAGTTGGGGCGGCTCGCTGGCCTCGGGGACCGGGCGGGAAGTGCGGCACGGGCGGCCGAGGCCCCCCGCGGACACACGCGCGGCCCGCAGAGGGGCGCGTGTTTGCAGGTGGCGGCGGGCGGCCGGGGAACCCAGGAAGGCGGCGGGGACGAACTGGCCTCTATCCCCGCTGCGGCCCAGGGGGCCCGGCCCAGAGTTGGGGGCCCCTCGTGGCGTCCGGGGCCCCCGTGGGGCAGGAACTGAGCGTGGTTTCCTGCGTCGCGGGCTCCAGAACCGCCCCTCCCGGTGCCTCATTCACCTCACACTGCGGTGCGTTTGTCTTGGGGAAGTTGAGCGGGCCGCGGAGTGAACGGTATGTGTAGGGTGTTCTGAGGAGACTGGGATGGGACCGCATGAAGCACGCACACCCACCCACCCTCTCATTCCCTGCTCAATGCTGCGAAAGTCTGGGCCCCCTAGCGTTTAAGAGATTCCCGGGGCTGGGCCAGCAGCTGCCCAAAAAGCCACACAGCACATCCAGGCATAGTGTGTGGACATGGCTTCTGCTTTTCGGTCGTTGGATACTTCCCAAATAAGGTTTCAGCGGATGCCCATGAGTTATTAGAACAACCTTTGTGGTGCCCTTTGATGAACCAGATGACCCCCACCCCCACCCCCAAATAAACTTAGTATTCAAGACACCTCTATGCCCAGTCCAGTGCAGCAGCACACAGCTGTGGGCCCAGGCCAGGGGCCTCTTGAGTCCTTGGGAGAATCTCAGTGTGTCAGTAGGACATGACCTTGGGTGAGCCCTCTGGACCTCAATGTTGTTACCTGTGCAATAGGAGTAAAAAGCCAGATAATTTCTAAGAGGCAGAAATAGGTTTCTGAGGGACACTGAAGCCTTGTCTGACTTGCAGGTTCCTGTGTGCACATATGTTTGTTTCTACTTGCTCTCAGGAAGAAATTAGGATACTGTTAAAGGGAAGCAGAAGCTAAAAAGATTGACCACACAAAGCAAAAAAGTAATTATTGATAGTAGTTGTACATTGTGAGTGCTGTGCTCATGCAGGCAGTGGCTGCTCTGGGCTGCCCATTTGTTTTTGCTGTAAAACTGCTCCTAAAGCTGATAACATGCTGAACATATTACCCATGGGCATGAATGGTTTCTTTTCTTAGCTTCAAGTCTGGGGTGGTCGCTCAGTTGGCTTGATGGAGCCCTCCCTCAAGGACATGTCCGGATCTCATTATCCTGTTTGACTGAGCCTTGAGCAACTGCAACCCTGCTGTATCTTCTATTCCAGCTTAGAAGTGGTGGGGCTGATGTCCTATTGCATGTGGTGTTTCTGAACTAAGCTGATTTCTTTCAAGTGAAAGTAGTAAATAAATAGGCATGCGGTATGCCTGGGTGCAGCTGTTAAAAATAGCTTCCAGTAGCAGTGTATGCTGTGTCTACACCATTTCATTTCCCAGTCAAACCTAGGGCAACCCCTCTCCTGAACTTGGGGAAAACAATTTTTGGGTGCTGAGGGCAGTCACAGAATCCCGGTAACCAGGACTAACCAGCTTATTAATGTTCTCCTGTCCACTTGCACTCCCAGCTTCCAAATCCACATGTTTGGCTAGTTTCTTGGGAGTGGCAGTAACTATTAAGATAGTGTAAAATGGTATCTTAAACACATAAGGGCTTGACTAATTCCACCCAGCCCTTAAGATATGAGCAGTGTGTGCATGTGTGAATATGACTTTAACAGAGACGCTAAATTAACAAAAATCATGTTTTCAGCATAGTTACCATTTGGCCCCTGATGCTTTTTAGGCTTGGTTCACGGGTGAGAAAGCAAAGCCTTTGGTAGTGATGGGAAAGCAATTATAGGTATAAAAGGTTGCCATCTCTAAGTGATATCACACACCTGAAAATCAACATGCTGTCTTACTCAGGATGTTGGACCATGAGCACTGGAGGACACTGGGAGCCGCCTGTGAAGTGGATCTTGGGAGTATAGTATAAGTCCTGACTGAGCCCTTGGCCTCACCTCTGGCCTGAGATCTGCTGGTGTGAAAGGAGCCATGCTGCCTTCCCTCACCTGTAGGGAAGGCTGGCCCCTCCTCTCTCCTCGCTCAGGCACTCCAGATAATGGGATTGATTAAGTCTTCCAGTAGGAATTGTCCTCAGGGGAGAAAGGCTTTTTAAAGTACATTTTTGTCCTTATGAATAATTCCTCCAGCTCCTGCCTCCCACACCAGTCCCAGCACACACAGAGCACATCCCAGGGCCTTGGGCTATGCATGGGTTCAAGAAGGAACTGAACAAAATCAGAAGCCAGAAAGGGTTGGTCCTGTGTTGGGAGATGGAGGTGGTTTGCTTAGTTTCTGGATTTGTGTTCTTTTTTTGGTCAAGGAAAAGATAACTGAATTTGGGAGCTTCTGGGGGCCCTGAAAGTGGTTGAATATATGAGAAGGCATGGGCAAGAGGCCATGGAGGACCTGAATCTGGCTGACAGTAGGTGTGGAAGCACTTTCCACCCAGTCCTCCAGCCCCTCTGCTGGGGCCTTGATGTTTTGCACTCCAGGCAGATTGTGACTGGCCTTAGTGGCAGCATCAGTGAATTTCTGTAGTTAGTTGTGTGCCGAAAAGGAAATTAAATTCCAAGAGGGTGTTTGTTGTGATGGATGCCAGGATTTTTATTAGGATATAGTCAGTCTATAAAAGTACCTCCTAATTCCCTGAAGATATTTATTAAAAAATAGTTTTTAAACCATCGAAATGTCTCTATTGTGAGTCTTTGAAATGTCACCCTTCTAAATTTTTGAAACAAATGAGATCCAAAGCATCCCAGGAATTTATATTTTAACCTGTTCTTTCCCCATTCTTACGTTGTTTTAGTAATGAGTTCATTTTGGTTTCTTGTACATTTAATAGCCCAGTTTTTACATCTTAGAGTTTGCCTCTGCCCTCTCTCTGTTCTTGTGGGTTAATTCTTGCTCACTGATTGTGCAGGAGTGGTGAGGAAATAAAGAGGATGGTATACGATACTAGGCTGCGGACAGCCATGGAGTTGGTCACTCTTGGAGAGCTAAGATGTCATGACGTGATCTGGACAACATACCGAGAGGCCCATCTCATAATCCACAAAGCATGTGTACTGATGACTTACAGACACATGTATGTTGCAGATATGAAAGTCTGGTCATGCTGTCACAGATATGGTGATGGTTCTGAGACACGTGTCCACCAAATAGTCAGCCTTGGACCATGGCCTGTGCTTACATCAATTCTGGGAAGGTGGGGCTGTGCTCACTCTGCTGAGGACAGGATAGGGTCGATGTCTTTGTAGATTGGGAGATTCATCATTAGAAAGGGGCAAGTCTTTACATGCAGTGTTAAGCACAGCAAATGGAAATTAGCAGAGAAAAGAGTCCATTAATATAGTGGGCTCAAAACACAGCCCACCTGAAAAACATGGTGCCGTGGCCCTGTGATGGGGGAAAGGTGCACAGTGAATGGGGAGATCTTGGTCTCTGGATGATGGGATTCAGAGGAACCATTCCTTCCTGCTGCTCATCCTTCTCACACCTTTCATTTCTGAGCCTGGTGATGCTGAGAGGAAATCTGCAGTAGAGTAGCAGGCATAGTTTCTGTTGGTGTCTCAGAGTGACCAGAAAGGCCTTCTCGGTGGCTACCCTCTGACCTTATTTTTTCCAGAAGCTTTTCAGGATTGAAGTTGATCTCCTTAGACCCCACTTAGGAAGATACTGTTTGAGCATTTAAATGAAAGTGCTAGAGGCAGTCTAGTTTCAAGTGGTTTGCATCCCCGAAATTGGTGGTCACCAAGCAGACATGCTAGGGTTAGTTAGTCCTCAGTTCTTTGTGCTTGCCTGTGTGTAATTGTTGGGAAAAGTGGTGATGATACATTTACTGTGGTCAGTGGCCAACTCCAAAGAATGGAGGTTATTTTTCCCTAGAGCAGCAAGTGGTTCTCAACCTTCCTAATACTGTCACCCCTTAATACAGTTCATGTTGTGATGACCCTTAGCCATAAAATTCTTTCATTGCTACTTCATAACTGTAATTTTGCTACTGTTATGAATTGTAATGTAAATATCTGATATGTAGGATAGCTGCTGTGTGACTCCCGAAAGGGTCAAGACCCACAGGTTGAGAACTGCTGCCCCAATGCTGTAGCCTGTGCAGCAGAGTCTGGCAAACTCAGGTGGAACAGTTTATGAGCCTTGGGATTTAGGTGAATGGAATTCTCAAATGGAACACACTGTTCACACATCTTGGATCATCTCCCTTCATCTGTGCTGAAGATGGTAGTTAACTTGCTTATGGCCCTCTGTTGTCTGGATTGCATCTCTGTTTGTCCTGGTTCCGGTCAGGCTGGGGATCGGTTACCCAAGTTCTGGCTCTGTCTGGGCTGTGTTCTTTATGAAGAAGTAGCTGACTTACCTGTTGGAACTCTGCACAGCTTCACAGCACGTGTCACAATCTCTGCTGGGAGACGCTGTGAGTAGATCCACTTCAGCACTTACTGCTTGCCGCTTACTTTTTCTTTTGAAGGGGTGACCCTTGCATCATTGTTCTAAGGTGCCTCTTTTTGGTTCCCCCCAACTGTCGACTGCAGTAGCATCCTTGTCTGGGTGATAGGGCCCATGCTGTAGAAGAGTTATCCTACTGAAGGTAGTAGCTGTCTTGCCTACCTCGAGTGTTATGTCCAGTCTTTGCTGGCTTTCTTTTTTGAGGGGTGTGTGTGTGTGTGTGTGTGTTGTGGTCTGTTTGTTTTAATTATTACTAAGAATCAGAAGAGATATTTATCAAATGTTTAAATCTACAGCAGTGCTGTGGCTCTGGCAAGCAGAAAGAATAAATATACATTTAGCCAGGATACCGCTGATTTATCTCTTTCTGTGCTAACGCTGCTCTGTTGGCAGACTTGTCTGATTTGTATACTCATGCAGTTTGGGTTTCAGGAGTGAGGGAAAGATTCCTGGGCTGCTTGCCGGTGTGGAGGAACTCAACTGAGCAGGCTTCTCTGCCAGTCTTGGCTCTCCCAATAACATAGGCACTGGCACATGGTGCTCCATTGGGAAGGTGGAGTTTGGCCAGACCCTTTGGTTGGCTTGCCTGGGAGGTGCTCAATGGGTGATGGTGGAGGACCTCCTCTCTGCTTCAGGAAGGGGAGTTCTCCTTTGACATTGTGTGCATATGTGTGAGGAAGAGCCCAGAACTGGTGCATTTGGGGATGGCAAGTTGAGGGTAGGAAAGACCTGTGCATTCTCAGTAACTCATAGCTCTCCTTGCTTCATGTCAATCCCAATTTGGCCTGTTGTCAGAGGCTCAGAAATTAGGCTTGAATCTTCTCATTTCCCCTGGAGTATAGCATGAAAACATATATTGATGTGTGGTGTAGTTTTGCTAGCAGGAGAATCTGTTTCGGTGGTGTTTACGGTCAGGCCAGTTGTTTTCTTCTTTGATCATACAGGTGGTATGTGAGTACCTGCTCCCCCGCCCCCACCCTCCTATGCAGAGTGTTCAAGAAAGAGCAGCTGTGTCAACACCCAACAACCTTCTTCCAGATACCTCCTTCTTGCCAAGCCCTTAGCAGTAACTAGTTTTAGCAGTTGGATGAGTATCTTGAAGCCATTTGTCAGCTTATTTAGACACATGCACATAGGCTGTTTTTTATTTTGCAAGCCTAGATCTTATTGTATGTACCATTCCACTACTTTTGTTGTTCTTGTTATGTATTGTGAAGTTGTTTACATGCATGTATCTTCTCTCTGTTTTGTCTATAATGTTGTAGGTGTATCAGTTTATAAACAGGTTTCATGTTGATGGACAGATGAGCTAGCTTTTACCCACTGTATATACATTAGTATGCCTGTGTTTCTCTAGAACTGGAGTTGATTTGTCGGATATTTAGAGTCATTCAGCACATCACAGCAGACCCCACATGGTGCTCTTAGATAGCCTGATTTCCACTACAGTTTAGAAGTTTGCCCACTTCCTTGCTGGCTGACATGATACTGAGTGGAAGAAATAGAGTGTGTTTTGTAAGCATTATGTCAACTACCAGTAAAGTTGTGTGTGGCGCTCGTTGCTCAGCCTCCAGATCTTAGTGGCGAGATCTTACTTTCTGAGTGGGCAGGACTATAGCAATCACTGAGTAAGGCCCACAAAGACCTTGCTTGGCTCTGCATAGGGTGGCATAAACGCTTTGTCACCAGGGGTGCTGGTGTAGCACCTGGGAGCCAGACCTGGTTTCACATTCTTTCCACTTCTGCCAGAGGCCAGGTATGGCAACAGGATCCTTGGGATTTGGGGTAGGGTCCCTGAGTAGGTTTTGAAGTGTTTCCCTGAGGAACTGGGTATGTTTAAGTAGTAACTGAGACTGGTCTGCTGAGGAGGCCTCCGACTTGGTGAATAACATGTAGAGACCATGCACCTGCAAATCAGATGGTGTGGCTATCACAAAGCCCATTGGAGAGCATGTGGGGAAGGCTTTCCTTCCAGCTGTGTGGCCATCACCACTGCTCCTGGCTTGCTGTGGGATACTGTGACAGTTTGCCAGGTACCAGGGTCTTTAAGAGACACTGGAGTCTTACAGCCAATAGACTGGTAGACAGATGGTACCTGCAGACTGACTCTTCTGGGCTGTTCCCACAGCCTGGAACATGGACTTTGGGAAGCTTTGGCTTACTGGACCATTTCATTCTTTGCTTCTGAGGGAGTCCAGGAGTGGGGATGGTGGGGCAGAGGGGTGACGAAGGGATTGGGAGCCCAGCTCTTTGGGAACTCAGTTCCCGCTCAGTCCCCATCAAGGGGAGGGCCAAGCCCATTGTGTCCTGGCACTAGAGCAGAATTAGTTCTCTTTCCAGCCTCAGTTTCCTCCCTGGGGATCCAGGCACATCTAGGACTTCACTCCCAGGATGATTGTGAGGCTTCAGAGTGCTCTTACAGAATTTTGACATCAGTGATTGAAGTAATTTCTTCTGTTTACAGACTCCTCTCCTTAGTAAATGGTTTTAAATTTTAACTGATTGTGTGTGTGTGTGTGTGTGTGTGTGTGTGCGCGCGCGCGCGCGCGCGCGCGCGCGTGCACGCACTCGAGCATGCATATATGGAGGTAAGAGTTTCCATCTTTATATTGATTGCAGGGATCAAACTCAGGTTGTCAGGCTAGTGTGGCAAGAACTTTCACCTTCTGGGCCATCTCCAGGAATGCCCAGGAAATGCTTTTAAGTGAATGATTGGTTTTGATTGGCTAAATATAAAAAGTATATAGCCTTCTAACACTGAAAGGGGCTGGGTCTGGAGATGAGTAGCTGTCTAGAGACAGATGGAAATAGAGAGGGGCACAGGTGGAGGAGTGTCAGAGAGCCCTGGCAGGAGAGGAACTCGGGCATCTCATCTCCTCCCATGCTTTCCCAGTGAACAACTCCTATGTGTACATCAGTGCCCCATGTGCAAAGGCCTTTTCAGTTTTATTTAGGGAGACTGAGTGCTGGAGGACCTAGAATGAGCTCTTCTGAGGCCTTGAAAGGTGACATGTCTATTTCAAGTCATACAGCTGGCAGGACTGAGAGGAAGTCCAGGTGTGAGGCTTTAGGGAGGGAGTAGATGCTCTTCCCATCTTCTGCACACTGCTGGATGTTACCTATTTCCAGATGTGGACAGTATTGGCTGTGTGTCATCTACTGTCCAGAGGCTGTCATGCTCAGGGTCAGCTTATGCCTGAGGTCACTGAAGTACAGAGAGCAAAAGGAGGTGATTGTCTGTAGTATTGGGACTCCCACTCATGTCTACCTGACCACCAAGTTCACTTCTGTGCTCCTAACAGCACTATCCAGGCTGATGTGCTTGCAATTTTTTCTCCCCAGTCACCAGTGGCACCACTGTGTGTGTGACACTCACACACACACACATACACACACACACACACACACACACACACACACACACACACACACACGCTGACAAGTTGGCTCTCAGCCCCTAATTTATTTGAGGCCTGCAGGGTGAATATGGAGAAGGCCTGCAGACACACCCAGGGTATTAGTATCCACCTAGGAAGAACACAGCACTGCTGCTGCAAGCTGTGCTTGCTAAATGAGCACGTGGTCCGGGACCTGTGGGGTCCTAGAGCACCCTGCACAGATGCAGGAGGTTCTGGGGAGTGGTCAGAATTTCAGTCACAGAAGCTGTGACATTTGTCTGGACACTGTGTGTGACAGTTAATGGTACAAATGGAATAATAGTGGCCCGAGGCACAAGAGAGACTTGAGAGCAGTGTACAGCAGGTGCCAAAGATCTGCCTTGAATAGAAGTCAGCAGAATCAAGGCCTCACCTTGGGGCTGGAGGTCTTGCACGGCTTCTTAGAACCAGCACAAATTATAATGAGCCACGGTTAGCCTGTAGAGAGCAGTTTTACTGGGCTTTTATTACACTGCATTTGACAGATAAAGACACTGAGACCCCAGGGGCAAGGTGCCTATTCAAGGTCACAGTCTGATGAGGAGAAGAGCCAAGCTGGATCCTGCCCTGTGGCCCTTGGCAGTCATTACTGTGGCTGCTCTCCTGGAGGTAGGAGGTCAGCACCTGTGGGAAGTTAGTGTTGTGAATCGAATGAGTTCCCAATCCAGTTCTTGACCTGGCTGTCTTATCTGAGTGGTGTTAGAACATTAGTCTGTCTGCATGGGTGTGTCTAGGCTGAAGGTAGGTAGCACTCCTCCTGTTGCTGTGACTGTCTCCACTGTGCTTGCTGTCAAAGATCTTATAGTGAAGGAAAGAAGCCAAGGTCCTGGTCCTGTTGGGGACTTGCTGACTATAGGACCTTGCACGTGTGCTGATTTCCTATGGTTGCTGTGACAAAGCACCTGAGGCAGTGTCTCAAGCAACGGAAGTTTATTCTATCCCAGTAGTTCTCAGACTCCTTGTTCCCATCCTAGCTCCAGTGAACTCCTTAGTGCTCTTGGCTCTGCAGTCATCCGCATCATCTGGGGCTTTCCTTACCTTTCTGTGCTAGGTTCTCCAGAGGCACAGAACAAGCAGTTCTTTTCATTGTATTAGGGCTCTTCCTGAGACCCCGAGTGTGTGTGTGTGTGTGTGTGTGTGTGTGTGTGTGTGATTGCACCCAGGTATTTTGTCTGTGGGTTTTAAAAGGAAGAAGTTAGTTTTCTATTCATCACATCACAGATCCTCTGCTCTCTCCTGACTCTTCACCTCCCCACCTCCCCTCACATATGCCACATTTGTGAGCATGAGGCTTGGGTGGCATGTGCACATGGAAAGAGCGTGCAAAGCCACTTGCTGCGAGTCGCATGGCCTTCGACTCTCTGATCCTGTGGTGTGTATCCTCTGTCCTAGAGTGGTGGACACTGTGCTTATAGTCAGGTGGTCATTGCTTCAGGCAGATGTTGGAAATCTGAGGTCAGTGTGCAAGTTCTGTTCAGCACCCAGATCCTTGCAAATTGTAAAGACAGTATGCAGTGAGCAGTCCAGTTTGCTCCCTCTGTTAGTGGGTCATGGTTAGCCTTGAAAATGTCTGCAGAGACCTGTGGAAAGAGCTGATCTGCCCTGTGTTCTTGGTACCTCTGAGCCCAGGCCCTTCTCACTTTGTAACTCACAAGGTCTTCATAAAGACACCAAGTTTCAGTCATTAAAATGAAGAGGCTCTGATGGAAGCTTGCCTTCACCTGCTTGGCCTGCGTGAGGCCTGTGGGATCAGTTTGCATGACTGTTGAGGAAATAGCTCAGAGCTGAATCAGAAGCTGCCTTGTCTAACTGACAAGGAATTTCCTCTTGGAGCCTCAGAAGGAAACAGCCTGGTACTGTGTGAGGAGACTCCTGAGATGTGGGCCATGGGGTGTGCTTGCTTCCTTTACCCAGAGGTCATGCATGTTTAGAGGTTAACTGGATGTTGCTGCTGCCAAGGCCCCTGTGGAGAGCACAGTTTTAGATGACAATTATGTATAAGTGGAGATGGGAATAGAATTGCCTGTGTCAGGGGGAGCTGCCTTTGGGGAGATACACGCTTTTTCCCCAGCTCCCTCCTGAACAAAGCACTCTACAGAGTGAAAGTTGTAGACCACCCATGCATTTTGTGAGATTGTAATTCCTTCCCCAGGGTTATTTTTCTGGTGTTTCTTCTAGCACATCAAAACAACTCCCATAGAAGAAGTGCTTTTTAAAATGCCATCTTTCTGCTGGAGCCACTCAGGAAGCTGGTCTCGGTGGTGTCCTATAGATGTTGCAGAGCCAGTGTTGTTTTTGTGTATATATATATATATATTATATATATATATATATATATATATAGTGAGAACCCTTGTTTCATAGCCAGATGACAGTCCAGGTGTACCTATGAAACAGCTTGGTCCTGAGCCTGGGGATGGCTTTTGTCTCTGTCACTGTGTCCTGAGCACTTAGTAAGTAACTTTTGATAGTATTGAGTGTGGACTTTGACATGTTTTGGGGGCTCCAGGCTTATGGCATGCTATGAGGTCTGAGCTTAGTGTCCCCATATTGTGACTGTAATACTCAATTCTGTTCTCATTCCTGCTGCTTTGGGAAAGTCACTTGCTACTCTGGGCCTCAGTTGGAGACATTATTGGAGCTATTTGCCAGAGCACGGATGACTCAAAAGCAGCTGCATTACTGGAAGCCCCACCCCATCATGGGCAAGGGCACGGAAGTCCCATCCTGGAGCTCCCTGAACAATTTTCAGGCAGCTCTACTAGAAAGCCTCTGCCGAGCTTACTGCTTTTGTACTCACCTCGCCTTTAACCTGTAGGACGGATGAAATCACTAGAGTGATCCTATCTCTTCCCTGTGCCCCTCTTTCCCACTTGGGTACTCCCTTGGCCTCATCTCCTTAAGTGGGAACCCATGGGTAGGGCTATTCTATTTATTGGGAGATTGACATATTCAGACTCCCGGGAAGTCATGGCCAACACCTACTCCATGGCAGCCCTCCTGCTGTCCAGCCTCCAGGGCTCTTGCTTCCTAGGCAGTGGTACTTGGAAGGGAGAAGCAGGAGGGCAGCATTTGACTGAGCCTGCACACAGCTTCTGGAGGAAGGTGGCTCCAGTTGCTCAGTGAATCTGTGTTCTCTCAAGTTTCACACAACTTTCTGTACTTGACTTGAACAAAGGCCCTTTATTTTGGGGGGTTGTTTTCATAACTCAAGTAAGGAAAGAAATGGGTCATGACTACAAGACTGTACATATATTACACTGTAAATTTGTTGAGAAATACATTTGCATAGGAGAAATACTAAAAAGTTATTTCCCTGGTTGTCTCTATAGTTTCTATTCTTGGAAATATGCATCTATACTTCCATTTTGAGACAGGGTCCTGTGTATGTCAGGCTAATCTCACATCTGCTGTGAAGCTGAAGGTGACCTTGATCTTCTGATTTCCCTCTGTCTCCTCCCTGCACCAGCAGGGATTACAGGTGTGCCCCGTCACACCTGTGGTGCTTGGACTGGCAGGGCTTCATGCATGTTGGACAGCATTCTACCAACCGACACTTCTAGGCCAGATACGGTTTCTTCTATGTTGTACATGGTAAAAACATCAGTATTAATAATAAATTGCTACTTATTAGAATTTAGTAGGCACCAGACATTGTAAGACATCCCTACTACTAAAATTATTTACAAAAATATAAATAATAGCCTACTTTTATTGTTGTGACAAAGTATAAACAGCATGAAACTTACTCTTTTAATATTTTTTTTTTTTTGTAAACAGTCCAAGCTGATCGTGAACTTGTGATCTTCTTGCCCCGAGTACTTGGATTATAGGTGGGTACCACCACTCCTAGCCTCTTATTTATTTTTATCTATGTGTATGTACACAGCTGTCAGATTCCCTGGAGCTGGAGTTGTAGGTGGTTGGAAGCTTCCCAGTGGGAATGTTGGGAACTGAACTCAAGTCCTCAGGAAGAGCAGGAAGTGCTCCCTACCCCTAAGTCATCTCTCTGGACCCCTACTCCTCATCTTTTAAACTGTTTTCATATACCTTTTAGGGCTGTATCTCTGCTGTTAGATCCTTTCCTGAACTTACCATTTTATATTTGAGGAAGCTAAGGCTTGAACAAAGTTATTGGTGAAGATCACAGAATAAGTTCCAGAGGCCACACTTGAATAAGTTATAGCACTGATAGCTACTTACTGGGTACTCTGGCTTGTGGCTGTGAGGTTATCCTAAGCTTGCCCCACACTGGCTGTATGAGGCTGTTTACTTGTGTGTATCTCTAGAGACTTTACGCAGTGGGGTTGTGTATTGGTTAGGGCTGTGTTTGTGAGCCTGGCTTTGTGGTATTTCTGTGGTTGCTGAGAAGGTGAAAGGATATAGGCTGCCCGCTGGGATTCTGTCTGCAGAATGATAGAGTGGCCTGGGGCAGAAGAATGGGCTGCCACTTAGGTATGTAAGCTCAGTGAGTCTGGGTGGTTTCAGAGAAAAAGTGTTGAACTTGGAGTTTGAAGGTCTGTGCCTCAGTCTTCATGCTTGTTCTCATTCCCTCCCACCCTCCCTCCCTCCCTCCCTCCCTCCCTCCCTTCCTCCCTCCTTCCCTCCCCTCCCTCTCTCCCTTCCTTCCTCCATTCCTCTCTCTCTCCCTCTCTTATTTTATTTTGAGATAGATCTCCTGTATCCCTGCTGGCCTCAAACACACTATATGGCTTAGGTTCCACCTTGAACCTCAAATCTTCTGGCCTCTACATAGAACTGGCCACTGTCACCAGCTCTGTGATACGATACTGGAAATGGAACCCAGGGCCTTATGCTTGTTTGGCAGGCATTCTGAACCAAGTAATATCTCCACCCAATTTCTGCTCTCAAGTCATTTCTGTGGTGGGAATTTGGGCACATAGAGTTTAGGCAGTGTTGTGGCCTAAGCCCAGAGATTAGGATGTTGGATGGGAAGGGGGTTGAACCCAGAGATGGAGGAGGAAGTTAGATCTGAAGGGTTGGGTAAGGTGATGGCCTTGCTTGGTTTTGCGCTGCTCTGCTGTTCTGCCATTAGTGGACTCCCTCTACCCTTGCTTAGGTGGTAAGGGGGAATATTCTTCTGTGTACCTAGTATTGTATACCTGGTGCTAAATGCTCTGAGTTTCCCTGATGAGTTCCTTAGATCCACTCTGCAAGACTCACCTTCCCCTGCTGAAGCAAATTGTCATTTAGATCACCTTGCAGTCCTGTCTGACTATCTGTCTTGTTTGAAGCCAGCCTTGCTTTGTTCTCTTACCCTTTGAGGGAATGGCTGGGAGTTGTGCTATGTTGCTCTCTCTCTCTCTCTCTCTCTCTCTCTCTCTCTCTCTCTCTCTGTGTGTGTGTGTGTGTGTGTGTGTGTTCATCTTGGTGGACCCACTGTGTGTGAACACTGAAGAACATCAGGGGAAGACAGTGTAGCTCTCATAGAAGCCCGGGTTTCATGTGGGAAGTCACAGGAGGGTGAAGGCTTCGGTAGCATGAACAGGCACTGGCAGAATGAGGATAACCCTTGGTTTGCATAGGCAGAAGTGCTTTGCTGGAGAATCAGAGGTCATGAGCTGTTAGCATGCCTCTGTCACTCTGCTTTTCAGCAACTGTTTGCATCAGCGGTTTGTAGCTGGGCATCTGACTGTCTCAGCACCTTGAGTCATCTCTGCCACATGCTTTATGTGACACAGAGGATGGTCTATGCAAAGCTCTGCTGATGTCAGCGACCCTGTCTCACTATCCACTTGGTTTCTGCTTTGAGACTGGCTTGGTACTGGCAGACTAAGTAGGTCATGGATACGTGTTTTGAACAGAGTTTGGCTACGTTCCACGGATGTTTAATTTCCAGAGCAAATCTGGCTGGCCTCATTTGCCCAGGAGACTGGCCACAAGCACTCCGGTGTTTCAGGGTATATTTATAGAGTGTGAAGATGCTGGAGTAGGAGACACTGTGACTCTCCAGGCCTTCTAGGGAGCAATAGCAGAGAGGATGTGGAACATTTTGGAAGAAGGGGAGGTCTTCCTACCCCACTCTCCTAGGGTTCCTGAAAATCCTTGATCCTCACTAACTGCATGGAATCTCCTGAGAAATCAAGTTTATTTCTATAGCGATTTACATTGTTTCTGTTTTAAGTCAGTAGCTGTTTATTGTTGATTTGCTGGGTGCTGAGCTTTTTCCTCAGCTCCCCTCACAAAACCCTCACAGCCACATTGGGAAGTGAGCTTTGAAGGAATGGCTGGAGATCAGAGTGGAGTAGTCATTTACTCTCACTCTTGTGTGGAAACAGTGGGACCAAAGACACCCACTCAGGGCTGCTAGCCAGTGTCTAGCCTGTTTTTTTTTTTTTTTTCATTGACTGTTTTGATATCCTATGTGGGATGAGTGCTTAGTTGAGGCTTTGTGGCCTGTTCTGGCCTTTTTTGAAGGAAGGATGGCTCTGGGTATTGGGGACCTGCCCACAGGGAGGAGGAGGTAGGTACTCTATCTGGAGTATGAGGCCGTGGTTTTTTCACCCTTCAGTGACTTTTCTCTTGCTTTGCTGCTTTTCTTCTGGTTTCCTCACTGACTGAGGGCAGTGTGGGTTAAGACCCCTGCACTGTTCAGATGGTAGCATCATTGCTTCACACTAGTCCAGTGTGTATACTAGCTGTTGACCAGACTGTTCAGTTTGCCCTCCATCCCTCCCTCTCTCCTCTCCCTCCTCTCCCTCCTCTCCCTCCTCCTCTCTGCCCCTCCCACTTTTCTGCCTTCCTGAAGGTTTGAGGAGCAAGTCTATGTTTGGAGGTGGTTGTGTGCTTAATCTTGCTCTCTGGCTTTGTCTTCAAAGCTGGTTGCAAAGTCCTGAAGGGAACATTGCTTTTCCAGGTTGATTGTGTTCCAGGTTGATTGTCTTATTAGAACCTGGAGGCAGTCTGCGTAGGGATTGACTTGGATAACATTCCTCAGAACCATCATGGTCTGTCTCCATTTACAGATGCATTTTGTGGTAGCCAAGCACTTAGATAGTATGCTTTCTTTATTCTGTGGTTTCTTCTAGAATATTTTTTTCTGCAGATTTTTTATTTGAATTAGAAACAAGATTGTTTTACATGACAATCCCAGTTCCCTCTCCCTCCCCTCCTTCCCTACCACCCCCCCCCAACTAAAACCCTACCTATCACATATCCTTTCTGCTCCCCCTGGATGGTGAGTCCTTCCATAGCATGTCATCAGAGTCTATCGTATCCTTTGGGATAGGGCCTAGGCCCACCCCCCGTGTGTCTTGGCTCAGGGAGTATTCCTCTATGTGGAATGGGCTCCCAAAGTCCACACCTATGCTAGGGATAAATACTGAACTACTACAGGAGGTCCCGTAGATTTCTGAGGTTTCCTCACTGAAACCCATATTCCTGGGGTCTGGATCAGTCCCATGCTGCTATCCCAGCTATCAGTCTGGGGACCAAGAGCTCCCCGTTGTTCAGGTCAGCTGTTTCTGTGGGTTTCACCAGCCTGATCTGAACCCCTTTGCTCTTCACTCATCCTTCTCTGCAACTGGATTCCAGTTCTAGAATATTTTTTAATTTCAGCTCACAGCAAGTCAGCCATGAACAGCTCCTATTGACTTGAAACAGAAGCAAAGTAACAGTCATTAAAAAGGTTTCTCCTAGAAAAAAATCTGAAGAGGTGTCTGTTTAAAACCGACTTGTATTGTCCATGGGTACGCCTCCTCAGAAGCTGCCTGGGGTTTGCTGGAACCAGCAAGCATCTCCATCAGGAGCAACCATAGCCTCCCAGAATTTCCTGGCCTTGTGAGTAGGGCTGGCTACATGCCCTTTCTGTGCCCATAGCCTGTAAACTTCCAGTAGTGACATGTATGTATAAGAAGCTATGGTGAGATACAAATGAGACTGTGCATGTGAGTCACAAGACCAACTCATGGCTTGCCATTTGTCTTTAGTTTTCTACCAGCTTAACTTAGAAAA
The DNA here is from genome assembly GCF_003668045.3 of Cricetulus griseus. Lineage (NCBI taxonomy): Eukaryota > Metazoa > Chordata > Mammalia > Rodentia > Cricetidae > Cricetulus > Cricetulus griseus. Next base: position 128,999,582 of record NC_048597.1, read on the forward strand.
ATCACCGATTTTACTCTACTAGCTGAGACCCAAACCCTCTCCTTTCCCAGAGGAGAGTAGGAGTGATCTATTCTGCAGACTTTTGCAAGGAGACATCTGCAGAGAACCCTTATTTGGGGGGCTGCTTGTCCTGTTTGTCATGGATAATCTTGGTTGTCAACTTGACATATCTGGGAAGAAGGAACCGCAACTGAAGAACTCCCTCCATCTGGTTAGCCTGTAACACCAGGCAAGATGGCCTGGCCTGTTCCTCCATAGCTTCTGCTTGAAGCCCCTGCCTTGAGTTTCTGCCTTGGGTTCCCTGGATGGCAGACTATACTCTATAAGGGGAAGTAAATCTTAAACCGCCTAAAGCTGCTTTTGGCCATGGTGTTATCACCACAATAGAGTGCAGACTAGAATACCCATTCCTTTTGGTTTGGGGTCTTGATTTCAGCTTTGAACCTAAGTTCAAAGAAACCATGGTAGCCACATGACCTTAGAAATGCCCAGGCCAGGACTTAAATGAAGTGACAAGGGAGAAATTGACTACTTTTTTTTTTTTTTTTTTTTTTGTTTTGTTTTTTGAGACAGAGGGTTTCTCTGTGGCTTTGGAGGCTGTCCTGGAATTAGCTCTTGTAGACCAGGCTGGCCTTGAACTCACAGAGATCCACCTGCCTCTGCCTCCCGAGTGCTGGGATTAAAGGCTTGTGCCACCAACGCCCGACTGAAATTGACTACTTTTTATTTTATTTATTTTTTTTTTATTTTATGAGTGTTTTGCCTGCATATATGTCTGTGTATCACATGTGTGCTGTGTGTGCAGAAGCCAGGAGAGGGCATCAGATCCCTTGGGCCTGGAGTTACAGATAGTTGTAAGCTGCCATTTAGATGCTGGGACTCCAGCCCTGGTCCTTCAGAAGAGCATCCAGTGCTCCTGACTGATAAGCCAGCTTGCTGGCCTCAGTTTATTTTTTTGACACAGGTTCTTACTCTGTAGCCCAGGCTGGCCTTGAACTCGTAGTGATCCTTCTGCCTCACTTTCTTGAGTGCTAGGTTCACAGATAATGAGCCAACATGCCAGGCAAAACAGCATTTAGAAATAGTCTTTAAAACATGCACATTGGTCACCTGCACTTTGAACCCTGTCACTTACTACGTAATCACCGTGATCTCACTTTAAAAGTCCTTTGGCCTCCTCTCAAAACACCTAACTGGTAGATTTGCTCTTACATTGTCTACTATCTAGTGAGAACTTACCCTGCCCAGTCACCCTCCTTGCTTCTTTAGTGTTCATACATTTGGGTGTAGACAAGTACGGGGGAGTCAGGTTTAGTCTTCGGGGCCCCAGTGCTATATATATTAGCCATGTTGTTTCTCTTAATTCAAGGAACCCACAGTCCTTTAGGGCAGACAGGCCTCAAGTGCTGATCATGTTAACAGGCCGAGAGTCACGTGGAGATTCTTTCCATTAGAGGTTGGGTCTTGGTGAGATAGATGGTGGTGGAGGTGGTGACTTTTGAGTCTTAATTCATTGAAAATGAGACGATTTGCAAGTTTAGTCTTCTACTGATAGGATTGCAGTGGGATGAAGGAATGAGTGTCTCAGTAGAAGACAGACCCTCCTCTGACTCCCTGAACCTCTCTCCTGTGTCCATCAGCTCCCTCTTACCTGTGTGCCTGCGCAGCTGATTGGTGGATCTGTCTGGGAACACTCCTTATGTTTTCCCCTTACAGCTGGAAGAACAGCCAGAGAAATGTGCAGGTCAGTTTGCTGAATGGTGTTTCCACAAGGGATCAGAAAGGGGGTCTTGCCTTAGCTTTATGAATAAAGGAAACAGGAAGAGTAGGGATCAGGAAAGTACCACTCACTTTGGACTTCAAATAGGGCACAGCCCATGCAGGAAGGTGTGTTATCTGAACTCCCCTTGTCTACCTGAAGATACAGCCAGGGATGACTGTATGGATGTCACAGAGGAGGCGGGAATTACACCACATTCACTTTGCCACAGGAGAGACCTGTTTTTGTGAGGGCCTATTCATCTTCCTAGAATTTTGTTCTTCTCTAGATCGCCTGCATTTCCCTCCCTCCCTGAGGCATTTTGCTTCCTGGTCCCCTGCACTCTGGTCCTTCAACATGATGCCCCATGTGGGGGCATCTGTCTACTGCCGTTTATTTTGTGAGCAAAGGGTGGTGTTTTCTCTCTGCTTTAGTGAAGAGGATGTGACAGTTAGAAGCTTGGGCTGTGAATCTTGAGAAACATGGGTATGAATTCTTATGTGACTTTGGAATACCCCTCCATCTTAAAGCTGGGTATGAAAACATGCCTGCCTCAGAGATGTCAGCTAAAAGCCTTGGTTCAGAACCTAGCATCCATAAGCCCTACCTGCTACTCTTGGTTTTGTGTTTAGTATTAAGTAAGTTGATGACTCACTTTGGGTTTCATGGTACAGATGGAGCCATGCTCCCTGGTAGGAGGCCCCTTCCAGAACTCTGGAACTGAACAATCAACAGTTGTTTGATTGTGGCCGTGACTGGAAATGCTGTTCCAGTAGAGCAGGTGTGTGGTGAACAAATTTCCTGGTTTTATACTTCCCTAGATGTGGAAGTGGAGCTGTGCTGGCCTGATGAAGCTGCTTGGGACAACAGGCACTTTTTGTTTTCTAAAACAATGTAGCAGTTTAAGGGAACCTGGGGGCTTTGTATCCAGCCAGGAGATGGTTTTAGTGGACTCTTTAGGGTCTGGCACAGAAGGTTCTGAGGTTATTCTCTGGTCTTAACAGCCCTGCAGTGAACCAAGGCCATGGCTGACCAACACGTATACTTACACAGGGTTTGTCGAACGCATATGTGCTTGAGTTTTAGTATTCAACACTTGTTTTCAAGTCTGAATCTGCTCAGTTCTGCACTTTAGGCTTGAGTGTCATGAATTTATCCTCCCAAAGTTAAAATAGATCTGTGCTTTATCTCTATAAGCACTGTTCCCTTTTTCTGTGCTCGAGGAAGCAACAGTGGTACATGCTGAGAATTAACCAGTGATAGGCAGTTTCTACCTTGTGCTTTTGTTGAAATAGAATCTCTTCCCCATGCTGGGAAGCAACATAGTGTCCCCACAGTCAAGCTTAATGGTTAAGCCTACAGACTTTCAGCCAGCCTAAGACTCTGGCTCCAGTTCTATGATTTGGGTAAGTACCTTAGTGTCTTTTCTTTTTCCACTGGCATGTGTATGTGTAGTATGTATGAGTGTTGGTACATGTGTGTGTGTGAGTGAGTATACATATGAGGGTCCGTGAATATGGAAGCTAAAGCTTGATGTTGGGAGTCATCCCTGATCAATCTTCAACCTTATTGAGGCAGGCTCTGATATGGCTAGTCTTGCTGGCCAGCTTGTGGACCATCACACACATCTGGCATTCTCATGGGCTCTGGGGATCTGAATTCTGGTCACACCTGGTGCCAGTGTTTTAACCAGCCCCTTTCAGGTCCAATGGAAACTCCATGTCCTCAGATTTGGCGGGTAGATGAAAGCCAGCATTCCTGGGAACTTGTGAAGATGGTTCCCTTCTACCAAAGGAGTCATTTCCCTTGTCACTGGCAGAAGGGACAAATGACTATTAACATACCAAATGTATGCTGGTCTCCAGGCTCCGGCCGCATCATATTACATATTTTACCTATTACATATTTTAGAGTCCATGCTGGCATTCTGGTTCTTCACAGCTCCTTTCCAGCTCATGGGCTTCCCTTCCCCAACTTCTCATTCTGCTTGTAACCCCGATATTTTGGCTGTGCACTCTCTTGGTCCTTTCTCTGTCTTTGTCTCTCTGCTACTTTGTCTCTCCTGGCCAGGCCCAGTCTGCTGGCCATGTTCAGTCTACTGCTTTTTCTTTCTGATGTGGGTTCTCTCAGAAGTCTCTTACTGATCTTCCTCATATCTACCATAAAAATCACTCCTTGACCATATCATGGAGTGGTCATGTCATCAGTTCATAACGCTCTTTAGTATCTTCGCTATAAAAAAAAGGATGTTGTCTGTCTATCTGTCAAAGGGCTGCCTCAGACACTTTGCTTTTGCACTGCTAGTGTCTTGCTTCCTTTTAGGCAGAGTGGTATGGTGCTGGCCAAAGCATTGTGGGGATCCCCCTCTCTGATACAGGCATGTTGGCCCGGATCACCCTAGTTTTTCCTTAACCTCAGTTTGAGTTCACGGTGTTTTTCCCCTTTCCAGCAGCGCCTCTCGCATCTGCTTTTTGCTAGTGTGTTCTGACTCTTGGTTTGCCTGCTGGGTATGTGTCAAGTCTCAGCTTGGCTGAGTCTCACACCTAGGGAGGTTACAAATAAGGCTGATCCCATTGCCTTGGCTTTTACGTCTCTCCTCTCTCCTTGTGGTTCCACATCCACCGGCTGTGTGTGTGTGTGTGGGGGATGCTCCCCTTCCCCCGGAAGAGCCCCTGATTGGAAAGCGGTGGCTTTTGTGACCCACAGTCCCCTGCTTTCTTCTTTGTTTGCTCCTAGGTGGTTGGGAAGAGGCTGGCAGAGTCAGTCTTGTGTAATTTTTATATTTTACATGTGCTTCTTCGTCAGCTCCAACATTTGCAGAGTGCATCTCTGGCCCTCCATTGGTGTTTCAGGCTTACCTCCCGGCTCTGCTGTACAGGAATGCACAACGAATTAATTGAGTTGTTTTCATCCCACATCCTGCCTCACTGAACACCTGTGTGCTAAATGCTGCCAGCTCCCCTACCTCTTACCTGATTGGCCAGCTGTCCCTGCCACCTTAGTTTCTTGCTGATATCAGAAATGTCAGTTTTGTCTTTTGAAGTTACCCAGCTGTGTTGTTCTTAATTTGAAGGTGCACCACATGCTCCTTTGGTACGGTCGCTGTGTTCCCACCTTGCTGTCACTATGATCACTGGTGACCACAAACCTTGTGAGAGCTGCTGAGAGACCTAGAATGAGGGCGTAAGTACGCTCCACTTGGGTTCCCATGCTTGCTTGTCTTCCCCATGACCTCGCTTTGACCCAGTCTTTCCTAAGCTGCTGCTGCTGCTTCAGGCCTGACCTCTGAAGAGATGCGGCAAAGATAGGCTTTAGAAACTGCAGATAGGTCTTGGGTTCATACCATTCCAAAGGCAAACGTGGTTTAACCAAGAACAAGAATGTGGGCAGAGAATGAATACAACCCAACCACGAGCTGTCCTTGTCTGCAGCCTGTGCTTGTCCCTTGCTAGTTTTCCTTGGTTGAAATGTCCCAGAGCCAGCTTTGTGGTTCCTGGTGAAGCTGTGGCTTAGGTGACGTTTTGCTGCTTAGAAATCCAGGTGAACTCTTTGAGTATATGCCCAGGAGTGGTATTGTTGGGCTGTGTAATCGTTCTATTTTTAATGTTTTGAGAAACATCCTGCCATGGTTTGAATGAGAATGGCTCTCATGTCCTAATTTGTTTGAATACTTGGTCCTCTGTTAGTGGAACTCTTGAGGAAGGAGTGTGGCCTTGTTGGGGTGAGTTTGGCCTTTTTGGAGGAGGTGTGTCACTGAGGGTGGGCTTTGATATTTCCAAAGCCCATGCCAGCCTCAATCTCATTCTCTCTCTTCCTGAAGGTCAAGATGTAGGTTCTCAGCTGCTGCTCCTGCACCATGCCTGGCTGCTGCCATGCTTCCCATCCTGATGGTGATGGACTAACCCTCTGAAAGTGTAAACCCCCACTTAAATGCTTCATTGTATGTTGCCTTGGTCATGGTGTCTCTTCACAGCAATAGAAGAGTAACTAAGACCTCTCCATATTTATTCCCGGAATGACTGTCCTGGGTTATACTCCCAGTAGCAGTGAACAGTGTTCTTGCCCCACTGCAGGTGAAAAAAGTTAGATAGGCAGTTATACCTGTCTCCATGAAGGCGAGATTCTACAGTGACCTCACACAAGGATTGCTCATGGGTGCGGCTCTTCAGTGAGGGTCCAAAAGAAAGTGTGGAGTTGGTTGGAAAGGCTGGGATCCTGGTTTGTCATTCTGTGCCATGGACGAATTAGTCTTTGCCCTCTCAGCATGTTTAAAGAAGGCCTAACATCAGAGTGTCCCATTAGGATTGTCAGGAGGGAGAATGGATGGGGAACACCGGGCATGCTGCAGGTGCTTAACGGATGTCAGTCTTTCTATCAGTCATGATCAGAGAGCAGCTGTACCTGGAGAGAAGCAAATGCTAGAGACCCAAGGTGGATGTTAGATACCCACCAAGGTTAGACCTTGGTGACAAGGTAAAGACTGCCCTGCTTTCTCTAGACTTCTTCTAGAAGTCACCGTAATTAGTCATGTGGCATGTGTGAGAGGGACTATCTGTAAGACACCCAGCACCTGGTGTACTGAGATTTCTAGAAGTGATTAAGTCAAACAGAAAAGCCAGACACAAGGCAATTAAGGGATCAGGGAACTAGGCATGGAGGCAGTTATCCGTTTTCCTGGCATTTGAGAGACTGAGGCAGGAGGATCCAGAGACCAAGGACAGCTTGTTTATATAGGTAAAAGAGGAGGGGGAAACCCACAAAAGGGAAAGAAGAGGGCAAGCACCTTTTTCTCTCTTCTGAAGGGGCTCTCAGCTTTTATACATACATACATGCATATGTACACACACACTCCACTCCCCTTTCTCTTACACACCCAACAAGATAGACACCCTCCCACCCTTTCTTTTTCTCTGTTACACACACACACACACACACACACACACACACACACACACAGAGGATACATTTACTCATATTCATCCTCCACCTCTACTCCTACCACCTGGCCCTGGTGGACTCTACAGTTTAGTAAGGCCTGAGGAAGGTCCACTTGGTCCTTGGTGGAGGAGAGGAGCTGAGGCTACTTTCATGGGTAAAGAAATAGTTTTGCTTTCTTCATGTTCTGTTCACACAGTGGAGTGGGCTGTCTAGTTTTAGTATACATTTGTAGATATGTCCCTGAGCCTCTTTTCTCATCCTGTTTTCTCCCAATACCCCGGCTGCACAGTTAGCACCATCTTGTGGAATGCTAGCTGCTCACCGTCAGTGCTTGATGGTCTAGTGTCTGGGTTAGGTCTGGTGTAGAGATGAGTTCAATGAGGAGCAAGGTTATCAGGAGTGTACAGACTTTACTGATTCATCTCCCTCAGCTAGATCCTTTCCTTTGTCCCAGATAAACAGAACTTTTTTTCTTCTGTGACTTACACACTCAAGAGTTGTAGGCAGTGAACACTGTGACCTTTGGTGACTCCCTGGGATTGCTTTTTTCATAGGGACTGTAACAAGAGATGAGGGGACATTTCAACTTCCATGATTGTTTTATTAACTGCCTGGCACTAATGAATCCTGTCCTGAATATCATTAATTTTCTAAACAAAATGTGCTGTGAGCACAATTAATCTTTCAAGTTGTAATCCCAGAGTTGCTTGACCTGACCCCCGTGTATCTGTAGGAAACGAATGATTGGCTCTTGATAAATAAATTATGGCCTTTTCTGAGCCTAAAGAAGGCTTTTTCTGAGTTAATTATGTCCTGGGGAGCAGAGAGTGCTGTCTCCAAGGCAGACAGGGTGTTCTCCGTGTCTCTGTGACAAGGATAATGGTACTAAGATTTCAGAATAATTGCACATGGCTTTGGAGTTAAATAGCTTCAGTTTGAGTGCTGGCATGACTCTTACTCAACTGAATTGTTCTGAGTGTCATTGTGTCACCTGCACAGTGGGAATGGCTGAGGATGACAGGAGGTGACATAAGTCCTTAACTGTGCAGTCATGCTTAACAGATGTAACTGTTATTGTAAAATGGTGGCTTCAGGAACAACGTAAGGGAGAGTCTAGAAACTGTGAATCTGAATGTGATATTTGCGAACTAATCAATTAGTCCTTGTAAAAGCTAGCCTCTTGCTGCTGGGTGCCACTCTGTGCAGGGTGACAGTGGTGTGGGGAGAAAGCTCAGTCTTCCTCTGATTCCACAGGCTGAATTGCTCCTTCTGAGATTCCCGACCAAATGGCACCACCACCACTCCAGACACTTCAGAGGGTCTTTGCCCTTTCCTGTCCTTCACTAGTGACTGAGTGCTCACCAGGTCCTGTGGGCTCTGCTGCCCTCACTTATCCCAAGCCAGCATTTCTAAGATTAGGTCATTACCCTTGTTATTAAGTTCTGAAGTCAGCTTTTCAAAGATGGAAGAAGAGAAAGGTGGAATGGAAAGCATTGGAGGTTCTGCATGTAGTGAGATGGATTTAGTTGGTGTAACTCACGTGTAACATGTGGTTTCATAAACCACAGCTGACACTGGCAAGGGCTTTGCATGCACTGACTTATCTATCCCCAACAACAGCCTAGAGGCTGCTGCCATTATTGTGCTCATTGTTTTACAGTTGGTGAAATAGTCTCGGGATCACAGTAATATCAGCATTCCACTGCAGGCTGAGTGTGTTTGTGAGCATCTTCATGTTTCTGGGTATAAAGTATCCTACTTGAATTTGCCACTGAATAAAGGTTGGAATGGTTCTGTAAGACACAGCCCTGTCCATCAATCACACTTTCTGAAAATGCAGACTGAACAGTGCCTTCCTTCAGGGGAACCCCTAAAGAGCCTCTGGTCTCTGCCTGCATCCCCGCTCATCTCTCATGACTGCCTTTCTTGCTCACTGGTCTTTCCACACCTAGATAAACCAGGCTTTGAAAGCCTTGGTGCCTTTGCATCTGTACCAGTCACCTCAGACTTAGGCCTCTTAATGACCTGCTACCATTACAAGTTGACTGTGCTTAAAACAGTCATCAAGAAAGTTAATGTCTGTGCAAGGGGACTGAGGGCAAAGGCTACCTCATATACCCTCCCTGAGGACAGCACCTGACATGCCAAGGAGATACTTACTGGCTGCTCCATTATCTGGGGGAGGTAAGAAAAAGGAAGAGTCAAAATGATCATTTCTGTCAAGACCGTCTTTAATCTTTTTTCTTACCTGATTTTTCCAGGATGCATTTAGTTGGCTATATTTATTATATAGAGTAGGTCAAAATCTTTTGAATTTTATCTGTTTATTTACTGGACTCCCAACATCTACCCTAACTGGATGTTGAGCTGCTGACTCACACCCATTGGGTAGGCTTTCCATTCTGATGGGGTCTGGGGGATGTCCTAGACCTTAGATCAAAAGAGCAGCTCAAGTCTGGGCGAGGATGGCCCATTTGGTGAAGTGCTTGCCCTGCAATCACAAAGTTTTCAGTTTTAATTCCAGTGCCCACATAAAAATGCAAATCTATGTGGTGAACTCTGGGTGGAAAATAAGAGGTCATTATCAAAAAACAAGGTAGACACTGAGGAAGACACTGGCCTCTGCACACACATGCACACACATGCACACACATGCACACACACACACACACACACACACACACACACACATCCAAAATAGAGTGAGTGAACAGCACAGCAGCCTCATGCCCCATAAGCCAGGGGTGGTGATAGTTGTCAACTTACCTCTAGGTGAGCTTGACCGGGGAGGGAACTGGGTATGAATGGTGACTGGTATTAGCCATTCTGTTGTATAGGAAGCCAGCTGTTTGTTTAACCTTTTGTGTCTTGGGTCTCCTGCTGGGCAGAGTGCATTTGTGATGCAGGCTGCCTGACACCAGAGTGGCCACATAGACTCAGGCCTTGGTCAAGGACAGCTCTCATCAGCTGGACATGTGTGAACCTGGCCAAACCCGTTCAAATGCCTTCTCCTCATCTGAGATTTTAGTGAATTTTGAAACCTTGGTAGCTGGCCTGCAGTGGGTGTTGACTGGAAAACCCTTGGTTCTGTTTTAGCTCTCAAGAAGAAGCTGCACTGATCATCTCAGGCTTGCTTGTGGAGTGCCTGCTCTGCACCAGACCCAGGCTCATAGTGCTACCATGTTGTGGCATCACTGCCCACCATCCTTCAAGAAGTGATGGACCCCCCCCCATTGTGCAGGAGAGGAAACTGAGGCCCAGTGAGCTTGAACAGTTTGTCATTGTTTTCCATGGATAGCTTTTGTGTCTTAGCAGATAGCTGGGTAAGCTGACTGAGAGTGAATTTGCTGCGTTTGCTCTAGGTTGGAGTAAGCAGTTGTTTCCCAGGGGGTGTTCTTGCTCAGGAGGTCAGCTGGGCCTGACTCTGCAGGACTTGTTCTCCTTCACTCTGAAAATGCCAGCAGAGGCCAGTGTCCTCACTGCCTTTCTTCCTATTTGTCTTCTGTGGCTAGGTTCTGACTGTCTGTCCATGCACCTACTGATATGCCCACTTATTACCTGTCTGTTATTTTGAAACAGGGTCTCACTCTGTAGCCCAGATTAGCCTCTAGCTCTCTGCGATGCCCTGATCAGCCTCTTGAGAATTGGGATTGCAGCTGTGAGCTTTCTTTTTCCTCTTTACTGTTCAGTTTACTGCTCTTTGCTGGCTCTTGTAATTTTATTTTCCAGATATGCCTGAAATGCATCTTGATTTTGGCATCTTAAGAGATTTAAAGCCCTGTACTTTGTTGCCATGATTTCCTTCACTTTGCAGGATTTTATTTGGATACAAGTCTGCTTTATAAGGCCTGGCTTTTCTTCTTTCTTCCATCATTAAATTTTAATATCTCCCCATTTCTGCTCTTTTATAGAAATTTGTATTTCATTTTTTAGGATGTAATAATTGGTCTTCAGTGCCCTGCAGTTTGACTTCCCATCATATTTGTTCTTAGATCATATGTTTGTGGAACAGAGTGCTTTTGTTTTCCTTGCTGGAAGGCAAGTCTGCCAGTGGCAGTTGTGATGGTCAGCTCTCCTCTCACTCTGGCCTTTGGAAGATCAGCTCTGAGTGCTCACCACAGTGTTAGCCTCCATTCCTCCATTCCTCCATTCCCTGACCCCCATGGCACCAGACTAGTGTTTGGTTTTAGGACTCTTATTAAGTCTAAAAATAGTGAGATTTTCTTGAACAGTGTGTGTGTGTGTGTGTGTGTGTGTGTGAGGTTTTTTTTTTTTTTTTTTTTGTGTGTGTGTGTGTGTGTGTGTGTGTGTGTGAGAGAGAGAGAGAGAGAGAGAGAGAGAGAGAGAGAGAGAGAGAGAGAAGAGAGACTGTATGTATGAATATACATGGCAGAGGGCTGTGTGGTCTGAGGATCTGAGGATGACTTTGGCTTTTGGTCTTCAGGTACCTGTTAGCCTTCTGTTTAAGATAGTCTGTCATTGCTTGGAACTTTGCCATGTAGGTCAGGCCAGCTGGCCCACATGCTTCCAAGGATCTACTTATCTATGCTGCTCATATTGTCACTGTACCCAGCTTTGTACTTGAGTTTTGAGGATCCAAGCTCTGTCCTTATGTTTTCAAGGCCTTTCGCCAACTAAGGCATCTGAACACCTTTCATTTAGACAGACCATGTCTGCAAACTTTTAGAATCTGAAATGACTTAAAAATATTGTTAAATATAACAATAATAAGCTTATTTCATAATATCTAGACATTCTTTGTGGATGCAGTGTTTACATGGTGTGTATGCATATTTGCACACTTGTGTGTGTACATGTTAGTGTGTGTGTGTGTGTGTGTGTGTGTGTGTGTGTGTGTGTGTGTGCATGCATGCATACGTGCTGTGAATGTGTGAATGTGGATGCTTGAAGTTGTTGCTGGATATTTTCCTTGTCACTCTCCACTCTTTTTCCGTAGGCAGAGTCTCTTACTGAGCCCAGAGCTCACCAGTTCCAGGTAATCTCGCTAATGAGCTTGTCCTGGAGCCTTTCCTTCCTTAGCACTGGGATCACGGGTGGGCTTTTGGGATGGGAATTCCTATTCTTGTGCTTGTGTGGCAAGTGTTTTATCCACCAAGGTGTTGCTCCAGCCCAGCTCCACATTCCTAATGGAAATCACTGTTTCCAGCACAGGACATTTAGTAAGAAGAGTAGCATTGTTTACTTGACTGCAATCTACTGTGGTCTCAAGGCTTTGGCCTTTGTCCTGTTTCAGGATCACCTGGTGGTCATTGTCCTGTGATGGCTCATCTTGGTTGCCAACTTGACACACCTGGAGAGGGAGAGCCTCAGCTGAGGAATTACCCCTGTATGATTGCCTGTGGGAAATTGTCTTGATTGTAGGAGGGCCCGGAGGGCCCACCCTGCTCTGAGCAGCTGTACCATCCCTAGGCAAGTGGGCCTGGGCTGTCTGAGAAAGTAAGAGTCTTCCTCCTCCATCTTTGTGGTAAGGCCTGAATAGATGGTTTAGGATGGTAGCCCAGGGTTCCCTTAGCATTTTTGGTGTGTGTGTGTGCAGTAGGTGTTAAGCATGGAAGGATTTGGGAACACTCAAAGTAGTTTTTAGTTCAAGAACATGTGTCTTTATGTTAGTAACTTAGTGGAGTGAGAAAGCTGTGGAATGGAGCATATCCCAGGCTGCATAGGTAACCTGTGAAGCTTGTTTTGATAGCATGGCTCATAGGATTAGGGTCTTTAGAATGTTCTTCAGACAATAATCATGTACCCTGGCTTTTCCATTTTTAAAGGCAATTATTTTATTTATGTGTGTATGAGCATGTAGACAAGAAGAGGACAATGGATACCTTGGAGCTGGAGTCACAGATAGTTGTGAACTCCTGATATGGGTGCCAGGAACTGAACTCCTGTCCTGGAAGAACAGTCTCTCCAGCCCCACCCTTTCTGTTTTAACAGATGATAAAACTGACTGCCAGTGTTTGTTCTTGCCTGACCTTGTAGGTTTAGGCACCACTAGGTATTGGTACACTGTGAAGTGGGGGGCAGAGTGGGAGACATCAACACACATTGGCTAGTCACTGAAATTGCAGGTGGTGGGGGAATGCTTTGTAAGGAGGGTTGCCATACGGAATCTTTTGTTCTCAGCTACCGTGTTTTTAGAGCTCTGCCTTGCCTATAGGTCTTTCTCTGGTTACTACTGCTGGCATCCTTGTGATCCAGATAATAATGTCAGTTGTATGCCAGGCTGAGTCAGCCTCCAGGACAGTATGTTGAATTTGCCTTTTTGGCATGTGAGACATTATAGGTGATGTACCCACTGACAGCCAATCAAACAACTCATAAAAGTACTTAGGAAAACCTGGACTGTCGGATGCTCCCTACCCCCTCTGCTCTTATCGGTGTCTTCTCTCCCTGTTGTGTCTCCATGGTCTGAAATCATGTAACATGCACACATGGTGTGTTCTGTCAACTGGGTGTGGTTCCCTCAGCTTAAAGGGAACCAACCAGCTGCTCTTGGTTTCCACCTTCTTGTGAGAAAATGCAGATCAGAAAGACACATCCTGCTGTCTATTTTGGTCCAGCACTGCCCACACATTGGGAAAAACGATAATATGTCATGCCAGTCTATCTGATCAAAGCACAGATGTAGGGATGGTGAAGCTGGCCTTGGCTGTTGTGACTGCACAGCTGATAGAGTAGCCGTGGAGTCAGGATGTGGGTGAGGAGACTAGGGTGCTGTTTAATGTTCCCTTCTAGGATGTTATCTACAAAGAAATTAAACATTTACCTTTTCCTGGTGCTCTCTGTTCTTGGCACTTAGCCACAGAGTTTGGACTGACCTGACTCTTCCTGGCACCACTAGTCTGGATAGATGGAGGAAAACATGTCATCCTCTGCTCCCTTTGTTGTCCAACTGAAGCTTCTTTGGTTACGTTTTGTTCCCACTGGAGTCTGAAAAATTAGGTTTTGAGAAACTGAGGGCTGTGTGGTGTGCCTCAGTTGCTGGTTTTCTTCAGGTGGTCTCTTGAGATTGAATTAAGATGATTATCAGGGAATTTTGAACCTCTTGATTTTTAGTCTGTGTTTGAGTTAGATTTGCAGAAATACCATGAATTGCTAATTAAAAAACCTTTCTTTTCTTTGTGAAAATAATTCATGCTAATTATAGAAATTGGAAAAATATAAAAAAGCATAATGCTGAACATGTTCCTATTCAGGGATAATCACTAAAAACATTTTGTTGTATTTGTCTGTATTTTGTATGCATAATTAAGATCATTGTGTATAAATTTTTATTTCTGTTTTTATTGCTTAATGCATGAGTGTTCTCTCTTGCATTGGTTGCAGCACAGTATAGGTGTTTGCATGGGTTTCTTGTAATTGCTGTAATGACTTCCTATGTATGGAGTGGCTTTAAACGGCATGTGTTTATTCTCTTGAGTTGCTAGAGACAAGAGGCCCAAATCAAGGTGCAGGCAGTACTGATCCCTCAACTCACCATAGTGGGTTTATTCCTTGTTCCTTTGTTTCTGTTAGCTGTGGCATTCAGGTCTTATTCAGGTAATTGATTTTTTTTTTTTTTTAATTTGCAGTAATAGGATTTGAATCCACACCCAGGGCTTCAGGCATGCTAGGCAAGCACTGTGTTTCTGAGCTGTATCCCAGACTGCTTTTTAAAGTAAACAAAACTTCAGAAAAACTGTTTCCAATTTTGAGATATGCTGTCACTAAATTACTCAAACTGGGTTTACACTCACTCTGTAGCTGCTATTGGCCTCGAGTCCATCTTGGCTTGAACTCAAGGTTGCTGATATCTTCAGAGCACTTGCTCGTTTAAGGTTACATTGATGGCTTTCAGGATAGGGCCTGCCATCTCTAGGGCTCTTGTTCATTTGCAGTGCTTAAGATGGGCTCTTCGCTAGACTGTGTGTGCTCAAATCCCAGAGCCCTCTCAAGCCAAATGACCTTGAGCAAGTATCTTGCTTCTCAGCCACTCATTTTCTGATCATGAAGTTGAAATGAAACACCTGTATTCCTGAGTAGGTATAACCCCGATGGTGTGTGTGTGTGTGATAGAGAGGGGGGGGGGAATTAGGGAGAGGGAGAGAATGTACACAGTACACTTAGGGAAGTGCCTTAAGAATTGCAGTAGTTTTTATTAAAAATTCTGCATGACATGATTTTTTTTCGAGACAGGGTTTCTCTGACATGATTTTTTTTTATTTGAATGGCTTGATACTACCACATTTATTTGTCTAGTATTTTCCTTTTGTTGGCAAGAGGTCTTTTTGTTTTTTTAACCTCACACATAGGCTACCATGGATATCTTTGACTGTCTAGTTTTGTTCTGTTTCAGACCAGTTCCCTACTATAGACTTTGGGAAATGCAACTGTGGCTTCAAAGGGTGATGTGATTTTTCAGCTTCTTGATCAGAGTGTGGCAAGCAGCCTTCCAGAAGGCTCTCACCTGCTGTGTTCCTGCCAGCAGCTGAAATATGAGAGGGCCTGTGAACACTATCACTTTAGAGCCCAAAGTTTAGACACTCCCGGGGCTTCTGATGTTGTCTGCAGTTGTGTGAGTTTGCAAAGGCTTCTGTTTTGAAATGTTGTCCTGTTCTGCTGTGTCTCCAAGTCCTTTTCTGTTCATTTCAAAGGCTGAAAGCTTCCTGGGAGTTTCTGAGGTCATCGAGGATGAGTGTTTGCGGGGAGCGCATGCTAACGGTAGAGTGATTCTGGGTTTCTGTGTGTAGTTTGTTCCTGTTTTCAAACCCAGACATTTAAAGACTCTGCTTAGTGGTACCTGAACAGAAAACTAATGGAATTAGGTTTGCAGCTAAAGCCATGTGAAGCCCAGAGGGATAGGTGAGAGGGCGCCTGTGCAAGCCAACTACCAGCTGGAAGGGTACCACTCGCCTACCTCCTTCCTTTCCTGCAGTGACTGCTATGGCCTGGCTCCTGGGTCATACAGGAGGAGCAGGGCTCTGGTCAGGGCTCTGTGTTGCAAGGACCACATCAGAAACCCATTTGTTCCAGTGCTGCTCAGGCTATCAGGAAATTGCGCTGGGGCTCATTCTCCCCAGTTGTGAACTGATATGAATGTACAGTAAATGCAATAACGCACCGGAAAGGGATTCAGTAATAACCAAGCCAGCTGAGGGCTGAATGGAAAAGAGTCTTTGCCAATGTGAGGACCTTGAGGTAGAATCATCATAGCTTAGTCAGGAGGCCCCAAATGCCAACTCATGGACTCTTACAATGTAGTCAAGAGACAGCAGTGAGAAGATGGGGCCAGAGATGGGGATGATACCATGGCAAGCCAAGGAATGCTGGTGCCCACCAGAGCTGTGCAGGGAGGAAGAGCTTCTGGAGGGATGTGTGTGTGTGCTGCCTGCTTGGTCTCAGACTTCTGGCCTCAGCACTGAGAGTGAATGTCTGCTATTTTACACCCCTTGCTCGGTGGCAGTTGGGTTTGAAGCTCATGCATGTACCAGTCTGTGTTCTACACAAGAGAGTGACCTCTCTGATTGAGTGCCAGCCTAGTGGCAAGAAAGCTTCTAATTACTTTGAATTTCTGTGCTTTCCTTGCCACCACTGGAACGTGTAGTTGGTGCCAGGTGGCACTGGTTTGAGCCTTGTTTTGTTCTGTAAGTCTCATCTTCCTCTTTGTTTTGTGGATGGGGAAACGGGGGCCTGGACAGGAGCAGTGGTAGGGCTGAGTCTTTGCTGCCTAGACTTGGTAGGCAAGGGTGGGTGATGGCAGAGCTGCCACAAGGCTTACTCTTGCAGGCCAGCTCCTGTCTATGTCACATTCTCCACCAGTACCCTCTCATAGACGCCAAAGTATCCCAGTTCTTTAGGCCATTAGCTGTTCCCTAGGCACAGAAGCCAAGGCATGTGGTAGCCAGTAAGCCACCTTCAGTAGACAGTGGATCCTGTTGAGGCTGGAGGCCATTCAGGGCTCTTTGTTTGTAGATTTCCAGTCTGCTGCTTCTGTCTTTGCAGTTCTAGCCATGTCTTCTCTTCGGGAGCCTGTGTAAACTATGTGTCTTAACAGTGAGGTCACTTCAGCTCTTACACATTTCCAGTGAAGTCAGGTGCCTTAACCTGACACATGTGGCCTTCTCCCTTCTAGCCCTGCTTTCTAATCCTGTCTTCAATGTCTTGTTCTCAGAGTCTTACCAGTCAGTTCCCCACAACACTGGGGCTAAGAATTTGGGTTCTTGAAGCATATGTGACTCCTCATTCACCAGGGCTACAACTAATGTAGAACTATGGCAAGTGATAGACATTGGTCATAAGTCTGAGATGTGCTTATTACCTGTGTACTTGTGTGTGTGTGTGTGTGTGTGTGTGTGTGTGTGTGTGTGTGTGGATGTATGTATATGTATATTATATGTGTATGCATGCTTATGTGTATGTGTGTTTTCATTCAATAAAATGAAAAATACATAGAGTAGTGTTGTTCACCATCAGGTTGGTGAATTCACTTTAGGCTCTCTAGCCTGGCTGAGCTGCCAGGTGATTGGAGCCACATCGGTAAGCCAGGCTAGACCAGAAACAGAATCAGCCATAGCCAAACCACAAAACTGGTAGCAAATCAAACTTCATTACTTAAGGCAGAACATTGATATGGTAGAAAGGGCAGTGCATTAAGCCAAGGTTTAGCCCTGAGTTGTTTGTTCTGTTTTGGTGATGGGCATTGCTCCATTGCTGAGTTACTTTTTGCTGTACTGTACTCAGTACTCTTTCACTTTCCTTAGTGAAACTCTTATGTTGGTGTTTTACAGTCCCTCTTCCCTGCAGTCTGGGCCTCCAGCCTAATGGCTTATGGTTCTGGGTTTTAGGAATTGTTTTTTGGCTTTGCATTCTGGGTTCCCAGATATCTGTTTCCTTGAATACTTTTGGGACAGTGGTATGAGACTCATACCATTTCCTCCTCTTTTCTTTTTCCCATGTCTTTATTTTAGAAGCCACTATTTCTTCACTGTCCTCTTCTACTCCCTTTCCTGGACCCAGCCCTGGGTCTCTCATTTTACAATAGTGACGGTTGGTCCAGGAAACAGGAATGCTCTCACACCATTTTAAGTTGGCAGATGATTGCCGAGGAGTCTCAGGAACAAACTCAGCGGTGTGCTGGGAGTGCTAGTAGGAGGTGCTCCAACTTGGATTGTCTCTCTGGGCTAGGGCAGCTGACTGTTCGTTCTTCACCTGGCAGTTGGAGAAGTGAGCATGCATCTACCTTCTCAGCATAGTGGGAGTCAGGATGGGGAGTCTATCTCCACACATTTCTTACTCTTAAACTTCTGATTTCTCAACAGGAATCACTCAGATCACATTGACTGGAAGTCGGCTGACTGACATCACTGAATTTGAAGTAAAGGTAAAAACTACTCATCTTTGGGGAGAGATGGCAGCATGGCTTCTCTCTGCCTAGCCTCTTGTTCATCAAAGACCTTCCTCAAATGTCTGCCCAGGGGCTGGTTTTGAATTGGGGTTGCACAGGAAGCAGCTTGTGATGACGTGTTAATCTCACTGTGGTTGTGCCTGGTAGACCTCACCCTTGTCCATGTGAGCCTCAAGGTGGCTTAGGAAACAGTTGCATGGAGTCATCTCCCTACAAGAACATCGTAGTTTAAACTAATCAGTGGCTTCCTTTTCTCAAACTGCTTATATACCTGCAATTATTCCAAGGAAGTCTTTGGCTTATCCTATCTTTGCTGTCCTCAGGTAGACAAGTCCCAGCCCTTCCTCAGTGACCATAGCCACTGCCTTCCTTGGGTCTAGAGTGCCTTCCCAATTGCTGGTACTTCTCATAAGTGTGCAGTTTTATTCTCCCAGCAGTCTTGGGAGACAGACGGGCAGATGGTAGCCTTTCATTCCAAGTCAGCAAACAAGCTTAGAAGTTCAAGTCTTGCTCTAAGGGCACAAGCCAATGTGGATATAGTCTGTTTTCTTTCTGTCTTGTAGCATCTTGGTCTTCTCTGTGGAAACCATGGCAGGCTGCTTGTGTCAAGAAGCCTAGAGCCCCACTCTTCCCAACCTCAGGTTCCTTTCAAGGAATTTTGCTCTTCTGTTATCACCAGTTTTTCTCTACAGCCAATATCCTCACCCTGATACCTTCCAGTCAGCTTTCCAAGTGCCCTCTCCCACTTCGGGCTTATTTAAATGCTAGGAGTATAGTTGTTTTCTATGAATGCTGCATGGTCAGACTTCATAAATCAACTGGAAGTCAGTGTCCAGTCAACTTGATCCTGCTGCATCTGATGATGTTTTCTTTTTCTATTTTAAAATAATTGCAAATGGTTCTGTCAGTCAAGGTGGCACAGCACACTGAATTGCCATGTGGAATTGTTTAGTTAAATGCAGTTTCTAAAAAAAGAAAAGAATCAACTTTTAATTAGAGAGCAGATTGTCAGCTGACATTTGATTTGTCCTTTGATGAGGAAGTTGGAAAACAGATGCCACAGAGTGAGGCCAGGTTGTAGTCCAGAAGGAGGCAGATTTGCTTGAGAGCAGGATGCGGTTTCAATGAACCATTGTTTCCTGAAATAGGCTGACCTTTCCGGTCTCTTCTGTTGGAAGTCCTTCCTCTGTATTTGATGCCAGTTGCCCATGGGACTGAACAGGAGTCCTTTAAACAGGACCATTCTCTCAAGCTGTAAGTTGCAGGACCCATGACCAACACCAGAACTCTGTTACCAGGAATACTTGAGTTGAGAAATATGCAGACCTCCATGGTGCTGTAGCTGAAGAATGTATCAGGCTGTGCACTTCCAGCTGTAGATAAAGCAATTTTTAAAGAAGGTTTTGTTGTGTGTTTCCATTCTATATTATACTCTTATATAGAAGCATTTTCATATAAGTATTATACTTGGAGTATATAACCTCCCCCCCTCCCCCCCGACATGTCTCTCTACTGTCCCCTTCTACCCATTAGTTCCTTTCTTCCCATGGACAGTTTTGTTTCTTGTCATCTGTACATACATCATTTAAAATATCTCCATGAAATCTAGGAAGCACAAATGAGAGAAAACTGAACTTTGTCTTTCTAAGACAGATTAATTTGCTTAATATGATTATCTCTGGTGGCATCTATTTTCTTGCAAATGACATAATTTTGTCCTTTATGGCTAAAAAAATTTCCATATAAACCAAATTCTCTCTATCCATCCCTCCTGTTGTTAGATACCTAGGGGTTTTTGTTTTCTTAACTTAATGCTTGGGTTCTGTGATGCTGGGGCTGTGGCAGAGGCAGCCTGTGCATCTCCTAGTTGAACTTGGTCTCATTGGTTGCACTCCATTTGTCCCTGGCACGGTGGCAGGGACACTCAGTCACTGTGAGTGGAGAGGATGACAGGAAGGGTTAAGCAATGAGGCCACCTCCAGGTGCCCATCATTCCCCATGTTTGTGCTCCATAGCCTTTTCTGTGTCTTGTTCAACAGTTAGTAAATGTGGGATGGCATGAATACCTCAAACTCAATGTGGTCATGTTTTAGCTCTTTGTAAATCTCTGCTCTCCCCTCCATCTCATCAGTCATGTAGTAGTTCACTTGCTTTTCTTTTTAAGCCAAGACTTGGAGAGTCATCTGGTCGTGGTCACCTTTTCTCCTTCAAATCCCGAAGACCTCATTGCTTCTCTCAAAGTCTCAATCTCATCTATACTTTCCCATATCCAAACAGCCTCCTGTTTCCTAGTTGCCTGCCGAGACCTGTCAGATGGCTGCCTGGCACCCCTGTCTCTGTTCTGACACTCCCTCTGGGCTGAGAATTATCTTTAACAGTACAATCATTGTCCTTTTTCTTGCACTTGGATGGAGCCTGTAGACTTGAGAGGACTGTGTGGGCTGAAGATTGCAATGACTCTGATTTTCCAAATGCAATAAAATACCTGTCAGACTTTCAGAGGTGTAAGTGGATGGCTGTTGTGTTATGGCACATGGAACCAGGGGTGTTTTTGTTCTCAAGAACCCTGGAACTTCAATTCCTAGAACTCAGGTAAATCATTACTTCATTTGGGACCTTGATAAGTTCACAACCACTGATACGTAGTGAAAAAACATTTAACACCTCCTTCCCTCTCAAGTGGTCCTCTTCCCCCCAAATATTCTTGGCCTAATAATGTTGAGTAGCAGTGTAACTCAGGAACTCATGAATACTTCTAGGCTATGGTAGAAAAGACGAGCATCCTATAGAGGAGGAAGAAAACCCAAGCTAGCAGTATAGCCCTCCTGTTAAGCACATTCTTTCCTGAAGCTTTGCTGTTCTTAACTGACCTTGAACTTGATCTGGTGTATGTTTACACATGCCAGCACATCTCTTGATATAACATCCCATACTCACAGGCTTCCTAGTCAAGGTAATGACCAGGAATAGAGAAATTACAGCTGGAGTTTTGGTGCAGTGTGGCCTCTAAGGAACACAGCTGTTCTGTGAACTTAAATTTGAAATATGACTGATGAATCATAGCAAGAAAAAAAAATGACCATGAGGTACCTTATAAGGAGATCTGTAGGCATCACAGGGACTGTAGTTGCGTTTATGACTAGTAACCCAGAGGCTCAGAGATGGGCCCCTTCCTTACCTTTAGAATAGAAAGTAATGAGATCTTTCTGGTGGATCTTAAGGGGAATTGCCAACCACTGCAGACAGTAGGAGGTACATAGGACTGTCCTGGTGTCAAAGTAGGTATCGGGGTGGGGCCTGAGCTCTGGCAAGTGGGTAGGAGCTAGATGACGGAGGGCCTTACTTGGGGACAGGATTAAACAAGGACTTCGGTTTATTTAACTCTGTCACTAGAGGAACATTGTTAGAGAATTTACTCTAGGGAGTTCTGGGTCAGATGCCTCTTTGGAATATGACTGCCTTCCTTAAGACCCTCCCACCCCCCCAAAAAAATACAGCAGTCTGATTCCCATCCTGTGTCTTTTACTCTATTCTTAAAAAACAAAACAAAACAACAACAACAAAAAAACAGGTATTTACTTTATTGTGTTTGTGTTTGGGGTGGAGGTGACTATGGCATGTGTGCAAATCAGAGTAGGACTTGAGGGAGTTCGTTCTCTTCCACCACATGGTTCTCAGGGGTCAAAGGCAGGTTGTAAGACTTGGTGGAAAGCACCCCTACCTGTTGAGCTATCTCTCTAGCTCTTTTCATCTGTTGTTGTGGGTGTGAGACTTCCCGTTGTGGGGCCTGGCTCCAGGTTAGTGACTTAGCCATGAAGATGATGTGCCTCTAGACTGCAATGGTGCAGTGAGTGCCTCTCTAGAGTATGAGGAGCTGCTGCACTATCAACACTGCCAGCCAGGGCCCTGCTGTGCTTGGACATCCTGGCTTCCAGTTTCCTCAGGTCTTAGAAATAGCACTTGGCTTTCTTGTTATTAGTCTGACAGGTTGGTTTTTAACCCTGCATATCGAGTAATGCTTATTTATGCCAGTAATATTTTTGTGCTAAAAAAGTTTCCAATGACTATGCTTTCAAGCAGGCATGAGGTTTAGATGAGTCATCTGTACCCCTCTGATGAAGATGTTCGAATCGCTCAGATCTGCTGCTACAGTGATTTTGAAGTTTGCTGTATGTTTTTGTTGGTAACAGGAAGTAAGGGAGATGGGCAGGTATCGAAAGCTTTACCTGCCCATGGGGTTAGATATGTTTTCATATCTAGGGCTTGGGAGAGTAGTGAGTTTAGGAGAAAACACAGGTTCCACAACTATTTTGGCAACCTTCAGGAACAAAGATCAAGCCTGGATTCAAGACTATGGAGATAGAGAAAAGAAGGGGGCATAGGAGACAGTATTAGGAGGGGGGAGTTAAGAGGGACAGGAATAGAATTTCTGTGTCAGGAGTGACAAAGGAGGAGAGGTTGGGGAAGTCCTGCTTTGGCTTCAGCAGCGTTAACAAGAGGAACAGGCTGACACCAGTCAGATGGGAATGCTTGAAATGGTGGTGTTCTCCCACCCTGCAGACAGATCCACACTCAGCACACAGAGGACTTGAAGGCCAAACCACATTAGCACCATGTGGCACTGCACTGGGAGTCACGGAGACAGGTTGGTTGAGTGCTAAGATGGCCCTTTGCTCCATTGAGACCCTGACATTTGGGAGTTGAGGGACTGGGAGGTAGGTCAGATAGGCACTGAAAGTCAGGGAGAATGCAGCTTTGCCTTATCTGGGGTGTAGTGAGTTCTGATTCTAGGTTTAGTGTTGTAGGAGATGGATTAGCACCCTCATGAGCAAGTCAGCAGTGTTGAGTGTGGTGGCGTTGGCAAGACCAGCGACTACTCACGCTCTCCCTGACTTAGGCCATCCAAATGGCCTTATTGACAATGACTCCACAGAGGTCTGAGTGGACAGAAGCCATGGCTAACGTGGAATATTGGGAAGTCTGAGATAAGCCCACCTTCCATGCCTCCAGTTCACTCAGACTACCCACACTGATGTCCACTTTAGAAAGTAAGCTTAAAGTTCAACCCAAAAGAGCCGGGCGTTGGTGGCGCATGCCTTTAATCCCAGCATTCAGGAGGCAGAGGCAGGTGCATCTCTGTGAGTTCGAGGCCAGCCTGGTCTCCAGAGTGAGTGCCAGGATAGGCTCCAAAGCTATACAGAGAAATCCTGTCTTGAAAAACAAACAAGCAAACAAAAAAACAAACAAACAAAAAGTTCAACCCAAAAGATGATGTCTAAATTCAAGGCTAAATATTTATCAACTAGTTAGTGACAAGTGAACTTTAGTAGCCCAAGGTCATTGTCTAATGGGGCCATTTTCCTTCTCCCATCCCACGATCCACTCTTAGGGATCCTTCATGCACACACACTATTTGGTCAACATTACAGCACCCAGTTCACTGCCTGCCTTTTGCAGAATGTTTTAACTTTTCAGGAGTCTGGGGCTACAGTGAAGCCAGACAAGAGGCTTCAAGATGTCACCACTCGGCTTCCAGTCTTTTGAACCCATCTCTCCAGTCCTGCTGCTTTCGGAGCCACTGACCACTTCAGCCCTTATGCCCTGGCTGCTGTGGCCATCTTTCTGAACTTGACACATTTCAGACTACTCCTGCCTCAGGTCCTTTACCTCCTGTTTCTTCCTGACATCCCCTTCCCCCTCCTTTTCTCCTCCTCTGCAATCAGAGTCAGCCCGGCATCACTGCCTGCACTAGCCTGCTCCTGCTCCACCTGTTCACGGCTTGTTGCTCTCACACAGCACACAATTGTTTATTATTGCCTTCCTCAGTTAGAATTGGGAAGTCTGAGATAAGCCCACCTTCCATGCCTCCAGTTCACTCAGACTACCCACACTGATGTCCACTTTAGAAAGTAAGAGACCACAGAGTTCTTATGATATGTTAGCAGATGGCTCATGGGGCCTCATCTTGCCCTTGGCCTGCTCCCACTTTCTGGTCTTTCAGCATGATACTCTCTTGCCTTCTGCAGCCTCATTGGCCTCTGTGTCATGCTGAGGTGTGCCAGACATGCCCACCAGAGAGACCAACTTTGCTCTGCTGCCCACCTGGAAAGTCATCCCTTGGCAGGCCATTCCTTACCTTCTTCTAGGCTCTGGTCCAGGGTCACTGCTGCCATTTACCAGAAAGTTGGCAGTTTCCTGGAGGCTGGTTGTCTGTCTTCTCACATTCCCTGTGAATGAAGACAGCTTCCTTACCTAGGGCAACAGTTTTGCCCGTGTGGTTCATAGCTGGCTCCTTGCCATTGTTCCAACTCAAGAAATATTTGAATGAGAGGTATTTTTAATCCCTGATTTACAATGCAGTAATTGAAGGTCTAAGAGGCTAAATGGTTGGCCAGGCTCACTGTCCTGGAATTACTGGGCTAGGGCTGAGACCCTGCTGGGCAAGTCTTAATTGCTCTGTGTGTGCTGTCTTTTCTTGTTACAAGTGCCACATAGGGTAGCCATGAGGATGGGAGGAATAATATATGGGAAAGCACTTTGAAAATCCAAGTTGCTGAGAAATGCTGCCTACCTAAGTTATTGAGAACCCTGGATTTCTGTGGTTCTGTGCCACAGCCCACAGGTTCTGTTGTGTTCTGGGATTTCTTTTCAGGCATGACTGATCCTGGTGTTGTCAAATATTATGTGTTCTTGATCCTTCTACCCTTACTGTGAGGTGTGTTTCTGTCTGTAGTTCTGATCTCCTACACCGCGCGCGCGCGCGCACACACACACACACACACACACACACACACACACACCAGTCTGGTTGTGCTTGGCAGACCTCTGGCCTGTCAGCAGTAGGGGACGAGGAGCAAGCACCTGCATGGCTGTCATTGTTTATTCTTGTGTCTGTTCCTGGGAAAGCACTTATGTTAACAGCAGGTGCTCAGTGGGAGGCTGGTGCCCTATCTTTTTCAGTCTCCCTCATGTAGTCTGCCTGCCTCTTGCCCCTACTCTGGCAGAGTGGAGTGGTGGAGTGAAGTGATCACAGTGGGAGAAAAAGGCTTCCCTAGTCTTAGGCTGTTCCATAAACTATCTTCTTAGGTGCTTGAGAAGTGAACTGCCTGGTTACTGAACTCTCCATGTGTTAAGTGGTCATATATAATTGCCATAGTCCTCAGCATCTTAGCATGGACCCCAGGCCAGGTCAAGCTGTGCTTGGTGGGCATGACTCCAACTCTTGGCTGTCTCCAGGATGTTGGCCCTTGTCAGTATAGTAATGGAAAGAGAATGCTACACTGACCTACAGGGGTTTGGAACCGCCTAGCCCTCACACTCATTCTGACAAGATGCAGCCCAGCTTTTTACTGGCACAACTGTGTGGCAGCCTAGGCACCAACATGAAAACCTACGACTCTTGATTAATTAAGTGGCATCTTTTTAGTAATTGAAGTTTGCAAAGAGTCTTCTGGCACTATATTCTAGACATCAGGACAAGCCTGAGGAGCTGGACTCTGTAGCAAGTAAGACAGCCTGCAGGTCTGCCACTTTTCCCATGGTCATAGATTGTAAAGCTGATGAGCAGGACTGTGGTCCACAGTCTTATGGAGATGATGCTTCTCACCTTCTGAGGGAAGCTTCATGGAGCAGCACCTGAGCCACAAGGAGCTGGGTTCGAAACACATCTGTGCTTGTTTGGGCCCTGGGGCCTGCAGCTCCTAGCCTCAGTTTCCCTGCCTGCATGGTACAGTTGCATGTTTGTAGAGTGTTAGTCCAGGGCGTACCTGGGAAACAGTAGCTACTATTCGGTTACTGGTGGTTTGGTGGCCCCATTGAGTAATAGAGAAGGCTGGCTACTTTGAATCAGTTCTGAGCTCAAATCCCCTGTCAGTTATTGCTCAATAAATATTTCATACATATTTATTGTGGGTTTTCGCTGGACTTGACATTGTGCTTGTTCCCTCATTGTCTTTGAACTTGGAAAATTCATTGTACTGATCTGAATTTCTTCCATCATGTAAAATAGTAGAAGTGGCAGTCCTGCGGGACAGTGGGAAGTCTGAAGCAGGTGCATACATGTGGTTCATAGTCCATTCCTGCAGCTCTTCCCATTCTGATGGTTTGCTGAAGAACCCTTCAGTTCGGCACATGTCTGCTAAATGCCCGTTACACTCAGGGCTTCCTGACAGCCCAGGTGGAGTTATCATTGCCAGTAAGATTCATTTGCAGTCCCTGAGTAGTTGAGGGTGAGTGACAGAGGCTCAGCCATTTCGGCAGTGGCTATCAGCTAGTGCCGTTGTGAAGACATAAACTGAGTCCCGAGCTGTCACAGACATAGAGCCATTTTTTCTCTGCTTGGAGAGTGTTGGGAAAGTCATGAGCAAGAGTTAGCCAAGGGTGGAGGGGCTGCAGCAACTACAGTGCCTGGAAGATGGTGCTCAAGGGAAAGTACTCCATTAATTATGAGTTTAGATGCTGTAGTGTGTTGATGGCCATGGGCCATGCTACTAGGAGAGGCCTGGGAGAGCCAATGACACTGAGCTGTGAAAACCCTGGGGAGTTGTCACTGTTGTGGGTGAATCTTGTGTTGCTGACACTTCCAGCAGGGCAGAGCTTGGGACTCCTTATAAGGTCCATGCTATAGCACCATTCAAGCACAGCAGTGTCTATGACAAGTGTTGTACAAGCTACTGAGGAAATTAAAATGCTCATAGAGCCTGATTATGATAGGAAGCAGGTGAACTTAACTTTATCTAAGCCTGAGTATCCAAAATATTATCATTTCAACATGTAATTACATTCCTCATTTTGGTACTAATCTACCAAAATGTGGTCTGTATTAAGCAGCACAGCTCATTTTGGAGACCTGCCACATTTAAGGTTTATAAATTATG
The DNA here is from genome assembly GCF_003668045.3 of Cricetulus griseus. Taxonomy (NCBI): domain Eukaryota; kingdom Metazoa; phylum Chordata; class Mammalia; order Rodentia; family Cricetidae; genus Cricetulus; species Cricetulus griseus. The sequence goes on from NC_048597.1 coordinate 129,026,556, forward strand.
TGTATGTGTCTCTATGTGGGTAGGTGCAAGTGGGCACAGGTGTCTTTGGAGGCCAGAAGAGGGCATCCCTGGAGAAGAAGTTGCAGGCAATTGGAGCTGCCCTATGTGAGTGCTGTCAACACAACTCGTTCTTTGCAAGAGTATTGCACTCTTAACTGTAGGGCTATCCTCCAGTCCTGTGGCAGCATTTTAAATGCTCAGGCTTCAGTGTTAGGCAGAGACAGTTTAGTAGGTCTGGGATGGAGGGAGTTGGGAGTAACCTTTGTTCTCTAGAGCCTGCTCTTGATAGCAAGAACCAGCCTTGAAATAAATATATCTGCCCAGAACCTGATTTCTCACTAAGGGGGAAATTTCTCCCATAGGTCATATGGTCAATTAAAAACAAAACACAGCAGCAATCTGTCCAGAGTGTCCAGCCTTGGGTACAAAGACAGCTCTCTTGGGAGTAAACTTCCCAGTGTCCAGCCTCGGGTACGAGGACAGCCCTCTGAGGAATAAGCTTCCAAGTGCTGCTCACTGCTCTCTTCTTTGGCCTGTTGAGTGCACTGGATGCTTCTGTTAGTAGGTTCGTTCTGGTGTTTCAGGGACTCTACAAAACAGCCTTCATACCCAGTGTACAGAGGATAGTCAGGTTGTGAAAATTCTAGTGCCTTACCCAGTCTTGTAACTACATGAGGCAGAACTGAAGCCCAGTCCTGATCTCAACCAGGCTCTTATTTCCGGCTGTTTCCCTACTAGGATTCAGTGCTATATACATTATGATCTCTGAAGTAGGGGAAAAAGAGGTAATTTTAGAACATACAACATACATCGATGTGCACACATATGGGAGACTGCATAGTTATAATTAGAGAAAAACCATAACCCTAGCAGTCTCCCTCCCACTGGCCATTAGAAGGTTCCAGGGTTGGCCGGTTGCCATGGGCTTCCATTAGTGGGGGTGGGACATAGCCTATGAAGTCCCATTAGAATCAGGTAGAACTCAGTGTTTGTGATGTTTCTGTTTCCCTGGTTAGGGGAGCTAGAGGCTGTGGATGACCAACTGGTAGCATCAGCTTCTGTCTTACTGAGTGAGCACATCAGGTATGTGTATTGTGATCTCCACAGTGGAAAAAAAAAAAGTTGATTAAAGGATGTAAATGCATGTGTGTAGGGAATCCTTTTGGGAAAACAGTAAGAGCATGGTTTGAGGGCAAGCCTGAGCTGCTGCTAGGGAAGCCTCCTGAAATGGCAAGCTTAGCCTCTTTTTTCTTCTCCACAAGGGGCTGGTGAACTTATCAGATTTGTCCCTAAAGAGAGCTGAGGTCAGGTAGGTGTGTGGGGTGTGCCCAGAGGGTGGTGGCTGTGCAGGCCTGGCTTGACAGTGGATTGTGCTACTCCCTCCTTGGGTAAGCTGGGGCTCCAGAGGGATATTTAAATCAGGGCTCCATTCCATGTTCAGTGCAGAGAACGTTAGAGCTAGATCAAGGAGAAAGGCATTTATTACCACAGAAACAGACACCAGTAACCTCAGAACAGATGCCTTGGGAGAGTTGGTCTCCCAGAGGTGAAAGCTGCCTCTCTGTTCCTGATGCCACCAGGCCCTGGCTCCCCTGCTCTTGTCACACAGGGCACTAAGTAGCCTCTGTAGTTTCCTCTTCTCTGTGTCTCAAGGGAAGAGCTACTCCTTTCATATGCAGAAGCTTGTCCAATGGTGGCTCCTCACGCTTCTTAGATTCTAGCACTGCAGGCTCAGCTTCTTTATGAAGAAAACTACCCTTTCTGATGTCCTGTGTTGTCTACAAGGTACAGCCTTGGCCCGGGAGAACACCTAATTCAGTCACTCAGGCTAGCACTTGGGGTCCTCAAGAACAGGAAGTAAATGGTTAGAATGCTAGCCATGTGGACTATTTCTCCCCGTTTCTATTTTTCTTTTTATTATAATTATTTGAAGCCTCCTTTCCTTAGACCTACCTCCTAACTGCACCTAACTTCTCCAGTTTACTTCCAAAACAAAACAAGCAAACTCCAGTAGCCTTTGTTTCTTTCCAGTGTGGTCTTAACCCTCCAGGCATGCAGAACCATCCCTCCAGTGTCTCCTCCAGTGTGGACCCACCCTCCTGTGTCTCCCCCTGGCTGACCACTCTTCCTGGGTCTCCTCCAGTGTGGACCCACCCTCCTGTGTCTCCCCCTGGCTGACCACTCTTCCTGTGTCTCCTCCAGTGCAAACCCACCTCTCTTATATCTCTTCCAATACAGACACAACCCTCCAGTGTAAACCTACCCCTCCTATGTCTCCTCCAATGTAAACTTGCCCCTCTTGTGACTCCTGTGTAGTCCTGGCCCTCCTATGTTCCCAGGGCAGACTCATGCTCCTGTTCTTCTTCCTCTTCATCAGCTTCTTCCCTGTGCTTGTTACTCTGCTGTTTCCTCTCCCCCTTGCAAGTGTGTTCTCACTTCTGCTCCTTCCCATTCCTGTCTTGAGCAAGAGGATTCTCTTCCATTCTGCAAACACCCTCTGGTTACCCTCGATATTAAAATAAAACCAGAAAATGTTTTTTTGACCACACAGAGTCTTCTAGCAGAATTCAAACCAGCTGTCTGCACTTTACTTTTCTAAATGTGTGCTGCCTCTATTTACAGTTTAGAGAAATATGAAGGTGTTCATGCCCACATGGACATCAGCTGTACATTGAGTATGTTTAGCCAATTTAGCCTTCCTCTTGTCAATTCTCTTATGATAGTGTCACTAGCCAGCTAGTGCCCAGACCTTGGAGTCCTCTTCATTGTCCCTGCCATGTCCTCACTGGCCACATCTGATCTGCCAGTAAGGCTTAGACGTTGAACTTCTGGCAAGTAACTTCCAACCTCTTCCTCGAATTGACTACCTCACATCTAAGACTCCACCACTCCTTTGTCTCCCCTAGGACACATTGCACACCATGCCTCTCTATGTGTGCTGAGTTATTTTATTTTATTTTATTTTGCTAGCTTGACACAATTAGGGTCAATCTGGGAAATTGTGAAAATGTTGCCATCAGATTGGTCTGTAACCAAGTGGGGCAGTTTTTTTGATCAGTGGTTGATATGGGATGCCCATCCCACTGGCACAGATAGTCCTGAGTTGCATAAAAAAAAAAAAAGCAAGCTGGGATCTGGAGAGATGGCCCAGTGGTTAAGAGCAGTGACTGTTCTTCTAGAGGGCCCAGGTTCAATTCCCAGAACACATGGCAGCTTGCTGCTGATGGAAACTACAGTTCCAGGAGACCCAGGCTTGGGAAAGTTCAACTGCTTTGCCTGAGCCAAGTGCAGGTGTGTGGAGATGTCTCATCCAGCCAGTGCCATCCCTGACCCGGGAGCAGGCAGAGCCTTCCCTGGCTAGACATGCATTGTACCTTCCAGGTTCCCTGGTTTTCATTGTTCAGATGGTGTCAGGACCTGGGGAAGGGACCTGACTACTGTGCTTCTGAGCTTTAGCATGGTGTCACAAAGCCCTTTGGAGGGTTTGGAAAAGCAAGTCTCCATTGCCTGGGCTTCCTGTACAGTCAGGCCTTCCTTCAGAGCAGCAGTGCTGGGCAGTGCCACAGCAGAGGCATCCTGTAATGGATGCCTCACATAGTTATTCCACGAAGAGAAGGGACTTATGAGTCACAGTGGAAAGGTTTCAGTTAGACCTCCCCTGACAGGTCTAACTGACATGGCATGGCATGGTAGGAGGCTGCGGTAGTAATACTGGTCACCTTTTGATGGACAGCTACAAAACAGGAGGGAGGTGGGGCATGCCTGTCAGTGACCAAGGCCTCGCCTCTCGAGGCACCTCTCAACAGCAGGCTTGTAACACCTGGACCACTGGGGAAGCACCTAGTGGCTATTGTTAGTGGCTATTGTTAGTACCTACTGTTCATAGTTTGTGATTATGGAGTTGTTGAAAACTTTATGACTTGGCTGGGGGCTGGTGTTATGTAATCTTTGCCCAGCAATTCTAGTCATGTCACACTGCAAGAAGTTGCCCGATGGATGAAGTACACTTTCAGCTGTCCTATGAGAAGAGAGCAGTAAGAGATTAGGTTCCCTTACAATGAAAAGGGAAGACATCAAGACCTGACTCAGAACTTACCCTCTGCCACCTAAAGGGGTCACTGGGGTATGAATGTCTTTTTCCTCATTAAGACATTGACAGGCCACCCACAGCCCTAGACAATACTGAGTTCATGGTCTCTGGCATAAAAGTCCTCGTCATAGGAGCCCTGGGGTATAGCTTTTTCTAACCTCATATGGGTTCCTTGGATGCTGCCATGGCCGTCATCTTGGTTATTACATCCCTGCCCAGTATCTAATCCTGACTCTATCACTGTGTCTGGAGATTGCTCTGCCTGCTGTGAGAGTGGGAATGTGAACTGTGAACATATTGAACCTGAGCATGGTCTGGGTGGTGTAGAGTTGGGCCTGGCAATGATGCCAGCACTCCATCTATTTCTAGCATGGCAGTGCCATGAAGACAGGGGTATTATGGCTGGTAGAGAATACATAGGCTGTGGTACCTGTGTATTGGGAACTGGACCTGGGCTAGGATTATCGAATCATGGTACCCCTTACACTGCCCATTTTCTGAACTGGCTCTCTTACTTTTTAAGGAATCTATGAGGTGCCAAAAGTTTTGAGTGAATTGAATCAGCCAAAGTATACTTCTGTTGCTTAAAACTAAGAAGCAGAGTTCTATAGAGAGACTGTGCTATAGTTATTTGAGGATCTTATTCATTTTCCAATTACCTGAGTATCTCCATGAGTCTCAGAATCTAACACAAAACAGACACTGGTTGAGGGATGGTGAGACCTGGACTCAGCAAGTCTCTCTAAACTGTGGCTCTGACCAGACTGCACTCTGTCTGCAGTACACCCTGCAGCAAGCAGCGTGGTCTCTGGAAGATGGAACCAGCCTTCACTTCTGGCCTCTTGCCCAGCATTTGCAGGTGCTCGGGAGGGTTTGGATGAAGTTACATTTGCCCAGAGCTTGCCATGATCACTGCTGTTCTTGCCCCCAATTACAAGTTGTAAATATGCACACTGTTTGCCTTAACTATTCGTGTGAGTGTGTGTGTGTGTGTGTGTGTGTGTGTGTGTGTGTGTGTGTGCATGTGTGTGTGTGTGTGTGTGTGCACATGCGCACCTTATGTTGTGTTTGTGGTGCATACATGTGAGTGCATGGTTATATATTACCCATATAGGCAAGATGGACAGGTTGCATAGGTTGGGAACTATTCCTGGGTAGACATGTATCTATTTCACCTGAGGGAGCCAATGATTGATGAAAGTGTTGATACCATCAAAGTCCACCTTAGTGAATTAAGTTCAGGGTAACTCACAGGAGCAGGGATGATGCAAAGGAAGCTGCTTTACCAAAATACCATCCAGCATGGATTATGACTCATGAAAAGTGCCCAACTTGCAGGCAGATCTGCAGGTTAGAGTCTCTCCAGGCAGCTCAGCTCATCTGGGCTTCCTCAGAAGTCCTTAGTGCATAGAGAGCCCTGGGAGAGGGCAGCCTTGTGCATCTGGTCAGTTTCAGGAATTCCTAACAAAATCTTAATGAATCTCCCTTAGAATTTCCTTAGGGTGCTTCCCTCCAGGATGGAATGTTTTCTACACAAAAGGAGACCAGAGCAAGAGAAGGGGATCTTCATCTATTGCTCTCTTACTGTCTTAAGGCAGTGTCGCTCACTGTTTGGACTATGCTGCCTGTCTCTATTCCAGAATGTGCAGCCATTCCTGGCCTAACATGTTAATATGTGGGTATTAGGGATCTGAACACAAGTCCTCATGTGTATCATGTTGTCACTTACCTACTTACCCTTAGAGCTGGGGACCGCTCTAAGATTTCTTTTATTTCCTTTGTTCCATTCCTCCCTGACTACAGTTGTTCTCCTTGCAGAGGCCCCCTGCCTGGACAGAGGATTGTGGTCCTTCCTCCAAGACCTCTCTGGGCACATCTTCCCATCATCATCTAGCAAAGATGCGTCAGCTCAAGGGAAAGCCAAAGAAGGAGACATCCAAGGACAAGAAGGAGCGGAAGCAGGCCATGCAGGAGGCCCGGCAGCAGATCACTACGGTGGTGCTGCCCACCCTGGCCGTGGTGGTGCTCCTGATCGTAGTGTTTGTGTATGTGGCCACGCGCCCCACAGTCACCGAGTGAGCACCTCCATTCCAGCTTTCCTCTGCAGAGACGCCTACAATGCCCAGCCCTGAGGAGGAGTGCCCATCTTCTCTGGTCTTTGACTTGACAAAAATTTCTCTACTTGTTTGGGGGAGGGAATTGGGAACATTTTATCAGTGAATGTGCCATACACCTGATGGTCCACTTCATGTGCCTTTCAGACTTCAAAACAGTGTGTGTGTGTGTGTGTGTGTGTGTGTGTGTGTGTGTGTGTGTGTGTGTGTGTGTGTGTGTGTGTGTGTCTTTTCCTCCTGAAATGATGCTGAGCTGCACCCGGGGAGCAGAGGCCTCTCTGGGTGAGGCTGTTGGAATCAGTCCCACCCTCCCTCCATTCCTGCAACATACTTTTCCTGCTCCCGTTCGCTCACAACTTTCTAAGAGGACAGCATTTCTTCTCTGTGCTTGATGGGATTTGTTGACTCAAAGTGAAATATTTATTTTTTGAATAAAGGAGATAATAGTCTTAAACTGGACATTTATCTTGTTTTTGTGTCCCTTGCTCAGGCCTTGCCTCTGTCTCTGCTTCCCTTCTCCTGGGGCTGTTTCCACCTCCCTTTCACTTGCTGCTATTCTACTTTGGAGGAAAAGGATGTATTTTGACTGGATGTTTATAAGGCTAAGAAGGAAGTCTAGAGAGGGACAAAGTGAGTGCTAACTGACCTCTTTTAGCTAAGAGAGTTCTCACTGGAGTATGACCACACATGCTTTCTGGCTGGTTAGCATTTCCTGTTGGATGCTATATTTGCAAATGGCAACACACCCTAATTCCTAGTGGTAAAAGGTCAGGCTAGCTTTTGTTCTTAGCTGATGGATGCAGGCTTTTGGCATTCCAGCTGAGTTTTAAATGCAAATTGGCTGAGCCTCATTGTATTGCAGCAGCAGACTTCCCAGGTTCTGGTGCCTGATGGAGCTGCCTCTTTGGAAGTCAGATCCCTGGTAACTGTGTCTCTTGGCTCCATCACTGCTGATTACAGAGAGATTTGCAAGGAGTAAAGGGCTTGCCTGTTATCAGTGGTGGCTGACAGCACAGATGTTACTGGATATTTGGAGACTATTGGAGAAAGAAAGCCTTTCTGGGAAAGAAAATGAAAGACTCCAACTGAAGTCTGGAGATGTGGACATGGGTGAGTGGCTTGGTACTACCTCCCACCCCAAGTGTCAGTGACCCTGTATAGAGATTTACTAAAACAATTGTCAAGTGTGGGGTTGACAAAGTGTGTGACAAAAGTTCTCAAGTGTGGGGGACTCAGAGTTCTGTTTTGAGTCTCAGTGCCTGGTGGTGTGAGAGAGATGGAAGGACACAGCCCCAAGGCCCCACTCAGGAGTGGGAGGGAAGGCTCTGTAGCCATTCCCGGTTTTCCACAGTGGCACTAGGCTGCTGGCTGTCCCTCCTCCCACAGGAGATGTCTTGAAGTCATGGCAAGAGCAGCCTTCCCACCAAAAGAACAAGACCTGCCTATGTCCTATGACCTGGTCTGTAGTTAATCCTTTGCCCATATACAGGGGTTGTGTAGCCACACTGGGCCTTGGTTTCTCTGGGAGCAATTTCTAGAACACTTTAGGGAGATGAAACATCTAGTGGAAAATGAGGTTTTATAGTAAGCCTGAGTTCAGACCAATTGTGCTGCTAGAACCTGAGTTCATGTCCTGTGGCAACAGTGACAATGGTTGTTATCCTCTCTCAGGGTAGTTGTGAGGATTGAATTACAATAGTGCAAAGGGGCACAACCTCATAAATGTCAGTACCCACTTCACTTGTACTAACACATTTTCTTTTCATGCAGCTATCTGATATAGGTGTTCATCTTTATCAAAGAAGAGGCCAGGAAGTCCAGGCCACACTGTGTCACACTGCAGTGGCAGGGAGGGGCAGTCCAGGAAACCATGTCACACTGCAGTGGCAGAGCCTGGCAGTCCAGGAAACTGTCACACTGCAGTGTCAGGGCCTGGCAGTCCAGGAAACCAGGTCACACTGCAGTGGCAGAGCCAGGCAGTCCAGGAAACCATGTCACACTGCAGTGGCAGTGCCCAGGTCTGTTGTTTTCTTGTGTTTTGTTATGGGAGATTTTAGACACAAGTAGGAAGAATGTATGAGCCTCCTCATGGCTGAGGAGTGTGCAGTCATTGACAGGCTTCCAAAGACACCAGCACACAGTGGTGGCGTAAAACCCACAGCTCTCACCTTGAAGGGGGGGGGTAGGATATTTTTTTTTTTCTGGAGCCAAATATGAATGACCATGGTCCCAGAATAGAGATTTAATTTACCCCAAATTTTATGTTCCAACATAAGAGTTTTGTGAGGCTTTTATAGTAAGAGAGCAAAGAAAGTCATCAATCAAGATATTTTCTAAATACACTGGTAGGAACATCAGGTAGGCAGGTTATAGCAAAGCCTGGTATAAGCCTTAGATATACCTGATGACATTTTTAGCCTTTGGTTTGTGGAAGCTAGCGACCTCTTTAGACATCTTAAAAAGATGGGTCTAACACCGTGTTAGATCATGTATAGAGGAGGGCAATAAATGCTCTTCAAGGGTGCCAAGATAGCCCAAGATACTTGTCTCAGAGCCAGCAACATTGTAATATCTTCACAAATGTTGAAGTCCTAGTCAGTCCAGTTTGTAGAATGTTCCAGATAGTTCTCTTTCTGGAAACTTTAGTTCTTATCTTCAGTAACTTAGCTGTTGTCTCCGTCAAAAGAATTCACACAAGACCCACAGTGTACTGAAGAGGATGGGAAATGTTTGCTATAAAAGGGACCCTTTCTAGAAGGGTTGGTGGGCAATGGCCTATGCACCATTGTGCTAACCTTCACGTTTAGGTAGGCTTTCCTGAGGGTTGTTTTCCTGTCTGGGTGATTGACAAGCTTACTTGAATCAACTCTGGGCCAGTGGTATGTATGTCTTTGTTCTTCACAGTATGCCTTCTCTTCAACAGTAACTGATCCCATTCTTCTGGCCAGCAGTCAGGGTCCTGAAGTTTGAGGTCCCAGTTTATCAAGCTGGGATTCTGAGGAAGGGGTCCATGCTAATGAGCCTCAAGCTACTATCTGACTAGCTACCTACCAGAGGAGGCAAACCTTGGAGGACCAGCTCCAGAGGCCATAATCTCCATTATAATCTCAATGTATTCCCTCAAATCTACATCGCCTCATGTGGTGATAGAGACTGTGCAGTGTCTTAGATGCTGTTAGAGGATGAGTTCAGTGTTCCTACAGGGCACTTAATAGGGCATGCTCATAAGCCATCATCCAGGTGAATAGGAGCCTTGCCCAGGAGACATCAAGAGAGTCTGTCTGTTCAGTGGGCTCCCATTTGTGGTTTCTTTGACATACAAGATTGTGAGTTATCTTAAAAGCATGCGTTTTGGACAGCAAAGGTATTTGTGGATCAAACCCACTCCTTGGCTTTCCAGCTGAGCAGCCCACAGCTGAGCTCTGGGGCTCCACATTTGCTAATTTTGCCACTGAGATGATAGGAGGATAAATTGAAATACAAAACCAACACAGCATCCTACCCAGTACATCATAGCAGACCCTTGTTGGTGTGTTCAGAACCTCATGCAGTCCTCCTCCCAGGCTTTCCTAGCAACTCAGATCCCAGAATACACATGTGATGAGCCCATCACATGCTTTTGAGTCTTGCTTGCCTCCATGTTTTCCTCTTGTTCGATGGAAGGACATGTGGACTTGAACTGGATCTGCAGAGTCAATGACTAGACAGGCTCAGTGAAGGTGGGCTGAAAGTGGACTTCTGAGGTTAATACAATCTTGCTGTGGGCCACCTCCTAGCTGGCATAAGATGTTTGTTTACTGTGGTTCTGTTGGGTAGAAGCTTACCCGTTTCAGGGTAGATGGTGCTCTCTCATGTGCGTGAGTTGGTAATGAATTGAAGCACTGGCTTCTAAGTTAACCCAGGTACTCAGTGGCTTTGTGACGAAATGGAATGATTTGTTAGGCATGTCAGAGAGTGGTACTGGGATTTCTGCAGTGGGATATGGGACTCTTGGTGTTCAGTCCTCATTTCTGACCATGTTCCAGAATAGAAATCAGGTTGAAACCAGGAATAGGAACCATCGTGGTGGGTATAAATGGTGTCATTTGTTGTGTTTGTTTTAAGTCAATATTACTCTGTGTTTGCTTACCCATTCTTTGGCTAAGCAAAATCTCAGTGACCCATCAGTGCAGTTGTTGGGGTGTGAAGCTAAGAATTCAGACCCAGTCTTCTCTCAGGGTGACACTGGCCAGTGTCTGTGTAGGTATGTCTGACTGTAGATTCTCATATAACCTCTGGTACCCTAGAGATTCTGGATGTAGCATCAATAAAGTTCCTGCATGAGTAAAAAGTCATGCAGAACTCAGGAAACCAGCAGCCCTGAAAATGGAAGCTTCCAGGGAGCCTGCAAAGCCTCTCCACCTGCTCCGTGCTGTGTGGCTGCACCAGCTACTAATGAGTCTACACTGGGGAGAGCAAGGCTCAGTGTGATGGGTTCGGAGGTTGCCTCATCTAATCCTCCCCCCCTTTGCTAGTTCAAAGAGTGATAGGCATGCACTCCTCCCTGCTTCCTGCCAGCAGCCAGGCTCATCTGAGCATTGGAGATGCTGACACTTGCCTTGGGTTGTTGGCAACATTAAACAGATGGTTCTTATCCCTGCACCCCTGTCCCCCAGAGGATCTTAAACCATCATTTACTTGGTAGAGGAGAGAAGAAGGAAGTGTCTTGGTTATGTCCACCATCATGTGTGTCTGCATCCTCTGCAGCTGTTTGTTGACGCTGTCCCATGTGGTGTGTCTCCTGCCCTCACCAGGAATGTGGTTTCTCTCTGTAGGAGCCATGCTGATTCTGTGTTCTCCATGGTATTTTCCACAGACTGCAAATAGCAGATATGAGATAAAATATCTTCATATTAAGAGACTTTGTGAGAGCTACCTTCTAAGTCCCTCCCAAATGTCTTCAGGAAGAATGGAGATGCTTAGGGCTTGGAGGTGACTGTCTCTGTCCTCACATTTCTGATGTTTGGAAGAGCAAGTGTGCTTGTCTGACTAACTTGCCATGCCTATTCTGATGAGCCCTGTTTTCTTCTGATGAGTTTCTTGTGTAGTATCTTGCCTTCCACAGCAAACTTCTTTGACATTAGTATATATCAGGCGCTGCCCTGTGTTATTTCTCTGCCTGCCAGTTCTTTATTTAGGAAAGAACAGCCTTTTCAAAAAGCTTTTAATCCCTTCTAAGTCATAAGCACTGTGGATTCCAGAGAGCTCCTGAATGCTTGGTAAAACTGGTAAGACTCTGGCTAAGCCTCTCATCTTCCCTTGGCATTTTCCTCCCCGCTGTTTCATAAAAGTTGGGTCTTTGAACTCTCCCAGCAGAACATTTTTTCCAACTTCTGAATATTCCTTTTCCAGTATTGGTCACTTGGCTGTTTCAGAAGGCCTGTTACATTTCTGGGATTAGACCTGGTTCTCAAGTTACCAGCGGCTGGTTCAGAATGGAATAAATTAAGAAAGCCTGCTATGAGATCTGTAGCACAATAATTAAAAACCCAAAGACTGATATTGAGATTCAAGTTTCAAGCTGAAGATCACAAAAGCAAAGCAGCCAAGCCACTAGCTTTTACTTTTATCTCAGACTGAAAGGGGCTGATTGTCTCCATGAGCTCTCACACCAAACCTCAGACTGCTGCCTCTCCTCAGTGTGGCTGGAGAGTAAATCTCCACATGAGACCCTTTGCTTTTTATCCCTCCCTAGTGCTGAGATCAAAGGCATGAGTTCTGTTACTCTTGTGTAGGTCCGGGTGGCCTTGAACTAACAGAGTTTGCCTGCCTCCTGAGTCCTGGAATTAAAGGTGTGCACCACCACTGTCTGGCTCTATGGCTAACTAGTGTGGCTGCTGGCATTAAAGATGTGTATCACCACTGCCTGACCTCTATAGCTTGTGGCTGACTTTGCTTTCTGAATCCTCAGGCAAGCTTTAATAAATCATAATAATATGTGACCACAGAGATCCTTTTGCAAGTTCCCCTACTTTGAAACACTTCTGCTTCCAAGGCTGTCTCGGGCTGCTTGAAATCCCAGCTTTCCCATTTCATTTTCTGCACTTGGACTCTGAAGACATTAAAATGCCCACTGTAGTGGCATCTTGCTTTGCCAGAGAACTTTCGATGGTGGTCACACCCTGTGGGTGTGGCTTCAGGTGTGAAGATGTGACTCCTTATAATGTAGAGGAGGGGCTGGCTTGCTATTTTGGGTTTTGGTGAGAGCATCTGAAGACCAAAGATCTTCTGTAGCAGGGAAACCACATCAGTTATTTACTCTTATTTGTGTAAGTGCCTCCCTAATAAATACCTATTTATCATTTTTCTTTGGTCTGGTGGACTCATTTAAACCCTGTCTTCAATTGGCACCCAACATGGGGCTTGAACCAATGACCCTGAGGTTAACAGTCTCATGCTCTATCAACTGGGAGAGACAGGAGGTGGTGGTGCATGCACTTGGAAGGCAGAGGCAGTCAATCTCTGTGAGTTCAAGGCCAGCCTGGTCTACAGAGCGTTCCAGGACAGGCTCCAAAACTATAGAGAAACCCTGTTTCAAAAACAAACAAACAAAAAAACAAAACAAAACAAACAAAAAAAAAGTGAGCCAGTTGTGATGGCTCACACTGCCCATAGGATTTGCTGAAGGAGTAGGAGGCAGGAGAATCAAGAGAGCGAGCCAGCCCCTCCTCTACCTTATAAGGGGTTTGTCTGCACACTTGAAGCCACACCTATAGGGTGTGACCACCACTGCAATTTACTGGCAAAGCCCACCTCACACAGTCCTCCCAGATTGGATTTTCAAAGACTTAGTTATGTCTACAAAGACATACATAAATCAGAAATGTACAAAAAGATGAGAAGATGGGGAAAGACGAGGCAAGCATACATGAACAGAAACCATGGTAACAGTTGTAACATCAATGAAACAAATAAGAGCTGGATGTGCCACAAGGGGTAAAAGATGGTGGACACTCGTCAGGCAATAAAAAGCATCATGTGACTGTAGATGTGTGGGTTGATAACCTGGCCTCAAATGTACATGAAGCGAATGACTGCTAGGGGACTGCAAAAAAGATATATTCATTTTGATTTTTTTATGATTCATCTTTCAAGTAACTGAACATCAGAATAATGAAATTAGTAAGCTTGATCTGGTAGATAAATAGATATAAGCAATATGTTCCCTCAACAGGAAATGTACATATTTCCTGTTTGGGTGAAAAATATAAATCTATAATTCAAAAGTTTCAACAAGCACTAAGCAAGATCACAGGAAATCACCTTGATCAATTCACTGAAAACCCAAATTAACTTGTGGTGGGTGTTGGAAACAGATGGGCATGGAGCAAGAGTTCCTTGGCCCTTTCCTGGCTGAGCTCTGTTCTCAGGTGCTCACAGTGCTATAGCCGTGTGTTGGCTACTATTTGTGGCACTGGTTACCTAGCAATGAGAAAACACTTTTTTTTTGTTCCTGTTTTTATGGGATGTTCATTCTGGTGAGTGACAGCTAACATATAATAGTAGTACAGAAGCCTTTATGAATGTGGAAAAGTTGAAGACTGTTTTTGTATAAACATTTATGGGGAAATTATGAATACGAAGTTCAAACATTCAAGAGAGAAATCTAGAAAATACAGCAAGAGAATTTACACTGGGATTTAGAATTGCCCCTTCCATCGTCATGTTTCTGAGATTATGGCTTAAGAAAAGCTGGCAGAAGTTGAAATGGGAAGAGAAAGTAAGAGGGCTCATATGAAGTCTTTCTTTTATGCTTTCATTAGGATTTTACATAATAAAGCTTACAGATATGATAAAGGGTAACCTGAAAGACAAGTAGAAATGTAAGCAGCTGATTTGGCCTGGGGTGGGTGTATAAGGAAGTGAAAGGGCCCTGTTAGCCTCTGCATCTTTTCAGAATCAGTAGATAGAGAGAGAGCATGATGGGTTTGGACAGGAGGGTTTGGTTTTTTGTTTTTCTTAGAGTAAGGACCTCAAAGTAACAATAGGCAAATTGAGGTTGTAAAACTCCCTTGCATAACCAAGGAAACAGCGAATAGTCTAAAAAACAGAATAAGAGAATAGATTTACAAACTACATCTCATAATGGGTTAACATCCCAAATATGTAGGGAACTCAAGTGTAAGAAACCAGATGAGTCAATCGCAAAGCAGAAAAAGGATCTGAGTAGAGAGGCCACCCCCACCACCACTACCACCGAAATGGTCAAGGAATGTGTTTAAAATGCTAGACATCACCAATCTGAGGAATGTAACGATGAGCTAGCACTGCACACCTGCTAGAGCGGGATAGTGTCCAAAGGTTGTTGGGCAGGAGGCTATGCAACCATTTTGCTGAGAATGTAAATGAGCTAGGCTGGTGGCAGCAAGCCCAAGCAATTTTGCTGCCTCCTCCCTCCACAGTGTTGTGTTCTAGGCATGTATGGCCGTGCTTAGCTTTTCGTGTGAGTGCTGAACTTCCAACTTCTGTCCTCATGCTTGTACAGCAAGCACTGTCAGCCACTGAGTTATCTCTCGGGTGTCTTAAATACAGATATTTTAAACGATTTAAAGCTTGAATTATCATCAAATTGACCATTATCATCAATTATCATCAATTATCACCACATCTAGCATGCCACCTGCTTGAACGGATGGGAACTAAGAATAGTTGTTTTTTAAAGTAAACTTTTACTTTGATATAGCTATAGATCCATCTAAAATTATCATCAATTATCATCAAAATGACCAATGAATTCATAGTACAAATATTAAACCACAGTGTGATTACAAGGACCCAGAAGACTCCAAATCTTGCTTACAGGAGCTCAGTTGAAAAGTTATTTGCAGGAGTTTGGGCAACTTATCAATGGTTACACCACTGAAGAATTGTCTCTTTTCCATTTACCGGTTTGTATCTTCAAGAAGGGGAGAGGCTCCATGAGTCCCTCACTGTCCATGAGGGAACGTCCAGGTGTCTAATCTTGAGTGGGTCTTGTGCAGGTAATCACAGTTGCTGAGCAGTCAAGAGGACAATGGCACATCATACCCAGGGGACAGCTTTCTCCAGCATCACCATTTAATGAATATCGCCTTTCTTGTTTGCACTCAGCTCTGCAGGGAAAACCACAGTCTGTGCACCACATCTAGCATGCCACCTACTTGAACGGATGGGAACTAAGAATAGTTGTTTTTTAAAGTAAACTTTTACTTTGATATAGCTATAGATCCATCTAAAACTGTAGGAAATCAAACAGATTGTGTGTACCCCTTACCTAGTCCCCCAAGATTAACTTCCTCACACCTATCTTGAGTGTCGGAAGGTAGTCTGACATTGGTGCTACTGAGATGAATTACAGATTGTCTGTCTCTGATCTTGCCAGCTGTTGCCAGTAAATATTAAAATTTACTTTATTATTTCATGTATATGAACATTTTGCATGTATGTATGTATGTATGTATGTATGTATGTATGTATGTATGCCACATGCATACCTTGTGCCTGTGGAGGGTGTAGGATTCCCTGGACTGCAGTTACAGTTATGGGCTTCCATGTGGGTGCTGGGAATTGAACCCTGGCACTGCCACAAGAGCCCCAAGTGCTCTAAGCTTCTGAGTTGCCTTTCTAGCCTTTGAGCATTTTCATCTTTTGCTTTTTCATCTTTTTCTGATGCCAGTGTCTTGGTTCTTACTATAGTATAATTTGCATTTCCTGAATGGCTAATGCACAGCCTTCCCCCATGGGCTTATTTGCCACCCCTGGATTCTCCTCAGTGAAGTGGGGTGAAATGGGTCTCCATGTCTCTCAACTGTGTTCTAATTGGATTGTTGGCAGTTTTGCTGTTGAGTTTTCAGAGAATTTTATACATTCTAGACACTAGTTCTTGTCAGCTATGTGATTTGCAAATACTTCCCAGTAGGTTTCCTTTTCATCCTCCTAACAGGGCCTTTAGCTGAGCAAATGTTTTTGGTTTTGGTAGCTCCCCACTTACCAATTTGCCTTTTTATGCATTTTGATTTTCCTGTCACATCTCAGAACCCTGCCTAGCTGTGAATCCCAAAGTTTTTATCCTAGGCTTTTTTCTTGAAAGATTTATGGCTTCACATTTATATCCATGATTGTGTGTTTGTGTGTGGTGTATGCATGTATATTTGCGTGCTCATGTCTAGAGGCCAAAGGTCAATGCTGAATGTCTTCCTCTATCTCTCTTTGCCTAATTCACTGAACCTAGAGCTTGCTGACTGCCTAAGCTGGCTGGCCAGATGCTCTAGGCTTTTGCCTCTCTCCATGCAGATATCAGGACATGCCACCATGCCTGATTTTTACATGGATATTTGAGCTCTGAAAGCAGATCTCCACACTTAACATTGACAAATACCCTACTAACAGACATCCTCCTAACCCCATGTTTTTTTTTTTCTTTTTTTTTTTTTTTGACAGTCTTACAAGGTGGCTCAGGCTGACTTTGATCAACTTCTCAGATCTTTCTGTCTCAAAGTCTCAAGTTCTAGGATTACATGCTTATGCCATCACACGATCTATTTTGTACGATTATTAATTGTATTGTTTACTAATTATAAAATGTTAATTTAAAGCAGGGCCGTGGTGCACACCTTTAGTCCCAGCACTTGGGAAGCAGAGGAAGGTTGATCTCTGTGACTTTGAGACCAGCCTGGTCTACAAGAGATAGTTCCAGGACAGCAAAGCCACAGAGAAACCCTGTCTCAGAAAAAAAAAAAAAGTTAATTTGAGCATAAGATACACATTTTCCCTTTTGATGTTCCATTCTTCTAGCATTTGTTGAAAGGTTGTCATCCCTCCTCTGAATAGTGTGAGCATTTTCGTGAAGAGTCTGTTGGGCATGTTTCTGTGGGAACATCCCTAAGGTCCTTATCAGTACCTGTGATGGTCAGTCTCAACTGTGAACTTGAGATCTAGAATTGCAGGACAAGGACCTCTGGGCATAACTGCCAGATCATCTTAATTAGATGGATTGTGGCAGATCAACCTGCCCATTGTGGGTGGGATCATTCCCCGGGCTGAGATCCTAGACTATATAAAAAAGGAGAAAGAAAGCTGAACACAAGCATCCATCACTCTGCATGATCCAAAGCTGAAGGATCTCCATGACACTAGGCAACAACAGGATATCTAAGAGGAGTCCCAGTGAGGTCCCAGTATCAAGGGTATAGAAGAAGGCAGAGGCCTTGAACCAGACCAATGACTCATTACAATAAACAGAAGTAAAGATGTATGCACGAGAGGGTGTGACTGTGTGACTCTCTGTGTCTCACCACACTGTCCATGCCAAGTGTTCTCCTTCTTCTCTTCCTCCTCCTCTTTCTCCTCCTCCTCCTCCTCTTCTTCCTCTTCTGTTAGTTTTGTCTTTGTTTTTGGTGTTTATTTCACTGAACCTGGAGCTGCTGACAGTCTAGACTGTCACCCAAATGCAGCATGCAGCAAGGAGTGAGCCCAGTTCTCCTGCTCTTATGCTCTTGGGGCCAGCTTACCCACACCTAAAACATCAGGGCCAGCTCTACTCTTTTGCCTAGGCAAGATGCAGGGTCCACTCTCCCATGTTCTGTGGCCAGTGAACAGCAGGGCCAGCGTTCCCACTCTCATGACCCTGGGGCCAGCTCTCCCATCTGCTGCATGCAGTAAGGGGTGAGCAGTTAGGTCTTCTTTCCCTCACCCATGCCACCACATGGCAGACGAAAAGGGTGGGGTCATCTCTCCTGCCCTCAGGGCTGGCTTATCTGCACCCCCACAAACAGGGTCAGCTCTACTGTGCTGTCTTGGGGAGGTGCAGGGCTCATTCGTTCTTTGCTCCTGCATGCTGTAACCAGGATCAGCTCCCCCACTTGCCACAGGCAGCAAGGGGGTGGGTGGTGGAATCAGATAAGGGGTGGTGCCAGATCGCTCAAGACCAGATGACCTGTGCCCCTGTCAAAGGGGTCAGCTCTATTGTGCTGCCCAGGTGAGGTGCAGGGCTGCTTGCCCTTGTGCTACAGCTGGTAAGGGGCAGGATCAACCCTCCCACTCTTGAGAACCCACACCACCTCCTGACAGAAAGATAGTGGGACTAGCTCTCCCACTCTCAAGCCTTCAGGGAGGCTCGCCCACACCCCATCAATGGGGTAAGCTTTACTGTGCTGCAGTACAGGTGAGGTACAGAGCTAGCTCTCCAGTGTGCTGCAGCTGGTGGGGGAACAGGGCCAGTTCTCACCAGTGCCGCAGCCATTTTGGGGTGGGACAAACTCTGCAGCTCCATGCTCAGTGTCATTGGTGGTAACAAGGGACGCAGACATCAACACAGACTGGGGTTGCAGCAGGTCCACACACCTAGACATGGCCCTTGGCAGCAGCCTAGGCCCAGATGATACCGTTGCCTGAGCAGGGGCAGCACAGGCCACTCAGATTTGTATGGCACTGACAGTGGACTGACCCTCAGACACTAACATGGCCCTAAGTGGTAGCCCTGACCCCAGATGTCAAAATGGCCCTTGGTGGCAACACAGGCCATGGATATCAACACAGATCCCATCTGCAGATGGACCACGGACACAGACCTGGTCTTTGTCAGCAGCCTGGAACAGGATGTTACCATGGTTCTGGTTGGCAATGAAGGTTCACTCAGATCAGCATGCCCCAGCAGCTGCAAGGCTCTCAAACACCAATATGGCCTCGGGTGGTGGTCTAGATTCTGGGTATCCATATAGCCCCCAATGGCAACAGGAGACTCAGACATCAACACAGAGCCTGGATGCAGCTGGGTCACTGATCCAAACATGGCATCATGGCCCCAATTGGCAGCACTTGTCACTCTGGTCTGTATGGCACTGGCAGTTAATACAGCCCTTGGACTGTCACATTTTCTTTACACATTCTTCTGTTGATGGATATCTAGGTTGTTTCCAGTTCCTGGTTATTTTGAATAAAGCTGCTATGAACATAGTTGAGCAAGTGTCCTTGTGATATGGTAGAGTGTCCTTTGGGTATATGCCCAGGACTGATATAGCTGCGTCTTTCCCCAGATTGATGAATTCACAATTTTCTGAGAAACCACCACATTGATTTCCAAAGTGGCTGTACAAGTTTGCACTCCCATCAGCAATGGAGGAGTGTTCCCCTTGCTCCACATTCTCAACAGCATGAGTTGTCACTTGTGTTTTTTGTTTTTGTTTATTTTTTAATCTTAGCCATTCTGATAGGTGTAAGATGGAATTTCAGAGTTGTTTTGATTTGCATTTCCATGATGGCTAAGGATGATTTCTTTAAGTTTTTCTCTGCCATTTGAGATTCCTCTGTTGAGAATTCTATTTAGATCTATACCCCATTTTAAAATTGGATTATTTGGTTTTTTGATGTCTAGTTTCTTGAGTTCTTTATATATTTTTGCAAATCAGACATCTGTCAAATGTGGGGTTGGTGAAGATCTTTTCCCATTCTGTAGGCTGACGTTCTGTCCTTTTGACAGTGTCCTTTGCCTTACAGAAACTTTTCAGTTTCATGAGGTCCCATTTCTTAGTTGTTGATCTTCATGCATGTAAGATTTTCTGTCCAGAAAGTTGTCTCCTGTGTCAATGTATTCAAGGCTATTCCCCCACTTTCTCTTCTGTCAGGTTCAGTGTATCTGGTTATATGTTGAGGCATTTGATCCACTTGGGCTTGAGTTTTATGCAGGGTGATAGATAAGGATCTATTTCCATTCTTCTGCATGCTGACATTCAGTTAGACCAGCACCATTTATTGAAGATGCTTTCTTTTTTCTATTGTTTATTTCTGGCTTCTTGATCAAAAATCAGGTGTTCATAGATGTGTGGATTTATGTCTGGGTCTTCAGTTTGGTTTGATTTATCAACCTGTCTGTTTTCATACCAATTCCATGTGATTTTTATTACTAAAGTTCTGTAGTGTACCCCTTGAAATTAGGGATGGTGACACCTCCAGAAGTTCTTTTATTGTATGGCATTGTGTTAGCTATCCTAGGTTTTTTGTCTTTCCATATGAAGCTGAGACTTGTCCTTTCAAAATCTGTAAAGAGTTGTGCTGGAATTTTGATGGGGTGTTTGTTGAATCTGTATATTGCTTTTGGTAAGATGGCCATTTTTTTTTTTTTACTATGTTAACCATATTGACCTATGAGCATGAGAGATCTTCCCATTTTCTGATATTTTCTTCAATTTTTTTCTTCAAAAAGTTGAAGTTCTTGCCATACAGGTCTTTCATTTGCTTTGTTAGAGTTACACTGAGATATTTTCTAATATTTGTGACTATTGTAAAGGGTGTTATTTCCCTCATTTCTTTCACAGCCTAATTATCATTTGTATATAGGAGGACTACTGATTCTTTTTGAGATTATCTTTTATCCAGTCACTTTTCTGAAGGTGTTTATCAGCTATAGGGATTCCTATAATATCATCTTCAAATAATGATACTTAGACTTTTTTCTTTCCAAATTGTATCCCCTTGACATCCTTCAGTTGTCATAATGCTCTAGCTAAAATTTCAAGTACTATATTGAATAGATATGGAGATAGTGGACAACCTCCTCTTGTTCCTAATTTTAGTGGAACTGCTTTGAGTAGCAGAGTAGCTCTCTGTTTAATATGATGTTGGCTGTTGGCTTGTTGTATGTTGCCTTTATTATGTTTAAGTGTGTTCCTTGTATCCGTGATTAATCAAAGACTTTTATTATAAAGGTGTGTTGAATATTTGTCAAAGGCTTT
Source organism: Cricetulus griseus (assembly GCF_003668045.3). Taxonomy (NCBI): domain Eukaryota; kingdom Metazoa; phylum Chordata; class Mammalia; order Rodentia; family Cricetidae; genus Cricetulus; species Cricetulus griseus. The sequence goes on from NC_048597.1 coordinate 129,047,507, forward strand.
TTCAGTATCTAGTGAGATGATCATGTGTTTCTTTTTCTTTCAGTTTGTTTATATGGTGGATTACATTGACAGATTTTCATATGTGGAACCATTCCTGCATCTTTGGGATGAAGCTTACTTGACCATGGTACATGATGATCTTTATGATGTGTTCTTGGACAGGTTTGGGAGTATTTTTTTGAGTATTTTTGCATCAATGTTCATGACAGAAATTGGTCTGTAATTCTCTTTCTTTGTTATCAGGGTACCTGTGGCCTCATAAAATGAATTTGGCAATGTTCCTTCAATTTCTATTTTGTAGAATAATTTGAGGAGCATTGACATTAGCTCTTCTTTGAAAGTCTGGTAGAATTTTGCTCTAAAGTCATCTGACCCTGTCTTTTTTTGTTATTGTTGGTGTGAGACTTTCAATGATTGCTTCTATTTCCTTAGGTGTTATAGGTCTATTTAAGTTGTTTATCTGATCTTGATTTAACTTTGATAAGTGGTATCTATGTAGAAAATTGTCAATTTCTTTTAAATTTTCCAATTTTATGGAGTTGAATATGTTGTTAATTTGAATATTCCCTCTCTGCCTTTTAGTTAGTTTGGATAAGGGTTTGTCTATCTTGATTTTCTCAAAGAACCAATTCTTCATTTCATTGATTCTTTGTATTGTTCTCTTTGTTTCTATTTTATCAATTTCAACCCTCAGTTTGATTATTTCTTGCCTTCTACTCCTCTTGGGTGTGTTTTCTTCTTTTTTGTTTTAGAGCTTTCAGGTGTGCTGTTAAGTCACTGGTATGAGATCTCTCTAGTTTCTTTATGAAGGCACTTAGTACAATGGTCTTTCCTCTTAACACTGCTTTCATTGTGTCCCTTAAGTTTGGGTATGTTGTGCATTCATTTTCATTGAATTCTAGGAAGTCTTTAATTTATTTCTTTATTTCTTCCTTGACCCAGTGGTAATTCAGTGAAAAGCTGTTCAGTTTCCATGAATTTGTAGGCCCTCTGCTGTTTCTGTTGTTTTTGAAATCCAGCTTTAATCCATGGTGGTTTGATAGGATGCGGGGAGTTATTTCAAATTTTCTTGTACATGTTGAAAGTTGTTCTAAGTATATAGTCAATTTTGGAGAATGTTCCATGAGGTGCTGAGAAGAAGGTATATTCTTTTGTGTCTGGGTGAAATGTTCTGTAGATATTTGTTAGGTCCATTTGATTTATAACATCTGCAAGCTCCGTTATTTCTGTTTAGTTTTTGTCTGGATGACCTGTCCATTGGTGAGACTGGGGTATTGAAGTCTCCCACAGTTAATGTGTGAGGTTCAATGTGTGATTTAAGCTTTAGTAATGTTTCTTTCCTTTTTTCTTTTCTTTTGGTTTTTTGAGACAGGGTTTCTCTGTGGCCTTGGAGGCTGTCCTGGAAATAGCTCTTGTAGACCAGGCTAGTCTCTAACTCACAGAGATCCACCTGCCTCTGCCTCCTGAGTGTTGGGATTAAAGACGTGAGCCACCAACACCCGACTTAATGCTTCTTATGCAAATGTAGGTGCTCTTGCATTTGGGCACACATACTAAAAATTGCAATCTCCCCTTGGTAGATTTTTCCTCTGATGAGCATGAAATGTCCTTCTCCATCTCTTTTGATTAATTTTTTTGAAGTTTATTTACTAGGTATTAGAATGACTATTCCAGCTTTCCTTTTAGATTTTAGTTATACTTACTTAGAAGATCTTTTCCCAACCCTTTACTCTAAGGTAAAGTCTATCTTTGATGTTGAGGTATATTTCTTGTATGCAGCACAAGGATGGATCCTGTTTTTATAACCATTCTGTTATTCTGTGTCTTTTTATTGGGGAAGTTTTATTGGGGAGTTCATTGATATCAAGAGATATCACTAATGACTAATGACTGTTAATTCCTGTTATTTTGTTGTTGTTGTTGTTGTTGGTGGTGGTGGTGGTGGTGGTGGTGGTGGTGGTGGTAGTGTGTAAGGAGATATCCCAGGTACCTGTAGCATTGGCCACACCCACCTGGGACGTGGTCACAGGTATGTAGTAGGTGGGTGGAATAAAAGGTTGGGGACAGGGACATACGCTCTCTTTCAGGTTCCGGTCAGGTCTTGGGAGGCTGCAGAGGCTAACCTGGGTTACCAGCTTCTCTTGTGAGTAATTTCCCATAATAAATAACTAACTATACCTCTTATCCAGTGTGCAGTTCAATTTCTTTTTCAGTAGTGTGTGTGTATTTTCCCTCTTTGGGTTTTGCTGGTATGAGGTTATTTATTGCCTGTGTTTTTGTGGTTATAATTAACCTGTTTGGGTTGGTGTTTTCCTTCCAGTACCTTTTGTAGGGATTAATTTGTGGATAAATATAGTTTAAATTTGATTTTATCATGAAATATCTTATTTTTTCCATTTATAGTGATTGAAAATTTTGCTTGGTATAGTAGTCTGGGCTGGCATCCATGGTCTCTTAGAGTCTGCAGGACATCTGTCCAGGCCCTTCTGGCTTTTAGAGTCTCTGTTGAGAAATCAGGTGTAATTTTTATAGGTCTGCCTTTATATGTTACTTTGCCTTTTCTTCCCTTGCAGCTTTTAATATTCTTTCTTTGTTCTGTGTGGTTAGTGTTTTTCTTATTTATGTGGCAGGGGACTTTTCTTCTGGTCTGATTAATCTATTTGGTGTTCTGTAAGCTTCCTGTGCCTTTATAGACATGTCCTTCTTTAGGTTAGGAAATTTTTCTTTTATGATTTTTGTTAAATATATTCTCTGGGTTTTGAGCTGGTATTCTCTTTCTTCTATTCCTATCCATAGTGTCACAGATTTCCTGGATATTTTGTGTTAGGGTTTTTTCTGATTTAACATTTTATTTGACAAATGAATCTATTTCTTCTATCATATCTTCAATGCCTGAGATCTTTCTTCCATCTCTTGTATTCTGTTAGTGATACTTGCATCTGTAGTTCCTGCTCGCTTACCCACATTTTTCCATTTCCAGAATTACCTCAGTTTGTGTTTTCTTTATTTCTTCTATTTCCATTTTCAGGTATTAAACAGTTGACTTCACCTGTTTGTTTCTTCTTGGCTTTCTTGTTATTCTTTAAGGGATTGATTTCCTCCAGTTATTTTTTCTTTTCTTCAATTTATTTAAGGTTTTTTTTTTCATTTCCTCTTTAAAAATACCTATCATCTTCATAAAGTTGGTTTTAAGGTCACTTCCTTGTGCTTTGGCTGAGTTGGATTGTTCAGGTCTTGCTGTCATAGGCTAGGTGTGCTCTGGTGGTGCCTTATTGCCCTTTCTGTTGTCGATTGTGTTTTTACACTGGCATTTAGGGATCTGGGATTGAGATGATTTTAGGTATAGGTGTTGATTCCTGCATTGGTCTTTGTTGGATGGGTGTTTTGTTGCTTGCTTTCTCTTGTCTTCTGGTTTAAGTGGCCAGAGGTTCTGGTGACTAGCGAGTCTTCGGGTCCAGTAGATTGTCTTCAGTGGGGGTTTTTGTGGCCTGTAAGACCTCTGGGGTTTTGGGGTGCCAAAGTTGTCTCTGTGGCTCCAAGTACCTGTGTGGCCTCTGAGGATCTGCTCCGTCTTTGGGATTCCTGGTATAGCAGAAGCTTTTGCGAGGCTGAGATATGGAGTTCAGGGGAAGAGAGTACAGTCTGGGGTTGTTGGATCATTTTTAAGGGGTGTTAGTGGGTAGTAGATGATGTCTTACCCGTGGTCCCTAGGACTACCCTGGCCTCTGGTAAAGGAGCCAGAAGTATGGGCTGAGATATGGAACCCAGGGGAGGAGTTTTTTAAAATTACATTTTTAATTAGCTTTAAAAATATCTGGGTTTCTGTAAGGTCTTTCATACTGATTTATGATTTTTGTTTTAAGGAGTTGGTACATTTAAGTTGGTTTTCTGATAACCATTTGTGTTTGTATCTATACTGGCCTCATTTTGGTAATTTATACCCATCTTCCTTTTTTAAATTTGTCAGTCTTTCTATAGATTAGTCAATTTTATTGACTTAGTTTTCAGAGACAGCTCTTAGATTTTTCTTTACTTTCTCTGCTTTGATGCTATTGCTTTCTATGCTTGTTTCCTATTTCTTTTGTGGCTTTCTCTCCTCTTTTGGACTTTATTCTCCTAGATTCAGCAGATTTGAGTCTTATCCTGTTTGTTAATCTATGCATTTAGTGACTAAATTTCCCTGTTAGCACTGCTTAAGCCTGCTTGTGAGGAGACTCTCAAGGTGGAAAGATAGCCTATCAAAGCCTCTGCTGTCTAGTGGATGGCCTATCAAAGCCTCTGCTGTCTAGTGGATAGCCTATCAGAGCCTCAGCTGTCTAGTGGATAGCCTATCAGAGCCTCAGCTGTCTAGTGGATGGACTATCAGAGCCTCAGCTGTCTAGTGGATAGCCTATCAGAGCCTCAGCTGTCTAGTGGATAGCCTATCAGAGCCTCAGCTGTCTAGTGGATAGCCTTCAAAGCCTCAGCTGTCTAGTGGATAAGCCTATCAAGCCTCAGCTTTCTCAATGGATGGCCAAGCAGAGCCTCAGCTGTCTAGTGGATAGCCTATCAAAGCCTCTGCTGTCTAGTAGATAGCCTATCAGAGCCCCAGCTGTCTAGTGAATAGCCTATCAGAGCTTCAGCTGTCTAGTGGATAGCCTATCAGAGCCTCAGCTGTCTAGTAGATAGCCTATCAAAGCCTCTGCTGTCTAGTGGATAGCCTATCAGAGCCTCAGCTGTCTAGTGAATAGCCTATCAGAGCCTCAGCTGTCTAGTGGATAGCCTATCAGAGCCTCAGCTGTCTAGTGGATAGCCTATCAAGCCTCAGCTTTCTCAGTGGATGGCCTATCAGAGCCTCAGCTGTCTAGTGAGTAGCCTATCAAAGCCTCAGCTGTCTGTGGTCTCTAACTGGATTAGTCTTCTTGTCTTTTCCTACAGAGAGGGGGATTTTGCTAATGCTATTTGGTTTGATACATTGCAAGCTTTTCCCTCTGTAGTTCAGGGATATGAGAGGATGTTGGTTTGCTGGGGCTGCCCCAACAGTGTGCCATAGACTTGTGGTTCAAACAGCTGGAATTCATTGTCTCTGGGGCCTGAGGGTGGAACATCTAAAATCAGGGTATTGACTGGATGGGTTACCTCAGAGTGCTGTGAGGAGGAATACAGGTTCAGGCCCCCTTCCTGGTTGTCCATGGCTTGCTGTCAATCTTTGGCATTCCTTGGCTGATAGGAGCATGACCTTGGTTTCTGCCTTCATCTTCACGTAACAGTCCCCAGTGTGCACCTGTGCCTCTGGAGCTGTGAACAGTGAACTTCTGTTGTTTACCAGTCATCTGGTCTAAGGTATTTTGCTACAGAAGCCTAAACAGACTAATACAGCAGGCCATCACACTTGAAGAAACACTAATTGATGGGTAAGTGAGACACTTAATTGTCTTAAATCATCTATTATTTGTGGTGTGTGTGCAGGCTTGCACATGCCACAGCTTGCCTGTGGTGGTCAGAGGACACCTTCCTGCAGTCTGACCTCTCCTTCCACCTTTATGAGCTTCTGGAAATTAGACTTTGGTTGTCAGGCTCCTGTAGCAAGTGCTTCAACTGCTGAGCTATCTTGACAGACCATTAATTATCTTATGTGAAGCAAAGTAAATTTACTCTCGTGTTAAGAAAACCAACAAACAAGCCATGAAAACCATGGTTTAAATAAAGCTGATATTAAGCCGAGTGTTGAAGTGGTGATTTAATGCAAGTCTGCTCCCAAATTGATGCACCATGCATGGAGGCAGCTGGTCCTTAGGACTCACTGTCCCACTCTCCTCACTGCTGAGATCTAAGAATGCTGTATCCTAGATCTTGATTTCAGCAGACAAGGCTCATCTATGAGGTTACCCTGAGGAGACTCAAGTGGTCCAGGACTTAGGACTCGGTGAAGATATGTTTCAACTTTCTAATCATTTCTGTTTGTTTTAGGGATATGCAGGATGTACACAAGATCAGATGGGTTCAGGGTAGTTTGGCCATGGGCCCCATTTCTACATAAAAATTTCTCCCCATCTTCTAAGGATAACACCGATAAGCCTTTTTTCTATATTTGCTTAGGGTTTTGGCCCTTTTTATTTTTGTTGTGCAGTGCAGGATCAACCTCAAGGCTTAAAGCATGTTAGATCAAGACTCCATTTTCATTATGCCCAGGCTAGAAACGAGTCACTAACAGGAAAGTACCACAAACCCTATGGTTTTCCTCACAGGGGCTTTTGTGGGCACAGTAAGGACATGGAGTTCCATGATGTTTGGCATGTGTCTTTGTTCCTCATCTGCCTGCTGACAGGAAGTGATATTGTGATGAGAGCCAGGAGTCCAAAATCCAGACTTTTTCCTCTGTATATCCTGTTTACTACAGGATACTTTTGGTTTTGTTTTGCAAGTGGATGTGTGTGTGTGTGTGTACCTGTATGTGTGTAGAGGCCAGAGGGTGATATCAGGTGTTCTGCTCTGTCACTCTCCACTTTATTCCCTTGAGACAGGGTCTTTCACTAAACCTGGAGCTGGGCTAGCAGCCAGCAAGCCCCAATGATCCTCCTGTCTCTGCCCCACACAGCATGAGGCTTACGGGTATGTATGGCCATGCCCTGTCTTTTTATACGGGTACTTGGAGGACTCAGGTCCTCATGATTGAGCAACAAGTTCTCTTTCTCACTGAGGCACCTTGCTAGCCCTTAGGATACTCATTTTGTTGACATCAAATTCTTAAGTTTAAATGGGGCTGTGGTGTGTGTGTGTGTGTGTGTGTGTGTGTGTGTGTGTGTGTGTGTGTGAGTGTGTGTGCATGTGTACGAGTTTGCCCACACATGTGTTGTGGCTAGTAGTCTGTAGTGAGATATCCACCCCCAGCACCTGTAGCACTGACCACACCCAAACACTCACAGGTGCCAGGGAGGGTGGTGGTGGTGGATATCTCACTACAGAGGTCATCCACAGATGTCATTCCTCTGGTATCTTCTACCTTGTTTTTTGAAGTAGAGTTTCTCATTGGCATGGAGCTCCCCATTTAGACTAAGCTAGCTGACCAGTGAACCAGGGGATCTGCCTGTCTCCGCCTCTCTAGCACTGGGTTACAAGTACAGCCACCACACCTGGCTTCTTTACATGGGTTTTAGGGACCAAACTCGGATCCTGTGTGTATAAGGCAAGCATGTTACCTACTGATCTGGCTTCCCAGCCCCTCAGAGGATATTTTATAGAATAAATGTATGTCCATTCAAATGTATATGTTGAATTCCCAGCCTTCAATGGGATGCATAAGGAGTGGGGTCTTTAGGAAGGCATCTGCCAATGAGGGTAGAGCCTCGTGGAAGTAATGGATTATCATCCTTATGAGACCTGAGAGAAATTGTTGTTCTCATATCACATGAGAATACAGCAATAAAGTGGCTGTCTCCAAGCCAGGAACTAGGCTGTCACCAGACCCTAATCATCTGGTGTCTACATCTTGGACTTGGAAGCCTCACAAACAGTAAGAAATCCTGTTGAAGCCACCACAGCCTGTGGGACTTTTATAGTAGCTTAACTACAATGGAAAGCTTTTGAAATATCAGTAGCTACAGAAACACAGATGGCAATACCGTTGTGTATAGTTCACATGAAAATGACTCTTGTTATCCAAGGGCATAGGGTTTCTCTTTCAGTGTGTTGACACTATTTCTTTAAAAAGAAAGAAAACTACAAGAGCTGTGGTCCTACCTTGAGTTCTTCATAATATATATGTACTCTTATATACTATGTGTGTGTGTTCCATTTTTAAAGAACAAGATATCAGATTGTCATTTTGTGTATTTGTTTTTTCCTTTTTCTTTTTTCTATCATTTTTATTTAAATTAGAAACAAGATTATTTTAAATGTCAATCCAGTTCCCTCTGCCTCACCTCCTCCCCTGCCCCTCTCCCAACTAACACCTTACCTATCCCATACCCTTTCTGTTACCCAGGGAAGGTGAGGCCTTCCATAGGGGGATCTTCAGAGTCTGTCATATCCTTTGAGACAGGGCCTAGGCTCACCCCCTTGTGTCTAGGCTCAGGGAGTATCCCTCTATGTGGAATGGTATTCCAAAGTCTATTCCTATGCTAGGGATAAGTACTGATCTACTACAAGAGGCCCCATAGATTTCCAAGGTGACACCCACGTTCATGGGGTCTGGATCAGTCCCATGTTGGTTTCCCAGCTATCAGTCTGGGAACCAAGAATTCCCACTTGTTCAGGCTGGCTGTTTCTGTGGGTTTCACCAGCCTGGTATTGACCTCTTTGCTCATCACTCCTTCTCTGCAACTGGATTCCAGTTCAGTTCAGTGTTTAGCTGTGGGTGTCTTATTTTGTGTATTTGTTATGTGAACTTTATTGTTCATTTTCTTGCTGTTACTTCTGTAGAAACTGGACACTTGTCAAGCAACTGAATTTTGGATTTCTTTATTGTATTACAAACAGGGGAGATTATAAAGGACACGGACGCAGTGTGGTGCTCTGCATGCTGTGTCTTGGTGGCAGCATGGCTGTCTGGCACAGCAACTTTTACTGTGCACAGTACACATTCTGAAATCCTTCTTGATGTTAAGGCAGAGACACTACGTAAGTGATTGTAAAACAGCAAAGGCCTAGTCCAATGTATCTATTTAAACATCTTTTTCTTTTAGAAGTCCTTGAATTTTTGTGCCCAGCACAGAGTGGCAGCACTCAGTTTCCTTATGTTTGGAGTTGAGCGCTTCCCTTTCTCACTGCCTGTTACACAGGAAATGGGACTTTAGCAGACATGATTAAAATCAGAACTAATTCATTTTAATCCCAAACTATTCCTTAGACGGGAAAGAAAGCATTTGGGGATAGTCATGCTTATCCTATTCTGACAGAACAATTAGAACGTGAAATGCAGAAACAAACAGCTTCATGGACAAAGGCTGCTTTCTAGCTGCCTTACCAGGTGATTTACTGGTGGAGACTGAACCAGAGTTCTCAGTGTCATGGATCTGCTTTGCAAGTGGAGCTTCCCTGTTTCTTTCTTTTGGAGAGGAAGCAAACAGAAAAGGTGCAAAGCTCATACGTGTCTGCTCTGCTTGAGCTTGGTGTATTTGTTGAGTGTGAACTCGGTGTGTCTCTGCAGCTCATCGATGTGTGTGTTGAGCAGCTTCTCGAGCTCCTTGGCCCGCCTCTCTTCTTCCATCAGGAAGTGCTGTGCAGTCAGGGAAGCTGGGAATGATATATCTGGTGGAGACTGAAGAGAGGGGAGAAAAGTGAGGCATGCACCTCCCTGACAGTCAACCCTGCGGCTTTGACATACTACTGAAGTTTGGGCAGAGTCCTCCTCCCCTTGTAATGCAGCCCCTGCTCAAGAAACTCTCAAGGGTTTAAGGCATCTCAGCTCCACACCATTAAAGTGCTGTAGAAATGAAAACTGCAGTGACCAGCTGCAAATCCAGGGTGGATGGAAGTACCAGTAACTCAAGCAGGACACATTTTGCCGACTTGTAAGGCAAGCAATCCAAAACATAGGCAGGTCCCAGATCTGGAGTGAAGATGTAGCAGATTGGGTAAAGATGGACATCCTTCTGGAGGTGGCTGTGTGTGTGTGAGTGTGTGTGAGTGTATGTGTGAGTGTATGTGTGTGTAAGTGTGTGTGAGTGTATGTGTGAGAGTATGTGAGTGTGTGAGTATGTGAGTGTGTGTGAGTGTGTGAGTGTATGTGAGTGTGTGAGCGTGTGAGAGTATGTGTGTGTGAGTGTATGTGTGAGTGTATGTGTGTGAGAGTATGTGAGTGTGTGTGAGTGTATGTGAGAGTATGTGAGTGTGTGTGAGTGTATGTGAGTGTGTGTGAGTGTATGTGTGAGTGTATATGTGTGAGTGTATGTGTGTGAGTGTGTGAGTTATGTGAGTGTATGCGTGTGAGTGTATGTGTGTGTGAGAGTATATGAGTGTGTGAGTGTATGAGTGTATGCGAGTGTGTGTGTGAATGTGTGTGTGAGTGAGTGTATGTGTGTATGTGAGTGTATGTGTGTGAGTGAGTGTGTGTGTGTGTGTGTGTGTGTGTGTGTGTGTGTGTGTGTGTGATGGGACTAGTACTACAGCCCTCCCTCACTAGGCAGGCTTAGTAAAAGAAGACATGTGAGTGATGCCCAGTGTACATGGCTGGGATGTGTGGGGTACATCACAGCTTGTGATGTGTTTAGTGTATATATATACAAGAAAAACATTTTGGACTAAAGGACCTTAGTTTTATTTAAACATTATAAAATTATTTAAAAATTACACTAATTTTCCAGTTCTTTTATCTAGCCTTCTTCCTCTCCATTGTTCTTTGAGACAGTGTTTCGGGTGGCCCAGGCTTGTTGGGAAGTCACTGTGTAGTTGAGGATGCCTTGGGTCTCAACCTCCACAGTGCTAGGATTCCTAGTGTGCACTGATGTACCTGGCTGCCTTTATTTTTCTTTACTTTTTTATTTGCTAAGAAGAATGAAGTTTTATGGAAGTGAACCAGGTTGTAAGTTTAGTTCATCAATCTATAAAAACTCAAGATCACAGTAGGTGACATCTGAGCCCTGCAGACATATCCAGGTGTTAAATCCCAAACTGTACCTTCTGTACTCTAGCCTCTCCATGAGTCTAGAGAAACAGCCTTGAACATGCAGTGTCTGCTGTTGATGGGTCAAACACACTCTTTCTAAACATCCAGCTCAAAGAGGGCCAGAAGCAGTTGTCTGCTACATGGAATGGACTCTGTTGACACCAGGTTGTCCCAGCCTGTGCTAATGATGTGTTGCAGTGAATTCCAATGGACTTTGTCCAACTGGATACTCAAGATCACGCCTGGGTACTAACACAAGCATCAAGTTAGTGAAGCTGAGGAATCCAAGGCTTGAAATGACACACACACTCCAGAGGGTGAACCAGAGCCCCACACAAGACTCAGGGGCTTGGCATCCCTTTAGGTTGTGTGGGGCAGGCAAGGATATCCGTGTAGGGCACAGGTTAATGTGCAGTGAAGTTCTATGTTCTTGGGTAGAACCACCTAGATGCCATTGCTGGGCAGCACAGAAGCCTGACAGGCCTAGAAAAAAAGGAGAGTTCCATCATGGGTTCAGGATAGGTCAGAAGTCCTGCCACTGGGGTTAGATGAGTGGTAAATCTTGCTCTAGAAAAATCTCCAGCAGAGAGAATGCCTTGTCCATTTCATAAGCCTCAAGGGAAAGTCATATAGCAGTTGTTTAAGACCACAGTGAGGCTGTGCCTCCTGCAGCAGATGCCTGAATAGTCTGTAGACTACTCCCTGCTGTGAGCCCAGGATGACACAGAGCATCTAGCAGATGGGCAATATTACCTGTCCCATTTTCTGCCCTTCTGGAAACCCCAGAAGATATTATGTATGGACCCAATAGCAGAGTGGCCCTCTTATTGAGAGCTACTTAGCTTGCTTCTGTTGAGTCTTGGGCCAGCAGAGCCCAGGAGATGTGCCACTCCTCATGGACACCAAGCAGCCACTTTGGAGAGGGCAGAGTTTTCTCCTTCCTGGAAGTGGTCTGCATTCCTGGGCTGACCCTTTCTGCCTCAGGGCATTAGCACTTACCTTGATGCTTTCTGGGATGATTCATCACATGGCCATGAACAGTTTATACATGTTACTATATGTTAACACCTATCTGGGTCTGGTGGTACATGCCTGTAATCCCAGCACCTGAGAACTTGAGGCAGGAGGACTGTTGCAAGTTCAAAGCCAGCCTGGGCTGCATGGTGAATTCTATGTCAGCCTGAGTCTGGGTGAGACCCTGTCTCTAAAAAATGAAACAAACAAACAAAAAACTAAAAGGCATCACCAGGATTCTTGGTGGGGTATTAGGTTCTCTTTTCCTTCTAGAGATAGGTGTGGTCATATGGCCTGTAGAGCATCCTGCAGTCTTATTCAAGAGATGGTATCACTATCACATAACTTTAATCCCAGCACTCTGGAGGCAGAGGCAGGTGGATCTCTGTGAGTCTGGTCTACATAGTGAGCCAGCCAGAGCTATACAGAGAAACCCTGTGTCAAAAAACAATAATAAAACAAACAAAAAAAGAAGTGACATTTTAAGCTATTCTGTCCTTTCCTATATTGGTCTCAGTACTGAATAATCTACCTTTAAAGGAAAAATCAGCTTCTAGAAACTCACCAGAGGGAAAACTTCATCGTCACTAACCAAGGGACTTGTCATTTCTTTGGTCTGAAATGGCAAAGGTGGTAAGGGTGGTGTTGGGCTTGTGTTCAGCTCACAGTCTTGGCTAAGTCTAAAAGAGAAGAAATCAATGTCAATGTCATTCCTATGTATCCTAGGTTTTTTTCCCCTATTGCTATGTTTAAACACCATGACCAAGGTAACTTATAAAAGACAGTGTATACTTTGGCTTATGGTTTCAAAGGGTTGGAGTCCATGATAGCAAAGTGAAAGAACAGCTGAGAGCTCATGTCTTTATCTACAGCCACAAAGAAAAGAGCTAACTGATAATGGCATGAGTCTCTTGAAACCTTAAAGCTCTCTCCGCCCCAGTGACACACCTCCTCCAGCAAGGCTGCACCTCCGAATTCTTCCCAAACAGTTCCACCAACTGGAAACCAGATATTCTAGTATGTGAGGCCACTCTCATTCAAACTATTCACCGAGGGACATGTTTGTTGTAGCTGAAGGTTTTGATTTCCTGGATGGTTAATTAGGGAGAACCAATTGAATGGATGCATTTGTCTGGGTATTTCTTTGAAAATAAATTTTTTTTTCTGAATAATCCCAACTTCACTTTAAAAACTTGGAATGTAGAGTTATGAAGCAGAAAACACAGTGATTGCTAGGATGGCCTGCTATCCCATAGCCTCAGCCTTCCTAATTCTAATTCTTCCTAATTCTTTTGTATTTCTGGGCACTTTAAAGAACTGAAGCAGAAAACTCAAAACACTGGACAACGCTGCCTGGGGAAGTTCTAAGGAGAAATGCTGAAGTCCCCTGCTGTACTTCACAGGCCCTCATAATGAATCATGTAACCAGTTCCTTCTGATTCCCTAGCTTGCAGCCTGCTTTCCATTTGAGCCCTCCCAGGCACCTCACTCACTTAAAATGTTTGTTCTCTCCGACTTTCTCTCTCTCTTATGAGAAAGGGTTTTTAAGACAGGTAGAGGTCAATTCATGTAAAACTCACAGAACATGCTGTATGCTGCATTCTAGACACTTAGTAAAGATCGGGTATCATCTTAATACACATTTGATCTTCAAAAAAGCCCAATAAGGTGTATATAACTACAAATGAAGAAACTAATGTAAAGTTAAATTATTTACCTATTCATTTTCCTTTCCTTTTTTCTTTCTGGTACTGAGGAATTGAGCCCAGATTCTTGTAAAGATTGCTAGGTAACTTCCCTACCACTGAGCTACACCCTATGTCTATTTATGTTTGTTTTTGTTTTTGTTTTTGTTTTTGTTTTGAGACAGGGTCTCCCCAGGCTCTCCTTGAACTTGAAGTCCTTTTGTTTTAATGCCCCTGCCTTTCCCTAATACTCCATCCTCACTAAGTGTGGGATTATATAGAGTTACCAGTCCATCTTCAATCATTTTAATTGTATGGATTTCTTCTTTTATTTTTGAGATTACACAATAACTACATCATTTCTTCCTTCCAAAGGAGGGAAGCGATCAGCAGTCCCATACAGCTATGGCACTATAAACCACATTGACAAGCAGAATGGCACTAGAACCCTAAAGGGACAATAGTGCCTTGGAAATAACCGGACAGCTCTCTAATTTGACTAAGGTATACTCAGCAAGAGGATAACCATGCTTGCAACTAGAAACCTAACCAACTACCCAAGGTGAGTGAAGTCATGGATCTTGGAGAAGAACCCACAATTCTACTAAACCAGCATAGTTTCAACTACATCTGAAACATTTGTACTTATACCCACAGATAAGTATACAGTCCTCACCCCTCGGGAAGGAAACTTCTCTTTGTAACAGAGAGAAGCCATTATAGAAAAATCATAACTAGTCAAAATGTCAAGCTGTGGAGCTCAGCCAGCCCCAGTGGCTAAATCTACAGTAAATACAGTTCCAGAACTTAAGGTTCAGAGAACACTGCAGAACACGGAGCAGAAAGACTCTAAGAGCCAGAGTATCCTGTTTGCTGTGAGACAGTCCCTCCTAGGAATATCAGAAACTAAACCCATGAAGTCTCACCATCATGACTGCCCAAATGTGAACTTCATAAGGATGACACTAATGGACATGCCAAAGTGGATGGAAAAAAGCCAGTTGGTTATCTAGTACCAACTGGTCAACCCTGAAAACAGTTGTTTACTTTGAAAATGAGAATAAATTGCTAGGAACTGGTAACTTTGAACTGAAGTTCAAGTTTTTCTGAGGTTGAACCCCACAACAAGGATGAAAAGCACACTACAGAATTTATTGTTTGTGCTAAATTATTGGGTGGAAGATGTAAGTAAGAAAACACTGAACAGATAAGTGAATATGGAACAAAACAACATGCCTTAAAATTGAACCAAAGACCATCTCAACTGGCCTGTTTAACTAAATAAATGTCTTTCATGAAAGTAGGGCATGAATTTAATCAAATCACTAAAGACCATGAAAACATAAAAATCTCTTTAATTGAAAGCTATTTATCTTTACTAATAACCCAGATTTCCCACAGGTGTTAACCATTTTCAAAGCAATGTTTTGATACAATTTAAAAACCCACACTGTATTTTTCTGTTCTCATCCAAAGCCTGGTCTATGCAGACTTGCTTCTTATGCAGATTTCTCCAAGTCTGTGCATACAAATGGCACAAAGCAGGGTGCTAGGTGCTGCAGATCAGCACAGAGAAACAAACAAGTTTTACTTATCTTGAGATAAACCTTTTCCTCCATTATCCCACACCATAATTACCATGGAAACAGAAGAGCAAATTAAATGGAAATAACATGGTTTATGATGTGAACAATAGATGAAACATTTCACAGTTCAAACTGAGCAGTAACAATCGTATAATGTACCTGTGTAACATCTCTGGCCTGAGCCTAGTGTCTACATTTCAGGGTGGAAAAAACAAGACAATTATAGAAGTAGTCTGAGAAGTGTGTGTGTGTGTGTGTGTGTGTGTGTGTGTGTGTGTGTGTGTGTGAGAGAGAGAGAGAGAGAGAGAGAGAGAGAGAGAGAGAGAGAGCAATCTCAATTGTGCAGAGATTTTATATAAAGTATTATTTGTTCTAAATTATCTACCTAATTATCCCAATTATCCATTTTGCTGTGAATACATAACGATGGCTTTATGGTGTTAATTACTAAGATTTATTTAGGAACATTTTTTAAATTATAAGATCAATAAAATATTGAGATTGAAGGAAAAAACTATATTATGAAGTAAAGTGCTTTGGCTTAAATCATCTTTATAGCTGAAAGCCCTTCTAGGACACAGCTATTCAAATACTTCATAAAACCACCTTGCACAAAATGCTGCACATATCAATTTAAAGAGGGCTTAAAAATTATTGCAGAAGGCTTTTGATATCCACTCACAAGTCTCACTGTTCAATTAGCTTTCCCATAGGCCCTGCTCCAGGGCTGCTAAGTATGGCAGGCTCATCTGCTTGGGTAGGAGGCAGAACTCCTCATGGAGTGTGAGGTCCTGTCTGAAGGATGCAGGCCTCTCACATGTGGCCCATGCTGCTTCTCTAGGTCCTCCCTCTGGACTATGGGATGATATCCTAGCCAGAGACAAGGACCCACCACCTACCGCTAACCTCCACAGCCTCACTTCTCACACTCACAGAAGCTCCCCCTTCAGCACTGTCTCCTGGCTTGGAACCTTTAGTCTGCTGTGTTTGGCTCCTTACTGGATAATACCACAGTACCCGAATTCTCATAACTTATTTTTGGCTTCCAGATTCATCCCTTGAAAAGGGTCCTTGCAAGCAGCAATGACCAACCTGCTAATTTTGTTGCCCTTTCCTATTAGACACTTAACTTTATTAGCTAGACATGAAGCCATCTTAATGATTCATGTTTCCCATTACTAATGT
This sequence comes from Cricetulus griseus, assembly GCF_003668045.3. Classification (NCBI taxonomy): domain Eukaryota; kingdom Metazoa; phylum Chordata; class Mammalia; order Rodentia; family Cricetidae; genus Cricetulus; species Cricetulus griseus. Next base: position 129,063,562 of record NC_048597.1, read on the forward strand.
CTTCTTGGTTTATGATATAAGGATTTAAATCATGAATTCACTTTTTAAAAGACCTGTTTATTTTCATGTGTATGTGTGTCCAAGTGCCTGTGTGGGCTAATGTGCACCGCTTGGATGCAGGTGCTGGTGGAGGTCAGAGGGAGCCAAATACCCGAAACTGGAGTGACAGGAGCCTGTGAGCCCTCCCATGTGGGTGCTGGGAACCGAACCCAGGTTCTCTGGAAGAGCAGAAAGTGCTCTTAACCACTGAGCCTTCTCTCCAGCCCTGGTGACTTCACTTCTAAGAGTGTATTATCATATAAAGACAAGCTCCATTTATTACGAAATTGGCTTGTCATTAAAATTATTTACATTAATAGCACATTACATTAATATACATATACATTAATAGTACTGGATCCTAGTACTCTAAATCAGCTTGTAAATTCTCTTGCAACTTCAAAGAACAAGTCAGAGCATCTTTACCAAATTCCATTAAATCTCATAAAAATTTTTAAAGTGATAGGTTATTAATAGGTTATTATTCTAGAAACTAAATGTTTTGGATCACCTGAAAATGCTTCAGATTTCAAGTGAGATCACATTAAAATATCACTTCAAATAGGAGTGAAAAACAAAAGTTAGGAATGAATAGCAGATTGTTTAAATCACAGACTGCTTGAATCTTCCTCAGTTACAAGGGAGAATTTCCTTAGACTGTGACCTTCAGTTTTATAAAGCAATGTTATTTTTCCTTCTCCAAATAGTTTAAACCATTGATATGTAAAGTTAAGTTGGGTATTTTCTAGCTAACTTACATCTGAGACATGTATGGATAAACCCTACATGCACAGACCTCCACACATACATATATACACATAAACACACACACACACACACACACACACACATATATATACATACACACATATGCACATACACACATATGTATATATAGATATGCACACATAAAGGTATATATACAAACAGATGCATATATACATATACACACACATATATACATACACACATATGCTTATACACACAGATGCATTCATACATATACACGTACATACACACATGCACACATATACACAGATACATATACACCATGCATACACAAAAACACACATTCATATACATATACATATATACATACACTACACACACATTCATATGCACAAATACATGACACATTTACACACACATATACACACATGTGTGCATACACACATGCACACCCACATATGTGCATGGATTTTGCAACTTGACTTCCTGAGCTGGGCAGTGAGGGAAGGGCTTTCTCTTCCACTGCTGGCATTAGCAGGGAGCTACCTGCTTTCCAGTTCTCCACTGCTGAGCTCACAGTGTCCCTGCATCTCAACAACTCTTCCCCATAGTGGGTTTTACATAGCAATAATTTATTCAGACCATTTGAAATGCTGTTTCTTTTCAAAACCAGGTCACTGAAGAACACTGAAATCAGACGAGGCATTAAAACAAATTTAATGAAACTTTCAGCAAATGGAGCTGGCAGGGCACAGCTCTGCAGCAGGAGCAGTCGTCCAGGCTGCTTATTAAGATAATCTCCTGCCGAGCCTTTTACTCCTTCCTGCCTCTGTCTCCCACTGTCTTGTTTTTGTTGGGCACTTTTAATACATGCTGCACTGCCTGACAAAGGAAGATTAAGGGCCAAGAAAAACATTTTTAAAATAACAAACTGTGGAGCAGTGGCACAGTCCCTCACCTGATGCTACCAGAGCTGCTCTCGTGGGGGAGGATAGGAGCTGGGAGCCCAGGACCCTCAGTGACTGCTGCTATCAGCCAGCAGTGGTACAACACTTCCCAGCATCTTTAGTGCGGGGCTTTGCTCTATGGAGACTGAAAGTAGTGACATGCTTGGTGAGGTTCTTGATGTAGATTAGAAAATGACCTCTAAGAACAGGTTTTCAGTTCTACTGGGTGATCAACATGTGTTCAGCCAGCCATCAGAGGACAGGCTTTTGGCTGTGGCCAGAGGCCTCTTCATTTTCCCACAATGCTTACACTGAAGCCCCCATCACGGTAGCACACCATGGCACCCCTTCCATGGTACCACCACCACAGCACCTCCACTATGACACTGCCCCCAGGGCACCCTCATCATGGCATCCCCACTATGACACCTCCACTATGACACTCATTCCATGGCACTCCCAACTATGACACCGACACCGCAGTACTGGCACCTGCCGCACAGTACTCATACCCTGACCCTCACTATAAAACCCCCACTGTAGTACCATGTCAGGGCCACCTATTGTGGAATAATCTTTTTCTACACTGTGAAGAGATGTCACTCAGATTGGTTTAATAAAAAGCTAAATGGCTAATAGCTGGGCAGGATTTTCGGGGCAGAGAGAATGCTGGGAAGAAGGGCGGGGTTGCCAGTCAGAAGGAGAGGAAGTAGCACGGACAGTACAGAGTAAAGGTAATAAAGCCACAAGACAAAAATTACATTGATAAAAGTGGGTACCTATGGCACTGAGGTAATGAAGGGAGAGTGCTGCTGGAGCATTTGAGAGTATTGAACAGACCTCCCCCCCCCCCCCCCCTTTTTGGTTTGTTCCATAGACTTTGCTTAGCTACCAAGATGAGCCTGGCATCACCCTTCTCCAAACCTCAGGTTCAGCTATTAGTCTAGTCATCAAAACACACATTTTAGTCACCATGAATATTGGAAAATTAATTAATATTAAAAAGGCAACATTAATGAAACTCCATATATTGCCCATATTACAGACTCCCTCATATAATCCCTATACATATCAAAACATTGTTATGCATCCACACTAAGTATCTCAAGCTTCTGAGGACAGGTTGAGTCCCAGTGTGGTCTGGACTTTCTTAATCACCATGAAAGGCTTATGTCAGAGAAGTTTTGGGAAGGCAGCATGCTATAGCCCTTCTCAGAAACCACACTGTAAACTAATGTCTTCAGGGCTCTGAGGAGTTCTAGGGAAAAAGAATGGCTTTGCTGAGCAGTTTTAAGGTTGGGGAAACAGTGATCTGCCTCCTGAGACACTTCTGACTGCACAGATTGTTGTGAAAATTGAATTAATTAGCATGTTTCATTGTGAACATTGACTTGGAATGTGAACTAAGACATTTCAGAGATCATGAGGATAAAATGGACGGTGGGTATTGATCTTCCATGCACTCTACTCTCTTATTGTCCATAGGGCCCTCGTGAGGATGTGACCAGCAGTTGGTCACCATGCCAAGAGTGACAACACCAACTATTTGTATTATGGGAGGACAGACAGAAGTGATACTTTTACATGTTTTGCTTTACCATCGTACTTAATAGAGTAAATTCTAGTTTTCTCTATTCTCACAACATTAAAAAGATTACTTGTTTATTTGTATAGCATGTCTTCTTGCAAGAGCATTCTGAAGTGACTAGCAAACAAAACTCCCTAGGAACGAACTCTCACCATTATATTTGAACAGCTATTGCCAATGTGTTCTTCTTATGAAACAGTGTGCCCAGACTCCACTGTTATCACTACCAGATAAAATGTAAACTCGTGAATTTTCCCCAAGGCATCTCTAAGTGTCTGTTCTTGATGGCCAAGCCAGCATACCTGTCTCCGCTTGTGTCCATCTTCAGGTGGCTCTGGTAGGGGTATGTTCCTGCTTCATCATAACTACTCTGATTAGGCCATGCTGCCTTTCCATCGACACTGAGCTTTGCAAGATCATTTCGGAGTCTTTCATTCTCATACTCCAGTTTGTTAATCGATGTGTACCGTGTCTGCTCCTTGTCAGCAAAGTCCATACTCTAGGAGTAAAACAAACCCCCACTGAATGACCTCACACATGACGTGTGTTTTCCACATGTTTGGACTCATATGTTGGGAAGGCCCTTTCACTTGAGCTATGTGACATAGTTTTTTTGTGAACTCTCTGTTCCCTCTGAACATTTTAAATATAAAGTATTAATATTAATAAATTAATTAAAATATATTTTAGAAGACTTTTAATAGCTGCATTAAAGAGTTGCAAAATTTATTTAATCACTCCTTTCCTTGAAAATTGGGTGTTTCAGAAATCATCAATGGCACTGTGACTTGCTCACACACAGACCTTCACTGGTATTCCTTTAGAACATGAGAATAAACTGAATGAATGTCACTGAGGACCTCAGTGGGAAGTGCTAATCCCCCTCATTACTCTCATAATTACAGCTGGAGAGATAGCTCAGAGGTTAGGAACACTTGCTACTCATCCAAAGGACCAGTGTTCAGTTCCCAGCATCCACACGGGCATCTCACAACCACTTGTAACTGTAACTCTAAGGGATTTGATGCCCTTTTCTGGTCTCTAAGGGCACGTGCACACACACACACACTCGCACACTCATTCAAAGACTATCATAAATTCCCACCAACAATAGGCTAAAGATCTTCCTGTATTGCATTCACAATTTAATACTACTATTGGTAGTATTTATTAATGGTAAATAAACGGCAGCCTTTATCACTGAGGTTGAACATGTATTCGTGTTCTTTTGGCAATTTTTACTCTATGTAGTCTCAGTTGCTTCGTGTATTCTCATTGGTCATCTTCCCACTTAGGGGTTTCTGCTTACCAATATCGAAATATATTTTAACACTAGAGGCAGAAATCCAGTGTTTCTCCAGTTGGTTGAAAGTATGCTTTGTGCGGTTGTTAGAAGATACTCATAAAGTTTTAATTGTGGTGCATGACGAGTTTTATCTAGAAGGGTACTTTGAGTTTTGTTGTTTTAATTATGTCATCTTTCCCTTGCTCCCTTTTTGCCTCACACTCCAATTTTCTTTTTTTAAGAGCTATTAAATATTTACTTTCACTTTCTTCTATTTTTTTATGATTTCATTATTTCACTTTAATTCTTTAGCTTATTTTGAGTTAATTTTTCTATAAAAGTAGAGAAGACAGTAAAAATAATAAATTATTCCAATTATTCCAATCGCATATTGATTAAAATATTCATGGGCCACTGCTGGATGACGTAACAAATTACATGCTGAATTTATGTGGACTGGGATAGGAATCTGGACTATTTTGCTGCATTGATCTTGCAGTTGAGACTGAGCCAACATTGCACATTTGGAGCAATGTCCTTTTATAGTAGTGAATTGCTACCTGATCTATTAAGGCACCGTCTCCAGAATATAAAACAAAATACATTTAAATTACAAAATAAATGGTTTAAGCAAGAGGCTTAGAGATTTCTCAGGCTGTTTTAATTAAACACTGTAGGAAGTTTCCAGAGCTTTGTGTGTGTGTGTGTGTGTGTGTGTGTGTGTGTGTGTGTGTGTGTGTGTGTGGTGTGTGTGCGCGCGCGCGAACCCGTACGCGCATGCACGCACGCACACGAACACTCAAGAGAGAGAGCACACATACTGTTCTCATAAAGCTTTGTAGGATAGACTATTCTGACACAGTAATTTGTGGAAAAGCTCTGTGTGACACTCTCTTGTCTGCCTCTGTCCAGTCCTGTGAATTGACTATCCCAATCTGCATTGTGGCTGACTGACAGCCCAATAGTTCTCTGGGGTCAGAAGGGCAATACCATAGCATAAAATGCTTGGCTTGAGCAACATTTGGAATTCAAGCCCTTAAAAACTAAGTGATTGGAGCTCAGGCTTTTGTTTTTGAAGTCCCTCAATTCTCAAGCTTTGAGATCCACTCACATAGAATAACACTCAAAGTCACTCCCAACTTTCCCACATTTTCAAATAGCTAATATCGGTAATCATTCATATCATCATATAAATATCAAAACTGAACATAAGCTTGTAAATATGCTTATGCAATATGTACATATAGGCTATTAAAATGTTTACTTGTTTTGTTTTGTGCCAAAGGCTGAGTCTACTTACTGTTTTCTTGCATACTATGAGAGTTTAGGAAATGCAGAGGGAGGTCTGAATTCTGGGTGAAGACTCTGAGGCAGTCATCTAAGCAGCTCACTGAGACCTGGAGAAACTTAGCCACCCTGTGGCTGACCCAGCCAACATTTCTCTACAGCTAAAGCAAGCTGCCTACAAGGCAGTGGCCTGCAAAGAGCTTCCTCACCCCACCCCCACCCCGGGTATTTCTGATTAACTTTCTTCTCTTCAATGGAAGGAAGCAAAGAGCTTCAGAATTAGGCAACCAGAAACGTTCTCAAATCTGTATTTAATTAGATAGGACCAATCAAGATCAGTGATTTCCTTGTCTAGCACAGAAATACTGGAGCTGGAGCAATAATAGCTCAGTGGCTAAGAGCACTTGCTGCTCTAGCAGAGAACCTAGATTTGGTTCCCAGCATGCACGTGACAACTAATAACTATCCTTACTCCTTAGCCCCAGTTCTGAGGGATCAGACACCGTCTGACTTCTGCATGCACTACATACATGTGATACACAAACATACATGCAAGTAAAAACAATAAAAAGAAAAAAAAACTACTATTTTAATAGTACTCAAATATGTCAAATATTAGGAGTATTTGAAAATAATGATGTATATATCTTGTTTCTTTCTACCTAAGGTGAAATTTCAGCTCTAATCATTTAATTTCATAGTTATGTATTCCAATCATTGCTGAAATAATTATCTATTGGATTTTTTTGTACTTACAGAACTTTAATACATAAGAATAGAGTTTCCTTCATTTCATAACATTTGAAAAGTTTAACAAAGTAAAATAAAAAAGAAATAAGAAATTGATAAGCTCTAATAATAAATTAAATAGGCCTGGAGAGATGGCTCAGCAGTTGAGAGCTCTGGCTGGTCTTCCAGAGGACTCAGGGTTCAGTTCCCAGCAACCACACAGTGGCTCACAATCATCTGTAACTCCAGTCCCAGGGGATCTGATGCTCTATTCTGGCCTCCACAGGCACTGCACACATGTGGTCCACAGACATGGATGGAGGCAAAACAATCATACACACAAAATAAAAATAAAGGTTAGAAAATTTTAAAAAATCTCATGGGCCCCAGACTGATAGCTGAGAAACCAGCATAGGACTGATCCAGACCCCCCTGAACTTGGGTGTCAGTGAGGAGCCCTCGGCAGTCTGTGGGGCCTCTGGTAGTAGATCAGTATTTATCCCTAGAATATGAATGGACTTTGGGAGACCATTCCACATAGAGGGATACTGTCTCAGCCTAGACACATGGGGGAGGGTCTAGGCTCTACTCCAAAAGATGTGACAGGCTTTGAAGATCCCCCATGGAAGGCCTGGCTCTCCCTGGGGAGGAGAAAGAAGATGGGATAGGATAGGGGGTCAGTGGGGGCAGAGGAGGAGGGGAGGAAGAGGGAACTGGGATTGACATGTAAAACAAGCTTGTTTCTAATTTAAATAAAAAGTAGAAAAAATTTAAAAAATAAATGTGTCAGTAAAATAAACTTGTGAGTCATAATTAAAACAAGTTGAAGAGACTGTATTCAACTACCCAAGCCCAAGAGCAAGAAAGGAAACTAAAACCAGAACTGAGCGCAACAGTTCACATCTGTAACGATGACACACAGGAAGCTGATGCAGGAGTTCAAGGACCAACTTGGATAAATAGTTCAACCCTGTCTCAACCAAGAAAACTTAACAATAAAACTTGGAATATGGGAGAGGAATAAAGTTGTTGGCTCTAACTTCAGTACTAAGGAAACAAACTGAAATGAGCATATTTTGTAATAAGATACAGATTATCCAAATGCCCTTAGAAAAAGTAAAAATATTTGAATAAGCCAAGAGGAAGAGGCAAAGGGAGTGCCTTCATGTCTGGGCTGGTCTGTTTGCTCCAACTTTCAGTCACTAAGACCAGTACTTTATTATTTAACAGTTTCTAGACACCCAGAGTCAGGAACCTGTGTGGGCTTAAAAATAAGTACAGAGAGCTATGGACAGCCCTCACTTTAAACAAAGTACCGGTCCACTGACCCAGGAATGCACTAACCCTCACAGACTATGACTACTATGGGTTGAATTGAGGCACCCTTCAAAAGCCTGCTGAAGTCCTAACCTCTAGTCCCTCATAATATGACCTATTTCAAAATAGGGTCTTCACAGAGGTGGTGGACCTGAAGTGAACACCCCAAGGAAAGGAAAATCTGACTTTCTGAGCATCAAGGGACCAGTCAGACATGGGGACTACAGCACATTGAGACTAAGTGCTGGTTTGAGGCACTTTTCTGCCCGGGACACCAAAGACTGTCATAGGCCAGCAGAGAGGGAGGGAAGGAGGGAGGGGGGGGAGGGAGGAGGGAGGGAGGGAGGGAGGGAGGGAAGGGAGGAGGGTGGGGTGAGCAGAAACCTCCTGCACAGAACTTAGAGGGAGCATGGCCCAAGGACATCTGTTTGGGACTTGTAGCCTCCTCCCAGAGTTCTGCTGCTCTCAGCAAACACACGGTGATATCAAGCTAATTTAGAACTGGGAAGATTTATTCCAGGAACCCAAATTTGGATGAGAACTGGGAAATATGTCAACCATAGTGTCTGACACATCAACAAATACAAAGGGAAGACTCACAGTGTCACCTCTGTGGGAAAGGCCCTGGCAAGCAGGGGCAGCTACATTTCATAATAGTGCAGAAAGAACAGCACAGGATCATGAACTGAAAACAAATTTACACCCCGAAAAACTCCAAAAGTGTGACATTTATAGTCAGAAACTAGAAAATTTGCCAGCAAGTACTGCCATGACTTAGATTTTCTTGGAGGTCTTAGCAAGGGCGTTCTGACAATGACAAGAACAGGTGTGAACACTGGAAAAGAAGAGAGAGTCAGAGAGCTAAACTACATTAGGAAAGTTCCTTCTAGAACAGCAGTTCTCAACCTGTGGATCATGACCCCTTTGAGGGTCACCTTAAACCACTGGAAATATCAGATATTTACATTAGGATTCCTGACAGTAGCAAAATTACAGTTACAAAGTAGCAACGAAATGATATTATGGTTGGGGTCATCACAGCATAAGAACTGTATTAAAGGGTCTCAGCATTAGGAAGGTTGAAAAGCACTGCTCTAGAGGGAATAAACTAACTGGACCTTCTTCTATATTAGCTGCTTCATGTGGTAAAAGCAAGATATTCCATTTATAACAGTGACAAGAATTGTAAATAACTTGGGAAATAATTTTAAAGGAAGGAAACAGGAACTATTCAAAGACAATTGCATTACTGGGAAATATATTATGAAGAAATGGGGAATTATGCTATATCTTACTATAATAAAAGCTTTGTCTTCAAAGTTAACACAAAAATGAATTCAATTCCAGATAGAATCCATGGGAAATTACAAGGAGAAACCTGGTGCCTTGAGCTTAGTCTACATGAAAATTTTAACTGAGCTATTACACATTGCATTTTAAAGAACAATTTAAATGGATTGAACAATTATATGGAAAATATAAAACCTCTGAAAAATACAAAATTGTATATGTAGATGTGGAAAACCCTGCTATCAAAGAAGGAAGGTCCACATATACCCACTGAGAGAGTGATTTTTGGCAAGTCAAAGTTTAAAACTTCTTGTATGGCAAAAATATAAAGTTACAGAAAACAGACTTTGAAAATGCTTCTATAAATTGTCAAGAAAAAGAACTAACATCACAGAAAATATACATAACGTGTATCTAATTCATAGTACCACAAACTACCAACTAATGCAGTAAACTATGGGAACTATTGAAAAAGTGTAGTAACAGTAGTGGCAACAAGAAAGCATAGTGATGAAGCAGAAATAGGCCATGATGAAGATATTAACATTAAAACACATATCCTGTGAGCCAGTGGTTCCTCCTCTGGGGAACTGCTCCAAGATATACATGTTGGGATGTTTTATGAACTATTTATCCAGGAAAAAATATGAAGACAGAGTCAAATACACTAAATTACTTAGGAAAAACAGTCTAATAAGTTTGGATATATCAACGCCATGGGATATTAACCAATGCTATCAAGGGCAGAATATGCTTGAGCCAGTTGGTGTGGAAGGCCTATTAGCACAAACAAAAATAAAACACACAGAAGTGTGACATGCAGAGGTATGGGAACCTAGTTTTTTTAAAAAAATAATTATATGTATCTCTGTGTGTATGTTTGTGTGCCCTGAAGGGATCAGAAGATGACATCAGATACTCTGGAACTGGGCTTGTCAGGTAGCTGGGAGCTGCTGTGGGGGGGAGGGGAACTGAATCAGATCCTAGACAGAGCAGCAAATGCTCTTAAATTCTGAGCCATCCCTCTATCCCTGTGACCCTTTATTATTTTAATGATAAAATCCTCAAGTAAGCACAAATGTGTGTTTACATGGGTGTGTGGATATGCAAAGTGATAGATGCAAATGAGTAGTCACTGCACACTGGCACATGGGACTAGATGTGGAAGAAGGAGGTGGAGAGACGAAAGCAGGGAGGCAAGCTCTGGAGTCACCTGCATGCACAATGTAGATAAGTCATAGACAGCTATGTACATTTTCCAAGGACTTGCTGGCCTGTACTGCTGTGCACACACGGCTGGAGGTCAGCTCTGGGCACCACTTGAGTTTCACATCTATAGTGTAGGAGACACCATCTCCCTACCTTATCTGTGGGAATGGTCAGGAAAAAGCTATAGGAGCCACCACTTACTTGCCAGCACAGAGCCCTCTGCTGCCCAAGTGAGACTAGGGGAAGGGGTGTGGGTAATTAGTGGTTGCTTTATATATCTTTGTGAGTTTTAGTTCTTAAAAACAAAAACAAAAACAAATACCATAATGAACAAAGCCAAAAGTCTACAGGAGCAGAGTGAAGGCCCTCAGCAGGGCTATGGTGACCTGGGATCTAATCAGACAAACACTTGCAAGCTGGGAGCTGCTTTAAGTTTTGTGTGTCCCAAATTAGGGAATGAAAATGCAGAGATGATGGGCAGGTTTTTAATGTAGCAGGTAGGGAGACCAGCAAGCTTCCCTTTTTATCCATCTGTGCTCCAGTCACAAGGTCCACAGCAATGCTCAGAGTGCTTCCAGGTCCTTCTACTGTCTTCATGCTGGAATACGGACTCGTGTGAGAACAGGTGCACAACATGATAGAAATACAACATTGGCTTCAGAAGGGGCCTGGCCGAGGCCTCGACCCACTTGCTCACATTATGGCTAAAGGGACAGGGCAGCCAGCTTAAGCAACCATGATGCTCAAATTTTCCTGTCTTACACTTTCTGTTCCTTGAACAGTTAAAAAATAAATAACGGTAGGATTTTTTTTTCTGAGTGAATAAATGAAAAGATAACAAATAATGCTAATATTTCAAACAACGAAAGTTCTTCAAAAACCTACAGTCGACTGCTCCATCAGACAACGGGAATGAGAGGCTTGGAGCCATTTAACTTGTTTGGAAGAGCAGGTAGAGCCAGGGCCTAATTCATGTATTTAGTCAACAAACACCAAAAGCTTGCTTTGTACCGGATGTCCTGAGCTGTTGGTCATGCCAACTTCCTGCTTGTCATCCAATTGAAAGGGGCAAACCACAAAACAAGTCAGAGCCAAATATGAACCCAGCAAGGATGGACCTAATTGTTTTGATTCGGGTTTGCGGGGAGGGCTTCACTGACCATAAGGTTGGCAGTAAAGTCGGGCCGTCTAGGGTATAGGGTTTCAGGATTAAAACGAAACTACATGCTTTGTATGTCTGGGAAGTGATCAGAACTGAGCCCAAAGCAAGTGTGTCAGCTTGGGAAGGCCACTGCGGGAAGGTAGCGCCCAGCTCTGATGCGCATGCTCAGTGACCAGGCTGCATGTCAGCCCTGACCAGACAACCGCCTCCTGTTCAGTTTGGGGGAGTGAATTCAGCGCATTACCAAGTACCGTGCAGGGTCTAAGTCTCCCATCATTCCTTTCAGGTGTGTGTTTTCTGTTCGGACAGCTTTGTATTTCATATCCGAGACCTGAAAGATTCGTAGATAAAAGACACACGTGAAACTTACAAGGGAACTTGTCATCTTGATCATTAGCTCTGTCCCGTGGGTGGGTGCAAAGCCAGTCGGGGCCCCAGTTCCCTCTCCTGGCCTTGCCTCCTGTTTCAGCAGTGCTAGATTTAAAACACCTAAATAATGATTTACTTTTTTCCTGCCAAGTCCGAAATTCCATTTCTCATGTATAGGAACTATAGCCAGAAGAGTCACGATTGTTAAAGCCCTTCTTGAAGAGACCGCTCATTAGGCTTCTTCAACGCCCGATTAACTTTTACAGCAAGCAGTATATGGCTTAATTTGTTCCTTCTGGTGTTTTGGCCGCGTTTCCTTGCTTGCCTATGACTTCATTTTGTATCTTTTTCTTTCCCTGATGTCTCCCTGAATGACTGATGAGTGCCTGCATTCCTGGCCTGCTCTTTTGTGTATCTAAGGTTCATTTCGATTTCAAACTCTTGCTTTAAAAAGATTTACTTTTGTAAATTATAGAATATACGCTCATTGACAAAGTCTAGGAAACATGGCAATATGAAAACGAAAATGAGTGTCATTCATGTGCAGCTGCTCACTCTGGCCATCTGCACAGTCTTCTGCCCAGGTAGTGCCTGCCCTGTTGCTGTTCTCCTGTGTGTGGTACAGTCTAAGGCCTATGACTGGATGGAGGCCTAATCTTTCCTTTTTGTAAATACACATACACGATTTAACTGTTGTTGTGGAGATTGTCTTGGTTCATGTTTTGTGCTCCAAAATCACTTAGATTTAGAGTGAAAAGGCCATAAAGCCTGTGCTGTTAAAAGCAGGTTACAAATTTGGTTAGTCACAAGAAAGCAGGGAACTTTAAAACATAAATAGGAGGGAGGGTGGGCATGAGCATCCCTTGCAGTGTCTTTTTTTCTTTTTTTCCGAGACAGGGTTTCTTGGCACTCGCTCTGTAGACTAGGCTGGCCCCGAACTCACAGAGATCCGCCTGCCTCTGCCTCCAGAGTGCTGGGATTAAAGGTGTGCAACACCAATGCCTGGCTCCTTGCAGTGTCTTAACTGTAGAAACTCGAAATGTCTGCTTGTCTCTGAGGACATACTGTATGCTGAATGGATGTTTAGTAAATATGGGTCAACTTTTATTCTGTAGCCTCTATGTTTAAAACACTAATGGCAATACATTAAGTGTGTGTGTGTGTGTGTGTGTGTGTGTGTGTGTGTGTATGTGGGCAGAGTGTTAGTGGAAAGGTCCTACTGAAAACAACTGCAGAAGGAAGCAGGCTGTATGAGGTGTGGGAAGACAGCTACAGGGGAGGGTCAGCATGGGACTGGTTGCCCTTGCATGTGTGGTCCTGTAGGTCTCTAGTGTTCCTTTGATGATACTTTGTGGCATGGCACGGGCCTTAAGGGGGTACCACAAGGTATCTCTGTCACCAGGTGTCAAACATTGACCCAGGGGCACCCAAGGCTCTTTCTTGACAGTGCAGGAGGAGGGCTAGGATGAGCATTGAGCAACAGTCAAGCCCTGGAAAGTGTTTTCTTGCCCGCATACCTGTTGCTTGGTTAACATTTTTTCTTTAATTTCTAATTCTATCTTTAGCTGCCTTTCCAGAAGGGCAGCTTTCTTCATGACAGTTGCTATAGTCATCTCCTTCCGGTGAAGTTCCTGCGTGAGGTCGGAGATCTCAATCCTCATGCGTTCCTGTTCAGTGCATCGGTCTTCCTCCTGATACATCTGGCTTCTAATCTGCAGGGAGAGTGACCCAGAAACATGAACCGCCCTTCTCACAGGGCAGCTGCGGCTTGTGCTGGACTCCCTCAGTCCTTCTCTCCTGAGAATGTCTGTGACCCATGGCACCTCCTTTCTGACTAGTACTGACCAACAAACAGCTCACTAAATTCACAGTTCTCTCCCAACCCCTAAAGTCCATTGCTTAAAGTTTCAAGTAAGCAGTTAGCCAGGTGTGGTAGTGCACACCTTTAATTCCAGCACTTGGGAGGCAGAGGCAGTTTGATATTAGTAAGTTTGAGGCCAACCTAGTACAAAGTAAGTTCAAGGACAGTCAGGACTGTTACACAGATAAACCCTGTCTTAAACAACAACAACAACAAAAACCAAAAACAACAACAAAAAGATTACTCACTGTATCTTACCCTTGGGGGTCAGAGATTAAATCACACAACCATCCTTCTCTCAGAACACACACATATGGGGTAGGGGGATAAAAATAAACAGATATTTATAGTACAGTGTAGTGACATGCTTGAGGAATGTCCTGGAGGGTGCCTAACCTGCTGGGAGGTGGGCAGCTTGTATCAGGATGGACCTTCCAAAGGAGACAAAATACTGAAGGGTAGATGGAAGCCAGAAATCCTGGACAAGATGGACTCCCAGGCAAAGGCGGCAGCCAAGGGTGGGCCAGAGAGCTGTGTTCACTGAGTAAGCTTAGAGTGTTTAAATCATCTGTGCTCCAAGAGATAAGGCCAGAGAGGGAAATCAAGAAAATGCACAGAGACTTTTATGAATATACCTGAACACTTAGAAGGTGAGAAATGGCTGTTTCTATTTCCTCTTTAAGGGGCCCTCTCCCCTTTTCTGTCCTTCTCTCTTCCCCCAGAATACCCTTTATAGTGTCTTAACAGTCTGTTCTTTCATATCAGGCAGAATCAAATGTGAAATTGGCCCAAAACTCCAATGCTCTTTAAGTTTATGAAACTGAATTAGGATCTTACCATGCCCACCTGGCTGTCTTTGTGTGTATCTAGTCTTTCCCTCCAATCCCATAATTTCACGTTCTAGTTACAGTCCTCAAGAAAGGCAGTCACTTCCTAGAACCTGTGTCCCCATCCATGGTGGGTTGCACTCTGGGATGGCCAGGGTTTAGGACTGACACCCAGAGAAAGACGACCTAATGCAGAGGTTGTCCAGATGCCAATGTGCTGCATCCTGGGCAAGGCTCCACCCACTTCTTATCTGGTCCTGCTCCAATACTAAGACTTAGAAATCACATGGTCTTACACGGGAGTGGGCCTAGGCCCCATCCCAAAGGATATGGCAGACTCTGATGACCCCCTATGGAAGGCCTCACCCTCCAGGGGGGAGCAGAAAGGATATGTGATAGGTAGGGTTTTAGTTGGGGGGGCTGTAGGGGAGGAGGGGAGGGAGAGGGAACTGGGATTTTCATGTAAAACAATCTTGTTTCTAATTCAAATAAAAAAAAAAGATGAAAAAAAACCAACCAACCAAACAAACAAACAAAAAGAAATCACTTGGTCTTAACTTTTCCATTCAGCAAACAGGAGCTGAGGTGTGTTGTCCAGCTCCCCAAAGCAAGAGTCTCGGTGATGGGACCTAAACCCAGAATATGTGATGGGTCTCTTTAAATTACATTTGTTAGTGTGTTCATATGCCTGCTACGGCACACACGTAGAGGTTCAGAGAACTCATAGGTGTTGGTTCACTCCTTCTACCATAAGTCTTGGAGCTAGAACTCAGGTCATCAAGCCCTTAGCACCAAGTCCCTCTATCCACTGGGCCATCTTGGTTACTCCCTCTGAATCTCTTTGATCCCCCCTCTCTATTTTTCGTCCTTACAGTTTACTTGGTGAACCAGCTGTATTGTCTGCAGTTTGCAGGCTGGATTTTACTCTCTATGTCCCTGTGGTGAAACTCAGAAACTCAGAAAGTTAAGAAAATGAATATGCTATTCTGAAAGAGGATTGAGATTTTTTTTTATTAGTTTACAGTGGTTAGATATTAAAACAACATGCTCTTCCATAGAGAGTGTTTCTAAATGGGATTGATTTATCTGCTTCCAGTGACATCCTTTTTTAAAATGTGAATTTTATCACAAAGTAAATGACTAAAAACAGCTCTGGACCCACAAAAGAAAAACCACTCACAAGACTCATAGTGCACGGCACTTGTTAGTGTCCTTACAAAGGAATGGAAATGCTCTTTGTAGATACTTCTGGAAGCTGCAGCTAGTTACCCCAGCCATCCATTATCGCACTGCACAGCACTGCTGCCTGGGCCTCTAGGGGCCTGGAGATGTGTGCCCTGGCCTCTCTCTGTCCCGCAGAGTCTGCCTCAACCTCCACCAGTGTTAGGATTATTGGTGTGAATTACCGCATCCAGTCAGGATCTGTCATTACAGCAGATTTCCTATTGAAACTGGTAGAATAATTACAAGGAAAATATATTGGTTGTAAAAGGATGAAGAACTGCAGGCTCCATATGAACCATGCCCAGACCCTCCTCATCTTAGGTTTTTAACCCCTGGAGGAGTGCTTGGTCCACTATGGGCCCTCAGAAATGTGAGTGTGACTCAAACCACAACTAGGCCACATCTGTCAGCTGTTGTTCTGAGCCACGCTCTTTCTAAGCATGTGACTTGCATTAGCTCATGAACTTTGAACAGATTTAGGCATGTTTTACATGTCTGTGGGGTGAGACAGCCTACATTCAAAACTTTCATCTACCACTTATCTGTATAATGTAGGGAAATCCAGTCAACTTCCCTGTGCCTTAGTTTCCTCTAATGCAAAAAGAGGAAGACATAGATCCCATTTTTAAAGATGATCATGAGGACTGAGTGACGTAGGCTTTGTTAAATCTTTGGGACAGTTTGTTCCTGGCACATGCCACAACAGTGTCAGCAGACATTGGCTCATTTCATCCCATCATAACCTCAGGGGGTTGGAAGTAGTGTTTTTGTTTCCTCTGAGTTGAAACATTCCCTTCTGCACTGAAAACAGAGCTCACAAGACTCAGGAAACTAACAAACCCCTGCAAGGGAAGGTCCAGGGTACCCTAAAGTTGTAAGATCCCCAAAGTAGTTAACAGTTGCTGGGACCAGGACACTGCAGCGGAGTTGCCAGCTAAGAGAGTTGCAGCTTCTGTGATACATCACCCTCCTGCTTTTCAGTGATGTAACTGCCTCCGAATCCCACATGATCCTATAAATATGCACCTCCCCCTTCTGTAGGTAATTGATAAGCTCATTAGTTTACCAAATGAGCCTTGAGTGGAATCCTTTGGTCTAGAGTCAATGCCCTATCTGGAGTGGCAGACATTCATTCACTATGTCTGTAGTACTAACCACCCCATCCTAGATGAGGCTTGCAGGCAGGTCCCCCAAGGTCACCCACATGCTGAGCATCAGTCTGGGCTCTCTCAGAAGGCACGCCTCCACATTTCATCTGCAGTCTCCCGCTGGCAGAATAATTCAAGATTTATGTTCACACAGAATATCAGAATTATCCGCTTGGCAGATTATTTCTTTCAGAGAAAATACAGCAGGAAAAAGAAGGGATCGAGAAGGAAGATTTTAAAGCCAATTTTATGCAGAGACTTTAGAGCTGGAAGAATGGACCTCGTCATATTCCATACCTTGTTTAATTCTTTTTCATGATTTGGTTGATCTGAGACCATTGAAAACAACTCTTTCCTTTTCCTTTCTGCTTCTTTAGTAGAAGGGGAATATGATGTTTCAAGTCTAAAAATTAAAAATAAAGCAGGCAGCACTTAAGCTTAATTTGACAAATTGTAAATTATATCGTTAGTCTAGACCATTGGAAGCTGTGGAGATAGATCACTATATTGTCAACACCAATAGCTACAAAAATTGCAAGTTCTAATAATTCCAAACCCTGAGACTATTTTTGTTTTTTAGTGAGAGTGGTTTTAATGGGACAAAAGATAGCAGTTCCTAGTCATTTCAATTATACATTAAATAGGCAAAATATTGGGGTTGCATATGTAGAAAAGATTTTTTAAGTTTATTTATATATTTTATGCACACACGTGCTTTGTTTCCATGTATGCCTGCACACCAGAAGAGGGCATTGGATTATAGATGGTTGTGAGCTACCATGTAGTTGCTGGGAATTGAACTCAAGACCCCTGGAAACGCAGCTAGCAGTGCTTGTACTGAGCCAGTGCTCCATCCCCTGGAGATAAGATTTTTGAATAAGAAGAAAAGACTGCTTCTTGTAATAAAATTGCATGGGAGCTTAAATGGAAATACATGAAACTGCTGGTGCACCAAGTGCTGATGCATCAAGGCAAGATAATACGTCAGAAACTCAGGGGGAGCATCGCAAATGCCGACATCTGACAGTGTGGCCAGGAAGGGAACTCAAATGTGCCCTTTTTTGGCTATTTGCATATAAAATGGAAAAGCAGCCACTTGTTAACATGGGGAGGGGTGTGAGGGACAGGGAAACTCCTGGCAGGACAACCCCACCTGATGCTCAGAGAAGCATAGCTAGTGAGGCCTACTTCCCTATAAGGTAAACTGGAACCAGTCATTAAAATACAAAGCAGAGTGGGGGTCGGGGAGGGTGGGTGGTGGTGGAGGATGGGGTGGCAGTGGAAGGGGACAGCAGCTCCAGAAACCTAGGTGAGATCACCACTGTAGTCTGCTGTGGCTCAATAGGAGTTACCTGGGAGTATAACCGGCTTTCTGGAGATATCCCAGGGCGTTCCAAATATTAGAAACACAAAGCACACAAAATAAAACGAAAACTCCAAATCTGAGCAATGATGGAGAAATAATTAATTTAAAGATTAGAAATAAGGGATCTCTCAAAGGTACATATCAATCTCCCTGAGGTATAGGTGTCTAAGCTGGGTTGATCTTTCTGACCATCACAGTTCTCCTCTCTCTCTCTCTCTCTCTCTCTCTCTCTCTCTCTCTCTCTCTCTCTTGCGCGCGCGCGCGCGCACGCGCACACACACACACACACACACACACACACTTCCCATATGCTAGTTTATGTGGGCCAACATAGTGTGTGAGCATAACAGCCACTGTTGTGTAATGATCCTGGAAGACCCTCTGTCAGCTTTCTGTGAATGTTGCTCTCTCTCCATATCCTAGTGAACATGTTTCTCATATGACTAGAGTACACACTACGTATTATTTGCTTCTGTATGATCAGAGTACATACTACATGTTACTTTCCAGTGCCTGTTTGTTTCTCACCGACTAATGTGTTGTATTTCCACTTCATCTAACAGACTTCTAAAGCATCAATTTTAAAAGGAGTCTTTAAATTTCTCACTTGCTATGATTTGGAAAGGGGAAAAGAACTTTCTCATTTCTAGATTCTTGACAAGCACTCTCAAGGGCTGCAGTGCTGAAGCAACCACCAAGACTTTGTGGTGAGCTGCCAGGTTCAGCCATTCTGATAGGGATAAGTGCTTAGAAAACATGACCATGCTAACACAAATAGATAAAGGAAGTATGGCTTTCGTTTAGGAAAAGGATCTTGGAATTGTTGTTTAGTAACGCAAAACATGTCAGCTCATGGCGCTTGTGCTGTTAAGAAGGAAGTGGTTAAGAAGGAAGGAAGACACAATTAGTATCTTCAGGGAAGGTGCTGGAAATGAATGGGAAAATCACTAGTCACTGCGCCAGAGCTCTGGGCTGCTTCACCTTAATAAACCATATAGAAGAGGCAGAGTCAAATTAAAGAAACCCAGACAACAGACCAGACAGGCAGCAGCCATGACACTGTATGGAAAGGATTTGAAGACGGCAGTGGGCAAGACAAAGGTAGGCTGAGGAGTCAAACATGGTGGAAAGCTGTAATGCTCAGTACATGGCATCTCATCAAATCCCAGAATGAGACATCTGAGGGGTCCCTCCAAATGAAAAAGACATAGTTTGGAGACCAAAATGATCATACAGTTTGACCGAGGATAAAAAAGAGTTTGTATTGGCCAAATATGTAGGAACTATGTATTGAAAGAAAGCAGGCTGTGTTTGGATGGAACATTATTAGTTTTGTTCTTTGTAGAGCTAGCTAGAATGAAACTCACTGTGTAGACCAGGCTCGGCTAGAACTCACAGAGATCTGCTTGCCTCTCCCTTCCTAGTATTAGGATTAAAGATCTGTGCCATCATGATTAGCCTGACGTTGGCTTTTTTCCCCAAGATTTATATTTATTTTATGTGTATGGGCATTCTTCCTGTGTCTATGCACCGTGTTAAGTATGTGTAGTGCCAGTAGAGGCCTGAAGAAGACATTGGATCCTCTGGAAGTAGAGCTATAGATGGTTATGAGATGCCATGTATGGGTCTGGGGAGTTGAACCCAGGTTTTCTGGAAGAGTAGTCATTGCCCTAACCACTAGCCATCTTTCTATGTTACCATGTCCTACAACTTTGAAGAAATTATTACTGTCTGAAAAGCAGTAGCAATTATCTTTCAACAAATATCCTTGATCATTTAGCCATTCAGATTTTTAAAATCTTATCATTTGTTTCATTAGCTTGCTGATTCTGAGAAGAAAGTTCCACAGCAGTGAATTGTTAAAGAAACCTTCTGATCTCTTCTCTTCAGAACCCCAAACACTGAATTCTCAGGAGATCTACTTTCTGGTGGCTGTGAAAAATGCAGTATGTGTCTACTCTGGATTTCTTATTTTAAGTTATGCGTTTGTATGTGTGTCTGTGCACATGGCTGCAGGTGCCCTCAGAGGACAAAGGCATCAGGTGCCCTGGAACTGCAGTTCTAAGCATTTGTGAGCCACCTGTCATAGATTCTGGGAACTGACCTAGAATCCTCTGGAAGTCTTAACCACTGAGCCATCCCTCCAGGACAAGCAGTAACTTTGTGTATGGGGCGGCAGATTGTGAGGGCAACTAAACCAGAGACAATTAGAATAAAGAACAAATCTCCCTTCTCTGAAAATCTACAATTAAATACCAGCTCTACACTACTATTCCTACTGATGTCCTAAAGAATGCATGGTAATTCAAATAAACTTTATTCTAGTTCAAATATGAAGCCCTCAAATACATACACACAGCCTACTTTGAGGATTTTCTCTCCAGTGTGGGAACTGTACCTTTTCCTGTTATCGTGAGCATTCTGGCATTCTCCCATTTTCAATAGTTCTCTATGTAAGTGCAATCTTTCCATTTCTATAATCCTCAGGAGATCATCACGTGACTGTAACTCATTCTTCACCTCCGACAATCCTGCTTCCATGGCCTGCATTAAAAGAATTTTTGGCATTCACTTTAGAAATATGGTGCACAATATATTAAAAAAATCTAGTCCCCAAGACAACATAGGATATTGCCATTGCTCTTGGGTGCCCACCGGATCCTGCTGCTGAAATAATAGTTGCAAGACACGGGGAAATTGAGCTGGTAGTTTGCTCCTTGCAGGACAGCTTTCCAAGTCCAGAATGTGCTCCACAGGCTGTTGCAGGAGAAAATGTGCCAATGGTGTTACTCAGTGGGAGACCCTGATGCCACCAACATATCAAGCAACACGTGCCTGCTGGTGCAATAGTGGCATGAACACTGTGGAGATGACTCTCACATACATACTATACTCTCTCACACACACTCACACATGAAAGTACCAAGAGGGCTTGTTAGGAAGAAGGAGAGATACAGTGAGGGATGAAGGGCCTGAGAGAAGGTAATGGTGGGTGAAAATGACTAAAATTCACCACATGTATGAAACTGTCAAATAATTAAAAATTAGCACCAATAAATCAATGTGCTTAATTTTAAATGAAGCATTTTTTCCTCGTTTGCTTGCTTTGTCTTACAGAATTCCTTTCACTCTCTGGACAAATCCTCGCCGAGCTCCTAGTATGTGCTCTGGGGCACAGATACTAATCGCCTTTAGAGAGTTCACCTTCCTGGATAAAGACAACAAATGACCAAACCACATCAATGCGGTCACCCTGTGTGCCAATCTGAAGCCCTGAAGGCTGAATAAAGTACAAAGTGAGAACTCTAATCAACACTGGTGCTTTCTGGTTAATAAAATACTAAGCAAATGACAGATAATCGAATGACCAAGGCCATAAACCTGCTTTCCTGGCAAAGCTGGCAACACGATGACTTAGGAACCTCATTCATCTCTTTCCCCACGGCAGTCAATGCTGAAGCATCTAGGAATACCGTGGCTCCACAAGAGGCCTGAGAAGTTCAGAAGTGAAGCAGAGGATCTGTACTGGAGAGAAAGGGCAATTGCATGGACAGGGATCCTCAGCAGGTGGGTGGGAGAAGCCAAGGCACAGTGAGAAATCAGTATCAAGAGGGAAGGAGGATGGGTGGAGGTAAGTTTCTGCCTTTGGGTATGGGGAGCTTCAGAGCCTGGCTGTCTGTTGGTGGAAGGGAGGAGGCATCAGGAGTGGGGATTCACACAAGTACACTGGCTGGCTTATGGCCTTGGTCATGTGATTATCTGTCATTTGCTTAGTATTTTATTAACCAGAAAGCACCAGTGTTGATTAAAGGTCACACTTTGTACTTTGTTTAGCCTTTAGGGCTTCAGATTGGCACACAGGGTGACCGCATTGATGTGGTTTGGTCATTTGTTCTTTGTCTTTGTCCAGGATGGTGAACTCTCTGAGGGAGATTAGCATCTGTGCCCCAGAGCACACACTAGGACCACAGGTCAGCAGTCTAGACTTGGGGCTTTCCCATCTCAAGTTCTATGGTGGTGCTGTGTGCCCATTTCAGGCACACCACAGCCTGTTGGAGGATCTTCTGCAGCCATGCTGGCAGTTCCCTAGGAATCAGAGGGTATTCCACAGGAAGTGGCTCCTGCAGCTGGTTTCTTACCCTCAGCAAATTTCCAAGGTTCATCTGTTTTTGTTTCTGCCTGAAGTATATCCTGTTACATGGATGTACCATATCCTGAGTTTCTGTTCATCAGTACACACTGCGGGTTAGCTCTACTTTTTGGCAATCATGAGCAATGATTCTACTTAAATGGTTGCAGTTCTCAGGAAGTTTTCTTAAAGCAAAAGCCTTCAATTACATGTCTTTCCCAAGGGCCAGGGTTTGGGAGGGGCTGATCACAATACTTAGCCACTCACATTCCTGGTGATTCAGAAATAAGTTTAAAAACAGGTTCAAAATGATGTCTTATGAGATTGGTTTAGGTATTATCTGCTTTAAAGAGTGGGGATTTTTCAGGTAGAGTTAAAATTTCAAAAACTAAAGAGACGTGAAACAATTAATTATACAGTAGGAAAGCAATTTACCGTAATGCAAAAGCTACCTGTTATGATATACAGGTGAAGAAGGGGCAGCCCGGGCTTTCTGCTTGGTGGAATTCCTACCATAGAACTTGAAGTGGGGAAGCCCCAACTCTAGGCTGGTGACTTGTGGTGTCAGGGTGACAGGAGTGGTTTGTTCTGTTTATAGAAAACAGATGAGTATCCAGGAGAAACATGAAGTGTAATGGTCCAGCACCACAGGTGCATGAATGTAAATTAAGATGTACATTGTACATGTTGGAAATAATGACAGATAAATAGGCAATTAGATTGTGGTTGACAGTATGATGTAAACTGGCTGCAAAAGTATAAGGACAACTGGAAGGATTTGTTGATATTGGTAAGTCTAGAATTATCTTCTTGCTTTGAATTCAATAAGCCCAAGTTGACATGAGAATTAATGGATGTTTAAAACTAGGAGGTAGCTTTGAAATTGATACAGTTTTGCATGAAAGTCAAATCAATTATTTGTGCATGTGTCAGCTATCTGGGAAAATGATTTTGTTGCTGGGAAAGTTTCAAGCGTGTCTGCAACAATTTCAGCACTGGAAGCTCCCTTTAATTTTGATATTTTATGAATCCCAAATATAGAGCAGGCATTTAGCACTGAGATGTAGGTATGTTGTCGGTGTAATATAGACACAGATTTTTGATGACTTAGTGTGAAAACTATAAGATCTCATTAATAACTTTTACATTTTGTTCATGTTTTAAACGACAGTGTTTTGATATACACATGTATTGGTTTGAATAAACATACTATTTACAATAAATTTACTTATTTCCCTCTAGTTCTTTAATGTGACTACAAGAAGATTTTAAACCCAGGTTGGGGATGGAGCTCGGGTGGGACCGTGCTTTATCTAGTGTGCATGAAGTCCTGGGTTCTGTCCTTAGTGCTGCAAATCCCGAGTGTGCTAATACACACCCAAACTCCCAGTTCAGGAAGGGGAGGATGAAAAGTTCAAGGTCACCTTGGCTGTATAGTGAGTTTGAAAGCAGCCTGGGCTACACGAGACCCTGTCTCAAATATCAAAATAATGAAACAGAACAAAAAGCAGTAACAAACACTCCAGAGTTTAAATTAGACCGACAGCTGGATTATATTTTTCTTGGACAGTGTTGCTCTAGTTCTTAGAAGTGTCTTAACAAGCAAATGAGAAGTTAACTTTGCCAGCATAGATGTTTGAAAGAGGCAGAACCACTGATTTTTGTCATTAATCTTGAATGGAGAATCTTGCACATTTAAAAACAGGAGGGGTGTGTAGGATAGTAAATAAACATGAGCAGTGGGATATGTGTGCTGACACATTTCAGGGTTGCAGAAAGACAAATGATGTGCCTGGAGAAGATGCAGACACAGCTGGCATCTGCGACATATTAAATGACAGCAATTTAAATAGGGATAGTTGTCTTTTTGCATTTATATGCAAGATGTGGAACATTCTGTCAGGTGGCTAAAAGGAGAGGACAAATTTTTTCACAAATGCCTATTATGGTTCCAGTATTATTTACCTCTACTAATCCTTAATTGATAAAATGCAAATTTTGTAAAACAAATCTAAGGCCCATCTGTTTAGTTGGGAACTTGTCTAATGCTCTGAAAGGAGCACTGATTTTAAACCTTCAAATTAACTGGAAAGCTTAAACAAGGAATTCTCAGCATTCACTGAAAAGGACAGGTCATAAGTGTCAGCAGGAAATGAAACACGGGGAGGAGGGAAAAAAGCAGGGGACTTGGTGCTTTTTCCAAAGAGAAATCGTGAAACTTTTGAACCAAGTTACTTTTCAATTTTCAAAAATATTTTTATTAGGACAACAGATTTTTTTCCTCTTGAGCATGTTCCACAATCACTAGGTTTGCTTTTTTAATACCTGTAACTTATATGTGTGTATGTGTGTGCACATGCACAAGCTCATGTCTGTGGTATGTGAGTGCACATGGGTATGTAAGGAGGACAGAGATGGACCCTGGGTATATTCTATTGCTCTCCACTTTGTTTTATTTTATTGAGAAAGGGAGACAGGGTCTTTCACCAAACATGGAGCTCACTATCCAGCAAGACAGTCTAGCTAGCAAAGCTCTGTGGATCCTTAAGTCTGTCCCAACCCACTCAGCAAGCACTTTGGGGAACAGACTTGCAGGGATCAGAGCCAAAAAGGCCCCAAGTAGAGACAAAACACAAAGTTCTTCAGTCCATGCAGTGTGAACTGAAGCCCAGAGCAGAAGGTTTTGGAAGGACCTATAAAGATAATCTGCTTAATCACTGAGTGTGATCTGGCACAGGTTTCACCTGTGAAAACAGCAGTGAAATGTATGCTCACATTGACTTTAAACAGAAGGTAGGTCCAGTGTCCCATCCCAGAGAAGGAGAGAATCCTGCTGAGAGAAAACCAGCAGTTTTGCAAATAGCCCTCACAGGCAGGTGGGTAACTAGTAAACTGAATACTAGGAGACCCTGGCCAACCTCCAGGAAGACAATGATTAATCTTAAACTATGACAGAACCAGGGAAGATGCCATCACACCTGTCCTACATCTGGAGGATGCCTGGCTTCTTCAGTGTCTAGTATTTTCAGTTCAATCTGGTTTGTTTGTTTATATCCGTATTCAAATTAATGTTAGAATAATGCCTTTCTCCAGACAAAACTGGAGTTTAAGATGGGGGAGATGCAGGTCTCTTAGAAATATCACTGGGGAAGAGAATGTGGGAGCCTTGTGATCTGTCCCCTCCCAAATGCAGAGGAAGAGGGCATGGGGGAGAGCAGATGTGATGCAGATGTTTCAGGACAGTTCTTTAGGTGACACTGCAGTGTGGGGAAGAAGGGGCTGGCCCAAGACTAGGAAATGTTCCTGAGAGTTGAAGAGCAGAGTATCTCAGAGAATCAGGTCTGCTTAGGTAGTGAGCTTTAGGATGGGGAGAATGAGGGGAGCTGAGTGATGGGTTAGCTGAATGAAGACAATGGTAGAAACATCTGGAGGTGGGAAAGGAGGACTAGAAGCAGAGAAAGACTGGTAAGGAAGTTTCAAGTGTCTGAATTCACATGGGTAAGAAATGATTACGGGATAATAAGAGCTGGTTTTGAAGGGTGCTGTTACTAAATCTCCCTGCTCATTGCAAAAAGTAGAAAGAAAACAAAAAATGGCTTAAGGAAGACAAAACTGGGTACATACTTACCAGTCTATAAATCCGACAGTGTCACCACAACCTTCAGTTCCAGAAGACCGTTCTGCAGGGGTTTATGACCAAGTGTGATGATCCATTGGTGGGCCAAAGGCTTGCGTGCTATTGCCTTATTCTCCAAAGAGTTTGTATGAGCCAGGAGGTTGAAGCTTTGGGAAATGGGGTCCATTGGACTTCCAGCCTGTCCTCCTTCCCCTTTGCCATGGGCCATGAGGTTTTAGTTTACCCTGATCTCCTATCATGATGTTGTGCCCCACCACAGGCCATTCCCAAACCATGAACCTAAAGGAACCTTTAATCTTCATGGTTTACCCAGAGTGCTTTGGCTACAATGGTGGGAAGTGGACTAGCATGGAGAGCTCCCAGTGCTAAATCAAAGAGTAGCTCCATGCCTCTCACCAAAGTCTAACCCTGAATATAAGCCTGGAGGGGAAGAAGGTGGGTGGCCACTGGGGTATGGTTTTTAGGCACAAAGGTTTTTGACGGCTGTTCCGATGCACGGGTGATAATACACATTGTCACTGTGCTATTAAAAAACTCCAGAGGCTAAGATACCCATGAGATTACTGAATTTACTCAGGTGAGAATTACTTATGGAGGGAGCTCTGACCTGAGTTGACAGTGCAGTAGTAGAAATCTGTCATAAAACTGTCCGTATCAGCTGGCATCTGTGTAGCTCATCAATAGCTGGAAATGAAGCTGAAAGCATGGACCCTCACCTGGCACTGCCTCTGGCACATCTTCAGTTCTTGCAGAAGCTTCTGGTTTTCATCCTGTAACTTGTTCCTGCTCAGTGCTATTTCACTCACAGCCGATTTTAACTTTTCAATAATGAACTCATCTCTTTGGCTTGCCTCACAGCCAGGATCTGAGTCACACATCATGTGAGGGTTCTCAGGGCTGATGTCCTCTGGGCATTGCTTCTTACCATTTAGCTGAGTTTGGTAATTTTGTGCCTGTTTCTGAGAAATATGATAACTCCATAAATTGATTATTTAGGCTTCCATACAGGCAAAGAAGTAAGAGAATTAGTAAAGATATCTTTTAGTATTAAGCTTGGCCTATACAGTACAGTGTTATGCTTGTTTATAACTTCAATTTCAGATGATGTGAAGAAAAGATGCATTTGCATAACTTTGGAGCAGGGAAGGGGTCTGGAGGAGGACAGATCTCATTAATCAACAAAGACAATCTAGAAGCTATAATAAAAGAAAAATATTGATTCAATTACATAATAGTTGAAAATGTCTCTATGGTAAAGAAATAAAGACCAGAAACAGATTGAGGAAAAAAAAAACAACAAAAAAACAACAGTTGCTAACACATAACTGGTTTTAGTAATTCCTAATGTGCAAAACCTCTATGTTTTGATAGGAAAAGCAAGTGACACAAACCAAATGCACAGAGCGTGGGGGAACAATGCTAACAAGTGCATCAGGACATGCTCAGTCACACAGGGGGGTAAGGACATGTGAAACAAACCATACAGACATAAACTTTGTTTTGTGTTTTGTTCGTTTTTGGTGAGTCAGATTCCTACTATGCGAGGCAGGCTTGCCTCAAACTCATGAGCCTCCTCTCCTGCCTTTGGCCCCCAAGTGCAGGGTGTAAGCCCATTGAACCAATCAGACCTCTCCCCCAAGGACTTCTAACTGCCAGGTTCCACCCACAGAACACTCTAACTGTCCTAACTGCTGGACCCTGACCCCACCCTACAGAGTAACAAAGCCCAATCTCTGGACATGAAATCTCACCAATCTCCACCCTGGAAAACTCCACCCTGAAAAGTTCCCCCCTCTTCCCAAGAAACTCTCTCTATATAAGCCCTGTATCCTGTTCAGTTTACTGCTATTTCTCTCCCAAGCAGAGGTAGCCACCCTTCTGATTTTTTTCCTCTCAATAAATCTCTTGTGTGAGGTTTGTTGTTCGGTGTTGGCTGCCAGGATACCTTTCCATCTGAGCTGTAATGCTTACACAGGGATTGTCCAAACTACCTGGAAGCATATGTTGTCTAAAGACATAACAACACCAGACTTTGAGACACAGAGACTAAAATCATGGTCACAAAGTGCTCATGCACATGACTGTGCTGACATTAGACCCAAGATGACTGCTATCCCTCAGTTCACACTTCCATGAGTAAGTAGATTATTGAATACAAGGATGGCAGCAATTAACTTCTAATTGTATTTTCCAATTTAGACAATATAATTTAATAGTAATAATAATAAAATTTCATTTTACCTGGAATTGATTACATTTTTCAGATAGTAATTTCTGTTGAGCATCCAAAGATACTAGGTGAGTCTGATAGAGGATCTCTTGTTTGTCCCATTCCCTTGACTTTGTTCTAAACTCCTTTTAGAAGAGGGAAGAGGGAAATAAACAAAATTATTATACACTAAAAGTACAGCGAACAGAGTTTCTTTCCTTTGTGTATCTTCATTATGAGAAAAAATGTCTATTCTTTACCTATTAGGAAAGTAAACAAGAAAATGATGGAATTACACATTAATTGATTATTACAGGCTCTGTGTCCTACATCTGAATCACTTGGAACAGGGGAGTTTTGTTTCAGATTTGGGATTGGCATATTCTTAATGAGATGCCTTGGTGATGCTGTCCAAGTCTAAACACACATTCAACTGTTTCACACACCCCGTGTGTACTCTGCCAAAAGGTGATGTTATGTGCTATGTTTGATATACCCATGCTGTGGCCACCCATATTACTTGTGGCATTGTGTCATCGCTCAAAAAGCCTGGGATTCTGGAGCATTTGGGAATAGGAGTGCTTAACCTGTATATTCCAGTTTTCTTTGAGGAAATTATAGAATTTTTAACATACAAAGAAATAATAAACATATTGAAAGCACAGATCTCTCATATGGCAAAAGGAGAGTCAAACAACCTTCAGCATCAGCTGGCCCCTCCTATCCTTTCTCAGATGTTTCTCCCTTCCTCATTCGCAACACTTAGTCACTGGCCATTTGCTTTCAGTACTCAAGAGGCAGGGGCTGGGAGCTGGAGAGATGCTCAGAGATTAAGAGCCCAAACTGCTCTTGCAGAGAGTATGCAGCTCCAGGGGATCTGCCATCTCTGGCCTTAGCAGGCATCAGCATTCACAGGCATAACCCCCATAATTAAAATAATTCATTAAAGAGATGCCCTTTCTCAAGTTCTGTGTGATCAGTGTTTTGCCTCGTAACTACATATATTGAAACATAATGCTCACTGTCATGAAAGTGAAAGTTGGGCGTCCAGGAGGTTATTGAGTTATGTTCCTAGAGCCAGTGTGAGCTGGATTAGTGTCCTTGTAATAAAAGATTAAGAAATACAGGGATCAGGCCAGCCATGGTGGTACACATCTTTCATCCCAGAACAGAGGCAGGCAGATATCTTAGTTTGAGGCCAGCTTAGTCTAGAGAGCAAATTCGAGGACAGCCTGGGCTACACATAAGAAAGAAAGAAAGAAAGAAAGAAAGAAAGAAAGAAAGAAAGAGAAAGAAAGGAAAGGAAGGAAGGAAGAAAGAAAGACAGGAAGGAAGACAGGAAGGAAGGAAGGCAGGTAGGCAGGCAGGCAGGCAGGCAGGAAGGAAAGAAGGAAGGAAGGAAGGAAGGAAGGAAGGAAGGAAGGAAGGAAGGAAGGAAGCCAGGGGCCTGGGAGACAGCTCAGCTTGCAAAGCATTCATTGTGTAAGTCTAAGGGCCTGAGTTCAATCCCCACCTATTGTATAAAAATCCTGGATGGTGCATCAGTGCTCATCTGTAATCTCAGTGCTGGGAAGGCACAGGCAGGGGGATCTGGGTCCAGTCATTCTAGACAAACAGGGTCTCAGTGAGAGATACTATTTCAGAAAAGCAAAGTAGAAAGAGATGGGAAGATATCTGATGCAGACTTCTGGCTTCCACACATGCACACATTCTCATGAACACACACACCCATCCCCAACAAAAGATAAGTATTTCCTCCCATTCTCCCTATTTTCTGCTGTACAACCAGCAGGTAACTGTTGAACCAAGAGGAGACCCTCATCAGAATCTCACCATTGGCCCTTTGTCTAAGCTACCCAGCCTCTGCATTCTGCTGTAGTAGCCTGAGCTAATGTTGGCTTTATTGGCCCCTGGCTTTGAAAACCATTGTGAAGCTAAAATCAGCTCAGTTGGGGAACAGAGAACACATCTTATCTTGTACTTTATTCCCATGTATCAGTTGGGGAAGAAAATGTGGGACTAGCTGGATATAGTGTGCTTTGCTGCTCAAGTGCCCACTCAAGTAATGCAGTGTAGAGCACCATGGTACAATGCAACATGGAGAGCAACGGACATGGCTTCGGAGGTGCCAGAGATGTCCCTGCATCTCACTTCTGGCTGGGCTGGTTGCTGCAGTGTGCCTTTCTGTCCAGGCTTTAGAAGACTAGCATGGAGGACTGTATGCGCCAAGCTCTGCTTACAGTCCCCGGTTTGGAACTTCCATGACTAACCCCCTGTCCCACTTTTAAAGGAATATACAGTAAAGGAGCAGCATACACATAGTTTATATGTTTATATATTGTTTAAGCCATTTACAGTACCCAAGTACAGTAAAACTGTCACATAAAAGCCACCGGGATAGTTTTCCTATTATGTCAAGTTGGAACAAGTTGTGTTTGGCTGGAGTCCTTTAAAAATGGCTGCAGGGACTTGCTAGGCTATGCTGCACAAAAAACATGTTGATGCTGAGAATGCAAACTGTCGTGCTTAGAATGAGAAAAACAGTGCTTTTCATATTTCCTACACAGAAATGATTTTGAAGAATATTTGGGAAATTTAAATATTTTTTTTAATATAAAAGTCCTAATCAGTGAAGGAGGTCTGTAAGTGAGGAAGACTTTATAGTAATTAAAGGCAATCTGAAATTAAGTGGAGGGAATATGTCTGGGAAATGCAGGCACACACTTCACTGTCTAGGTGCATAAAAAGATCTTATGACAAACTCTATTAGGGTAATGGGACAGTCCACTTATGGACTGATTCCGACAATCAATGATGTAAATTAAGAATGAGTCCTCAGTAATAGTTACACATTTATAAAATTAGGTTCCAAATAGGTAACATTTAAAAATCAATGCAAGGTAGATATCAAGAATTTGATTTTCATATTTATGATGATGCCATGAGGAAACCCATTATTTTATATGCTAACTTTAGGAATTAATTAAAATATTTCTAATTAAAAACAACTCTTTGGGGAAAAATAGCAAAAAATAGAATAAGATTGGCTTAAACAGTAAATATGTTTTCCTTTTTTAAATGTTTCACACAGGATCTCATTGTTCAGCCCAAGCTGGCCTTGAACTCGAGGTCCTTCTGCCTTCACTTCCCAAGTACTGAAATTAAAGGTATGACTCACTTGTCTAGTTTAGAAAATATCTTTTAGATAATAAATATACTTATCATCACCTACCTAACACCTACAAATAACCTTAAATATTCCCCAGAATGCTTTAAGAGGAGGCAGTAGCATTAACCTTAGTTCATAAGGACTAAAAACAAGCATTGATGAGGTCTAGGATGGCTAGACAGTATCACAGACATATCAGTGGGAACTGATAACAGTTCAGATTCCTCCAGTAATCAGAGATCCATCTTTCAAGGTTAGGCAGCAAGCACGATGAATTCAGGAATGTGGGACTTCTTGAAGGTCAGCCCAGGGGAGTCTCCCAGTCCTCCAGGGGGCAGTCTTAAGACTACAAAATTTTCTCTGAGCCTTTTAGATTGAGAGTGGGTCATGGTCATTAAAATGAGCATTTCTGGTGATAACTGGGTTATTAGTTTTTGGTGGTGGTTGTTATCTTAAAAGGGCCCTTATTCTGAACCCTGAGAAACAGTGTTGAGTGATGTGTCTGTGACTCTACAAATTACACAATGATCTTAACTTTTTATTAGAATTTTTTTCCATATTCACATCAAAGTGGAGAGTAACCCTAATCCTGATCTTTACCCAGTTTTAACTTACACTTTACCCAGTTTTAACTTTCACTAACAGCCTGGCTCATTTCCCACTCTTGTTCAAGTATTTTAAGGGGACTTTCTGAACTCATGCATTTTCACCCCTAAATGTGTCAGCGTGTAGCCTCAGGTGCTGTTCCTTGAAGCTGTCCACTTTGGTTTTTGACTGTGTGTCTCACTTGGCCTGGCTGGCCAGTGTGCCCAGGGATTCACCTGTCTCAGGCTCCTTAGTGCTGGGACTACAGGTGTGCATCACCATGCCCAGCTTCTAGAATTAGTCTGGAGCTTGCGTCCTTGTGCTTGAGACAAGCACTTTACTGACTGAACTGTCCCCCAGGCACATCAGCCTAATTTACTAATCAAAGATGGAACTTCCTGAGGCTAACATGGTCTAAATGTCACAGAGTGATCAAGAAGTAGGGTAGGTGATGGTCTGCGTTATAAGCCATGATTTTCCCACTGCACACACACTGTCATAGTGATATTACTATGGCATTGAATGCGCTTGTTCTAAAGGAGAACATGTTCCATGTTCAAAAACAAGAACAGCCATCTCCTCCATGCTATTTCCAGATGACTGTAAGAAAAACAGCTATGTTGGTATCCAAGTTATACTGTGTCTACTTAAAACTCGTGCATAAGTATAAACATATTCACGAGGATGTGTGTTGTCAGAAACATGTATATGAATGCACTTTCCTCCCGAAGCCCGCAAAGAGCCAACCAAATAGACAATGGGTGCTACTATAGGGTGTTCTGACTTCCATGTCAAGAAAGGGTTAAGTTCTCCAGAGCCTGCGTTAGAATACCCCTTGAGAAGCCAGCCAGCCTGGGGGAGGCTGGGAGCAAGTATAGGGATTTCCTTGAGTGCCATTCACTGGGTCACAGTGGCTTTATATCTGAAGAACTCTTTCTTAAGGAGCAAGTGTAGAGTCTGTGGGGCTTTTGAGGTTAGCCCCAGGCCTTCTACCACACTGTCTAGTTCCATGGATGTGATCTCAAACTGTGATTCTCTCTGCTTTTACAGAAATTTTGGAGCAGGAGTAAGAAAAAAGAGCAAGGTAGTGATGTGTGAAGACAAGGAGACAGAAAGAAGGTCAAGGACAGGCCCAGTGGGAGAATGACAAGGACGAGAAAGGCCAAAGTTCCCTAAACTGTCTCTGACCTTGGTCACTGGGAGACGCAGGATCGTTCTGATCTCATGAGTAGGAGAAAATGAGACTGTTGGCTGGGGATGGGTCGCTCGGCTTAGGACCTGAGGAGAATGAAAGAAACTGAATAGGGTAATACAAAGGTTAAGGAGAAAGTGACCCCCAAGCCGTGCTGGAGCCCAGCAAGCCAGATGTCAGGGGCTCAGGGAGATTCAGGATTTTCTGCAAGGGTTCTCAAGAACACATGGAGAAAGATGGCTGTTTTGTGGTTTCCAACGCTATACCATTAAGAGGGTAAGAATAAAGGTCTTGGCAATATACTGAATCTTTTCAGAGATGGATTTTAGAAGTTCTCAGTGACATGGGACAACTTAAATGGAGTGGAATTAGGCCTTTAAACAAAACAAACCAAAACCCCAAATACCTGGGACTTCAGCCCCTGTTCTGAAAACAGTTTTGAGGCTCACTGAGATTTAGTACCTAATAGTTAAATGGACGTTAAAAGATTTATTAGGTATTCTATTTAACTGACCCTAGGGTGCCCTTCAATTTCATTCAACAGTTGTGGAGTCTTTGTTCCTTTATCTATTTATTTATTTTAGCTCTCCCAATGTGTGTGTATGTACGTATGTATGTATTATAAATCATAGTTATTTTTGAATTCACTAAGTGCCTGAAGCTGGAGGTGCACTAAGAGGCCATCCTGGGTGCCCCGTGCCTGGAGATCGAGCCCACTTCCCCAGCAAACTTCAGAATACAGGGACGGGGAACGCCTGCTCACCTCCAGCTTCTGGTTCAAACTGTTCAGCTCAAAGGGTATTTCTTCTTTGCTGGGGACCTCTTTTCGGTGAACTTGGCTTTGCTTCATCTGGTGTAATCTCAGTTTTTCAAAGCTATTGGTTAGCTTAGAAAACTGCAAATGATAGGAAATAGTACCCGTTACTTACAGCTGGCCTTCATAGTGTTTTTTTTTTTTTTTTTTTGTCACACAGCTCTTCAAAAAGGTAAGTCATGATTAGAAAGTGCAGTAAAACTTAAATGTCCCAATTAGTGAGGATGGAACCTGCTATTAAAACTCAGTTACTGAGGCTCAACAAGATTCTACATCTGTGTATGTGAATCTGGGCCTTCATTAACTGTGCAGTGAGCCGATGACTCACTCAATGATAAATGTTTTGTTCAGTTTTGTGTCAAGTGTATGTAGACAGCAAAGCTAACGGTTAAAAAAAAAAAAAGCCCACAAATTTTCCTTACTTTTTCTTATTGCCATCTTGTGTTGACAACTTTAATCTCAACAGATCAGTTGATGTAACTGCGGCTCATCCTTTCATGTATATCTACAGCATGGGGTCCTAGCTTCTGGGGAGATTTCAGTGTCTGTTCATTGTTTCCACTGATGCTTTTTGTGCTGTAATAGCTACAGAGGTAGCTAAGCCATGGCTGACAGACTCAGGTCCATCTCACCTGCGTCTCCCAGCTCGTTCTTGAGCTGTCTCTGTATGTTTGTTGAAAAGATAATCTCTTCTACTGAATCATCTTGGCAGCACATCTGCTTTAGTTTCTTAAACATAACGTGCTGTAGTTTTGTCTTTCTTTTTACTTTCAGCTTCCCTGTGTAATCATATTTTAAGGGAATTCCTTGAACAGCTCATTGAGCTGGGTCCTGTTTTTGTGTATCTGGCACTCTTTAATTTGTGTGGTTAGGCCATTTTTGTTTAATATAATTATAGCTATGCTCGATTGAAGCTAGGCTTCTTGTGTTTTGTTTTCTGGTTTCCTCTAGCTTGTGGCTTGTTTTTACTTTCTGGTCTTCCGGTGGCTCACAGGGGGTATTTTTAAGGCTGCGATGAGTTGTAGATAGTTTTGAGTGTGTCTCTTTACATCATTTTCAGCCGCTTCTTCAAACATCAGATTATATGCACACACCTTGCTGTGGTCTTCAGGTACCTGTTACTTCCCTAGTTCGAAGATGGAATGCTTATTTTCTTTTCATCCTGACTCGATTATAAACAAGAATATCACATATTTTTGATACATACCCTGGAAACTACATTTGCCTTTAATTTTTTTTTAAATCAAACAATTAGCAAAACTCAAGAGCAGAAGCGAAATCTGTGGCCAGGGATGCAGGATTTTACACCAGAGCTTTCCTGTGAAGAACCTCTGGTAGCTATTATGTTAGGGTGATGTTACTGTTAACAGAGGCACTTTCCCTCCTCTGACTGTGCCTTGGTTTTCCATCACTCCTAAGGATATTTTCTTTGGGACAGAATCCCAGAGTCGACTGTTCTGCTCTTGTGACCTTTCTGTTCCTCCCACGAGAAGTCACTGCCATCCAGATTGCTTTTCCCTTCTGTAAGACTTGTCACTTTCACAAGCTTCTGAGGTGGTTTATGTTTTTTTTTTTTTGTCTGTTATATAATTCTTTGGGTTTATCCTGTTTGGGATTCACTCACCCTTTGGTCAAATTTTGGGGCATTCTAGGCACCTTTCCCCCTTTTCCTTTCCTCCTGTAGTTTTAATGACAGGAGGAAGCCCCATGTCCCTCAGGCCTGTGCCCTTTTAGTGTCCCTCACTGTGCAGTCTGGAAATTTCCACCCGAGTCCTTTCCTCTTGTCTTCTCCATTCCACTTCTAAGACGTCTATTGAATTTTTCAGTTTGCTTTTTCTAATTTTCAGTTATAAAGTTTATAATTTTTTTTGATATTTTAACTTTTTTGCTTGAATGGTGTGTGTGTGTGTGTGTGTGTGTGTGTGTGTGTTTGTATGTGTGTGTATGTGTGTGTGTATGTATGTGTGTGTGTGTGTGTGTGTGTGTTTGTGTGTGTGTGTGTTTTGAGACAGTTTCTTTGTGCAGCATTGTGTCCTAGAGCTTGCTCTGTAGACCAGGTTGACTTTGAACTCCAAAGTGCTAGGATTAAAAGGTATGTGCCATCACCACTCAGCTAGAATGTTAAAATTTTTTATCAATTTTAAGCATGCTTGCAAATGTCCACTGGATGATCTTTATGACCACTGCCTGTCAGATTATTCTAATTGTGTCATTGACATTTGCTGATTGTGTCTCCTTTTACACTGAGATCTGGTTTTCGTTATTGAGTGATTCTTTGTAGGAACCTGGAAACTTGGTGACACTGTGTCTCAACACTGTCTTCAGACTATGTTGCAACAGCAAAAATGGAAGGCCCTGGCCACTGCTAGGCAGCAGGGGAAGTCCAGGAGCCAAGGGCGAGTGCTCCTCATTGTACCTGAGAGGAAGGGGAGTGCCAAGGATCCTCACTGGTGTCACGCTGACTGCACTGTGACTGGAGGGCATGGGTGCCTATTACTGCTTCCCATACAGACTTCAGCAGAGGTGGGATGAGGTGAATCTTTGCCTTGTTGCTTTACAAGGCTTCTTCTGACAGCATCTTCAGGAACAGGAGATGAGCGTCTCATTATCTACCCACAAGGCAGTTGTAGAAATCCTGGGGAGGTCTTATTGAGGTCTGACATTAGTAATGGTCCTCCCCCTAGCATTTGGTCTTCTTGATACTACTCAGGCAGGGAGGCAGGAGGGTGGGGCTCTATCTGGGAGGGGGTAGAAATCTAGGTTTTCTACCCAATGTTTGTTGGTGGACCAGGGCTGTAGTTATTTTTCTGTGGTATTTGGCTACTTTTGAGAGTTTTTGTGTTGGTAGGTTTGCTGCGTTCTTGGTCTTTTCCTGCTACAGATGACAGGATTTCCTTGGGCTCTGCCCACTGTTTGTCTTTCTGTACCCATTACTGTGTCTGAACTGTGTGACAATGCTAAAACAAATCCCAGAGAGCACACTGGTGTCCCGAGTTGGCTCCCAAGACCCCTAAGCAATCCATCTCTTCTCCCTGCTTTCTACCAGGTACACATGCTGTCTTACAATGTCCAGGGCTTTCAGCTGTGCTGAAGAGGGCAGAGAAACACACAGCCAGTCTACCTGTCCAGCAGCTTCAGACATACCCACACTGGGCTGTCAGGTGAATTCAGATTTGTGTTGCTATATTTGTATGAGGGAAAAAAAAAACAAGATTGATTGCCCTAAGTTTTAGATGCTTCTGGTCTCAGAAAACTGTGTGCAGATTCATAGTACAAGCTGCCTTCTCATGGCACATACCTGAATTGCAAGCAAAATATAGACAGCTAGTCGGAAACATTCTGTAATAACAGTTAAGTAATGGGTTCAAATATTTCCTACTCCATTTTTAATGGCTGTATCCCCTTTATAGCACTTAAGGAGGAGCATCGGATACTCCAGGCTCCCTTAACCAGGTTATTACATATGAACTCTTTGCTTTCCAAGAAACGTTGGTGGTCAGAGTTCACAATCACACCACACACCCTACTGATTCCTTTTCTAGGTTAAGGACTCAAGCAGCTGCTGGGCCTGGGATGTTGAGGTGACTCCTGCCCTATGAGACTTTTTTTGCTAGGAGACAAGACTTTGGGGCAAGCCTCGTGGGGAGCTGCAGTGATGGGTGACAAAGAAATTGGTACCCTCTCACAGCATAGGCAGAGGCATGCCATTTATAAACAGCCACCAGCAGCAAGGCCAGCTCTGTTCTTTCAGCTACGTAATTTCTCACTCACTCACTTTCTGCTACTTACTTCATAGTATCAACCATCCATATTTTTAGGCTGCAGTGGAAACCCCAGAAATAACCATAGAAGAGAATTTCGTTTTTTGTTCTCATAACTAATAATAATCATAAAAAATAGCCTCTGGAGAGACAGAAAGTTATTTGTCTAGTGCCCTGTCATAGGGAAGGCCATGCAGATGGTATTTGAGTTGACAGCCTTGTAGGAGAGACAATCAGGACACAGAAGACAATGGCAGCCAGACATGAACATGCAATTAAGATACAAGAACATTTGCTTATATGCAAAGCATTTTTTTAAAAAATTAACATATCATAGGTCAAAACATGTAATGTTACATTTAACAGGTTCTCTTACTTGAGCTTTCAGGGCTTGTAGCTGTCCTTCGTAGTTCTGCGTCATCATTAAATTGCATTTTTCTAGACTGTCCAACTTCTGTCGAAGTAACCCCACCTGCATTAAAAATAAACTTTAAATTAGCTTTTTTCCTGAATTTTACCTTAAAAAATCAGAAAATGTGCAAAGAAGAAGTGCAATCCAAGTTAAACTGCTGCACTGAGCCAAGAGTAAATATTTGTCCTGCAGTTCTTAAAATAACTACTAATAACTGAATTCACAGAAAGCAAACATCTCTAGCCCGGTCCACTGGCTGTGTATTAGGATAGCATGGAAGTATATTTAGCAAGAGATCCTTGTCACTGTTGCATTTTAAATTAAGATTTAGACTTTACTCTGTATGATCTGTTTGGCAGGCTGTGCCATTGCTGTTCATGTAGAACTTCTACTAAGGTAACTCAAAGATTTTCTTTTGGTCAGGTTCCATTCCTTACCAGTTTCATGGCCAATGGATAATTGTTGCATTTTATAAAAACTAACATATTAATGAGGAAATAAAAATGTTTAAGAGCACTTATTAAGGGTTTGCATTACTCTGTTTAAATGCGGATGAGACACCTACTTATATATCTGTGTCACTGTAGGTCCTTGCATATACCAGGACCATTGGACCTGCCTTTCGAGCCAAGGGAAACCACAGCTACACCCACCTGCAGAACACCAACGCCCTCAGCTTTGCCAAAACTCAAACCATCCATAAGTCCACAGAAAGAGCTGGAAAGTGGCTGATGAAAACTTCTGCGATGACGTATGATTCCTGACTCCCAAAAGAGTCCAGACATGTAGGTCTGCAGATGTTTTTCTGAAACCCCCAAGGTCTTTCACAATCTCCTATGTGCACCAGCTCAGGAGTGAGCAGTTACAGGAGTGGAAGGAAGCCATTCTAAGTGGGCACTACAGGTACACACCAGCACCCCCCCCCACACACACACAGGCACACACAAGAACACACACACACATACCTGCACACACCCACAGGAGAACAAACCCACCCATACCCCCATACCTTTGCACACACATGAGCACACACACCCACACACCTATGCATTCATGAGAACACTCACACAAACACAAGCACACACACACACACACACACACACACACACACACACACACACACACACTTTCATCAAATGCACTCTCCTTTGGCAATTAACTCTTGACATGCTTGTTCACAAAACATTTTCCAGCAGATCAGAAGCAGCAAACACTCCTGGGCTCTGCTGAACAAAGACAGCTTTGGTCTCCATGGCAGGGCTTCTGTAGGAGCCAAAGCATTTTTACTTTTGTTTCCAAACACTCTTACTTCACATGTACCTTAAATGTCTGTTACATTTATTGTCAGCATTGGTGTAGTGAGTGTCTCCATTAGTAAATATCTGATTTATCCCTGCATCTATTTGATAGCATACATTTAACACCAAGTTTGCTGACAGAATTGTAAGTGACAAATGAGTTTGGTGCGTGAACACTTTGCTGACATGTGTACTCAGTACCTCCTGGCCTTTCTGATCCAAGCAAGTCTGTGCATTGGCCAACTCTTGATCACGAAGGTCTAATCGTGTCTCTAAAGCCCGCATCTTTCTTTCCCAGTCCAACTTCTTGTTGCTCACCATGATGTCAATTTGTTCCATCAGTTCCTGAAGCTCTGCTTCACAAGGAGAAGCTCTGGTGAATGTAGAAAAGTGAGATAGCTTCACAAGAGGAAGATGGAGCAGGAAGGATCCCTGCATCATCCTGGGTAGCTTTGCTGCTTCCTCAAATGGCTCAATTGTTTAAATAGAAACAAACCTCAAAGCTTCAGGCTAATCCCTTAAGTAAAAAAAAGGTAATTCCAGAGACAATACTACCTGTCTCAGTCAGGATTTCTATAGCTGAGATGAAACACCATGACTAAAAAAGCAAGCTGGGGAGGAAAGGGTTTATTTGGCTTATACTTCCACACTGTAGTCCATCACTAAAGGAAGTCAGGACAGGAACTCAAGCAGGGCAGGATCCTGGAGGCAGGAGCTGATGCAGTGGCCACGAAGGGACACTGCTTACCGGCTTGCTTTTCATGGCTTGCTCAGTCGGCTTTCTTGTAGAACACAGGACCACCAGCCCAGGGATAGCCCCATCCTCAATGGGATGGGCCCTCCCTATTCATCATTAATTAAGGAAATGTCCTACAGTCAGATTTTATGGAGATATTTCTCAATCTAGGTTCTCTCCTTTCAGATGACTCTAGCTTGTGTTACACTGACATAAGACTAGCTAGCACATTACAGTTGTACTTATACAAAAAATATTGTTACCCTCCTATAATCCCAGGACTCAAGAAGCAGAGTCAAAAGGATTGTTCAGGCAGCCAATTAGACTATATAGTGAGTTTCAGACACTTATCAAAAAACAAAACAAAACAAAACTCAAAACAAACAAAACAAAAAAGCTAAACACACACACACACACACATACACACACACACATACACACACACACACACACACACACACACACTCACTCACAACCCCCCAAAACAAAACTGAAACCAAACCAAATCTAACAAACACCATTTTTTTAGAATATGCTAATTATTGTGGATATGGTAATTTGAACAAATGCTAAGTGCTTAGGGATCCAACAAGTGAAAATAGACTCACAGAGATGTCTGTCATAACTCTAGGAGGTGTGACAGAGACACATTGGGACGTCTGTCAGGTCCACAGTCACATAGCTTATCTGTAGAAGTGTCAGACATAGGCCTTAGCTTCCCGTCTGTGGAGTCTTTGTACCATGAAGTGAAAACAGGTCCTTCTACAAGAACTGATTTAAAATCTGTGGTACTGACCACAATAACGCACTCCACCCCCAATCCCGTGTTTCCTGAATCACCCCTGTACTGAGTGATGCTGTCTCTCTAGTTTATGCAGAGGGACTTCCACCAGCCTTGACATCTGCAAGGGGCTAAGTACAAAGTGTCACTTTGAAGCCTTCTCATGGTACTCCTGGACTAAGGCCCAAAGGCTCTTTCAATTTTCATTTAAACCTTAAACCCAAGGAGAGGAAGTATGTTAATTCTTCCACAGAGAGCATGACTAACTTTTAACTGGAGTGAAGATGTTGAGAAGAATCTTCATGAAACCCTGGCCTTTCATTTTTACACTGTCTTTTCATAACTACTTGTATACTCTTTGGTGTAAATAAACTTTATTTTCTTTCTGTTATATAGGCTGAGAAAGAAAGAACTGTTAGTCTTGCTCATCACTGCCTCACCATAACCCAGAGCAACACTCCAGCACAGAGGAAATGCTCCGGCATATGGTGTATACTTTAACATGTAGGTAGTGTTTCACCATGTGGCAAGTGCTCCCTCATGTGGGAAGTGCTCCAGGACATGGTCAACTGAAGGTGCTCAATACACCTCTGCAGTGAAAAAGGAAACTCTTTTTCTTGACATTTCTTTGGTATATAGGAATGCGATGAGCTAATGGAATTCATATACCGGCCCAACGGAGAGTGTAGAGTAAAGGAATCTACCCCACTTACACTGTTAAATTAATAAATGAGTGGCTTGTTTCCTGGCTATGATTATGGTATGATGAGCTAGGATACAAGACTCTCAGGGCAGAAGAAATTACACACACAGGCCTTCTAACTCACCTATTGTTCCAACATGTGCATTCCTTCCACAAGTAGTTCTTAAGAGAGTGTCTATTACACACAGCACTAAACAGACTCAGTAGGCCTTTGATAGGATACTGGTCAGTAACAAAGTATCAAGTGATCCCTACAGTTTGTATTCCTATATATTGCAAAAACACTGCAAAGATATACCCCAGCATAGGTCTGAGGTCCCTCCTGAACAAGTAACTGCCACTCTCTGAGATGATATCACATTAGCAAGAAGTGTTCTGTTTCACGGTGACTTCATTCCCACTCCCTAGTCCTTGATCCTGAGGTCATTCAGGACTTTCAACACAGTACAACCACACAGTACTGAGCCATTAATGTGTGGGGTACAGTTCTGGTTGTACCCTGTCTTCTCAATGGTCAGTACCAGAGTCTGGATATTCAAGTGGCTGGAAGCCAGACCCCATGACAGCAGACTTTGACCTGCATGTTCTGCACCAGCCAGGTCAGAAAGCCAAACCATCAAGTCTGCTGGTGTCACCAGATGTCATAGTATGGTGACTGAGTTTCCTTGATTTTTGTCCCCCTTCC
The DNA here is from genome assembly GCF_003668045.3 of Cricetulus griseus. Classification (NCBI taxonomy): domain Eukaryota; kingdom Metazoa; phylum Chordata; class Mammalia; order Rodentia; family Cricetidae; genus Cricetulus; species Cricetulus griseus. The sequence continues at coordinate 129,106,050 of NC_048597.1, forward strand.
CAGCTCAGAAACAACTTAGAGAAAGATAAATAGGATGCCTCAGATCTAGTTATCCTCTCTCTAACCTCTCTGTGCCAAGAGCCCTCAACCACAGTAAACCCAAAGTCTTTACTCTCCTACAAAGATTTTCCACATGTCTGCCTTGCCTCGAATCTGCAAATGCAGGTGCGATGTTCAGGCTTCATTGCCAACTTGACAAGACCTTAGAAACACCTAGAAAGCAAGCTCTAGGTGGATTGGTGAGGGTGTCATCAGAGAAGTTTAACTGAGGAGGAAAGACCTATGTTAAGCACAAGGAAGTTGACCAGGTTGAGTAAAAGAGGGGAGGTGAACCAGGAAGCCCACAGGGCACCAGCATTCATCCTTTTGTTTCCAGCTACAGAGAGATGCAAGACACCAGCTACACTGTCTCCCCATCATGACTCACTGAATTCCTTCAACCCACAAGACCAAATGTTCTTCCTTTGGTGGCTTGAAAGAGAATGGATTCCATAGGCTCATGGTTGGAGGAGGTGTGTCATGAGGGTGAGCTTTGAGGATTTCAAAACTTCCCCTCATCCCTCCTTAGTTCTCTCTGCCTCTTACTTGTAACTCAAGATGTAAACTCCCAGTTGTTCCTGCCACCATGCCTTTGTTCTTCCATCATGGACTCTAACCCTCTGGAACCATAAGCTCAATTAAACACTTTATTCTGTAAGTTGCCTTGGTCATGGGTGCTTTATCACAGCAATAGAACAGTAACTAAGACATACCCTCAGGCTGATTCTGATAGACATTTTGTCACAAAAAGTAGAAAAGCTAATTTTACAGAAAATTGTTACTAAGGAGTAAGGTCATTGCTGTGACCACCTGATCATGTGGTTCATAGGCCTTTGTATGTGTTTCACAGTTTGGGATTGCTAAAAGCAGAGTTTAATGGGCCATTCTAGAGGGTTTGCAAGAATAGAATGCTAAGAGAGATGTTGACAGTGGAGGTCAGGCTCTAGAGGTTTCTATTGATAGCATGTCTATATTCTGTAAAGAATAGGGCTTTATTCTGTTCATGTCCTGAGAACTTGAGTGAGGCAGAATTCAAAAGCAAAAGACTGTTTTGTTTGTTTGTCTCAGGACAGCATAGAATCCAGTCTGTGGTGTGGCTACTGCTTGTTGCTGATACATAGGGAGGGAGAGAGAGAGAGAGAGAGAGAGAGAGAGAGAGAGAGAGAGAGAGAGAGAAGGTAAATGTGCATTTGGTAAGAAAATTAGTGTGATTTTAAAACTGCAGCTTTAGTGAACTTTAAAATAAAAATTAAAAGTGGTGGTTTATTCTCCTTCATGTAGTTTGGCATGAGTGTTCTTTATATTATAGGATGTTATGTTATATTAAGGATTTTTCTTTACTTTCCCTCTTGGGTCCTTCCAACATTCCTCCCCCCTTAGTAGGTATTATATCTTGATTTTAGAAGTTGATTGAGGAGTCAAAAGGGAATAAAAAGAACTCTTAGAGTCATCAGATTTGGAGACTGGGTGGGCTGTGTTTGCTTCAGGAATGTAAACTCAATCTTTATCTTTGAGTTTATCTGTGAGAACAACTCACTAGAGAAGGCTCTTGGGTCAGGCCAGACCCTTCAGCATTAGGTCTTTGACATGGAGGTCAGAAGGGAGAGGGCAAAGGCCTGGAATAGTCTGGGATTAAACACTAGGACATGACATCTGGAGAAGAGAGAAGAGAACAGCTGATATCATGGTGGTTAGAGCAGCAGGGGTGGAAGAGGAAGTAAGTTTAGGCTGAAGGTGTGGGCCTAAGCCAATTTTTTGGCCATCTTGTCTGAGGGTTTCTATTACATTGTTTGAGTTTCTTGTGTATTCTGGATATTAACCTCTTGTCAAGATAAATAATTTGTAAACACCTTTGTGTGTTCTGTTGAGTATTATCTGTGTCCTACTGGCTGCCTGTATTCTGTCAATTGTCATCTGTGTTCTGTTGATTGCTTCATTTGCTAGGAAGAAACTTTGGTTTAGTGGAATTTCATCTGTTAATTTTTGTTTTCTGTATTTCCAGGGTTCTATAAAAAATCACTGCAAAATCAAGGTCCCCCAATTTTTCTTCTATGCCTTTTCCTAGTAGTATCCTAGTTTGGGGTCTTATATTTCAGACTTTAATCTTTTTGAGTTGCTATTTGTATCTGGTGAAAATGTAGATTCTTTCTTCTATATGGATATCCAGCTTTCCCAGCAGTTTATTGAGAAGATTATTCTTTCCCCATGTTTCTAGCAACTTGTAAAAATTCAATTGGCTGTAAATTCATGGGGTCATTTGTGGGCTTTGTTCTGCTTCATTGGTCTGTGTGTCTTTCTTTTCTTTTTCCTTTACTCTTCTCTCATACATAACATTCTGAGCACAGCCTCCCCTCCCTCCACTCCTCTCTTCCTCAGATCTACTCCTCCTCCATTTCCCTTCCAAAAAAAAAAAAAAAAAAAAAAAAGAGCAGGCTACCCAGAGATATCAACTGAACACAGCTTAACAAGTTACAATAAAACTAGGTACAAACCCTCATATCAAGGCTGGGCAAGGGTGTATCTGTCTTTATGCTGATGCCATGTTTTAGTGTGTTCCGAGGTACAATGACTCCTGACCTACTCTTTCTGCTCAAGATTGCTTTGTCTACTTAGGGTCTCACCACAGGGAGAATGATTATTATCAAGAGGAAAAGAACAAGTGATAGGGTACAACAAGAGAACCTTTGTGCGGTGTTGGTGGGAATGTCAATTAATGTAGCCATCATGGAAGTTTCTAAAAATCAGAATAGAGCTACAATGTGATCCAGCAATCCCACTGCAGGTTTTACACCTGAAGTGAACTAAATTTGCTTGTTGAAAAGGTACCCACAACCCAAATTTATTACTATTTAGAAGAGCCAGGACACAAACTCAAACCAAATGTCTTCCAGACCACCAGATGGCAAAGAGTGCATGGTACAAAGATGCAGTGGAATACTATTCAGCCATAAAAATCTATTTGCAGTCCTGACATTTGTAACGGCATGGATGGAGATGGAGGATGTTTATGAAGTAAAGTGCATCCTCACAGTCAGACACTTGACATCTATTCGTGTAGACTTGGAACATCTGCTCTCATAGATGCCAACAGCATGATGACCCTTACCAGACTGGGTGGAGGGAGAGAGGTGAGAGACAGATATGAAACTGTTGATGAGAGTTAGGTTCTGGTGTTTTGTGGCATAGCACAGTGAATATGGTCAGTGGTAAACACCACACACCTCAAAATGTGTAGGACAGACTAATCATTGTGTTTGTCAGTAGGAAACAATAGAAATTTAAGGTGACAAAACTGAGCACCCAACCATGCTCATTCTGTCTTGTGTGTACATGACTCAAACCCTCACATTGTACCCAGCCTCTGAATATGCAAAAATGTCATTTGTGAATACATAAATAAGAAATAAAAATAGAGGGCATAAAAGACATGTGGAAGTTTCCAGAAGTGATCAGGGTGATGCAGTTGGTGGATTCTTGCCTCAAGGAGTTTCTGTTTAGGGTCCTTTGTGTTATTTGTTTGACTGTGTCTCCCTCTGTTGCTCAGGCTGGCCCAGAACTCAGGATATAGCTCAGGTGGCCTCAGAATGATAGCAACCATTTTGCCTCAGCCTCCAGAATCCTGTGATTACAGGCCTGTGCCACCATGTCTGTTTTCATGTTCTGGTTCTTAAACAGACAGCTGAATAGCATCAGCCCAACTGTGATGACCTTGTGACATTATCTAAAGCAAGGCAGCTCTGAAAGTGAAGAAAACCACACTCGTAAAAATTACATCAGCGCTGTACTGGGAGGTAGTGAGGTATTCCATCAAACATGGGTCTGGAGCTTGGGAGAGAGAAAGAGAGGAACCTCATCATGTAAACATGGGAGGAAGGAGACAGGGAAAGAGCATCTTCCTTTAAGAGACATGGGATCATCTATCTGAAAATGAGTTTTCAAGGCTGGTGAGCAAGCTCGGGAGACCTTACCTTTGTCAAACTCTCTTAAGAAAACTCATTCTGAAATAGATTGTGTACTTGTTCCTCTGAGTTAACAGGCTGCTGCATGTAATTCCACCTTTCATAGGTGGCTTATGTCAGACACTGCAGCACATGCAGACACAGATGTAGACCAAGGGGACCTGGAGGTGACCAGAAGCTGTCTAACCAACTGCCATGATCTCATGGTGGTCAGTGTGGTGCCCGTTCTACTGGACTATGGAAGTGCTGTTCTGTGCAATCCTACAGGTTCATGCTTCATGGTTTCCTTCCTCAAAACTAATTACCGAATCATGGACATACTTTTCCTCAGGCACTTTCGTTGTCATCTAAACACATATTTATCATTGTCTTGGGTGTTTGCTGAGTTAGCAGTAGTCAATGCCTATTTTCATTGCCTGCGTGTGATGGAGGCACATGTCCTATCTAGTCCTCCTTTTCATTTGCCAGAAGCGTAATGGATGTGGAGGTGTTGCAAACATCCTCATTCTAATGAAGGGGTACATGAATGCATGAAGAAGGCCTGTTCTAAAGCCTTTGCCCTGGTGGTGAAAGGGAGCCCCTATCAGAGATGAAAAGCTCTATGATTTCCCAGCCTCACCATTGACATGAAAACAAAATATCACCTTTTTCTCCCTCTGAAAGCAGGATGGTATGTTAAAATGGACACATCACAGACATGCTCTGTAATAACTTTTCACATTGTGAGAAACCTTTCAGTGAACAGACAGGGAGGGGGCAGATGGAGAGGGGGGCAGACAAGGAGGGGAGCACACAGGGAGGGGAGCACAAGGCAGGGGAGCACACAGGGAGGGGAGCACAAGGCAGGGAAGCTCACAGGGAGGGGGGCAGAGAATGGGTGTCAGTTGGAAAGTGCTGGCCTCCTCTCCAGGGGAAACAGGAAGGTGTGTGTGGCCTGGGCCAGTCAGAAGTCACAAGAAGTCACTGAAGTCAATCAAAATGAATTTTCCATGCACAGAAAGGATGTACTGTTACTATTCATTGTGGTCCTGCTGTAGGGGCTTAGATCAGAAAAATCAGAATTTCTTTTTACCAAGTATAAATAAAACTGTACTTAACCCAACAGGAAACAAGCAATGGACGCTATGATTCTGTGTCTCCTGGGGGAAGGACCCTTGAGGGTTAAGAAGACATACGTAGAGGAAGCAGTGTCAGGGAGGACTTTTTGGAATTCGGATGGGAAGGTGCTCTTTAAGACTCAGCCTTTCTCGCTTCTCTGGAAGACGAGAAGAGTTCACTGGCATGTGCAGTGGCATCCTGATCTTTAGAACCCCTTTGAGTCTGTGAAAGAGACCCATTGCTCAGGAGTTGGTCAAATAATGAAGAGAATGTAAGAGACTCAACAGACGAAAATGAGGCTTTGGGTAAAGATAGATGAACCCACAAAACTGGCTTCTTTCTCAAGACCTACTAAAAAGAAGAAAACACATATTCTTAACCTGTACAGTTAAACCTACAAAAGGCAAAAATTGTGGGAATCAAGTATCAACTTGTGGTAGTTAATAGTGATTTTGAACTTGACAGGATCTAGACTCACCAGGGAGACAAGCCTCTGTGCATGTCTGTGAGGGGCTTTCTAGAGGGAAGGCCCACTAAGTGCTGATGGCACCATACCGTGGGTGGCTCCTGGATTGGCTAAGAAGTGAGCTCAGGGGCTCAAGGAAAGCAGTTCACAGGACAGAGAAGATGGGTAGGTCCAAAGAGAGAGACTTTTTTAAAAGATAATTTTTAAAAGATTTATTTTAAAACAAACTTTACATCTTTCTTCTATAGATGAAATCCCACTCCTACCCCCTTTTAAAGAAGGAAACCGTGGAGAAAAAAGAAGACTTCACAAATTTGTGGTGTCAGGATTGCTAACTCCAGGAAGTTAAAACTGAGCAGGTCTGGGAGCCCACAGGTGACTCAGTTTCCATCTGGAGTCTATTCTGACATAAGACATTAGAGTTCAAGCTTGCTTCTTTCAGTCTCCCTGAGAGCCATGAGAAAGTTCTGATTAAGCCCATGGAAAAGAACATATTATCTAACTAACAAGCTTATGATACCTCTTGAAAGGCACACAGAGATAGGGAATGCAGCTGCTTGCTGCTAGCAGGACTCACATGATAGTGAACCTGGCTGCTCCTTGATTCAAGGACAGTGCAGGGAGCTGGTTAATTGACTGTGCTGCTCTTGTTCTGCTTTGCCTCTAGTCTGTATATAAACAGGGTCTAAATTAAATTAAATTTAGGCTGTCCGGTGTGCTGAAAGGTGTGGACCAGGCAGTCCTCCTAAATCTATGCTGTGTTTCTGTCTCTGTTACTTTTATCTGCCTTTTGTCAACCCTCACACCCCTACTTAGGTAACCCAGCTAACTCGTTGTAGCAGGCTCCGACAAGCAGGAAGGAAAATTTATCCCAGTCAGACCTCAAGATGGATGTGACTTATAAAGTCATAAGAAGACTATTATGAAGACATATGGAGACTATTGATGCTACCAAAATCATGGCTTATTGGATGATAAAGGAGTGAAAAGTGTGTGTGTGTGTGTGTGTGTGTGTGTGTGTGTGTGTGTGTGAGAGAGAGAGAGAGAGAGAGAGAGAGAGAGAGAGAGAGAGAGAGAGAGAGAGAGTGACACACAGAGAGAGACAGAGAGAGAGACACACACACAGAGATGTCCAGTGTAAAAGCCAATAGACATTGCCCAAAACTAAAAAAATCAAGTAAAGCACATTATCTGAAGATACTGAGTTTGACACCAAAGGCCTTTGGGAGAGAGCTCCTGCTAAAGAATTGAAAGTGGTTGCCTTTTGGAGTAGAAAACTGGGTGGGCACCAACACAATTAGACTTTGTTTTGGTTTGGTTTTGGTAATGCACAGAACCAAATGGATTTTTGTATTGCACACACACCTTCCTCTTCTTATCAGTGTTTGATACATATTTGCATATTTATATAGTTTTAGATAGACACAAGCTCACAGTAGGTGCCAAATACTTGTTGAAAGCCGGCTGTTTCAAGAAACATGAGAGGAACAAGTTTCTGAACTTGCTAACACGTCCCTGGAGAACGATCCACAGTCACTGGCTCCTTAGCAGCATGAGAGTCGGTGGCCTCTGTGCTCTGGAGACCAGGGAACACAGTGTCTGGCCACGTGCCTACCAGGATGAGTGACAGTCCTTCAGGACAACTGTGGTGTGCTCATTAACTTCTGCTCTGTAACTATCTGTATCCAAAAAAGTATAACTCTTTCCAATAAAGTCTAAGTTCTTTAAGGACCAGATCGGTTTTTAAATAACCTCTGCATTTCAGGGCTAAACACTCAGCACAACTTACTTTGTTTTCAAAGAACGGATGCAGAGAACCAGCCAGGCCTTCAGATTTGCAGGACTGAGACCATCTGCTACCCTCTGCTTGAGGCCTTAGTCTGTCTTACTGTACTCTAGTGTCATAGTCACACTAGGGACCCCACACATGCTCATTGTGATTTGACTGTGATGTGGACTCTAAGCAGGCTGCCCCTCACATCTCAATACAATCCATTTCCAGTATAGAAAGAATTCAGGGTTGGGAGGCAGATGTATTTCCATTCAAACCCTGACTCCTTTGCTGACCAGTGTTCTATCCTGGAGGTAAATCCTTACTTTCTTCTGGCCATCTCTCTGAGGTTCAGAGGGCAGAGTCTGCTGGGGATACAGCAATGGTCACTCTTAACCCTTCTAGATACCTCTCAACTTACAGTGGTGTTGGCTATGCTGGTCAGGGCCATTATATATTGAAAATGCCACAAGTAGAAAAGGCACCGAATATGCCTACAAAGTGAGCATCACCAGATCAGCCACTCTGTGTTATGTGGTGTGATGATGGTCTGCTCTCACCACTGCACAGCTAACTGAGAGTGTGAGCTCACTAGCACTGTCCACAGATCACTAGTCTACAAAAGAAGATGCAGATTAGAAATCTGAGGGTGGTTCCTACCAACTGTTTACAGCTTCACACAGGCATGCAAGGGTTATAAGCCCAGTGATCCTAACTTCAGCACCAGCTACACGTGAGATTTCTAAACTGTAGGTGGACCTATGCTACTGAGGTGAAGACCACATTTCTGAGCCCTTCTTACAGCTGAGACTGAGCTCTGGCCAATGTTAGTGAACACAGTTGAGGCCTGATATCTCTAGGCATTCTCCTAGAAGGAAAGTCCTTCCTTCCTTCCTTCCTTCCTTCCTTCCTTCCTTCCTTCCTTCCTTCCTTCCTTCCTCCCTTCCTGCCTCCCCTCCCGCCCTCCCTCCCCTCCGTCCCTCCTTCCTTCCTTCCCGTTCATTAAGACTATTGCCTTGATGAAGGCAAACAGTCACGAGGACTGAAGTGGAAGCAATCACTTTGGGTCTAGAGATGAAACCACACAGTCTGAGATAGAGATGAGCTTTCATGTTATTTAAGGCTCTGCACCTGTGTGTGTGTGTGTGTGTGTGTGTGTGTGTGTGTGTGTGTGTGTGTTTGTTTGTTTCAGGGACTTCAGCTATACTGTAATACATCCTGGTTTCTTGTTGAGAATAAGTAAGGCGGCAGGGCAAAGAATGTGGTCATCACTGTTTACACTTCTTTGTTTTCCTTTACCTGGTGTCAGGGTGATAGCCTAAGCAGATCACTGGAAGAGCGACACCTACAGTTGTGACCAGAGTCAAAAGCAGTCACAATCAAGACTGGGCTCTGAAGTACCACTGCTGTCTTCAATTTGAGACCAGCCACTGGCCAGATGGCTAGGGAAATCTTCATGGTGCTGATGCCAATAAGAGGTGGGACCGATATTTGTGAAAGGATGTTGGTCCATTTTCTACCACAGTGAATGTTTTCTAATCTCCATTCCTTACCTAGAATATCCCATTTTTGCTTTCTGTGGAAATATGTGTATTGCAGGGCTATGTTTGAATGTTGAGAAGACGTGGTCTTAAAAACAGGAGCAGAGAAACAATCATTACAGCAAGAAAGGAGCTAGCTGGCCAGGAAGTGTTGTGCTGTGGACACGTAAGAGCTGAGGAGACCAGCCTGGGTCTGTTCCTGTGATGCCAACAGGTCACTGAATGAGCTGTCTTTCAGGTAGAGCCAGACTCTCCTCATACATAGGGAGACTCACCAAATACATTCTTCAGAAGTTATTTGAAATTTCCCCCAGTCCACTTACCAAAAACAGTCAGCACATTCTTCTTGTAACAATTCATTTCAAAACTTGTGCTCCATCAAGCAGTTTTGGGCATAAAGATAAACTCAGTAAATAGAAGTTTCTGTACCACTTACCCTGCTGTAGCATGGGCTTGATTCTCCATGCCAAGAAAGGTCTACATCTGGCTTGTTCTTGAGTTTTAATCTGTGAGAGGAAATTATTTAGATTTGTAAAATGCTTACAAATATTAATATAAGATGATTTTCTTGCTGTTGGTAAGTCATTATTTAGTATGGCTTTTCTGAGTATGGAGGCTCTTGCTTCTACAAGCACAGAAGTGGATGAGGCTTCATTAGCTGGAAGGAAGTACTTCCAGCTAGATAGAAATACTGGCTCAGCCCTTGGTTGAAATATGTGGTAGTGCCTGAAACCAGCATGCATTCATCATTAACTCAGTGGCAGCTCGGTGTCCGTTGCCTTGTGGAGTGCTCAGTTCATAATTCCTGCTTAGAGGAGTGCTGTCTGGAAGCCCTCAAGAGTCCCACCTTAATGGAGTTCCTATGCTTTGCCTTTGAGTGTATGTATTCTTTCATTGTCTTTTCTTGACCTTTTAAAAGAGTGAACGAAGCAGGAAATTTAGGGCAGAAAAATCTAAGAAAAGGGCTGGAGAGATGGTCCAGCAGTTGGAATGCATAGAGGACCCCAGAGATGGTCAGGTGGCTCAAAACCACCTATAGTTCTAGCCCCAGGGCAATCTGATGCCCTCTTCTGCCCTGTGAGAGCACCTGCACCTATATACCTACACACACACACACACACACACACACACACACACACACACACACACACACAATTGTCCCAGCTGTGGACTAACCTATAAGGTAAATGAACAAAGTGTTAAAATGAATTTAAACCCTCCTAAGAACTGTCCCAACCAATTAAATACCCGAGAAGGGAGATGGAGGGAGAGAAAGAAGAGGGAGGAAGAGGAAAAAGAGAAGAGAGAGAAGGAAAAAGGAAGAAAAAAGAGGGGGAGGGGAAAGGGAGGAGGAAGAAGAGGAAGGAGGGAGAAAGAATCTCCAATCACATCATTTCCACACCACAGGAATTGCAGAAGTGGGGCAGACGTAGGTAATAGAAGGCAAAACTAGATCAGAAAGTACAGACAAATAAAAGAGGGGAACTGAGGCACAGGCCATGGTTCTGATGGAAGCTTATCTCCTGAGTTTGCCCAGCATGTAGTCCCTGCCATCCCTGCGCCAGCTGCTGCCACCGAAGAGAGGGTCCTGGTCCCGGGTCCACAGAGCCCACTGGTTACCTGCGCTCCCTGCGCTCCTGCGCTCCCTGCGCTCCCTGCGCCAGTCTTAGGCCTTTGGTCACTGGTCCCACCAGGTTGCCATGGAGACGCGACCTGACTCTCACCCATCGGTTTCTTTACAGCGGGAACTCCCCAGCGCTGGGCGGTAGGTCCCCAGTCCGACGCCTCCCGAGACCCGCCTATCCGGGCTCCCTGCCCAGAGGCACCCGGCATCCCAGGCACCAAGAGGCAGAGGCGCGAGAGAAGCGCGGGAGGACAGGGACCACAGAGCCCGAGGGCCACCAGGAACGCAGCAGAGACTGGGGTGTCTGTCTAACCCTGGGCCAGACCGGGAGCGCGAAAGAAAGAACTCCAGGCAAAGACCCTTTCAATTCACCTTAGTGACTTGCAGCTGGGAATCTGCGAAGCTCACCCTACTGCCGCTGTATGCGCAGCATTTGAATCCCTCTCTCTTCACACAGTGCGATGCATCCTTTCAAAACTGCCCATTAGGTGGATTAGAATGTACTGGGGACACGGCAGCAGCTTCTAACCAGGGGAACCAACCTGGGCCCAAGGTTACTGATTCCAAATTCTTTCCCTTTTTAGCCACATTCCAACAATAATTGATGACAGAATCTCAGTGGGACCCTGTTGACTTCACCGAGGAAATGACGGCATATCCCGGAGATAAATACATATATGATATAGAGCACACACACACACACACACACACACACACACACACACACACACACACCTACACATAGGTATGACAGCAAGTACACTTTCTCAGCACTTGAATTGGGGAATGTTGGCGAACTTATTTTAGAAACATAATTGTTTCTCAACACGTCCAGTAGATTGATTGCTGAAATCTCTCATTTGCATTCTCCTTTTGTCATTTCATGTCACTTTGTTACTTGAACATGGCTGTTAATTTTAATCCAATCCACAGTCCTCCATCCAGGTCTGTCTGGTTCTTAGAGGAGTTGTGTGAAGTAATTCAGGATGCTAGTTCTGACAGGGACAGAGTGAAGAATGGCTGTTTCATCTTTCCCTGAAATTTCACTCTTCTGAGAATGTTAGTGATAGCCTTCATTCTTTCCTGTGTTGAGATTTTTCCCAACAAGAAATGCAATAATCATTATTGTATAATTTATTTAATTTTACTGTTTTGAGACAGGGTTTCTCACTGTGTAGCCCTGGTTGTCCTGGAACTCACTCTGTAGACCAGGCTGGTCTCCAACTCACAGATCTGCCTGTCTCTGCCTCTAGAGTGCTGATTAAAGGCATGTGCTACCACACTCTGCTATGTATTTTTATTGTTGGTGTCGGGGAAGAAACACACGAATGGCTCGATGTAGATGTAGAGAACAACTGGTGGGACTCTGATCTTTCCTTCTACCTTTTGGTTCCTGGGTATCAAATTCATATCCTCAGGCTTTTGTAGTGGTTGCCTTTACCAGCTGAGCCATCAGATGAAAGTGAGCAGAAAGAGCAGGAAGGAAAGTTAGTGAAGATTGGAGATATCCAAGATTGTACCTTCTTCAGCTCTTCCCTGTTGACAAAGCCTCAGGGGTACAGTGAGACACACACAGCAGCAATGTTCAGAGTTCTGACACACATGAGCAAACCCAGACTTAAAGGATTCATGGGAGGATACGTCTAGTTCAACCGCAAGTGAGATGTGAACTGAGGCCATCTTGACTTCAGATTCAGTGCTCTTCAAAATCTTCCCAGAAATTAGGGTTAGGTTTTAAGCACTCAAGAGTTTGTATATGTAGGAGTCTAGGTCTTGTAGAAGTGATTATTGATTTCCTATTTTCAGAAGAATGGATGTGGGAAGAACTTTCAAAGACTGAGAGTACATATACAATAATGGACTTCAGGAAGTTATGAATGTGTAGACTAGAACTGAGTGCTCCCACCCCCACCATGCTCAATTCAACAATAGGAACAAAGACTTTCTTTTCAGAGTGGTTGTTAAGACCCATCTCCACTCCTCAATAAGAAACGCCTGCATAGACTTAAGTTTGCCTTGAAACATACCAGTTACTAGATCTCGGGTGATGTTTTGAAAGATATGCAATTAAGAAAACTCCAAGTTCAAAAGAGAATATGAGTGGGGGCATATGGTTCTAAGGGAAGCTGCTGAGAGGTACTAGGAGAACTTCGTCCTGGAGGAGTATCAAGTGACAAAGTGAGTCAGGATAGGTCCCACCCCACAGCTGGAGAGCTATTAGTAATTGATGACTTGCTGAGTGAGTTCCTTTTCTTCAGGGATGCAAAACATGACAGGCTTCTCATGGTCCAGTAGATGTTCCCACACCCATATACAGGCAGCACTAAGTACATTCAGTGAGTTTTCAAACCCAGAACATGTGCATTTGAGAGTTAAGAATGGTGGTGGGGTGGTAGGGAAGGGATTGGAAGTTATCAAAAAAAGATAAGTTTGGGATAGCATGGCTTAAGGACATTGTCATCTAGTCCTCCAAAATCCAGTCATTCTCCATGAGCCATCTGGCCTCCTCATTTGGGGTTGTCACTGGATCATGTCCCCACCCCTGATACTTTCTAAAAGCAAGTCCAGTATGTACTGTTCACCCTGAACCAAGATCAAAAGGGATCAGGGCTGCACTCTTGAACTTTATATCCTCTTGCCTCCAACTGAGATTACAGGTGTGTACTGCTATGTAGGGTTTTTGTTTTGTTTTTGTTTTTGTTTTTGTTTTAACTCTTTTACTCTTTGCTCTTTGGGGCCTGCCACCCAGCTCTCAAATAAATACATGGAGACTTATTCTTACTTATGAATGCTTGGCCTTAGCTTGGCTTGTTTCTAGCCAGCTTTTCATAACTTAAATTATCTTGTTTACCTTTTACCTCTGGGCTTTTACCTTTCTCTCAGTATACCTTTCTTTCCTTCTTACTTTGTGGTTGGCTGTGTGGCTGTGTGGCAGTGTGTCTGTGTGGCTGGTCCCAGGATTCTCCTCTCCTTCCTCTTTTCTCAATCTTCCTTCTCTCTCTCCTCCTATTTATTCTCTCTGCATGCCAGCCTCACTATACTTTCTCCCATCTAGCTATTGGCCTTTTAACTCTTTATTAGACAAATCAAGTGTTTTAGGCAGGCAAAGTATCACAGCTTCAAAGAGTTAAACAAATTCAACATAAAAGAAAGCAACATATCTTTGCATCATTAAACAAATATTTCAGAGTATAAAAGAATGTAACAAATAACTAATATGCCACAACACTGTTGTTTTAAAGAAATTAACTTCCTCAAAGTAGTTTTGCATTTACAAAAAAAATCTGTGAACAGAGAGTTACCGTGTTCTCACATCCAGTAGCCCCTAGTGCTAACACCTTACACTGACAAAATCTATTTACTCTAATTAACAAACCCAAACTAATTTTTAAAAACCAATTAAATCCTATTCTTTACTCATTTTTTTCAGCTTGTACCTATTACACTTGCTGTTGCAGTGCACACAGGACGCCACACTATGCATTATCACCTCACCCCTTTCACTGCCTTTTGGCGGTCAGTTTTGAAAATTTTTTTGGTTTTTATGAGCTTGACTGTCTTGACAATTTTGAAGCAAGCTGTGGTTCTTATAGAATTCCCCTTTGTAGAGTTTGTTTTCCCGATTCTCCTGGGGCAGGTCATGGAAATCACCTGCCCTGTGAATCACATTGTACAAAGGCACATGTCACCAGGACCTGGGCTGTCTGACTTAGATAGTTTTTGTCATGTCTCCCCACTGTAATGTTACCCTCCCCTTTTTCCACACTGTGCTCCTAGATGACAGTCACATGTGAGGCCCAGACTTGAGGTGTACAGAATCTTGCTCCATTCGATCCATGATAGAGCTTCTGTCTAGGTTATTTGAAATTCTTTTGCACAGAAACCGTGTCTCCCATTTTTTTTTCTATCAGTTTTAGAATTATGAATATTTGCCATGAACTTTGACCTGAAAGCTGGAGCTACCATATTTTGTTCCATGATTTTGCCAGCTTTCACCATTGAGAGCACATTCACGTGGGTCCTGTGCCATTCAGACATTCCTTCATCACTGTGCAAATGTTGTCTTTGTTTGGGACTTCATTGCTCATTTAAGTTAACTTTAGTACTTCCTGTAGTGAAAGCCATCTCAGGCGCATCTTGTCTATTATGTATCATCTCCAGTTCTACAGATAGCTGTCTCCCTAGGGACATGGTATCTTTAGTTAAGAATGTAATTAGAAGCTGATCTCTTGGCACTGAGTGCTAGTTGGGTCTCATTGTTTCTATGCCCTCTTGGCTGATAGAGGAAGGAAATATGTATTCTGTATTTGCCTCCATAATAATCATCCATATATCTTTATGAAAGATTTATTTATGGGCCATGGTGACATCCAGGCCTGAGCTGCTGCCCAGGGCCATGTCTGGGTCCATGGTCCCAATGCAGCTGGGGCTGTGATGATGTTCATGGCCCATGTAGCCATGTTGTGCTGAGCCAGCCCTGGTCTTCACTGGCCCTGTATAGCTGGTCCTGTTACTCTCTGGTTACTGCAACAGGACAGCTGGACCTGCCCTTCAGGGGAGAGCTCCCCCCACCATACCTATCACATACACACTTGGCCCCACCCCTCACCTCAGGTGTGCACCCTGTCTGGGCAGCACACTACAGGTCACCCTATGAGGATAGGCCATCCTGGAGGGCGTGAGAGCAGCATGGGAGAGCCGCCCCTACCCCTACAGCAATTGGGAGAGAGGGCCCTAAACCTCACCTGGGCAAAATAGTAGAAATGTCCCTGGTGGCATGAGTGTGGGTGAGCCAGATCTGAGGACCTGAGAGCAAGAGAACTAGCCCTGCTGCTTGCTGCCGGCTGCATTGGGTGAGCTAGCTGAGGCAGTGCTGGAGAGCTCACCTGGGTAGTGACAATGAGGGAAAACTGGCAGGATGACCAACCCAGCTACCACTCAGGCCCAGAACCAGGGCTATGAATTGGCCCACCCCAACATCCACCAAATCTGTGAACTGTTGGAGCATGTGAAGGCAACAAACCTACAGATCCAAAACAGCAGGATCTCCATGACACAGGACAACAACAGCATGACATCCAAGAGGAACCCCAGTGGTACCCCATTATCAGTGGTGTAGTAGAAACCAGAAGCCTTGGGATAGACCAATGACTTGCAGCAGCGAACACTTGCTAGTAAAGATGAATGGACTCTACATGCCACACTACAGCTTCCATGATGAGATTCTCCCCATCCCCCTTTTTTGTTTTGTTTTGTTTATTTGTTATGTTTGGCCTTTGTTTTTTCTTTTAATTTTTGTTTTGTTTTGGGTGAGGGAGGTTGCAAGAGCAGAGGGAGGATGGGAGAGGATGAAGAGATGAGTGGGATCGGAATGCATGATTTCAAATCCGCAAAGAATCAATAAAAGTTGGAAGCCTTTTTTAAAAGGCTTATTTATTTGTGTATGTGTCCGTGAGAGTGTATGTGTATACATGGGTGCACATGATGCCTATGTGTGGGGGCCAGAAGAAGCTATCTGACATCTTCCTCTCACTGAACATGGAGCTCATGTTTTCTTGGCTAGGCTGGAAGCCATCAAACCCTAGCTACCCTTTTGACTCTGCTTGGTGCTGAGTTTACAAGCACGTATGGGATTGCCAGTTTGTTTTATGGGTGCTGGGGTCTGAACTCTCATCTTGATGGTTGAGTGGTAAGTGCCCCTATCCACTGAGCCATCTTATCATGTCTTTTACTAAGCTAAACATGTGCTTACACAAATATCTCCAATTCTGTTATACACTGTCTTAGTCAGTATTCTATTGTTGTGAAGAGACACCATGACCATGGCAACTCTTATAAAGGAAAGCATTTAAGTGGGGGTATTGCTTAGAGTTACAGAGATTTATTCCATTATCATGACAGTGGGAACCATGATGGCAGGCAGATATGGTACAGGAGACAGAGCTGAGAGTTCTATAACGGGATCCAAACACAGGAGAGCAAGAGAGCGAGAGAGCGAGAGAGCGAGAGAGCGAGAGAGCGAGAGAGCGAGAGAGAGAGAGAGAGAGAGAGAGAGAGAGAGAGAGAGAGAGAGAAACTGGGCCTGGGCTTGAGCATTTGAAACCTCAAAGCCCACCCTCAATGACATACTTCCTCTAACAAGGCCATACATACTCTAACAAGACTACACCTCCTAATCCCATCAAGTATCGCCACTCCTTAATGACCAAGTACTCAAATATATGAGCCTATGGAGGCCATTCCTAGTCAAACTACATACACATACTCATAGGCAATTCTGGCTTCTCTTTGTTGTTCTGTGAATCCTGACTCCACCAGTGAAAAAACAAGCTCTGACCATTGTTGTATTTAGTCAGGCAACTGTAGTAGTATAGATAAACAAGTTAATTTAATACAATAATAATGGAATTATTATCTTGCACCTGGGGAGACAATTTTATCAATCAGAGCTCAGCAGTTAATCTGACCTTCAGCTTTTGTGTTGGTTAGCTTTGTCAACTTGAAACCTAGAATCATCTGAGAGTCTCAATGATGAGTTGTCTACATTGGGTTGGTCTGTATGCCTGTCTGTGGGAGATTGTCCTACGTTAAGAAAATTGATGTGGAAAGACATGATTAGTGTAGGTGGCGCTATTCCCTAGGCAGGAGCTCCTGAATTATGTAAGAATAGAGAAACAGAGCTGCAGGAATGCACTTATTGTCTGCTCTTGATTGTGGATATGATGTGACATCTCAGACTCCCACTTTGATTTTGATGTAGTGATGGACTGTAACCAGGGATCATGAGTCAAATTAAGTCCTTTCTCCCCTCAGTTGCTTCTTGTCAGGGTATTTTCATAGCAACAGAAATGAAAGGGGCATAGCCTTTCTGGTGATGAGGCAAAGATAACTAGATCAGGCTCCTTTACTTCTACCTCTTTCAGTAGGGTGTTTCACATGTGACTAATACGATTCTTTTGCCTTGCCACATGCATTCTACCCTCAGTTCTTTCAACTGCCTAGATGCTTTTAAAATTGCACACACTAAGCTCACAGTTTGCACCTTGTCCTTTGCTGAGACAGTCTTTTGCCACCTTAGCTTTGTGGAAAATCTTCTGCTGCAGTCAGCACAGAGTGGAAACTCCAGATATGAGCTACTTCTAGGATTTGCCCCCTTGTTGGCATTTTTCCTTTACCTAGTGTTTGACATCTTTGCATTCCCTTCTTTCCTTCCTACTCATGATATACTAATATTTTAAGAATATTTTCACAAACCAACAGCCAACATCAAACTACATAGAGAGAAACTCAAAGTTATTATCAGGAACAAGACAAGGCTGTCCATTCTCCCCATAGCTCTTCAATATTGTACTTGAATTTCTAGCTAGAGCAATAAGACAACAAAAGGAGACCTAGGGGATACAAATTGGAAAGGAAGAAGTAAAACTCTCACTATTTGTAGATGATATGATAGTCTACATAAGTGACCCGAAAAATTCTACCAGGGAACTCCTACAGCTGATAAATACCTTCAGCAAAGTAGCAGGATACAAGATTAACTCAAAAAAATCCAAACAAACCAGTAGCCCACTATAAACAGATGATAAATGCAATGAGAAAGAAATCAGAGAAACATCACCCTTCTCAATATCCACAAATAACATAAAATATCTTGGGGTAATGTTAACCAAAAAAAGTTAACCAAAGACCTGTACCATAAGAATTTTGACTCTCTAAAGAAAGAAATTAAAGAAGATACCAGAAAATAGAAAGATCTCCCATGCTCTTGGATAGGTAGGATCAACATAGTAAAAATGGCAATCTTGCTAAAAGCAATCTACAGATTCAACGCAATCCCCATCAAAATCCCAACACAGTTCTTCACAGACCTGAAAGAACAATACTCAACTTTATATGGAAAAACAAAAAACCCAGGATAGCCCAAACAACCCTGTACAATAAAGGAACTTCTGGAGGCATCACCATCCCTGACTTCAAGCTCTATTATAGAGCCATAGTCCTGAAAAAAGCTTGGTATTGGCACAAAAATATACAGATAGACAAATGGAATCGAATTAAAAACCCTGATATTAACCCACACACCTATGAACACCTGATTTTTGACAAAGAAGCTAAATCTACACAATGGAAAAAAGAAAGCATCTTCAACAAATGGTGCTGGCACAACTGGATCAGGACATGCAGAGGATTGCAGATAGATCCATATCTATCACCATGCACAAAACTTAAGTCCAAATGGATCAAAGATCTCACCATAAATCCAGCCACACTGAACCCTCTAGAAGAGAAAGTGGGAGATACCCTTGAACGAATTGGTACAGGAGACTGCTTCCTGAACATAACACCAGTAGCACAGACATTGAAATCTACAACTAATAAATGGGACCTCCTGAAACTGAGAAGCTTCTGTAAAGCAAAAGGACACACAGTCAGTAAGACAAAACGACAGCCCACAGAATGGGAAAAGGTCTTCACCAACCCCGCATCTGACAGAGGGCTGATCTCCAAAATATACAATGAACTCAAGAAGCTAGCCACCAAAATACCAATCAATGAAATTAAAAAGTGGGGTGCAGAACTAAATAGAGAATTTTCAACAGAGCACTCTAAAATGACTGAAAGACACTTAAAAAAGAGCTCAAAATCCTAAGCCATGCAACTCAAAACAACTCTGAGATACCATCTTACTCCTGGCAGAATGGCTAAAATAAAAAACACCAATGGCAGTTTATGCTGGAGAGGATGTGGAGAAAAAGGAACTCTCCTCCATTGCTGGTGGGAGTGCAAACTTGTGCAACCATTTTGGAAATCAGTATGGCAGTTTCTCAGGAAAATGGGAATCAGTCTACCTCAAGATCCAGCAATTCTTCTCTTGGGCATATACCCAAATAATGTACATTCATACAACAAGGACATAGAAGCATTTTTTGTAATAGCCAGAACCTGGAAGCAACCTAGATGCCCCTCAGCTGAAGAATGGATAGAGAAAATGTGATACATTTACACAATGGAGTACTACTCAGTGGAAAAAAATAATGGAATCTTGAAATTCACAGGCAAATGGATGGAACTAGAAGAAACCGTCCTGAGTGAGGTAAGCCAGTCACAAAAAGACAAACATGGTATATACTCACTCATATATGAATTTTAGATGGAGAGCAAAGGATTACCAACCTACAATCCTCATCACCAAAGGAACTAGGAAACAAGAAGGACTCTAAGAGAAAAATGCATGGACCCTGGAGAAGGGGAAGGGGCAGGAACTCCTTAGCTAATTGGGAGCATGAGAGTAGGAGAGAGAGAGCTGCCAGAATGAGAGGAGGAGAAGAGGAGGGGAGAGGAGGAAATGGAGGAGCAGAAGGTTGAGTCTGGGGAAGAATAGAGGAGAGCAGGATGAGAGATATCATAACAGAGGGAGCCATTATAGGTTTGAGGAGAGATCTGGCACTAGGGAGATTTACAGAGATCTACCAACTGACAATGTAGGCAATGATGGAAAGGCTACCCTAAATGCCCTTCCCTTTATAATGAGACTGATGACTACTTTTTATGCCATCCTAGAGCCCTCATCCAGTGGCTGATGGAAGCAGAGGCAGACACCCACAGCTATATACTGAACTGAACTCTGGAACCCAGTTGCAGAGAGGGAGGAATGAAGATCAAAGGGGTCAGGACCAGGCTGGTGAAACCCACAGAAACATCTGGCTTGAACAAAGGGGAGCACATGGACCCCAGACTGCTGTCTGGGAGGCCAGCATGGAACTGATCCAGACCCCTGAACGTGGT